>NC_134267.1:80496127-81144460 GCF_031893055.1 Leptodactylus fuscus
TCCCCAAAATCCTTTTACCTTACTCTTTGCCTCTTTTTCAAGCTTCAATTCGTGTTCAGCCTTAGCTCCTATCAAATGTGCCGATAGTTTGCCCTGGAAGGTATTATTGTAGGAGTAAGTAAAACTGTTTGGTCCCGGGGTCTTACCATTAGGGAGATCCTTCCGGTCCCCCTCCAGATCCTCACAGTGATAGGGGCATTCAGGGATAAGACTGACTCTGGGGTCAATCGTGGGAGGTGACAGTCATGGAGATTGTCCACAAGTGGAGGGACTGTCAGTAGACGTCCACATGCCTGGGAGTGAGGGTGTAGTACTTTTTTTTTAATCTCGTTTTATTGAAAAGTGTATAACAGAGCAAATAATACATTTGAAGAAAACCGAATGGAAGCACAAATCAAACATAAAGAAAGAACATAAATGAACAAAGATGAGCCACATCATCTCCTCCCATCCCTAAACCCCCTCCCACCACCCGTACAGTTCAGAGCAAAACATTATATATTATACCGAGAAAAGGAAACATTATCATAACAGAGGGGGGCCGTGAACCTAACCGGCACGGGCCACCCCTTACGGAGTGAAGGCATCAATAGCCGAATGCATTGAAGGGGCAGAGTATTGGGTTATGGGAGAGTCACACAAGGCACCGCAAACTTTATAAAACTTCTGGGGACAGCCTCTACCTCTATATATAGTCTGATTAAACGGGAGAACCATATTAACCAGTTTTCGCCACTGAGGAAACGATGGCGATCGAGGGGCCATCCACCGCAAACAGATGGCTTTCCTCGCATAAAACAAGCATTCCCGCAGGAAAATGCAGATGTGATGAGGGTTTAGTATTTTTAACTATGGTTGCATAAAGGAAACCTAAAAGTTTACAGATTCTAAGCTATGATTGAAATGTTAGTATAGCGTATCTGAATTAAGTGATTTAATTGACAAATGGGGTAGAATGGCCATTTTAATTTTCTGGCCTGACCTGGAAACATCTGTTCGGTGGAAATTCAAACCCAATTAAAGTGTGATTATCACAGAGCCCAGCATTAAATTCTGCTAAACAAATTATTTGGTATTCACTATTCAAAAGCTTGAACTTGTAATGCAAACAAGTAAATCTAAATACATTTATTTTCTGTCGAAGGGAATGTTAGCCTCATTAAAAGTGATTGCAGTTTCTGCATATAACCAGCTGTACTGCATGTTTATTCTGTAATAAAAATCTGCGGTATATACAAGAACTGCATAGTTGTTCTAATACTTACTAGTGGAGAGTTGCACAGTGTTCATTAGATGCCTTTTACAAATAGACAATGTGCTAATTTAAGTGTAGTAAAGTCAAGCATAGCTTACAAAACAATATCTTCAAAAATTCCCAATATGATGTAGTCATCACCATCATTATAATTTTTTCTTGTGTTTATTCACAATTCGTTGTAAGTTGCAACATTAACATTTCAGGAACTCATCCCTTTATCAGGCATTGGTAGGTGGTGAGGACTGTATGCAGGATTTGGCATGCTTTTCCTTGTCTGTCTGCCTCCCTCAGCTGTCGGCATCCTAGTGCTGCTGACAGTAGCAACATTGTGACTGTATCATGTACGCAACTCAAACTCCCATGTAACAACCTCACTATTTGGTGCAGTTGCGGTATTATCATTTTCTATATGTCAGTTCCAATGACTATCCATCAGTTTACTGATCTACCAGTTACTGGGATTCTTATATGTCTATGTTTCCTGTACTAGGGGGTCTAATAAATATAAAATAAAAAAGTAAAAAAAATAAAAAGAATAAAAAATTGCCTAGAAGATAATAATAATAATAATAATAATAATAATAATAATAATAATAATAATAATAATAATAATAAGAAGAAGAAGAAGAAGAAGAAGAAGCACGAAACACATAAACATTAGATATCCCAGTTGCCCAAAACAGTTGGCCTGAAGACTTATAAAAATATTTTACCAGTACAGTGAATGCTGCAGCAGGAAAAAAAAAAGGGAAAGTGCCAAACCACCTTTTTTGATGTTTTACATCCGATAAAAATTTAAATAAAAATCAATCAAACCAACAGGCATTCACCAAAATGGTATAACTAAAAAAATAAATCTGGCCCCACAAAAAGAAAGACACTCTATGCATTCCCATACACAGAAATATAAAAAAGTTACGGGTGTCACTATATTATGACTCTGGGAAAACATTTCTTTGCAAAGTTTTTTTTAAGGTGTTAAAATGTAAATAAAACTATATAAATTTGTTATCCCCAGAATCATAGAATACAGGTGACATGTTATTTTGACTTCACAGTGAATACTGTACAAATGAAGCCCATAAGAAAGTTGTACAAATGCACTTTTTCTCCCGTTTCACCCCATTCGGATTTTTTTTTCCAATTTCCTAGTACATTGTATGGAATATTAAATGATATCTTTATGAAGAAAAATTTGTCCCACAAACATTAAACTCTAATATGGCTCTGTGAATGAAAAAAATAAAAAAAGTTATGGGGTTTGGAAAACAGAATCTAAGACAAAAATTGAAAATGCCTAAGGCGGGAAGGGGTTAATGAGTCATGCAGCTTTGTGTTCATCACATGACCATGGACTGATTTTTAGCCACTGGAAGTAAACAATGAATCAGAGCAAGCAGAGATCTCGAAAACTGCAAATAGTTGTTAAAGTAAGTATAGTGGAAAATTATCAAATATAACATTTAATAATAACATTTAATTGCTGAAACTGGACAATCCCTTTAAGGTCTATTTCTCATGAGAGGTAATTTCCAAATCAACCTTTTGATCTTGTTAATACTTTATATTCTATATGTGCAATAATAATCTTATGATAAACTCTGTAAAGCTATTAAAAATGGATGCACCCAGATTCTGTGTGTGGAAGACGGACTGTAAGAATGATTTCCTTTTGCCCTACGTAATGATAGTTCACTACTGATTTTATTTATTTATTTACTTATTTATTATTTATTTATTTATGTATTTTGTAACTGAATTAAGTGCATAGAACATCAGCATTTGTTAATAATGAAATCTTGTCAGCCAATACCCTGGATGTCTTTTTCCTAGTCTATGATTGTTAGGATTGGGTTCCCTAGAGATAGGACATCTTGTTCTGTTTGCCTGGTGACAGACCATTTTGAAACTATTTGATTTTGTAATACATCAACCTAGGAAGAAAACATTTCTAGATACAATAGTTTGTAGAAGGGTTCTTTATCTTCTATAAAATGGATTTGCTTTGCCTACTTTGTTTCTTATACTGATCTTTCCGACCCATGGATGAGTAAAGATGTATTCCTTGCTTGTGATGTGCTTGATTAATCTCAGTATCATTTTCAATCCACGAGGTATTGCAGAAATTTTTCACAAGTAATTGCTTGTGTGGTAGAGTTGAAAGAAGATTTTGTGCTTTTATAAAGTTAATCTTTTCATTCTCAATGAGAACGCTTCTGTGTGACCATGTTGACAAGAAGAGATTTAGAATTATGCCTGTCATAAAACATGTGTTAATGCATTGCTTCATTAGAATCTGAAATTTCAACAGTCCTGTTTCATTTGTCTCTCAAATCATGGGTATGTCTGAATATAACTGTCGGAATAATTGCTATTATTAGAAGTGAATGCTTGTCAGTTAAAATCATATTTAGAATTCTTCCTTGATTATTTGTTGATATTTGTATGAACAAGAAAGATAGCTGATTAATAACATTTAGTAAATCATCTCATTTGATTTATGCTATGAAAGACAGCTTGCTTTATTTTATGTAAGAAATTGTGTATGTGAAATCTAACCAGGAAGATCTGTCACTACATGTAAGATTTGCATATTTTAAATCTCACCGAATAATATCTCATATATATATATATATATATATATATATATATATATATATAGTCATCAGCAAATATGTGGATTCAGAAAGTAATTTTTGAGAAGACAAATAGGAAAGAAACAATATACAAAATAATTTTTTTTCTTTTCATATACCTAGAAAATATTAATATGTAAGCAATTAAAATTACAAATTATTATCATTATTATTATTAGAATTGCTATATTGTCAAAAATTTTTGAATTTAGTGTTCCCTGGGTTTAGGGTTGAGCAATGTTCAGTATGAACAGCAACTAACAATATCAGGGCTCCTAGGAACCAAGCTAATTGGTTCCCATAGGCTGTCCTGCCCTCTACCTCCACTATGCCCTCTCCCCCACCCTGTAAACACTCTACTTCCTTTCACCCACACCCCAGTTGCTGAACGCTCAAATTTTCCTAGCCCTCTTTACTCCCACCCTCTTCTAATGATTGACATCTCTATTTCATCCTTTAATGTTAAAGGCTTGAACACTCCTGAAAAAACGTCGTTGTCTATACACTATGCATACAAGCCATTTTCTAGCCACACATATGTCTGATTAAGAATTGCTACTATCCTCTATGGTCTCACAGTAGCAGGTCAATGGTAAAAATTAGCAGGGTAGTTCAATAGAATCTACCAGTTGAAATGCTTGATTTAATCCCAGACCCAGCAGCCCAGTACTTGTTCATTATATGCAAAAACTATAGCGCCATATGCATAATAGAGATCCTCTATTCACTCAACTCTGGCCAGGTGCTTTTCCTTATCTCTACTCTAATCACGCTTGAATCCTTCACCCATGGGCACCTCTGTTCAAATTGCTTGAAGGTATTTCCCTTCAAGCAAGGGAAAAAAAGGGAAGACAGAGACAGTGAGCCCTTAACCTAGCCCCGCCCTGTGTCCCTACCTATTTGCCACAACTGTCCTAATGACAGGGATAATTGGACAACAAACCCTACTCTAGATAAGTGATACATAGAACAGGACAAGACAATAAAGAAGAGGATCCAGCAAGCCAAGGGTCAAGCCGACAGACATAACAGTACCAAATAGCAATCCAAAATTGTAGTTAAAAAAGCCAAAAAGTAGAGGTCAGAAAATACAATATAGGAAAAGGGAAACACTTAGCAAGATCAGAGACACAATAGCCAGCAAGCATGTGTGGGCTGATGGCCAGTTTGAACAATTCCAGAACCCAGCCCAGGCTTAATAAGCAGAAAAACTGTCAATCACAAGCACACAAAGGTTAACTCTAACAGTGCCAACACAGAATGATGTGTTTGAGTCAGGGTAAGGGCTCGTTCACATCTGCGGCCCAGTCTCCGTACTTAGGTTTTCGTTTCCTGCCTAAAACACAGGCAGGATACGGAAACCTGCAGGAGACTTTCTCACCCATTCATTTGAATGGGTGAGAAAGCTGTCCGGCCGTGCGCGGCGGTGAGCGTTTTGCGCTCTCCGCCGCGAAACTGGGTTTTATAATCCGGACACAGAGTCGGACATGCACTACTCTGTGTCCGGATAAAAAAATCCGGTTTCGCGGCGGAGAGCGCAAAACGCTCACCGCCGCGCACGGCCGGACCCGGTCTATGGTTTCCGTCTTCTGGCATGCAGAAGACGGAAACCATAGAACGGAGACCCCAGACGCAGGTGTGAACCCAGCGTAAGGGAGCAGGTAATCATGAGAGGACATGCCTTCTGCGCCATTCAATGAGGCCAGAGGACGGCGCAAGAGTTCGAACAGGTGAGGTCGTAATAACCTCATTCTATGTAATGATTTCAAACTAACCATTAAGCCTTTACTTGACTCCTCGTCTGATAGGACACAGGTCCCCCTCAATTTTGAAAATTTCTGCATGTCAAACGGCTGTGTGATGTCTGGTGCATCTTCAATCTGGAAGTGAAGGGTTATTCCTTTTAATCCCATGCCCACAACTCGTACAGCAGACTGGACTATATCTTCCTTCAACGCTACCTTTTGTCGCAGGTGACCACAGCCAAGATAGGTAATGCCCTTCTCTCTGATCACCCACCTCACATGTATTTTGTTAAACTTCTATTTCCTTCGAAACGCCTCAACTCCTTGAGACTTAATGAGTCGCTCTTGTTTGAAGCCCAATGTCTGACAGAGTTCAAACAATCCATCCTCACTTTTGAACAAGACCATTCACAAGACACTACCTTTTCCTCTCCTAGTCAAGGGAAGGCTCTGAAATGTGTTCTGAGGGGGGTCTTGATAAAACACAGAGCCAGACTCAAAAGGGAGGCAGGTCTGAATTTAAAATCCCTTCTTTATACTCTTGATCCCCTGGAAGCCCAATATAAACAGATCCTCCAATGCTATACTCTAGTTGCCTTGATGACAACATGTCATGAGATCAGGGCACTCCTTGAACACAGGTAACAGCAACTCTGCCAATTGGGACAACACTCCTTATCTGAATGGGGCAACAAGGTGTGCAATCTCCTGGCTTGAGCTGTCTGGGAATGGAACTCAGCCTCCAACCTCACTCTTTTCAGACCAATCGTTTAATAATCGGAGCCCCAGGGGAGGTGAAGGAACATAATAAACACTGTTACTCACCTCTCCGGATTGCGATGTTAATCCTAGCAGGCTTCGGGATTATATGAATATCCACAAGAAAAGCAATCGTGAGTATGACACTTAGTATAAAAAGAATATACTACTGTAAGGGAATTGCTAAGACAGCAATTCCCAGAACTGTTAAACCCTGGGAGGGGCACAAGAGACAGTGAGCCCTAAGCTGAAGCCCCCCCGCTTTCCCTTCCTATTGCCAGGCCCTATCCTAGGTAATAGGTGACAACCACGAGGACAATCCCTCCCTGAATACGTGAAACACAAAACGCAGACAAGACGAACAACAACAAAGGGAGGTCAGCTAGCCAGGGTTCGGTAACAGGAGAGCGATGCAGTGCCAAATCGGAGTCAAGAGAATAGTCAGTGAGAAAAGCCAAAGGTCAGGTATAATAGTATAAGCAAACAGGGACAGTAAGAGCAGGTATGCACACTGCAATAACAAGCACTGGTGTGAATGGGAACCAAGGCTAAATAGGGAGGAAGAACCCGCCCATGGAGTTCACAGAAAGGCAGCTGTCAATCACAGGGCAAGGCAAGATTAACCACTTAATGGACAGAGGCAACCTTGGCAGAAGACGGGTGTGGTGCAAATCCAATTAAGGACTAGAGCCGTGTTCACACAGTGCAATTAAAAACTTTAAGCAGATTCTCAAACTGCACACGCCTCCTGCGCCGCAGCACGCGAGCAGAGGGTGGCGCAGAGACCCGAACAGGCAGAGATGTTACAGTACCCCCCCTTTTATGAGGGGCCACCGGACCCTCACCAGACAAACCAGTTCTAGAGGGATTCTGAGTTTTCCCTGCCTTGTATTTTGGTTCTGCTTGAACCACAGACGCTTGAGAACCAGGCAAACATTTTTTATTCATCCGGCGTTTCTGATACCACCAGGTTTTAATACCGGAGGGGCGCTCCCAACTTTTAGTAGCTGAGACCTTCTCCTCACTGACACAATCTACAGAATGTAAAGCAATAGAGTGGGATTAGCACTGATCTCCCCACTTTACCAACTCCTTTTTACCCCAATCCAAAATAGGGTTATGGAGCTTCAGCCAGGGGAACCCCAAAATAACATCAGCAGAGAGATTCTCCATAACAAAAAGGCTTATGACCTCTGAATGTGTAGAACCCACTTGCAAAGAGATCAAGGGGGTTTTAAAACTGACTTTACCCCTGGCCAGTGGAGTAGAATCCGCTCCAGTAACAGACATAGGCGAGTCCAGTGGCAAAAGCTCAATGCCCAAAGATTCAACAACTGAATATTTAACAAAATTTGCTGCAGACCCAGAATCAACTAGGGCCTTGCCAGAAACAGATCTGTCCCCAGAGGACAGAGACACAGATAACATCATCTTATTGTTATTTCCACCAAATACCTGGTTGCCTGAGTGGTTCTTCTGATTACCACTCAGGCACTGAAGTTTTTGCGCAGGTGACAAGGGTCTGATAGAGCAATCTCGGATGACATGACCAGAGGAACCACAGTACAGGCACAGGTTATTCCTGAGACGATGCTCTCGTCGTGTCTTGGCGTCCATAGCTCCCAGTTGCATGGGTTCCTCACCAGAAGTGATGGGAGGAAAGGTAGGTTTTTCAGAGGAGAGAGAGGAAGAGACAGAAAACTTGGAGGCAACAGACCCTACTCTCTCTTTTAAATTTTCTCGGATCTTGCGGTCAATACGGACCGCCAAAGTCATGGCTTTCTCAAGCGTCGGGGGATCTGGGTGACCAACCCAGAGCTCCTTAACACGGTCACAAAAACCTTTTTTAAAGTGAGCCTTTAGAGCTGACTCACACCAACCTGCAGTTACACTGTACTTACGGAACTCTGCGCAATACTCCTCTGCAGAGCGTTTTCCCTGCCGCATGGTGAGGAGTTGAGATTCCGCAAGCGCAATGTGGTCTGGCTCAGCATAGATAGAGCCCAGGGACTTAAAAATTTTTTCCACATCAGACCACTCATCAGCATCAGGAGGGAGTTTAAGGGCCCAAGCTTGTGGATCCCCCTGTAGAAGAGATATAACCACTCCCACCATTTGGGCCTGAGTCACATGTGGATTAATCCGAAAATACAAGCGACAAGACTCCCTGAACGTCTCAAATTTTTCACGGTCCCCTGAGAAACGATCCGGGAGTAACATCTTGACCTTGTAAGGTGCCAAAACAGCTGGGGATGATGCAGCAGCGTCAGTTAGGGTCTGAACCTGTTTAGCTAGCTCAGCTACCAGGCCGGTCAAACCTTCCAACTTGGCTGCAAAGCACTGAATAGGATCCATGCTGTCTGTAGGGAAGCAATGGATGTAGGTTTTTGGGCTTGTTATTATGTAAGGGAATTGCTAAGACAGCAATTCCCAGAACTGTTAAACCCTGGGAGGGGCACAAGAGACAGTGAGCCCTAAGCTGAAGCCCCCCGCTTTCCCTTCCTATTGCCAGGCCCTATCCTAGGTAATAGGCGACAACCACGAGGACAATCCCTCCCTGAATACGTGAAACACAAAACGCAGACAAGACGAACAACAACAAAGGGAGGTCAGCTAGCCAGGGTTCGGTAACAGGAGAGCGATGCAGTGCCAAATCGGAGTCAAGAGAATAGTCAGTGAGAAAAGCCAAAGGTCAGGTATAATAGTATAAGCAAACAGGGACAGTAAGAGCAGGTATGCACACTGCAATAACAAGCACTGGTGTGAATGGGAACCAAGGCTAAATAGGGAGGAAGAACCCGCCCATGGAGTTCACAGAAAGGCAGCTGTCAATCACAGGGCAAGGCAAGATTAACCACTTAATGGACAGAGGCAACCTTGGCAGAAGACGGGTGTGGTGCAAATCCAATTAAGGACTAGAGCCGTGTTCACACAGTGCAACTAAAAACTTTAAGCAGATTCTCAAACTGCACACGCCTCCTGCGCCGCAGCACGCGAGCAGAGGGTGGCGCAGAGACCCGAACAGGCAGAGATGTTACAACTACACATCCAATTTAGGTCAATAAACTTGTGATAATTTTATTTATTACATCATACACATTTATAAAAGATGGACATTAGAAGGGGAATCTACAAATACAAACTGACTGGGTAAAAGTGAAGTGCAGCAGATGGTATGTGGTCCCTTTAAGTATTTACATACAATGGAATACACATGGATTAAACTAATGCCAGAAAAGGACCTCAGCATTGGAGTCCTTTATACACCGTGTGTGGGCATTATATACACATAGCAATAGTATCAATAGCCGCTGAGGTATATATCATGAATGGCCACTAAGTTATACACATTACCACAACAGCTCAAAGAAAGTGCTAGAAGTTTAAAGTTACCATGTGGTCCAATATATGTCTCCTATCCATTAAAGTAATAGTATTGATACACACACATTGGTGACTATAACAACATAGGTTCACATGTATCCTATACCACTATATACAGGTTTAGTAGCACTGTGGCTTACCCATGTTGCCAATAGGAGGTATACAAGTCAGGACAGGCACTCACTCCCCAGTACCTGACGCACGTTTCGGCTATGCAGCCTTTGTCAGGAATGCCTCACCTCACCTCATTAGAGGTGCAGCGCTGCTCTAATGCATGTAATGCATATCATTACAAATGGCACTTTGTTCTGCACCAAAATTTTGCACATTTGGTTATATTTAAACCTTCATACCCACTTTTAAAAACTGCCTAGAAAGGTATAAAAATTGTCTAAAGCACAAGACATGTACACCAGTTTTTTTGGTGCCTGGAGCTACAATTCTGTCTTTTTTAGCCTAGTAAATCTTTCCCGTGACTGCCTGCAGAGACCACTAGAGGGACCTTATAATATACAAGTTTGTCCAACTTTCATTGAGATTTCAGTTATATACTCCTAATGTTCCCCTATTGCTGGCTGCAGGCAGTTCAGATTTTAAGTATATGATTGTGAAAGCAAAGTTCTGTAAAGTTTGTTATTAATCTTTTAATAATAGATACTACTGGGTTAGTATAGTCTGATTTTGTTAAACTGATTGTAGATTATGTATCACAGGGCATAATAATGTATAGTGAACAAGGCAGCCATTTACCATGCACATCATTCACTTTATGGAGCTGGAGAACAGGCCCCCTCTGGTCATTGGCAGACACATCTACTGCTTTGCATACCAGACGCAGAAGTCAATTTTTCTATGTAAGTCTTTGAAAACTTGGATGAAATGCTTTCATATTTGTACATAGAAACCAGGAAGCCTTGGCTGGTGTGTGAACTGGCAGGTCAGTCTGTTGATCACATGACCAGCCAGGGGAGCCATTCTGCTGTTTGATAAATTGAAAGATTAGTCCTGTATGTGGTTGCTTTGTTCACTACATATTACTATGGAAAAAATATGCAGCATTGTTTGCAAATAGAAAAGATAAAATTGGCAGTTAATAATAGTGGACTCTTTTGTCACAGCTCAGCTCCTGCTTTAATGCTGCGGTCCGGCTTCTGCATTTGTAG
Source organism: Leptodactylus fuscus (assembly GCF_031893055.1). Classification (NCBI taxonomy): domain Eukaryota; kingdom Metazoa; phylum Chordata; class Amphibia; order Anura; family Leptodactylidae; genus Leptodactylus; species Leptodactylus fuscus. The sequence goes on from NC_134267.1 coordinate 80,507,073, forward strand.
GTCTGATGTGATGACGTCATGCATGACACTGGGGCAGATGAAGAAGGGAAGAACGGCATGACACTGAGGCAGATGTAGTGGGGGAGAACGGCATGAGACTGAGGCAGATGAAGGGGGGGAGAACAGCATGAAACTGGTTACAGAGATGGAGGGGAGGACATGAAACTGGGGGTGAGATGGATGGGGGGCATATAATTTACAGGTGACTATAGGAGGATTATACTGTGTGGAGGCACATGAAAAATGAATGAGAATGGGCGGAGTCAACATAAAAGTGGGCTGAGCTAAATTTTGTCCCTCTTTCTACTCTTCAAAAGTTGGGCAGTATGGCGTAGGTGACGCCGTGCTCCTGCGTGACGTCACTTGCTTCGTCCGCCTGCAGCGGCGTGCAGTGTCCCGACTCCTGCCTCCTCCACAAGGGGGCCCACTGAGGCTCTGTCACCCAAGGGCCCATAAAAACCTGGAGCCGGCCCTGGCTGATATATCTGGACTCCAGCACTCTGCCTGTCACCTTCTCATACAACATATAAAAAGCATATTTAACATTTCATAAATCATTAATATGATTGTATACACTTAAAGGGGCTATCCAGCTTATAATATTGATGACTTATCCTTAGGACACCCTGGACCCCTAGAGATCACCTGTACTGAGACAGTGCAGCTCTCAGTAATACTTCCATACAGCGAGCCGCACTGCTTACTGTAGTGGCGAGTATAGGCACTGCAGTGCTGTCCCATAGACTTCAGTCATTAAACAAAACCCAGAGCTGCATTGTCTCAGCCCTCATATAGCAATATCAGTATTGATGACTTATCTTAAATATAATCCCTTTAAATTCCTCAAAAACGACAGACATGCTCAACTATTTCGGTATATTATCTTACAACATTCCAAAGTTTGCTAAACAAAATAACATTAAAGTTTGGAAAAGCTGTAAAAGTACAAAACAGAAAGCCCTTTATTAATACACAGTATGGTGTAATATTCTTCCCATCAGTGAAATAAGAATGGATCGGAAGGCGAGGAAATATTTCCTGGCTCTGAGTGGTTTAGCTGCAGGCTGATAAATAGTGTGGTTTGGAATCAATTTCAGCATTGATCTAAAAGATAATCCTCTTCACAACAACCACGTCCCGGGGTTTTTACTGTCAGAAGTGAAAATGAATGGCAGATCCTTAATAAAAATAAAGAAAGAAACTAGAGAAAGTGAAAAGAAACTGAAGAAGATCTTATGCCAAAGGGAAAAGGAATATAGTTATTTTTCTACTTTAGTAGGGTTAATGCACTGCAGACATTTTCATGGGAAAAAAATAAATAAAAAAAATCCGCCATAGAGAGAAGCATATTTATTTACTTAATTGCTGGGAACTATGTCTTGAAATTGGAGGATTAATCATTTTTATTGTTGTAGGTGGAAAATTAAACATGTACAGTCTACTATAATTTAACTTGCTGTGCAAAGCATCCTCAGTACATTTCCAATCGATATTTTGTACTTCATGCTAGCGTAGTCATGTAGGGCAAGTAGGAAAAAAGACAGCTGCAGATATAAAGCTTGTTGTTCAACTTGGAAAGCTTTTATCCTTTAAATGCCTTGTAACAAATTGGGATTACTTAAGGCAGTCAAGAAAATTTTTCTCTGCCAAAGCATATAATGTAATTAGGACAATCAAATATTGTTCAATAAAATATAATAGCAAGTAGTTAACATAACAAAAAATAATGAAGAATAATTATGCAGAGTCGGTGTATATAATGTGTGATGTTTGGTTAAAGGGAATGTGTCAGCAGAATATAAGCTACATCTTAAACTAAGATTTTATGTTAAACATATTTTGCAAGAATTTTTTTTTTTCTTTAACTTTCCATGTCACTATTTTTTTTTCACTACAATTTTCACTCTGGCAATTAACCCTAATAATAGAAAGACACTAAACAATACTGTTGGGGATGACTTTGCAGCAGTTACCTCACTTACAATACAGACAGGATTACCAGTGGCGTAACTAGGAATGGCCCCGTGGCGAACTTTTGACATGGCCCCCCCCCCCCCCCCCCCAACTGACGCCGAAGACCTCGACCGACCCCTCCTCGGCACTCTATTATGTCCCTTATTAAGCCCTGCAGACCAGGTTCATGTGACGTCAGAGACGTCAGACAAGTATGAAGGAGGCCTGGAGGGATCGTGGAGAGGTAAGTAACAGTATTTTTTACGTTCCCTTACCTCTCCCGGTCCGCTGATCATTATACTCGGGGGTCTGCAAAGACCCCCAAGTATAATGATAGTATTTGTGGGGCCTGCGGTGTCACTTGCCGATCCCGGCCCAGCCAGGACCTTGGACCTTGCTGCAGTGCCTTGCAGACTAGAGGTTCTGTTGTTTAAAAATATTAATTTTTAATTAATACACAGAACCGTAACAACAGTCTAAATCCTAGTGGGCTAAAGGACCTGGCCCCTCTGCTCACTAGGATTTAGCTTTCTTATATAGAGCAAGCTAAAAGCTAATGGGCAGAAGGGCCTGGTCCCTTAGCCCACTAGGATTTAGCCGACTCTAAATAGAACAAGCTAAATCCAAGTGTTATAGGACCTTTGATGACATCACAGGTCCTTCAGTTGTCCCATAGGATCATGCTATGTGGTGGGTGGAGCTACACACTAATTTGGGGCAGAGCTAAACTGGAGGTAGTCGGACAGTGTGGCTTTGCATATGAAACCCCGCCCACCAATTGACCAAAACCAAGAAGAAAGAAGTCTTTGCAGCAGTGAAGACTGGTGAGCAAGGCACAAGGGAATACCCCTTTACGTTAATTTAAATTGTACAAACTTGTTCATTCTGAAACTAACAAGGGACTGGGGCCAACAAATTAAATACTAAACAAATCTTGAGAGGTTCCTCTATCTCTAGATAAGATTAATTGGGTTATGAAATTTAATATAAAGTTATCAATGAAAAACTGCATTAATTTTAGAATATACTAGAATAAGTTGTTCTTCTATTCGACCACCACCCTTCAATTTATGTTTATTCCAAATGTGTATATATATATATATATATATATATATATATATATATATATATATATTTATATATGGTATGCTTTAGGTAATTTATGTTAATTTATTCAGGCATGTTACATTGAGAATTACTAAGAGTGTAGCCAGAGGTGTAATATGAAGCTGCTGGGCTCTAGTTCAAAATCTGTACCAGGCCTGTTTTCAGCCATAACCTCTTCACCATGTCAAGTTACGCTCCTGGCTACATATACGTCAGTGAATATTGGCCACATTACTTTCGCTGTCTGTGAATGAGGACTATTCACTTGATCAATATTTTGTCGGTCCACTGTAATCCTTTTCATACATCTAAATGGACATATTTCTGCAGTAGTTACTGTACATGGATTTCTGCTTCATTTAGATGTATAGTAAAGTCACAGAAACTGCTGTGTGGGAACGTACCCTTAGAATCATTAACTGTCAGTATTTTGTAAATTCTTGTTTTGTATTTTGATAACATTAAATGGATTTTAATGGGCTTTATGAAATCAATGCACAGCAGCATAAAATGCAAAAATAATAAGCTTCTCGAGGTACATACCTTTAGTTTTTGGAGCACGATTTGGTTTTTGGACATCATAAAAGTTATGCAGAGCCATTAAGTTGCCAGTAAAGTAGAATCTGTAGACTTGTGACCTCATTTTGGAAACTGCACCACTGAAAAGATTTATCATGTGGCATAGTGAAAATTTTTAACCCTTGAATATAGCATTTATTTAATTTTCAGAAATGAATGTGCAGCTGATAGTGAAAAGTAAAAATTGCAATTTTTGAGAGATACGCCATTGCAGTGCTCGATATGTTGTATACAGCTTTTTATTTTTGTGGTGATGTATCTATATGAGGGCTGTTTTTATGCAGGTTGAGACACTATTTTGGGTGCCTAAAAGTTATTGAATACATTTTATTGACTATTTTTTGGTGGATTTTTAGCTCTGACTAGAGAATAATGGAGCTAACACCTGCTGTCACTTACACTATACTAAACTATAACATCCTTTTGTGTTATGTCCCAGGCGGCCAGGACATAATAGAATAATATATAATGCTCTCAGGGCTGCTAGGAATCTATATATTCAATTCTAGCTCTCTAAGGTAAACCTAGTCGAACTTACTTTATGTCAAAGTGATATGTATGTCTATGGAAAAACAGGTGGTAAGCAGTAGATACATATATTAACCATTCATTGCGCCATCACTCGCTTTTACCCATTTTTTAAACATTTAAAACGCTCCAAAAATTACCCAATTTTTTGGGGAAAATGTGCTTGGCGGTAGTTTTTAAGATTCACATGGGGGTTATATTACAAAAAAAAAGACTGTTGCAGTATGCACAGGCGTTTATCTTGTAGGTCCCGGACTGGAGTAGAAGTTCGGGCCAGTCCTGTAGGGCAATCCATTCCAGACTTGAGAACCGACCAGCAGGGCTTTGTAAGTAGCACAGGTGTACTGATTAGTGAGAGAGAGAGGAGAGAGACTGAAACACACACACTCAACCAGTCTGTGAAATCTCTGCCAAAAAGGATGCTGTTAAAGGGCTGGGTATGTTTACCCCTTGTTTTATTTGTGAACCCTGTTTGTTAGGAGGTTAGTGAGGGAATAACTCGTTTAGTAAGCCGCCGGAGAGGTGTAGGTCTTTATTTTCATTTGGTTTTTTTTTACATGCTAAGCTGCTGAGCAGCACTACCTGTACCTTTAAGCTTGTCTGCTGCAATAAAGACTGCTTTTGGGAAAGAAACCAGAGCTTCTGAATCCCCTGTACATCACAATATATAAATAAATGCCACCAAAAATTAATTAACATTTAAGAGGTTCTGCAATAACAATCTCCCCATTGGCCACCCCCACAGCAAGTTTTGCTTATATGAATTTGTGACAGCCCTGGATCTAGATCTAATCAATGACCAGGACTAGGCAGATAGGACACCAAATACCTCATTGATCCTGCTGAGATGGGAAGATGTCAGTCTGTGTCTGTTCCTCTATATGCTGTATACACTAATGCAGAACATTGCTGGTTCAGGTCCCCTAGTGGAACATCAAAAAAATGTAAAAATAAAATAAAAAAGTGTGCTAAAAAAATTAATAAATTAGTAAAAGCCCCCAAGCTACCCCTTTCGTAAATAAATGGATTAAATAAAAATAAATCCTAAAAATGAACAAAAACAATATATATTTGGTATCGCTGCATCAGTAACAACCTGCACAATAAAACTGAAACATTATGTAACCTACACTTTTAACAGAAATGGAAAAAAAATGCTGGAAGCAATGATTTTCCAGCATCTATCTATACAAAAAAAATGCCGTAAAAAGTGATGAAAAAGTCATATGTAAACCAAAATAGTACCTGAAAAAGTACAGGTTGCCCCACAAAAAATAAGCCCTCAATCAACTCAGTCAACTGAAAAATAACAATGTTACGCATCTCAGAAATGATGGTGCAAAAATAATTGATTTATGTTTCCAAATGAGTTTTTGTTCAGTAAAATTAGTAACGCATAAGAAAACAATATAATTTTAGGTATGTCTGTAATCGTACCACCCACAGAATAAAAGTACTTGTTACTTATACAGTACAATGCACGGAACAAAAAAAGTATAAAGTAATGCCAGAATTGATGTGGTTGTTTTTAATCCATCAAGAAAAAGTTAATAAAATGAATAAAATTTTAAGTAATAGGCACCCAAAAATGGTGTCATTACAAAATACATCTCATATTGCAAAAACAAGCCCTCATATGATTACATCACCAATAATATAAAAAATATCTAGCTTGCAATGTGAAGACAAAAAAACCCAAATCACCAAATCATTAGAACACAACTGGCTTCAGCAGGAGCGTATATCAAGGTAACACCACAAAGGTTACGAGGGAAAGACACCAAATGTGAACCCCAGAGTGACCCAGTCAATCCATAGGAGCTAATGGGAAAATAATAAGAAATTTGGTGTTCCAAAAATTAGGATAGGTGAGTGTACTATCATAGGACATCTTAAAACAAAATAATCTTTGTTAATATGATTAAAATCAGTAAAACGCTACACAACAAAGTGACAACTAATATTCTCAGTTGGAAACACTCTCTTTGGGAATTGATTTTAAACCCAATTACAATTCTGAGTGTATTTTAGGAAACCAACTGCTAAAGTTCCTAAGAACAAGGGGTATACTATTGCTAACCCGGTCAATCCCCCAATAATTAGTTTTGTAGGTACTACTGAGCAGTAAGATCTAGGATCAATAATAATTTTTTTCTACCTACAATGATGCTTCTGTGAGGCTAGACTTATGTATTTTACTGAGAGGGGGCTATATCCACAGTCTAAGACTCATAGTCCCCGCAACACAATTAATATTGGCTGTATAATAGACTGTAACTGATGTCAGCAGCACATATGGACACCCATAGAACCAGTGCACTACACTGCTAATATTAGATTCGTCTTGTAATACGTGGAGTACTGTCATAAATTGTCAATGGATATGTCCTAATCATATGTCAGTGGTAAGATCATCACTGCACATAAAATACCATTTTAATCGTATTAATAAAGATTATTTTGTCTTAAGACGTCCTATGATAGTATACTCACCTATCCTAATTTTTGTTACTGATTGGGCACGTTATATCTTATATCCCTATTATATTTTCAAATTTTGGTGTTCCCAATGCATTTCACACAGTTAGCAAGTTAACATTTAACCATCCACTGTGAATGCTTACTACCAGGGCATATGTTCAACTGAATAGCCAGTGGTGGTCCAGAGCCAGAGCCCTCCTTAAATAGGTTCTGGTCCACTGCTAGGCCTAAAATGGAAGTCTCCCGTTAAGCTCAGGAGGAAACTAGCAACTGCGGAGGTTCCATCCTGCGTCCTGAAACCCGGAACCGGAGACGTGGCAAGGATAGGGCCGGCAGCCTACGCGCAGCGCTGCGGGGGCTCTGGTCCAAACTGCAACAGTGATTTGTTTTTTGTTTTCATTAAGAGTTTTATTGAATTTTTTAATAATTTTAGAAACAGTGCCAAAAATCAGGCAAAACAAAATAGCAAGAGTACAGAAGGGGAACCACATGTGGGCTCGGGGAGGATGTGGGTGTGGGAAAACAAGAAACAACCATCAACGATCAAAAAAGGGAAACACAGAGGGGGGGAGTGGGAACAAATACTCTGTGGCAGCAGAGTTAAAAACCTGAATATAAGAACTAAACCAAAATAGACACGCATAATAAGAATGGAAAAAGGAAGGGGGGAGGGGTAAAGAAGGAGTTAGGAGGTCACAGAAGAGAAGACCGACTGAAAAGTAGCGGAGAGGGGCCACACGGTGGCTCAGTGGTTAGCACTGCAGCCTTGCAGCGCTGGAGTCCTGGTGTTCAAATCCCGCCAAGGGCATAAAACCATCTGCAAGGAGTTTGTATGTTCTCCCCGTGTTTGCATGGATTTCCATCCCATATTCCAAAAAAGACATACTGATAGGGAAAAATGTACATTGTGAGCTCTATGTGGGGCTCACAATCTACATTAAAAAAAAAAAAAGTAGCAGAGAAAGCAATGTTGCCACAGGAGCCATGTCTGTTCTGTGTGCTCTATTCTAATGCTTCAGTTCAGCAACCAGATTCTCCATGCTGTGTATGGTTAGGATCTCTGTAAGCCAAGACAAAAGCGAGGGGGAAGTAGAGGGCTTCCATAGCCTAGGATCTCACTGCCACCAACATGAAACCCAGAAGTCTGCCGGTGTGTTTCTGGTACTTGCATGGGAAGATATAAAGGAGCAGAGTCGCTGGATCATCCACCAGTTCATTACCAGTGACCATCTGAATAATTCAGCATACATCCGAACAAAAGGGACGCAGGAGTGTGCATCCCCACCAGACGTGTGCCATCGTGCCCTGGTCAGAGCCACATCTCCAGCATCAATCCGAAGTGGAGGGATACATCTCATGAAGCACAGAGGGGAATCTGTACCATCTAGAAAAGATTTTATAATTTGTTTCCTGTGCTTTGCACATGGAAAACTTATGACACGCTTGGAAAGCCGAAGACCACACGCCCGGTGGGAACGAGACTCCCAGCTCCCTCTCCCAACTAACTGTGAATGCCGGTAGACTGCTATCAGGATCCTCCATAAGCATACCATAGATGAGGGAAACAGAATGGGTTAGCATATCAGAGAAGAGACAAAAATGCTCAAAGGGCAATAAGGTCCCATGGAGGTCATGAGATGTTTTGAGGGAGGCATAAAAGTGGGAAAGCTGAGTGTAATGCCACTGATAGGTAGCAGGATGAGGAGTCAAATCAAGCAATTCAGCATGAGGAAGGAGAGAGGAAGTTGACAAGACATGATGAAATCGGAGAGTGAGCTGACCCATAGAGTGAAGCAGAAAAGAGCAGCTGAGAGCTGCAGGGAAGTCTGGGTTACCCCAAATGGGGGTCATAGGGCCATCATTATGGAAAAGCTTCTGCGTCGCACCGTAGAGTCAACATGACCATGACAATGAGATTTACTGTTTGCCCATAATGAATATGAAACCATGGGAGAGCAGTTAGGGGGAAAGGTCTCAGAGACTCCTTCAGGGCAACCCAGAGCTTGGAGCGTGCAGAGTGATACCAGTCAAGAATGCGTGCCGTACCTGCAGCCGAGTAGTATCCCACGCAGTCCGTGACCGCTAGGCCCCCTCACCCTTTGGATCTAATAGGAGTGCTTCTCGCAATTTGCGGGGGATATTAAATGTTAAAAAGAAATGTCAGATTTGATACTTTTTTTATATCCCACCCAAAAAGAGTTAATAAAATGCGCTCAATAAGTTATAGTCACTCCAAAATGGTGTCATTAAAAATTAAATCTGATTCCATAAAAAGCAAGTCCTCATATGGCCAATGTGAAGGATCACTCCTCGCCAAAGCCACTTTGGCCCCGCTGCTGTCACACCTGGCCTTTGCCATGGGCAAAACTGCGATCACCTTCTTACCTTTACCAGCTCTCCTCACCGCGAGGAGAGCCCTTGGGTTCATATAGACAAGCTTTCTAAAGTTTTTTTATTTATTAACCCAAGCGGGTCAATACTAGACAACCAACATACATGAAGATATATGCTAGTGGAATACAAGCTTATACGGTTACAGAAAGGTATGATATAGTACAATAAGATAAACAGAATAAAAGATTAGAAAAATAAATATAATACCCAGTTGGGTCTCTGGAATTCACCTCATGAAATCCAGGGCACAGTTTTTAAAGTCCATAAGCAGTCCACAGATTGTAGGCACATGGCATTTCTACATCCAGTATGGGTTTTTAGTCCAATACTATCCAGGGTAGAGGAACCCAAAGACCCCTATTAGAAAACAGTCCATAGTATCCATAGGAGTGGAGCACTCGGCCCCACCATATAACATACAACAATAGAGAGAGTTTTTAGTCCATACCCATATAAGAGTCCATCAGTCCATGATCAGAGTCCATAAGCACATGGTCCCCAATCCTTTTGTCCCCTCAGAAAAGAAGGAAATGATAAACTGAGTGTACAGTATATCAGAGTGCACCACAGATTTAGAGCTTTTAACATCGCAATGGTAATAAATTCAGTGAAAAATCTGCAGGGTAAAATACTCACTATACCCCTTGATAAATTCTTGAGGGTTTTAGTTTAAAAAAATGGGCACTTTCTGGGGGCTTCCTCTGTTCTGGCCCCTCAGGGGCTCTGCAAATTCAACATACTGTAGTGCCTGAAAGCAATCATAGCAAAATTTGCTCTCCAAAAGCTCATTGGTTCTACTTCCCTTCTGTGTTTTGCTGAGTGCCTATATATCAGTTTACATTCATATGTGGGGTACTATGGTAGTCGGAAGAACTTGCATAACGAATTGTGTCAGGCAATTTCTCCTTTAACCCTTTATGAATGTGTAAATTCTAGGACTAAGTTAAAATATTAGTAAAAGAAATCGAAACGTGTAAATTTCACCTCCGTTTTGTCTTATTCCTGTTAAACACTTATAGGGTTAAGATAATTTGTATATGCTGTTTTAAAGGGTGCAGTTTTGAAAAGGAGGGGATTTATGGGGGTTTCTAAAACACCTTCAGAACTGAGTTAGTCCCTTGAAAAATGGGTTCTGTTTGTCTTGTAAGCCTTATAACTATTATGTTTGTCTCCGAACAGAAGAATAACAAAAGTGGTTTATTTAGAAATGCAAAGTAAACATAAGCAGGTAAAATAAGAGAAAACGTAAACTAAAATAGGCAGGTTGATTATAGCAGGGGAAATTTTCCTATCACTCACCCTGACTAAAGCTGGGTTCAGACAGAGTTTCTTGGACCGTATTTTGAGGTAGAGGCCGCCTCAGAATCCGGTCCAAAAAATGGCTAGCCGTGACTGGATTCCATTACAGTGCACTGGCACCAGTTGCAGCATTCCGCTCCGGATTAGGCCCAAATGAATGGGCCTAGTTGGTAGGGAGTGTCACAAGGCGGACATCTGAGGCTCAATGAGCCATGGAATCCGCCTGAAGAAAGGGCATATTGCTTTTTTCTGCGAGCAGGAACAAACCGCTCGCCGAAAAAGGAAATAACCATCTCCCATTGATTTCAATAGGAGGTGGGTTTTATTTAGCCGGATTTTTACGTGGATTCCGCATCAAAATCCAGTCTGAGCATAAGGGATATGGACAGTTTAGCTATTGATCTGAAGCGTGCATGGCACCATTTACAGGTAGTGAAATCTGATATCACTGATCTGCAGCAAAAAGTTGCTAATCTGGAGAGATTCCAGTCCTCAACGACTACTTACCTTCCTGCCCTGCATCAGGCATCCACTGACCATACTTCTCAGAACCGGAAACTTATTTCACATCTTGAGAACCGCAACCACCGCAATAATATAAAGATCCGCGGTCTTCTGGAATCTACGCAGACGGCTGACCTGGTACCTACTCTTACCAACATCTTCTACTCTCTACTGGGGAGCCCCCCTGAGACTTGCATTGAAATGGACCACGCTCTCAGACCCTGCAGTGTTGACCCTGCTAAGTCACATGAGGTCATATGCAGGATACACTTTTATGCTGTTAAAAAGGAAATTATGCTCAAGGTCAGGGACAGTAAAACGATAGACTTTCAGGGTGCATCACTCTCCATCTTTCCAGACCTCCCCAGGCACACTCTCCACCAGAGAACAGCACTACAACCTGTATTGTATGGGGGGTCAGTATGATTATGTAGAGATGTAATAGTATGGTGGATGTCAGAAAAGGGTAAAACACTCTATACAGCAGTACAGATATGATCCTCACTCCTATCTAGGATTTCTACTAATAATTTGTCTATTTGCTTATTTCTGAATAAATTCTCCTCTTATGTCTAACTGTTTCTGGCAATAAGCTTTTCAGAACTGAGTGCTCTGTATGATGCAGTAAGATGAGAAACAGACCCTACACCCGTGATGGCGAACCTATGGCACGTGTGTCAGAGGTGGTACTCAGAGCCCTCTTTGTGGTCACCCATCTGTGTAACAGATTATACTGTGTGGGGGCCACTTTTGAATGGATTGTACAGGGTGGGGATCACTGTGGAGCAAATTGTACTGTGTGAGGGTCAGATTGTACTGTGTGGGGGTAACTGTGGGTCAGATTGCACTATTTGGGGTCCCCTCACTATTTATATTACACAGTTTCTGTTTTATAGCATACATGTTATATTAGTACAGGCTGCAATAACATTGCTCAAAAACATAGCCTGCACAATGTAAATAGTGAACATTAATTGTTCAAAATTATGCCAAATACAGTACAAACTTGTTTTGTATCATTGAAAGCTCTGTAAAGCCCCATTCACACGTCCATATTTTGCAAGTCCATAATTGTCCATATTAAGGTTAAATTGCTGTGTTGGCACATTGCGATCAATTCGTGGGTTTTGGGTTGCAGTTTGGGCACTCGGTCTTTAAAGGATTCGCCATCTCTTCCCTACACTATCTACATAATAACTTTAATGACTCTTGTTCCAGATTACGGCACCTTATATAGTGTATTTAACATCAGCACTGTGGATGTTGATCTTTCCACTGTCTATTGGCTAAGAGGCTGTCAACTGATGTGGAACGTCACACACCGACACTTTTGTCTCTTCTGTATTTCATGCTCAGCGCATGGAGGTTGAAATTTTTGCTCATCCAAGACAAATCAGCATCTGTTCATTTTCAAACTATTTGGAATACCTGGGTCGAACCTGGTTTGGAATACTTGTGGGTAAATAATAATGCAAAGATAAAGCATATTTTACATTTTATTCATTAGCCATCAGTTTTATATATTTTATATATATCCTGTGAAGTTTTTTAAGAACGATCTACCAATAGCTATAGAAGTACTCTCCATTTCTTCTATGCAATTAACCACTAGCATATACTTGTTCCTAAAGTAAATTGTAATACCATTACAATACTTCATTCATAGTGTGAATATATTTACTGTAACTTTGATTTTTAGCGACAGAAGAGTTAATTTCTAAAGATACTCTTTTATTCTTTAAGAGAGAAACTTCCTGTAAATTGATGAATGATTTTGATCTTCCTTGGGTTGCAATTACAGCAAATATGTTGGAAGGGAAAAATTGCTTCTCCCATAACTGTCACCTTTAATTTTAATAGACATAAATTGTACCAGAGCGTGTCATATTTAATTTTTTAGCTAGATTATTTTGACCCTTGCATTTAAATGCTTCAGTATTTATGACACACAGTGGGGCTTTTAAATAACAGGACCTATTGATGAGAAAATGAATCATTTTGTTTGCTATAATCCTTATTTAGTCAAAATATCTAAACAAGGCCATAGGCAACACTGTGTAAATGGTGGAAATTCAAAGGGTAAATGGCATCTTTGCTTATGCCATACTGAAATTATTTAGGTACATTGTTTTTTTTTTCATGCACATTCTTCAATTATCGTTTTCCATTCAGTAAATCACTATTTTTGTTCTGTTATGAATACGCAGTGTTGTTAATAAGCATTATTTAGCTTTGTTATATTAAAATAATTGTCTATTAAGTAACAATATTCTTAGTTTAGTATAAACACTTATACACATTTTAAAAGGATATTCTGAGACATTTATTTCATATCCACAGGATATCTGATATATCTACCACCTCTGGCATCAACAGCTATATGCAAAATAGGGGTTCTGTCTAGTGAGGAGACTGTGGCATCACGGTTGAGCATAAGAAGGGGTCACATGGTGGCTCAGTGATTAGCACTGCAACCTTGCAGCGCTGTGGTCCTGGTGTTCAAATCCCATCAAAGGCAAAAAACCATCTACAAGGAGTTTGTATGTTCTCCCCGTGTTTGCATGGATTTCCATCCCGTATTCCAAAAAGACATACTGATATGGAAAAATGTACATTGTTATCTCTATGTGGGCTCACAATCTACATTAAAAAAAAAGTTGAGAATAAAAAAAAAGATGGCCTCACCTATGTTTGCATTCATTTCTGTGGAAGTCATGTATATGCCAGAGCACTTTTGCTTGACAAACTCCCACGAACATAAATGTCAGAGATGGAAAGATGGGAATGTGATGCCAACAATGTTAAAGTTATATGTGAAAAAATGATAAAAAACACTTCTTCATTATGATGATTGGTGCATGTACTTAGAACTACCATTTACCTACTCACCTCTTAATACTGTTGGCCTAAAAACCACTTTTCAGTTATGTTGCTTGTCAACATATCCCTTTGCCTGTCTATTCCAGTCTTTATTTCAAAACTGAATGGAGGGCAAGAAGTTGTAAAGTATTTTGTCTATTCTTAAAGTGTCGCCAGGAAATGATAAATTGTTAAAAAAATGTTTATATTAATCTATCTTTTAAGCATATATGGTATGTTGTTTTCATTTTTCATGTTATTATGTATATTAAAAAATTCTGAAAAATCTTGCAACTCCAACTTTTGCCACTAAGTTTAATATAGTTTGAGACTTCCCATTTTCTGTAGATGGAACATGGGCCATAGACACAATGGTTTGGAACAGTTGACTTTCATGGGAAAGTTGTCTAGGCATTCTTTGTGACTGGTGTAGAGTCATTTCAGTCTCATTGCGGTGGTGGTGTTATAAACTCTCTGTGATGTCTCCTTTGTCCTACTTTTCTGAAAACACATTCCCTTTAAATGTTTTGACAAAACCCCACTGTTTATCTGAATAGGGTTCCATTTAGATCTCAATTAGCCCCATAGAGAATGAATTAGGTGGGAGAATACAAGCATTGGGAACACAGGATCCTCTTTGTCATGATTGGTGGGGATCCCAGAGGTGGAACCACCAGCAATGAGATACTTATCACCCATGCTGCTAATAGGTAGATGATAAGATGTGATCATGAGACAACCCATCTTACCTAACAGTATTTTTGCTAAATACATATTTGCTGGGGGAACTACTGTAGGTAAAATGAATTAATATATTTTTTTTAAAACAAAATATAGATTTCTTACTTCAAATTATTCACTAATGAAAATGTTAAAATAAATGTAATACTGGTTATATGCTCATCCTTGCTTTCATATTAAAAGATATTAATTACTTATACACATTATGGTGGGCGTAATAATCGTAGATGAAAAAGGTGTGACCGAAACTGGGCCCGAAAGGGTATGGGGCCTGTGGCCAGCTTGGTGTGGCTGGGGCTCTGCAGCACTATGATTTCAGTGTGGTAAAGCCTGGTATTCAAGACTACTATACATCTCTTTAATGGAAAGGGGCCCAGCATTACATGATGTCTGCCCCTTTCCAGTAAAAGCCTGTCCAGGGGAGGTGATTAAAAAGCCCCAAAAACAAACACTCACCTCTCCGCCATATTCCGACAGCCGTAACTTTTTTATACGTCAGTGTACGGGGATGCATAGGGCGCCTTTTTTTGCGGGGCTGGGTGTACTTTTTAGTTCTACCATTTTCGGGAAATGTTATTGCTTTGATCAGTTTTTATTCAAATTTTTATCAGAATCAAAACAGTGAAAAAACGGCGGTTTGGCACATTTGACTATTTTTCCCACTACGGTATTTACTGAACAAAAAAAATATTTTTATAGATTTGTAGAGCGGGCGATTTCGGACAGGGGGATACCTAACATGTATGTGTTTCACAGTTTTTAACTACTTTTATATGTGTTCTAGGGAAAGGGGGGTGATTTAAGTTTTTAATACTGAGTATATTTTTTAATATTTTTTTTTACTTTTTTAATTTTTTTTGTTGCATTTATTAGACCCCCTAGGGGTGTTGAACCCAGGGGGTCTGATCACTAATGCAATGCATTACAATGCTAATGCATTGCAATGCATTGCAAAAAATCATCATTTCTTTTGCAGACTGCATAGACCAGCCTGCAAAAGAAAGAGCTTGCAGACAAGCCTGGGAGCCTTGTAAAGGCTCCCGGCTGTCAAGCTAACGTGACTTCGGCCCCGGAGCATGCTCCAGGAGCCGGCGATCACTGGTAAAATGGCAGCGCCCATGCGCCGCCGGGAAAATGGCGCCTCAGGCACCTTTGACCGTGGCGCAGGAGTGGATTAATGCCTCCGATCGGTCCGGGGACCGATCAGAGGCATTAGAGCCGGTTGTCTACTGCTTAAAGCGGCTATGGCCGCCGCCCGGCTCGCGGGCGGTCGCCATAATTACACACCCGACATGCACCGTACTATTACGGCGCATGTCGGGAAGGGGTTAAACTGCCCCATCAATCTTATACATTTTGTCAGAGAAAGAAAGGCTGTATAAAACACCATTCATTATTATCTATGAATAACTATCTAAAGGAAATGTAAGAATGGTTACATTTAAATTGGCTAAAGTTAACCAAGCTAAGGTCCTGCTAGTGGGTAGTGCCAAGGTTACTAAAATGTTAAGAAAATTTGCACCATTTAGCCTTTGCTACAAACATGTAGCTAATTCCTTATAGAGCATTGGTTCCCAAACTTAGTGAAAGTATGACCCACTTTTGGTCACCCACTACTATTTTTAGCCCCATCTAAAAAAATCCCCTAAAAAAATTAAAAACAACACCTATATTACACTCTGTTCTGCTTTTCATCTGTATTCTGCCACTTATTCTGCTGTATTCTGTCATCCTGCAAGATTGTCGTCCTGTATTATATTGCAGCTATGATCTCTGGGAAATGTAATTGTGTTTGGAGGAGGCTGTGTTTGGAGTACTGAGGAATACCGCCTGGACTACATTTCCCACAGAGTCCAGGGAGACATCAGAGGAATAATGACAGACAATACATTTGCTTTATATTTCTTAACTTTTGTGGGTAGGAAGGGACTTTGGAAGATTGCATTCTCTTATGGCTATGTGGCACAATATGGCATCTGATTCAGGTTCATGTGACCCAAGTCTTAACAGGTCATCAGAATCTACATGGGGCATAGCAAAGCACAATTACTGGTGAATGATTTTCAACCCCTGGAAGTCTTTATACTGTACAGCCCAAGGGAATCAGTGCATTAGAATATAAAAAATTATTGCTGTTTGTGATAGATATTATTTTTTAGAAAATGTCTCATTCAACAGTTATTGATCTGTGTCCAAGACTTGATTACAAGGGACATATCTTTTTGTCAGGACTGTCCCAAATTTTCAGTAGCATTCCAAGCATATTCTGACATGTCCCAGCAGAAAAGGGATGGGGCCTGCTATTTGAGGTGGGACTGTGAGTAGATCTGCCAGTAGAAGAAGACTGGGTGGGTGTCTGTATTCATCTGTGATTGTGGATCTGTATTCTGGGTAATATGTTTCAGGGCTCTCTTCTGGGGGCAGTCTGAGGTACAGTATTGTGCATAAGCAAAGATGGAACGTCACACGTCAGATGTGCAAAGTGTAGATTTTTATTGCGTAGAGCAGAGCAAAACGGTACCTTCATCAGGCTCTTGGTGCAAATCTAAACGGCAAAAAAACATAGGGGTTATCCCAATAACTTCCGAAATGGCGAAAGGCGGTGCTCTCTGCTCTGAACGCCGCAGGGTCCGCTGGGGGAATGAAAAGAAGGTTGGTGCTGGTAACCGGTTTGAAAAGGCAGCACTGTGAAATGCTATGCCGCAAATGAAGGCGGTATTGTGCATAAGATTTTAGGCAGGTGTGGAAAAAATGCTGCAAGTAAGAATACTTTGAAAATTAGAAGTGTTAATAGTTTATTATTGTCAATCAAAAAATGAAGTAAATAAACAAAATATAATTCTAAATTATATCAATATTTGGTGCCACAACCCTTTGGAAGAAATGTACTGGAAGTAATGATATGGCTCCCAAAGAGATCTGATGTCATCAAAATCAAGGCTGTCTCGTATTAATTGACAAACAGAAGGACTTGAGCATCCACATCCACAGAAGATCTGAGGATGGTTCTCCAAGATAATTGGAACAACCTCCTTCTCAATTTCCTTGAAAAACTGATTGCAGGTGTACCTAGAATTGACGCTGTTTTGAAGGCAAAGGGTTGTCATATCAAGTATTTAGATTCTCTTTTGTTCACTGACTTCATTATTTTATTTGAAAAAAAAAACAAAAAACTATTAACACTACTACTTTTGAAAGCACTTACTGTGCAGCATTATTTCCTGCTTAAAGGGGTTTTCCCATCTCAGTGTTTCAGCAGTCTGCCTGCAGTCTGTTCTTCTCACTTCCTATATTTTTCTCCCCCCTCCCCCTTTCCTTGCTGAACAGGCCTGAGAAGTCTCACAACACTTATGCAGATCAGATAATATCCACATGCTTGTAGAGAATAGACTCCATGTTATCTGTGTACTTACATAGAGAGATAACAGACTTGGCTTTATCATTAAACTGAAATTAGCTGAATGGATTGTCCTACTGGCCAGAGCAGTGAGCGAGTGACGTCACTTGTCCTATAGGTCATAGTTGTAGCAACGCTCTGTAAACAATGGGAGGAATAAGGTCACATAGCAGGCAAACAAAGCAGCATTTCTAAAGCAATATATTTAGGAAAAGTCTTCAATTTACATTAGCTACCAGTATAGATAGGATCCTTCAGCTGTGACAAGCCCTTTAAAACAGTTGCACAATATTGTATGTATAGATAGAGTTTAACATCACTCTTACTCTAGGTTAACACTTGTGCCATGCTCTCCATTTTTAATATCTGCCATGGGACCTGAACTAAGGAGAGCTTGCCCGCTAAAACAGTCACCCGCGGACCCCATAGAGTATAATCTTGGCAGGACTTGTCTGATTAATTTGGGTTTGTCTGAGGTCTTTATTATTTTTGGGGTGTAATTAAGAATATCAGCAGTACTTCTGTTAGAAACTGCAGGTTATAATTTCATGATGCTTATCACACCTTGGCTTGGCATCTCAGATCCTGCTCTTATGGAGTATTCCTCCATTCAGTTCCACCCAGTCAGAAAGAGATGGATTCTGAGGAGGAGGGTCACTGGACTTAGAGATATGATCATTAACTTATTCATACACACACTACCAGACATTACGCTCTTTATTAATCATTCAGTCCATTAAGTTCTTAGAACCCCGGAGTCTGAGTTAATAAAGTACTAACAAATCAAATCAGCAGATGGTGTTAGTGATTACTGATTTGGGCAATTCTCCTCCCTGTACTGTATATAATGGGAGCGGAAAATGTCTATCTTTATGACAATCATAAATAATACTATGTGATGGCATAATTCTCCTTTTGGTTTCTGTTATTTTATGTTAAAATTATATATATATATATATATTCCCATAATTGTACCTTTTCCCACATGAACATATACAAGGCCCACATGGTGATAGGGAACAGCTTTCCTAGGGAAATAATAGTGGCTATAGTATTTTCCATCAAGACTGTGCTCGCCCACTATATGGTACAGCACTGACTGCACCATCAGTAGCCTAACTGCAAATTCTATTTTGACAAATGACCCAGTGATGGCATTTATTGTGAGTACAGAGAGATGTAGTTCCTACATTGCTTACATGGCCATGGCTAATTTTCTGTGTGCACATCTTGCACCTTGCCATGGATTTGTCATTTCATAATGTATAAAAAAAATTCCCATACAGGAGATAACTGCATGTAATTGCTGCTGCCAATACCAGCAGTAGTACAAAAGGGGTCTACCAGTACCACCGCTACACAAGCTTTCCTTAGAAAGGCAGGTTCTTTGTTGGGACTTGCATATTGGATGCATTGCAGTTGCAACCGACCTCTTTCTCTTCAATGTCTTATTTTCAATAGAATCCTCATAGGATTTAGTAATTTCATCATATTCCTCAGTTTGTTTTGACTTATCATGGTGATCAGATTCCTCTATACCCTCACAATTCCCACCTCGAGAATTCCCCATAGTGCCCCTACTTGCATGACTACCAGTATCACACCACCTGACATTACTACCTCCAACAGCAAGAACAGTCTTGTCTTCCAACTCTGCCTCTTCTATAGTCAAACAAAAAAAAAACCCCACTGTTTTCATCAAACTCATAAAAAAAGGACTTGGGCTATAAGGAATGTTTTTCTTACCAGATGCCAAATGACTACTAGGGAATTCAATCTGTCTTATTAAAGATAAAAAAGACATGGTTGATGCAGAAAGGAAGTGTGGTAAATTATGTGTTATAACAAGTATGGAAAAACACACAGAACTCTGACTTGATTTTATTCTAAGTTAGGGAGCTTGCACATGGAGTAAACGCTCGATCATTCTGAACGTAAAACTGGTTCAGAGTGACCAGTGTAAAAAACAGATCCCATTGACTTGAATGGGTGTCGGCATATGCATGCTCCCCATTGAAATCAAGGGGAAGCTTTTTTACCTATTGCTTTCAATGTGATACGTGCAGGCTCCCTAATGAAGTGTAAAAACCCTGTGGCTACTAGCAAAGCTTCCAAGACCAGAAGTACTGTTCCTGTTGCCACCCACATTTTTATTGCTAGTATTAGTACTTGCACTGGTGAATGGTGTGACAGTGGCCAACAGTTTCTCATTTGGCCTGTCCTCTTCTCTGTTTTTTCCAGTCATTATACTTCACAACTTATATAATAGTGATTGGTGACAATTTTGGCATCGTGTGTATTTGTTTTGTTTCTTTTGTACACAGAACAGTCTACCCAAAATACAAAGGAAATTCGTTTTAGCCTTGAAACGGTAACCTGGCCAGTATTAGGTTATAACACACTCCCTGAGTCAGCTTGAATTTTTGCAGTGATAAATAATAGTATTTATTTAATAATTTAATAAAAGTATTTCTGTATTTGTTAACAAAAAACACAATTTCAAACAATACTTAGCAAGATGATGAAATTTAGCACTTTGTCCTGGTCAGTGATTCTTACACTATAACACACTGCATGAATCAGCTTTTTTTTTTTTTCTCATGAAAATAGCAGTTTTTCTGTATAGGTTAACCCCTTTCCAATCATACAATTACATAACACTGAACATAATAATGCAGTGATGCAGCATTACGTATGGTACATTGCACTGGGGATATAATTTTTTTTTTTTTTTTTTTGCTGACTCAAGTATAAGCCGAGGGGGGCTTTTTCAGCACAAAAACTGGGCTGAAAAATTTGGCTTATACTCGAGTATATACGGTAATTTTGTCTGTTGTGCAATAGAACAAAATTAGAGATGAGCGAACACCGTTCGATCGAATACAGATTTGATCAAATATCAGGCCGTTCGAGATATTCGATTACAATCGAATACAAGGCCGCAAACGCAGTAAAAATTTGTATCCCCTCCCACCTTTCCTGGCGCGTTTTTTGCACCAATAACAGCGCAGGGGAGGTGGGACAGGAACTACGACAACGTAGGCAGTGAAAAAAATCGGAAAAAGTAATTGGCGGCCAGAAACAGATAACCTCCAATTTAGACGAATGGTGGATTTACCATTCGACTAATTTGGGACTGTGAAGTATGTGACTGTGAGACAGGGACCGATCTACAGGCAGGGTTAGCTAGGGTTTACCTTTATTTAGGGGGGAAATGTTACTCACACCGCTCTTTGGGGCTCCATCTCGTCAGGATCCCTGTCAGCTTGCGATATGCGCGAGCTGACTTTTTCCCATAGGAATGCATTGACCAGTGTTGATTGGCCAAATGCCATACAGAAGTACGGCATTCGGCCAATCAACGCTGGTCAATGCATTCCTATGCCGAGATGAAGCAGAGCTGAACCTGCTATACACTCAGCTGTACCGATGTAGAAATCCGATGCAGCAACGCTGAGTGTGTAGCAGGTCCAGCTCTGCTACATTGGACACTGCTACATCGCCAGCACTTAGGGTTGAGTCAATCTTGACATTTCAGGATCGTTTTTAAAATCCAATTTCCGATCATTTGGTGATTGGATTTTAAAAACGATCCTATTCACTACACAGCATGTAGTCCAAAAATTGTTGGACCCCATGCTGTGTAGTGATTAACCCAACACCACCACCACCGTTGTCCACTTACCTACATAGCTGCAGCTCCCAGCTCTTCTTGGTCCGGTCCTCTGTCCACTTGTCTTCAGAGTCTTCTGACATCTCCCCGCCCACACTCTCCAGCCACACTAAGCCCCGCCTACTCCCTGCATCTCTACAATACTAGTCTAGGGAGGCAAGGTCCTCTGTCCTCTTCAGAGCACCCTGCCTCCCTAGATTAGTATTGTAGAGATGCAGGGGGTAGGCGGGGCTTAGTAAGCGGGGCATAACTCAAGTACCCCCTCCCAGTACCTGCCCACACTCTCCTAAGCCCCACCCCTCTCCCCAACTAGTATTATAGAGAAGGCAGGGCTTAGGAGAGTGTGGGCAGGTACTGGACGGGGAGACCCACCCACACTCTCCTAAGCCCCACCTTCTCTATAATACTAGTCGAGGGAGAGGGGGCAGGGCGCTCTGAAGACCGGACAGAGGACCGGACCAAGAAGAGGAGCTGGGAGCTGCAGGTAAGTGGACAAAGGTGAGGGGGAGAGGGTTAATCTGATACTGCACACTCAGCTCAACTACTCCCCCTGACGAAGCCATTGGGCAAAACCCGCGTTGGGGCGCAGTACGGGTGGTAGGTGCTTTACATTATAACTATGGTCTTAGGGTTGGTTCTTTACCTTCTATGTATACAATTTTCACATATGTCTCTCTGTTGTGCATTCTTACCTAGGGGATATTTTTATCTGCTTTGGAACTGCCACACTTGCAACAACATGTGAATCCTTATTTGACTGTGATATACATACTTTTTTCACCCTAAACCTATATACTATTTATTACCACACACCACCCGCCTTTTTGTAAAGCATTTACCCCCTGTTGTTTATGTGTAATTTATTTTTTCATATTTATTATCACGTAATAAAAATTGTCATTTTATTTATTGTGTTGCTTCTGTCCCTTCTTGGACATAGTCATACTTAGTTTATTTTTGAAGCAGTTGCTTTTTTGTGTGCCTTGTGTTGCAAAATTTTTGTACTCCAGAATTGAGCTGAGCGCACGGCCTGATGTAGCAGAGCTGGCAGATGTAGCAGTCTGATGCAGCAGACTAACACACTCAGCTCTGCTGCATCAGACTGCTAACATCGGCCAGCTCTGCTACATCTCCGGTGTAGCAGATCTGCACTACTCCCAACCATCCCTCCATCTACTTCTCCTGTCACACACATCTCGTGTGTAGCAGAGCTCAGCACACACTCAGCTCTGTACATCTCTACAACAGAGTGTAGAGATGTAGCAGAGCTGAGTGTGTGCTGAGCTCTGTTACCACCAGAGATGTGTGTGACAGGAGGAGTAGCTGGAGGGATGGTTGGGTGTAGCAGAGCTGAGCTCTGCTTCATCTCTGGCGTCTGGAGTAGCCGAGCTAACCGCATGGCTAGCTCTGCTTCATTTCATCATAGGAATGCATTGACCAGCGTTGATTGGCCAGTGTACAGCATTCGGCCAATCAACACTGGTTCTGCCGGAGGAGGTGGAGTCTAAAATCGGACCAGAATGGAAACTGCTGTGAACCGATTTTAGACTCCACCTCCTCAGGCAGAACCAGCGTTGATTGGCCGAATGCTGTACACTGGCCAATCAACGCTGGTCAATGCATTCCTATGATGAAATAAAGCAGAGCTAGCCGTGCGGTTAGCTCGGCTACTCCAGACGCCAGAGATGAAGCAGAGCTCAGCTCTGCTACACCCAACCATCCAGTACACTGGCCAATCAACGCTGGTCAATGCATTCCTATGGGAAAAAGTCAGCCTCGGCATAAGCATCACAAGCTGACAGGGGATCCCGACATAATAAAGGTACTTGATACCCCCAGGCATGCTTCCCCTGCTGTCCCAGTTGCATTCCAGGGTGTTGGCATCATTTCCTGGGGTGTGATAGTTGACTTGGTGACTCTCCTGAGTCGAATGGTGGGATCCCCTGTAGCGAAGCATTTTCTCCAATAGACTATAATGGGGTTGAATATTCGTTGGTCAATAATGCCTTATCCAGTTGTAAAAATATATTTTTGGAATAAATTGTGTTTGGTGAAATATATTTTTTGTATATATTATTAGAAATATGAATAATACAGAAATACAGGAGTCATAATGATTAATTTGGCCTAAAATGTATAATGTGGTCAAGCAGCTAAGGAAATTAAGTTAATCGATAGTAAAGATCTAGACACGACTAACTTCCAGTAAGATAGTGATAGTCAGTTTTTTGCTGTTACTTATGACAATATTGAATCCGAATTATCTGCCATATGTTAAACTTTTATACCAGAATACTATTCCCACTTCTTTCTTTTCACATGCTAAATGAAGAGCATGTCAGACCAGCTGATGTGTTTTAGGTGCCAAAAAATTCATTGTCTAGTTTGACAGAATTTTAGAGAAAATGTTGCCAAGAAATGATTACATGTTTCTGCATTAATAATGTGTGGCAGAGAAAGAAGTAACCAAAATATGTTACACTTGTATTTGCTTCCAGCTAAATGTGGTTTTTCATTTTTTTTCTCACCATATGTCAATCCAACATTTCATCAAGTAATTGTTTTTCAAGTAGATATAGAGTCACTACAAAGAATTCAAGAGAGCATACATAATTCAGTAACTCTACAGAATGGTGTTCAATAATAAGAAAAAGCTATTAATACTGTACACTGTGATATACTACACTTGAGTAGATGCAAGAAAATAAATATGGAGTTTTAGCTACTCATTTACTTGAGTTTACATCAGGAAATACTAGATAATTACAAATAACATTTAATATTCCCAGAATAAATTGTTCAATCTCACCTAATATCTATGCACTTACACTGGCACACAGCCACACACAGGAGTAGATGAACTAAGGCCGAGGCCCCATGTAGCATAAATGCCGCAACATTTTATAGTACCTACAAAATGGATGGGATTCTGCCTAATCCCATCCACACATTACAGAAAACTAACGCAGTTGACATGCTGCAATTGAAAAACTTGCTTTAAAAAAAAAAAAAAAAAATCACACCATGTCAATTATAGTCACAGAAATGCTGGAATCTTCTGTATAGGTACTGTATTATTTCTGTGAAAAGTGCTGTGGGAAAAACCTCAATGCATTTCCACTGTGATTTTTCCTGCATCGCTTTTTGGCTGCGGCTTTCTGCATAGGGCCATAGCCTTAGATTTTAAATTACATCAGTATCTAATGGTGTATCAAACACTTTAGGCCTTATTCACATCTGCGTTTGGTAATCTGTTTGGGGAGTCCACATGGGGACCCCCTGAATGGACTAGCGAATGCAATGGTGAGAAGTGAAAGGCACATGGACCCATAGACTATAATGGGGTCTGTGTGCTTTCCGTGTGGTCTATGCACGAGTCATGCCGACATAAAAATAGATTGTGAAGTACTTTTCTGTCTGCATTCTCTGTGCGGACAACGTGCGGAAAGCACAAGGATGCCATTCTAGTCTATGGGGTTCGTGTGCTTTCATAAGCTCACCGCTTGCCAATGCTTTCGGTAGTCCATTCGGGTGGGGGGTCCCCATGCGGACTCCCCGAACAGATTATCGAACGCAGATGTGAACCAGACCTTAGGTTGTCTAGTATAACTTTACACCACTTAAAATTTGGCAGTATGGCTGAACATTTTGGTGCACTTTCCAAAGTTTTGCCATAATTTCTGGCTCACAGTTACATGGTAATTTCTGGCTCACAGCATATTAAGCCACACACCCTTTTTCAACAAACCCCATCCGCATGTCAGAAAATGAGATGTAAAAGCAGTAGTTTTTATGCTGAAAATATATTAGTTTATCTGCCTCTGAGAGTTTGGTATCCAAGATCAAGAATTTAAAGGGATTGTCTAGTTTAAGACCAATTGAGAGACAAATGTTATTGTTTGTATAATAAATTGTTTTCCAATATACTTTCTTTTTTAATAGCTCATGGTTTTCTAGATCTATACTTGCTGCCATTCATTCTGCTCACTTCCTGTGGATAAAACTTGGGGTCTGGCCAGTGACTCCAGGCTGCTAGGACCACTAAGTACCAGGTTGGTCCTGCCTGCGATGGAGTACTATAGACTGCAATACATGTGTATTGCAGTCTATAGTACGGAACCAGAGATCAGTGCATCAATGGTTCAGGTATCCTTATAGGACAAATAAAAAATGCAAAAAACAAAGTTTAAAAAGTGTGTAAAAAAATTTATAAAGTTGTAAAGCCCCAATAATGCCCTTTTCCTATATAAAATGATTTTTAAAAAATCATAAAAAAAATACATATTTGGTATCACTGTGTCCGTAACAACCCGTACAATAAAACTGATACAATATTTAACCTACACAGTGAACATTGGAAAAAAAGACAGAAAAAACTCGCCCTTAGTAAAAAAATTTCGCCTTGTCACCTTATAAAATATGCTATAAAAAGTGATCAAAAAGACTCAAGACTTTTGGTACTCCAAAACAGTACCAATAAAAAGAACAGGTTGTCCTGCAAAAAGGTAAGCTCTCAACCAACTCTGTAAACTGAAAACTAAAAATGTTATGCCTCTCAAAACATGGCGATGCAAAAATAATTGATTTCTATCCCCAAATAGGTTTTTGTTTTGCAAAATTAGTATCACATTAAAAAAAAAAACAATATAAATGAGGTATCGCCATAATCGTACCAACCCATAGAATAATGGTGACATGTTACTTAGGCTGTAGAGCGAAAAATTTAAAAGGGAAAACGCAATGCCAGAATTGATGTTTTTTTTTTTATAATCCACTAAAAAAAAGAGTTGATAAAACGTATTCAATAAGTTATAGGCGCCCAAAACTGGTATCGTTACAAAATGCATCTCACCCCGCAAACAAGCTCTTATATGGCTACATCACCAGAAAAATAAAGAAAATACAGCTGTTATAATGTGAAGACAACCCCCCCACCCCCAAATCGCCAAATCATTAGAATAAAATTGGCTGCGGCAGAAAGGGAATGTATAAGTTGTGTGAGCGTATATCAGTGTACAAACCAGATTTAGAGCTTACGAGGGAAAAGAAGCCAGAAGTGATCCCCCACCCCACCCGTCATCATAGGAACTATTGGGGAAATAGTAGGGAATTTGGTGTACCCAATGCACTCCGCACAACTTACATATTCACTCTTCACCATGCATTTACATTTTGGATACTCAAGCTCAATACACCCCTTGATTTAGTTCTTTGAGAGGTACAATTTTCACATTAGGGTCACTGCTTAAGGGATTCCACTTTGCTGGCACCTTAGAAGTTCTGTAAACATGACAGGGCGTCCAGATACCAAACATCTAAATCTGCAGCCCAAAATCCACACAGCGTTCCTTCCCTTTTGAGCCCTGCTGTGTGCCCAAACTGCAGTTTATGCCACATGTATGAACCTGGTGTACCTAGGATAATATACATAATGTCATATCTGGGTATAAACTGATATTAGGGCACACAACCAGGCACAGAAGGGAGGGAGTGTTATTTGGATTTTGGTGCATAGATTTTGATGGTTTGGTTTTTGGATGTCATTACACTTTTGCAGAACTCTTGAAATGCCAGTAAATGCCAGCTCCCGAGTCTCAGGGGTTCGTCTCTCAGCTAAGAGCCAAGAGCAATGTACTATACGGCTATAAACTCACCCTGAAATTAAAAAGTGATAGTAAAAACTGATACTGATGCAACTGACATATGTGAACCTACCCTAAAGACTTTTAGAAAGTGCTAGTAACACAGATACTTGTAGTTAGCAATCTGTTGGTGAATTCCATATTACTAAATCTTTGCAGGCTGCCCAGCACCTTGTATGTGCACCATGCAAAATAATGACATCTCATTGTCACTCAAGTTTACAAGACAGACTGAATCCTGCTATAACAATAATATAATGTACAAACTTTCAATATGTGTCATGAAACTTCAGTGTCTTAAAAGTCCTTATTAGTGATGAGTAAATAGTATTGGAATACTAGATTCTAATACCTCCGCTTCCATAGGAATGCATGTAAGCGACCGAACAGCAAGGGGTTAGGCGCAGGCCAGGGGCGCTGGCCGCTCACATGCATTCCTATGGGAGAGGAGGTATTCGAATCTAGTATTCGAATGGATTCGCTCAACACTAGTCCTTGTATCACAAAAACAAATTACAGAAAGTGAATTAACATTTACTTCATATGACAGATAAAGGCCATAATAACTGATACAAGAGTAGGTTACAATGTCAGTTCCCATTAGTTTATTGTCTGCAACAGTTACATTATGTTCAATGGCACATCATGTTCTAATGCTGAGAAAATCTTATGCTGATAATAATGGTTATTGATCTAACTAGGTCAAAGTACAGAAGTAGTAATGGAGATTTACTTTCATTTGGTTTGCAACTTGGCCTTATATAACTTAAATAAAGCTACTGAAACACCTCAACCATCCCCAGAAGTTCCTAGAACATGTTTTACATCTCATACTCACAGAGGAACAAATTTAGCCAACCTTACTTTACCTACAGAGGTTTCTAAAATAATATATTTTCTTAAAGGATGTCTGTCAGCACAAAATTGAGATATAAACTAATAACAGTACCTTGTAGGGCTGTCAGAACAGATTACAATTTTGTATTTCTTATTCAGGGCTGCTGTTTCATTCTGGTAAAAAAAAAAAACATCCTTTTAACCATATGAAATGAGCAGAAAAGGGCTTTAGGGGTATTTCACTAATGGGCTTCACTATCTGCCTGCTTAGCTTTGCCTACTTACTGTACTGTGCATGTCTGAGGATGACACCCTGCACCCTGTAAAGGAAGCTGGCACACTCCAATTAGTGGGCAGAGCTGAGTGGGAATTAGAAGCAGAAGATAGTGAAGCCCATTGATGGAAAGCAATGTTCATAAAGCCTTTCTCCACTCTTTTGCATATGGGTTTAAAAGGTCGATTTTTACAAGGTACTGTGATTAGTTCATAACTCAATTTTGCATTGACAGATTAACAAATCTCCTGGCCTAGAAGGCTTATCCAATGGGTACTTTGAAAGGGTTATCTGGGGAGTATTAATTTAGTTACCTGGTCCCAGTCATGATGGTGATGATGGACCCAGTGGTTCTGGCGATGTCACAACCCCATGGTCCTATGGCAGCACCCATAGCTGATCGCTCATAGAGCGCTGTGTACACAGCGATCAGGGATGGCAGGGACAGTAATAAGGCAGGCTAAATAACAGCTTCTTAGAGTTGAAATGTAACTTTTTTTTATATTTCCATGGACAGGGGACGCATAAGGTATCTTTTTTTGTGGGGACAGATGTGCTTTTTAGTTATACCAGTTTTGGTAATATCTATTGCTTTGGCCACATTTTATCAAAAGTTTTGTCAAAGACAAAACAACAACAACAAAAAAAAGGTGGTTCATCACTTTTTTATTCTATTCTGCAAAAAGAGATCCTAGGGCCCCATAATGGTTGAGATTGTGGGCCCCCTCTTCCCTGATGTATCTTACAGTTTCCTGTCCTGTGGCCCCACACAGTGTATATAATGTTATGCAGTGTTAAGCAGGGTTTGTTTTTTTTTAAATTAAAAATAAAAAAATTAAAATTAGCTGGTTTTGAGTAACAGGATTGTTATTTTGAACAAAAAAACAAAAAAAAACAAATGTAGCAGTGTGCCTTGTTGAGAAGAAGTGGCTTTCCAAAAAAACAAAGTCTCCAAAAATGATCCCTTTATGAGAAGAAAATGTATTATAGTGTTGTTATTGGAAGAAGCAACGGTGGGGGTGTTTGTTTCATTTTGTTGTTATTATACCAACATTGAGGCAATAGTGGTAATTACTAAATTTAAAGAGAAATTTGTGGCACAGCGTGAGGGTGCTTGCCACTTGAAAAGTGATAAAGATTTGATTTTATAAAAAAAGCCACCAAAATTATTCCTTTAAGAAAACTTATGCAACACCAAGAAGTGATAAATACAGAATTTCAAGAAAAGTTTCTGGCACATTGTCAGCGTACTTGGCCTGCCAGCTTAAAAGCTGGAATATATTCATGATAAGAACAACACTGGGGAACCAGAAGAGAAACAGGACCAACGTGTCTATCATTCCTTAATGGGAGCAAATGCACAACAACACAGTGTTGGCAGAGTGACAAATTACAGATTAAAAAAAAAAATTCTGGCACACTCTCAATTGAAAAATGATGATTGAGTTTCTCAAAAAAACACAAAAATTACCCCTTTATGAGTACAGATTCGGCGCCAATGAGTGACAAATACAGCATTTCAGGAAAACTTCTTGGCATACTGTGGGCGTACCTGTCCTGCCAGCTGAAAAAAATCTGGAGTAACTTTAAAAGTGACCAATTGTAGAAGTTGCAATTTGAGAGGGGCAAACTTCTTAAGGCTAAGGCACCATGGGATGTCATGCAGCAAAAAAACACTGCGGGAAAAATAGCGGCTGCAACGCATCACAGTTTTTCCAGCAGCACTTTAGACAGAAAGTTTTCCTCTGTGGACTTTCTGTTACAATTATACCTATGGAGAAACCACAGGCGTTTCCGTAGGTATAATTGACATGCTGCGATTTCCAAAACCGCAATGCTTTTGGAAATCGCAGGATGTCCGTGCTGCGGTTTTTACTGTAGAGTGGGCATGGGATTCACTAGAAACCCATCTACTTTGCCCTTACTGTAAAACACTGCAATTTTTCCTGTGGCATTATCGTCCCGTTGGACCCCAGCCTAAGAATCAGATATACATCACCATTTACACCACATCTTCAGTATATTATTGACATTGTAGTTTATTGTGACAATTTGTCTTCGTCTTTAATGTTTTCACATTCTGATGTATTCTTCTGCTATATGCATTTGATACTTATTGAATGTTTTCTTCTGTATCCCAGCTATATCTTGATAAAGGCATGTAGCCAAAACATCATTACTACTGAATCTGGTTATGAAATTATTTACTTTCATTACTCAGCTGGATATGTTTGTTGCAATAAATAAATACACTATTTATGGCATTTAACCTGGAGTGTCATGATCTCTATTTTTATGGTACTAAGGATTGAAGAATCCTTTCACTGGCACCCATACTCTACAGGAGGTCTATGGTACCACCAACACTATCCATTTGAGTGGTGGCAGTAATGGTAGCTATGGCAACATGTGTGGCAGTGTGGCAGGCCATACTATGATGGATTGTGCCACAGGACATTTCTGGTGTGGTGGTAGTGGCAGTAGCTGAGGCAACAGGTGTGGCAATGCATCAAATTATGTGAGGATCATGCCACAAACCATCTCTGGCTAAGTGGTGGCAGTGATGATAGGCAGCTATGGGGACATGTGTGGAAGCACAACAGGGCTTACTATAATGCATCAAGCAATGAGTTATGTCTAGTTGAGGCAGTGGCGGTAACCATATAGGAGTAGAGATGGGCGAACCTCTTAAGATTTTTTTTCATTTTGAGTTTTAGTGGCTGAAGCCAATATTAATTTTGATTCAAACAAGTTTACCTTAAATACCTGCTATCACCCTCTTCATGTGTCACCCCTAAACTAGTCGCCAGGTCTTATCTGTAATAGAATCATCACCAGTAATACCACCAATATCCCATCCCCTGCCGCTACTACCTCCGCCACCTCCCTCTGCTCACAGTGCTCGTCCATAGACGAGTATTATCAGGAGGGGGTGTTCTTCCCCGCTCACACTGTACAGAGCGATAGGCGCTGCTATGGAGAAGGACGTTCCTGACTGACTGTTAGAAACGCCCTTCTGACTGTAAAGCGCTATGGTACGCGAACCGATAGCGCTTTACCCGGGGCACAGATCGGGAAAGCCGATAGTGCGCTGAATTCAGCGCACTGTTGGCTTTCCAGCAGTATATGGAACTGCCTGTGCCCAATCTGATGAAAGGTCCTCTTTAATGAAAAAATGTTAATCCCTGCCAAAAAAGTCCTTAACCCGAAATTTTTTTCACTAACAGGATTGTCTTCAGTGAATGTTTAAGAGGTGTGTATAGAAATGAGATTGCAAATATTTCCAGACAATATAGTTTATTGGTAATGAAAGAATTAACTGTGTAAGCAGCACAGATTCCAGGTAGCAGTCCTTCACTAAACCTGTCCTATATTGATTATAACTATTGCTGGACTTCCTACATTTTCTGAACTGTGCTGCCTATAGTGTAGCTGGGATTCAGTGACACAGATCACAGAATTGTTTCTTTGCCAAGCAGTACAACAACTAAAGGCTAAAAATGAAAGCACAAGCTTGAATACACCATATGATATCAGCATTGTAAGATGCACCTACCACTGTCTATTGGCTGAGAAGCTATGGGATGTCACTATTTTTTACATGTGCATTTTGCCAAAATACACATGCGTTTACTCTGTGTGAATGGGCCCTTAGTGTCATCGACTTAGTAATAGTGCCAATGCACAGTAATTGTGCCCAGCTTACTAATCCTGTGCAGTGATAGTATTTCCACATTGTTAACCTACTTTTATACCAATTTTCGATGTAGGCTACATTCCATTTCCAGCTTGTAGTCTACATTGGCAGGAG
Source organism: Leptodactylus fuscus (assembly GCF_031893055.1). Lineage (NCBI taxonomy): Eukaryota > Metazoa > Chordata > Amphibia > Anura > Leptodactylidae > Leptodactylus > Leptodactylus fuscus. The sequence goes on from NC_134267.1 coordinate 80,539,152, forward strand.
CATGGCTCACAGCGGCCACGTGATCTGCATTGTGACAGCCTGCAAATAGTTTTTGGCTAGTAGGTACCTGGGAAACATGAAGTGCCAATTGCCACTATTGATGGCTGAGAGATGAATTCAGGCATACCACTAGTGAATCAGTGCATCACAATGAAACAAGTAGAGCTCATCGGTCTGAATGTGATTGTCATGTACTAAATGGATATCTAATAGAGCCCTTCCAAGGTACAATAAAGTGCTACATGTATTATATTGCTCTCTAGCAGTGCCAGGACCAGCCGCTCCATAGAATCCACCATGGGAGACACTTTAGGGGTCACCTATAAAGAAGATCATTGTATCTTCTGAACAATGTGTTATTGTAGAACACAGTACTATGGTGAATGACTATTGTAGTCTATGGGCCCCGGTTTATACCCAGTAGCTATTGCTACCACTGTAAACCCTATAGCTATGCCCTTGGCTGTGAATAAACTCTACAGATGATGAGAAGTTTCTATTTATGATAAATTGTTCTGTGATTCCAATAGAAACAGATTGTCTGTTAGTCTTTCATAGCAGCTGGAACGGCATTAATGTATTAACCCAGCGGGCACCATCTGATAATACATTGATGAATTCATTTCATATAGAATTGTAGTTTTGCTGTTCTTTGAGCTTTTGAAATGCATTGAAGTTAAATGACACACAACACCATGGTTTACACCAGCACAATCAGCAAATAAGTGGTATGTACATATAGTATAGGTATATATATCTACTGTATATGGTGAAAGTAAATAGAATTTTATTTTCATAAAAATAATAGCACAGAGAAGCCAGGGGAGGAAAGAGTGTAAAGTCCAGTACCTTTAAACACATGTATGAGAGAAAAAAACAACATTTTAATAAGCATTTAAGTGCAATATTATATTACAATATACTGTATGAAGATGATGGTAATATAGCAATATATAAAACATATTTGTGTAATGCTGAATTACATAAGGTTTACTATTAATCTATTTATGCTGTGGTCCTCCAAGTTATAGATAAGTATACTTAATGATTAAACACATCTTGACATATTTACTGTAGTTTTATTTTGATACAAAAAGCTGTTAGAGTCATAATGTATGATAATACATCATCCACGATTACAGTGAGTGCAGGGACAGATGGCAAGACTTCTGGTAACTGAGCATGGGTCAGAAAATGCAATATCTTTACCAGCTGGAGAGAAACGATGCTGAAAAACATGAACACACTGTCCTGACTATGGTACCACAAAAAGTGACAAAAACATTACCAGTAAAATCTATACTATAAGGAGTTGTGTTTTTAGGATATTTACTCAGGATTCATTATAATTGTATTTACACAAATGAGATTTAATATAAAGCGCATGGTGCATCAATAAATTATAGATACATTAAAAATTCTAACTAGGGCTGCTTATTTTATTCAATATTTTACATCAATATTTGTCATAAGTCAAAACCAGGTATGGGTCCAAAACATACAAGAAGTACAAATCATTTTGTTATACCTTTTAATACTATATAAAGTGCTGATCAGAATATTGCTATTTAAGAGGTAAAGTAACTTTCACAAAAAAAGTATTTTGGCTAGTATTTTGTAACAGCAGTGGATCCAAACATACAAGAGGTGCAAACATTTCCATTATACTTTTGTTATAAAATCCACTTTTTGCTTTGGCATAGAATATGAAGTCAACTACTGACCAAAATTACAATAGCACTAGATGGCATCAAGATTTTCCATGTGATTGTAGATTTTTAAAGGGGCTCTATCATTGAGAAATGTCATTTTTAAATAAGCACATCCTTACATAGCCTTTAGAAAGGCTATATCACACCTACCTTTAGTATGTAAATTGTATCAGTAGATTTTGAATAATCCTGTTTTTATTTATATGCTAATGAACTTAGATCGTGCATCGGGAGTGTCTGTGAGTACTGTCTGCTTTGTGTGAAGGAGGCTTATACTATTAAGCACTTAATCTTTAACACATTTTTATATAGTATTCAATTAAAAAAAGCCTCAAGAGTTTGCCTTTTTTAAAATGATCATAATGATTACAGATGAGCGAACAGCGTTCTATCGAGTATATGTCCAATAGGACATCACGCTGTTCACCATGTTTGATTCGATAAGAACACCACGTGGCAAATGCACTTAAAATTTGATTCCCCTCCCACCTTCCCTGGTGCTTTTTCTGCACCGATAACAGTGCAGGGGAGGTGGGACAGGAACTACGACAATGTAGGCCTTGAAAAAAACTAGGAAAAAGCCATCGGTTGCCGAGGACATGTGACCTCTGATTCATAAGAACAGGCGATATCATCTCTGATTCATTGGCGGCTTGCACTTAGTTAGAGACAGACATCTGCTGAGGGCTAGTACCGTGTTTCCCCGAAAGTAAGACAGTGTCTTACATTCTTTTTACCCCCAAAAGTCCCACTATGTCTTACTTTCGGGGTATGTCTTATATTGGGAAAACCAACCACCCTCCGCCCCCCATTATCATCATCATCATCATCAATCATATGGATTGAAGAGGCGGCACGCGAGGAGTTAACCGGCGGCCGCCGGCAAAGTCTGCCTGCCGCTTCCATACATTGCAATGGGAGCGTGCTATTCGAATAGTATTCGTTCATCTCTAACTTCAATTGTAACTTCTTACAATTGAAGTTAGAGATGTGCGAATACTATTTGAATAGCGCGCTCCCATTGCAATGTATGGAAGCGGCAGGCAGACTTTGCCGGTGGCCGCCGCTTAACGGGATTCTACCATTAAAAGAAGTTCTTTCCTTTGACCACGTCGGAATAGCCTTAAAAAAGGCTATTCGTCTCCTACCTGTTGCCATAGCCAGCGCCGCCTTGTTCCTCAGCTGCGTCCGCCCCGTCTGTCTCTTCTTTGGGCCTCATGGATGACGCATGCGCAGTCGGCTCTGGCTGCGAGAGCGTGTTAGAGCCGACTGCGCATGCGTCATCCATGAGGCCCGACGGGGACACAGACGGGGAGGACGCAGCTGAGGAAGAAGGCGGCGCTGGCTACGGCAACAGGTAGGAGACGAATAGCCTTTTTTAAGGCTATTCCGACGTGGTCAGAGGTAAGAACTTCTTTTAATGGAAGAATCCCTTTAACTCCTCGCATGCTGAGCGCTTCCATTCATTTCAATGGAAGCGTGCCATTGACATGAATAGAAGCGGCTGGCACGCGGGGGGTTAAGCGGCCGCCGGCAAAGTCCTTCTTCACAGTGCTGTGCTGTGAGAGCCAGGGGGAATTCCCCCTCCCTCTCCGGGGAGTTCCCCCCGGCTCTCACAGCACAGCGGAGCCCCGTGTTTCCCCGATACAGTAGTAACACCCCCCGAAAGTAAGACAGTGTCTTACATTCTTTTTACCCCGAAAGTCCCACTATGTCTTACTTTTGGGGTATGTTTTACATTAGCCGACATCCCTAAAACCCCCGCTACGTCTTACTATCGGGGGTGTCTTACTATCGGGGAAACACGGTAGGTTTTAGATTCTGCTAGGCAGGAAATGAAAAGAAGAAGAACAACAGCTCTTTTAAGAGCCACACTGCTACAAATGCCAAAGTGGGATACACAGTAATTAAGCCAGGCTATATCCGCTCAACCTAGCTTTCCAGAGTGTGGAATAAACTAAGTGGGATTCACTGAAATTGTCAGCCTATATACCCTATGTACGCTTAATCCAGGTTTCACCAGTGTTTTTGAAGGTCTCACTACATCACACACACACACACATAAACAATGACAATTAAGGGTGGGGGTTTTTGGATTTCCCATGGCCTATGCCATCTGTGGTTGTCATGAGCAACGTGATTTAAAGGGGTGCATGCTATTGTTTCTTTAGCTTTAAATTTGTGTTTCTGTCCATACTATTGTGGAGGATAGAAGGTTTCCAAGTATTTTTCCACTTTCATAGGGGTTTTACTGAATTTGGAAAGTTTCTAGTTGATAGGCTGTGATATTGGGGTAATACTGGGACTTGGGCATGTTATATGCCCCCAGGCATGCTTCCCCTGCTATCTCAGTTGCATTCCCGAGGTGTTGTCATCATTTCCTGGGGTGTCATAGTGGACTTGGTGACCCTCCTGAGTCGAATATTGGTTTCCCCCTAAACGAGTATTTTTTCCCCATAGACTTTAATGGGGTTTGATATTTGTTTGAACAGTCGAGTTTTGAGGGGCTACTCGAATCGAATATCGAACTTCGAACATTTCACTGTTCGCTCATCTCTAATAATGATCATAAAGTCTGGTGGAACTTATTGAAGATGTCTTCCCTAACCTATGGTTTTCATTCTTTGATACCTAGCCAAAGAAAAAACCACATGAACACCAGGACCCAAGGTTTCTCAGCAGAAAATTTCTCAGCACTTCTCCAGGACCCAACATTTCTCAGCAGAAAGCCTAGAGCATTGCATTACCTCCCCTTGCTTTTTTTCTTATCTATGTATCAGGCAAGTAATGCACACACATGGTCATCCACTTAATCTAATGAAAACATTATTAACCAGATTAAGCCACCTTCATACACAACAGCACAATATGTAAATAGGTGGGTGGAGGTCATACATTTTATGCAACTTACAGTCATAAGATTTATTACAAAAGTTGGAATTGTTAGTGTGCATTCATATTTCACCAAAAATTGTCAATTTTCCACTGTTTCCATTATGCTTAACATTATTTCTTAAGTGTTTAGGTTGTTAGTGAAAAGGGATGGGGCTTGATGGCTTCAACAAATTTAACATTTATTAACTCAAAAAAATAAAAAAAGGACTGAAATACACACCTGTCTCCAGGTTTAAAGGGATTCTACCATTAAAATCAATTTTTTTTCTTGTTGACACGTAGTAATAGCCTTAAGAAAGGCTATTCTTCTCCTACCTTTAGATGTCTTCTCCGTGTCGTCGTTTGGTAGAAATCCCAGTTTTCTTTGGTATGCAAATGAGTTCTCTTGCAGAACTGGGGGCGGGACCCAGTGCTCAAACAGAAAATGGCTGCTTACTTACTGTGTAAGTGGCCATTTTTCTTGTGGCTGCAGGAATGCGCAGTCGCCTCTGCCCGAGGCCTAGAAGTTTGACCGCTCGCACCAGAAGAAGACGCGTGAAGAGGCCATTCCTGAAGAAGATGGAGGCGGCGCTGAAGAGTTCTCTCGCAGCATTGCAGAAGCTCCCAGTGCATACTGATGGAAACCAGGATTTATACCGAATGGTGACACGGAGAAGACATCTAAAGGTAGGAGAAGAATAACCTTTCTTAATGCTTTTTCTACAGTATGTGTCAATGAGAAAAAATTCGATTTTAATGGTAAAATCCCTTCAAGATCAGAGACAACCCAAAATGTGCCAAGACTACAAACAGACAATTTAGTCATACTGAACAAATTCTTTCTGTACATTTCTTGCATGATTTGGCTATTGTTTTCTTCCTTACTAAAAGCCAAAACAAAAACATTAAAGAAACAACACAACATCTTTTGTTTCCCCTAAACATTTATTTTCATGCAAGTTTCAACTCCTTCCCCCCCAGGAATAGTGTAACTATTGTGTACATTTATTAATGCTAGCACGTTTGGTGTTCTTCTGTCTTTTAACCCCTTCCCGACATCCTCCGTAATAGTATGGCGCATGTCGGGTGCGTAACTATGGCGACCGCCTGGGAGCCGGGCGGCCGCCATAGCCGCCGGGTGTCTACTGCTTTAAGCAGTAGACAACCGGCTCTAATGTCTCCGATCGGTCGACGGACCGATCAGAGGCATTAACCCCTCCGGGGCCACGGTCAAAGGCGCCATTTTTCGGGGGCGCATGGGCGCCGCCATTTTGCCAGTGATCGCCGGCTGCTGGAGCATGCTCCAGGTTCAACATCACATTGCCATGACAGCTGGGAGCCTTTACAAGGCTCCCCAGCCGGTCTGCAATCTCTATCTTTTGCAGGCTGGTTTATGCAGGATGATTTTTTGCAATGCATTGCAATGCATTAGCATTGTAATGCATTGCATGAGTGATCAGACCCCCTGGGGTTCAACACCCCTAGGGGGTCTAATAAATGCAAAAAATAAAATTGAAAAAAGTAAAAAAAAATATAAAAAAAAATACAAAAAGTATTAAAAATTAAAATCACCCCCCTTTCTCTAGACTCTAGAACACATATAAAAGTAGTTAAAAACTGTGAAACACATACATGTTAGGTATCCCCATGTCCGAAATCGCCCGCTCTACAAATCTATAAAAATATTTTTCCTGTTCGGTAAATGCCGAAAATTTGAATAAAAAGTGATCAAAACAATAGCATTTCCCGAAAATGATAGAACTAAAAAGTACACTCAGCCCCGCAAAAAAAGACGCCCTATGCATCCCCGTACACTAATGTATAAAAAAAGTTACGGCTGTCAGAATATGGCGACTTTTAGAAAAAAATTATTTTAACACAGTTTTGGATTTTTTTTAAGGGGTCAAAATGTAAATAAAACCATATAAATTTGGTATCCCTGGAACCGTACCGAAACACAGAATACAGGGGACATGTCATTTTGGCTGCACAGTGAACGCCGTAAAACCAAAGCCCATAAGAAAGTCGCAGAAATGCATTTTTCTTCAAATCCACCCCATTCTGATTTTTTTTCCAGCTTCCCAGTACATTCTACAGAATAATTAATGGTGGCATCATGAAGAAAAATTTGTCCCGCAAAAATTAAGACCTCATATGGCTCTGGGAGCGGAGAAATAAAAAAGTTATGGGGTTTAGAAGGAGGGGAGTTAAAAACAAAAATAAAAAAATGCCATTGGCGGGAAAGGGTTAATCTAGGCTTTGTTGACTAAGATTCATTCATTAAAAATTGGTCTGCTTCATTGCTAAGTATCACTTGCGTACAAGTTACAAACCCCCCTTACTCCAGGATAGTGAAGTTACATACAAGCGACACAGTCCCTAGTATGGTTGGCTCTTGTCTGTGTTGAAATAGATTTTTTGCTATATCCAGGAAAATATAAACAAAATAGGAGGGAAAACATGTCTGTTTTTCACTTTTCACTATTTTTTTTTTTTAAAAAAAAACTTTCTAAAACAGTTTTTCTTCTCCGTTATGGTAAATTTTATTTTGTATAGTATCATTGGGGGTGAGGCTATAACCTTTAAAAACAATGTTTTATTGGTGTATTATTTTATTTATTTTTTAAATTATTTTATTTACAATTTTTAACTTTTCTATTAGTTTTTTTTTTGTTTTTGTTTTTTTTTTTTACATTGTGTCCCCATAAGGTCATAATAGACCTTTGGGGACGTCTGATCACTTTTATTTTGTAGGGAAGACTGATTTCCTCTGTAACTGAGGCTGGTACATTTAGCCCCAGTTGCAGGATAAATGCAGCCTCCTGCCCATTACTATAAGGCTAACAGAGCTGATCTAGGTCCTATAGGACACAGCAGCTCTTAGAAGACACTGATCCTGGCAGATCCCATGACCGCCAGATGAAAGAGGCAACGCAACACGGCGGTGTCCATAGAGCTGTATGCAGTACTCAATGAACACTGTATACACAGCGATCGGGAAGGCAGGGAAGGTAATAAGCCTTCACTCTGGGAGCTCCAGCTGAAGTTACAGCCCAGCCCCTGTATTATTAGCTGCACAATTTTGTGCAACTGCTGAGTTCTGCTTGGATGTATGTCCTTGCAGAACTAGACAACCACCTTCCAGATGTATGTAGTCTATAGGTGGTTAAACAGGCTGCATGTTGTTACCGGCTATCATTCATTTACTTATAGCCATATTTGCTAAGGCATTGTTTACATTATGAAAGTTGAAATGGGTAGATAGAATCCTATGAACCTACACACATGGACAAAATTGTTGGTACCCCTCATTTAATGAAAGAAAACTGGCAATGGTTACAGAAATTCTATGAAAAGGAACAAATGAAAGTCAGACATTGTTTTTTGAACCATGCTTCAACAGAATTTAAAAATAAATAAAACTCATGAAACAGGCCTGGAGAAACGATGGTTCCCTTAACTTAATATTTTGTTGCACAACCTTTTGAGGCAATCACTGCAATCAAACGATTCCTGTAACTGTCAATGAGACTCCTGAACCTCTCAACAGGTATTTTGGCCCACTCTTCATGAGCAAACTGCTCCAGTTGTCTCGGGTTTGAAGGTTGCCTTTTCCAGATGGCATGTTTCAGCTCCTTCCAAAGACACTCAATAGGATTTAGGTCAGGGCTCATCAAAGGCGGCCACTTCAGAATAGTCCAATGTTTTCCTCTTAGCCATTCTTGGGTGGTTTTGGCTGTGTATTTTGGGCCATTATCATGTTGCAAAACCCATGACCTGCGACTGAGACCAAGCTTTCAGCAAATTTCTCTCTAGAATCCCTTGATAGTCTTGAGATTTCATTATACCCTGCACAGATTCAAGACACCCTGTGCCAGATGCAGCAAAGCAGCCCCAGAACATAACAGAGCCTCTTCACAGTAGGGACAGTGTTCTTTTCAAGATATACTTCATTTTTCCGTCTGTGAAAATAAAGCTGATGTGTCTTGCCAAAAAGTTTAATTTTTGTCTCATCTGTCCATTGGACATTCTCCCAGAAGCTTTGTGGCTTGTCATCATGTAGTTTGGTTATTATTACTTTTGTCAGATTCAAGTTATTTCTGTGACTATTGTGGGTTTTTATTTCATTAAACGAAGGGTACCAACAATTTTGTCCAAATGTGTACATGCATTTTAGTTCAAACCAACAAACTTCAACCAAATCTTGAAATTTTCACTGGAGTTTTCCCAAATTGACCCAATTGACCCAAATGACCAAAAGTTGTGCTCACATTGATTATGAAAAATGTTTATTGTATTGTTTCGTCAACTTTTTAATTTGTTCTATAATTGTGGTATGATATACTAATCTGATCAAAGATTAGGTTAGATACATTTTGTTTCCCAATTGTCTAATATATAATTCAGCTCTGTAAGATTTTATAGTCAAAAGTAAAAATTAAATTAAAATTGTCTGAATGCATTAAAACAGATGAAGCGTGTAAGTAAAATTAGTTTATTCCATAAAGTACAAGTTTAAAGTAGGCATAACCACTAAAAGTGCTTTCTACCACTAAACAATCTAAAATAATTGCATTTTTGCTACTATCAGAAGACTCATAAATATAACACAGTAATCTCCTGCTTCATTTTAAACTCCTATTAGCATTAATATACTATACTTTGCATCATGTCTCTAATCCCTTGTGTCTTCCCTTGGGAATTTTCTAATTAAAATAATTGGTTTAGTAAAGCTCCTGATGGTAGAGGTTAAATCAAAATGAATGATATAAGTTTGAAGTCATCCACAGCATACTTCAATGTTTTTTTTAGAATTTGTTGACAATATATTATTCCATTAAAAAGAACTTGCTCATGAAAGTATGAAATGTTTCAACTGGGTGTCTTGACAATGAGTATGTAATGTTTCACTTTAGCGTTATATTCAGTCTGTCAAGGTTTCTGGGTTTACCAAATACCCGATTGATGCCTCACAGACCCTAATTTTAAGATAGTATAGATCACAAGGATCTGTATGTAATAATTGCCCCTTACAGTAACCTTAACAGTAAGAGGTCAATGGTGATGGTCTGCATTTTACCAATAGATATATACTGTCCAGCCATACACCCTTACAATAGGAAGGTAATAGTAATAGAGATGGTCTTACAGTGACCAATGAATAATTATACTAGCCTATATTATCACTGAATATTGAATAGGCGGACACTGATGTGTGTTGAGTGGAGCACGGATATGACACATTGAACTTTTAGGTGTGACCTCAGTGACAATATGCCTAAACATCATGGGTGATTAGGTACAGAGACATTAAGGCACAGATTTAATTGTGGTGAATGACTGAACTCAAGTGGGAGCAACTATCTAAGCAGAAGACTCAACTCTTCTAATATCAAACTGAGAGTGACGGAAAACTATTAATACGCATTCTGGCAAACACGCCATTTTCTACGCATTCGGATACATTTTAACAAACATCATTTAACAAACATCTGTAACATCATTTAACAAACTTTTAAAATTAAAAGTTAGTTTTTAGTGTACTCTGCTTTGTTTTTGGTTATATATAATGACATGGTCTAAAAACTGTTGCTAGCGTCAAACTATGAAGGTACTCGCTCCTTTGACAAAGGAAATGGTATTATCTTATTTGTTCATAGGATGAATGGTAAAATAGCCAGTAGTGTGACCTAAAGTGTAGTCTTAATCTATTAAAATTATGTGACAGCAACACCATGCTAAAATTTCTCAAAATTATTTGATTTGTCAGTAGAAAGTAGAGTTCAGGATATGTCATAACAGGCAATAAAGAAGTCCACTGTTGTTAGACTCACCAGTATGACTAGCAAGTCTGTTCAATGTGCCATCATACCGGGAGGGTGTTGGGTTTAATAAAGACTGGAATTTGCTGAGAGGGAATACATACAATATGTTATCTCTTTTCTAATCTGGTGCCAGGTCCCCACATATGTAGATGTCAAGTGAGAGGGAAGGTCCAGTCATATAAAAGAAGGCTGATTTAAGCAACCATGCTCTTCACTAATGGGGCTTCACAATAGGCCCATATTGAGCTATCTCAGCAAACACACACAGTGGTAAGTAGTAACAGGAAAAGCCTGTGGCCATTTAAATCCAACATTATAAATCTAGTTGTGCTAGTTTACAACATTATAAATCTTTCTACTTGCCCACATTCGAAGCAAATCTTGACATTTGTATATATGCTAATGAAATTGTAATCAGGAAGAAATACATCTGTATAGAGCAATAGTAGGGTGAGGTTACAGAACCAGGTGACCACTTGACAGCATGTGCAGCAAGGTGCAGTAGGATTGTTCCCATTACCCAGGTTGCAAACCTCCCAAATCAACCCTGTTCTGCTTCAATACTCTATATAAATTCCTCCTTATCCTTCCCCTACACTTCTAATACTATTTCCCCAAACTTCAATTGAGAAAAATATCAGTTTTCAAGTCTTTACTACCACTTTCCCTAGCGCCTGCTGACATCCTTCCCTGCACAAAGTACACTGGAAAATGCCTGAATCCAAAATGGTGGAGGGTATTTATAGGGCTTTGACATCACATCTGGCTGCTGATTGTCTGCACACATGGCATTGTGGGTGATCCCGCGTTCCCAGAGTTCCTTTCCCCTTATCGTAACATGTGCAGCGGCCATTTTAGGAAAAAATGTGATTCGTTACCATGAAGCATGAGGAAATCCAGATTTGATGCAAATCGAATATTTCCTGAAATTCAGATCAAATTCCACTTCATCAACTTTGATTCACTCATCTCTACTTGTAACTTATGTTCATCTTCCACAGACTAAACTGTACTAAATAGAGACCATTTTATTAATCCAATCTTCTACATAATTAATAAATAACCACTGATTTCTAGAGAAAATCCTTTGACCAGTTTTCAATCTCAGACCAAACTACTGCATATTTTCCATGTCAATGTACCTGATTTTTCCAATGAAGCATGTATTAAGGTCAGTGTCAAACACCTTTGCAAAGGCCAGGAACATTATATCCACAGCTTTCAATCTGTCCAGACTTCTACTCTTTATAAAAACAAATTAAGTTTGTCTGGCAACTTTTATCCTTAGTAAAACCATGTTACTTATAATATTATGTACCATCATATACTAGTGTATAGAGTCCCTTAAGAGTGCCTCAGATAGTTTCCCCACAATGGATGTTATGCACCCTCCTCTGTAATTTCCTGGGGTAGACCTAGAGCTCTTTATGAAAATAGGTACTAAATTTGCCTTGAGAAAGTTCCCTTGGCACTGTACTAGCCACTAGAGAATTCCTAAAAATTAATAGAGGCACAGCAATGACTGGATTGAATCCTTAAATACTCGTGGGTGTAATCCATCTGAACCTAGAGTTTGAAAACATTTTAGTTTGACTAGGATTCCACTGGGATTGACAACTTTTTTTTTGTTTGGCTACAAAGTACATGTGAGAAATAGGATATTATTATGAATTAAAATGATTTAAATGAGTTTTCCAAGACTGTAAAATGTACAGTATGACCTATTCTTAGCATAGGTCACCAACATCACATTGGAGGAGGTCAAATCAGCTGTAAGAGGCTATAGAGCTTAGGCAATCACCACTTCCTCTCAGGCCATTGACATCACATCTATTGGTCACATAGCCATGCCTGAACTATTCAAATAAGAGATAGGTAAAAATTTTCCCTATTTTGGCTTTATAGCAAGGATCTAAAATCATGGTGATCCAATAACATGCTAGTAATTATGTAAGAACCAAAACTTGCAGCCTGCCATGCTTGCAAAAGTGTACATGAACCCAGGGGCCTGGCTTGATTGTTTTTATAGCCAGCATGGTCATCATCATTATTATCATCATTATTATCATCATCATCATCATCATCATCATCATCATCATCATCACCACCACCATCATCTTGAAACAAATAAGGGCTAGCCTCTTTCCTAGCTCTGAAATATCAAAGGCTCCCTTCTGTTTCCAAAGTAAAGTCTTTCTCTACCTCCCCCAGTCTAGAATTCCCAGATCCTCCATGTTAGGACAGTGCGGCAGGTGCTGCCAAGAGATTGAGTCGCAGCCCGGTCCTCTGTCATAGCATCTTGCTGGCTGTCACCTCCTCTTTGTTGCTGGCAGTCCAGCATAGCAGGGGTTAATTCCTGTGCAGCTAGTGGGTGTGGTTGGTCTGTTGACTGACAGTGGTGTCTGCCCATGTGTGCCTGGCTTAGGCATCTGGGCTGGCTGATTGGGACCGCCCTTCCTCCATTTAAGGAGGCAAGTTTTTCAGCCCAGTGCTCTAGCCTCATTTCAAAAATGTTATTGTGTGTGCAGCACTGGTCCTTCAACTGTTGTGTTACCTGTTACCTGTACTTGTGTCTTACCTGTTTGACCCTTATTTATGTTTGTCTTTTATGTTTGTGGAAGTGGGTCTTCCTTCCAAAATCTAGGATCCACCTAGCCCTATCATAGATCAGGGGTAAGGGGATATGCCCTTGACTATTTAGGACTTTTTTCACAAAGCCTGTCCGTTATCAGGCTAATTAATCAACAGCAGGTTGCTGTAGTAAGGTGCTGCTCAGTGGAGCAACTGAGAGCACACAGTCTTAGGGGCCATTCACACGGTGTAAACGTGAGCTGATTATGGCAAAATACACGTATAAAAAATACACGTGTAAAAATAAGACTCCCATTGACTTCAATGACATTTTATTACATGTGTAAAAAATATGTCAAAGTACACGTGTAAAATGTCATTGAAGTCAATGGGAATCTTAGGGCCCCTTCACACAGAGTATATGCTGGCTGATTCTGAACGTGTAAACGTTCTGAATGAGCGGCGTTAAAACAGATCCCATTGCTTTCTATGGGAGTCGGCATATGTGCGCTCCCCATAGAAATGAATGGGCTGCTTTTAAACAGTGGGGACTAGAGAATTTTTTTTTAACTGTACTGGAATCAGTGGAGCAGAAACTATTAATTGACGTAAAGAGCTTGGTTTGTAGGAGGTGGTGAAGGGTCCTCTTTTACACACAAGTTACATACTAGTGTTAACTTATTAGGAGAACTCTAGCTTTATTTTCTGTTTGGATTTTTAAAGGTTTTTGGTATGTGATACTAAGTTCTGTTTTTCCTACCCTTTGCGTAGTGTCAGTATTTCTGTGTTTCACATTTATTTTCTGCACTTTACATTGTGTTTCTCATATTCACCGTTAGTCCAGTCGGACACCTGTGGGGGGCTTTTTCTGTATCTGTCCTCTCCTTCATAAATGTGAAACTAGTCAGGTTTTCTGTTTCCCTTGTAGGTGAGTTATTTCTCCGGCTGTGTCCGCGCCCACTCAGGCAAGTTAGTCGGGCCCATGGCTACTTCTAGTGTGCAAGGCAGGGTATAGGAGTCTTGCACACTAGGTATTCCAAACTGCTAATTACTCTTGTTTTTTGTTGTTGTTTGTTTTATATTTTCTATTTAAACTTGACTGAGAAGTTATCAGCCAGGGGCCAGTCCATAGTCAGAGATCCCCAGACCATAACAAGTTCTTAACTAAAAAAACACTGTGAAAACCTAGCCTTACTCAAAACCATGTTTAAGTTATATACCATATTTGGCTACAGGATGCTCCCCAGTTTTAGAAAAAATAGGATACTATATTCATTTAATATCTAAATTATTATTTAAATATATATTATTTCATATAAATGTTAGTTAGATGAAAGGGCACAATAAATACAACAGCAAAAATTGGCTTATAACTGCGAGCAGTACATCTACCACCAGCACACATCTGCAAGCCAAGACAGATACGTAAGGAGAGATGGGTTTGCTGGATCTGGGGATCTGTATTGTCACCAAACAGATAAATGTACTAGTAATAAATGCACTGTTGCAGAAACCAACACAAAGTCTCAAAAAACTAAGAAAGAGATGTAGATGCAGAGAAGTCGAGCTAGCAGAGTCAAAACCTGGAGAGCATGTAATAAGCAGAGACAGGAGACATAAGCAATATCTGGAAAAACTAGCCAAAGGTCACAAATCCATCCGGGAACATCACAATAAAATCAGGCAAAAGGGGAATCCAAGAAGCAAGCCAGTAGTCAGAGATCGGGTAGATATACACAGACAGAGCCAAACTAGCGAGCAACGAAATTTAGTCGGCACCTGAATAATAAAGGAGCAATTATATTAAGGCCTCTTCAGTTGCTGATAGGTCAAGGCATGGAGGTATAGAACAGAAAAGCTTCCTTAAGTTTTCATGGCAACCTTAAAGAAGCAGCAGCTGAAGAGACACTTCTGGAAATAAAAATTATATTAATTTAACCTTCACTGAAAGTCAAATTGACCTTTCTACTCTATGTCATGAACTGCTATGCTAAACGAGATAAAGACATTATTATTAGCAGTTAAGTTACACATACAAAGCGCCATTAATGGCCTCCACATGTTATAATGTCCTGTTCGTGCCTTCACGCAATATAAATGGACATTATACTGTTTGGGGTCCCTAATGAACATTATACTGTGTATTGGGACTATGAGGAAACTGAGAACCATCATCCTGTCTGTGGGCCAGCATGGAGCATTATCTTGTGTGGGGTCATTAACATGGCATTATACTATGTGGAAGGCACTAAAAGGGCAGTATACAGTATGGGGGCATTATAATATTATTGGGAAACTAATGTGGCTTCATATTGTATGTGGGCAGCTCTATTGGACATAATACTGTGTAGGGGGCACTAATAGAGCAATGTATTGTGTATGGGATACTAAGGAGAATTATATAGTATGAGGGGCACTAATAGAGCAATGTATTGTGTATGGGATACTAAGGAGAATTATATAGTATGAGGGGCACTAATAGAGCAATGTATTGTGTATGGGATACTAAGGAGAATTATATAGTATGAGGGGCACTAATAGAGCAATGTATTGTGTATGGGATACTAAGGAGAATTATATAGTATGAGGGGCACTAATAGAGCAATGTATTGTGTATGGGATACTAAGGAGAATTATATAGTATGAGGGGCACTAATAGAGCAATGTATTGTGTATGGGATACTAAGGAGAATTATATAGTATGAGGGGCACTAATAGAGCAATGTATTGTTTATGGGATACTAAGGAGAATTATATAGTATGAGGGGCACTAATAGAGCAATGTATTGTGTATGGGATACTAAGGAGAATTATATAGTATGAGGGGCACTAATGGGGCTTTAGCCTTCCCCCACAGAATAATTCCCATTAGTTCCCCTTTTTGTCCCCACAAAGAAGTGAACTGAAATTAGTCTGGGAAAACATCCACCTCCCAACCACTGCCCTTTTATAACTCCTACATTACAATAGCAGCAGTAGGGATTAGCCATGTTACTCCTGCATACTCCAACAAAGACTGTTCTCTGCTGCTGCTAATGTAATGTATCAGGGCTAAAAGGACAGCAGTTGTTCTAGTTACTGTATACTCCTAATTTCGATCTTTGGCTCTGTTCTTTATTCCTTCTTCACCGGTACGCCTGTTACTGGTGACAACTACTGACTCCCATACGGACAATGTTACTATTGCACTAGCACTTCTGCCTATCTATGAACTGCTATGCCTATCTGATTATTCTGAAGACCACAACTTGGAGATATTCCTGCAGCAAAGTCCACACCTCCTTAAGGAGGTAGTTTCGGATTACTTCAGTCAGCTGTATTTAGAATTGCAGCATACACAACAATCTGTAAAATAAACAGTTTCTTCTCAGTTTATGCTATACATTTGATAATTTCAAGATGATTGTTGCTTTTGTACATTTGCCTATAATGGTTACATTTTAAAAATTGATTTATGCTCTGGAACAATAAATAACATGAAATTAGAGACAGAGACAAATAAAATTCTTAATACAATATTTCTAGTTTACTATAATAACCTATAAGTCAAACAGGTCATTGTTTAGATGTTAGAAAGGTTCCAGCTGACCAATTCACTATGATTTTATTCTCTCAAGCAGGCACTTAGAAATGGCTTGACACTGCAGGTAAGCGTCAACAGGTTGTTTGAGTGCAGCGAAGCAGCCAGTTCACTGTCTCTGTGCTTTGACTCCTGCCAGTCTGACATTCATGGATGAGATCTAATAGAATAAGAGGTGCCCGGGGATTACTTGAACTTTACTCTGCATTGCTTCATTACTTTTGACCTTCTTAATTATGCATTAAAACAGTAAGTAAGAAGAATAGTGAAAGGAATGCAAGGTAGAAACAATGGAAGGAATATTTGTGCTATTGAATACATGTTTACAAAAGAAAGTAGCATGTAATGAATAATATTTTGTATCTGATCATGTTCCGGTTTTATTTAGTAGAATTTTAATAAATAAATAAATAAATAAAGTGAAATGTCTTCTAATTCACTTTGCACTGAATTAGTGAGCCAATCATGACCCCTGAACGATTAATTACAGTGTTGCTTTTCATCCCTTACCTGCTGTTTTTTTATGAAAACACACAATCCCAAAAAAAGTTGTTGTTTTTTTGTTTTTTTAAGAAAATAAAATATTTTACAATGTCCGTTACTCGTAGTATTAATGTAAATATGAAAACAAAATGTCTGTAAATGTCTGTAATGTAGATGTCTGATTAGGAGTTTAAACTCCTAGTTTAAGCATATACTGCACTGCTACAAACCTTTACATAGTTTGACATTTAAAACGCTTATGGTGGTTATAATACAAAAAGAAATGGTTTTATAGAGAAATTAGGCTGCATTCACACGGAGTAACGCCGGCCGTAATTTGAGCATATTTTTACAGGCGTAGAAATCCGAGGGTCGCGTTTACATTGCATTTAAGCGGAGTTTTTTTACTATGAGCGTATACGCTGCGTTTTTTGCTCGCATAAACGCTCCACGTTTTTTAACGGAGCGTTACGCAAGCAAAATAATGCTGCATACACGCTCATAGTAAAAAAACGCGGCATAAATGCGACCCTCGGAATTCTATGCCTGTAAAAATAAGCTCAAATTACGGCCGGCGTTACTCCATGTGAATGCAGCCTTAGGGTGAGTTCACACTGAGTATACGCCAGCTTATTCTGAACGTAAAACACGTTCAGAATCAGCAGCGTATAAAGCAGTTCCCATTCATTTCTATGGGAGCCGGCATACGAGCACTCCCCATTGAAATGAATGGGCTGCTTTTTTCACTACGAGCACTCCCATTGAAGTGAATCGGAAGTGCTTGCATGTACGGCTCGGAATGAGCAGAGCTAGTGTGTTCAGTGCTACCAATGGCGTTGTAACACCTAAAAGGATAAAACTGATTTTGGCTTGAGATCTGGTTCTGGGTTTGGACCCCCCCCTCCTCCTTCTGTTCCCCTCTCCTTCCTTTCGTCCCTCCCCCCTTCCCTCCTTTCCCCTACGCCCCCCCTCACCTCTTGTTCTCTGCGCTCTCCCCTTCCCTTTGTTTCTTTTGTACGATGCTGGCGCCTTTCCTCGCCCTTTGGTTATGGAGGGGCCCCACTTCCACATTTCTTGTCCTGTTTTGTTCCCCGGGTCCTTGTTTTTATGGGCCCTTTGTTGTTCTGGCAATCATTTGTCTGTAATTACAGTTGGTTCTTTTCTATTGTATTTGTGTTTATAAATAAAGAATAGAGATGAGCGAACAGTGTTCTATCGAACTCATGTTCGATCGGATATTAGGCTGTTCGGCATGTTCGAATCGAATCGAACACCGCGTGGTAAAGTGCGCCATTACTCGATTCCCCTCCCACCTTCCCTGGCGCCTTTTTTGCTCCAATAACAGCGCAGGGTAGGTGGGACAGGAACTACGACACCGGTGACGTTGAGAAAAGTAGGCAAAACCCATTGGCTGCCGAAAACATGTGACCTCTAATTTAAAAGAACAGCGCCGCCCAGGTTCGCGTCATTCTGAGCTTGCAATTCACCGAGGACGGAGGTTTCCGTCCAGTTAGCTAGGGGTTAGATTCTGGGTAGGCAGGGACAGGCTAGGATAGGAAGGAGAAGACAACCAACAGCTCTTGTAAGAGCTAAATTCCAGGGAGAAGCTTGTCAGTGTAACGTGGCACTGATGGGCTCAATCGCCGCAACCCAGCTTTCCCAGGATCCTGAATGGAATACACTGTCAGTGTATTCCCGTATACCCGATATATACCCCCGATACCCGTTCCAACGGTGTGCCCCCCCACCTTCACCCCAGAAATACCCTGCAAGTCCCCTAGCAATAGAATTGGGGCTATATACACCCACTATTTTTGCTACTGCCATATAGTGCCATTGTCTGACTGGGAATTCAAAGAATATATTGGGGTTACGTGCACCCACAATTTTTACTACTGGTATACAGTGCCAGTTTCTGACTGGGAATTCAAAGAATATATTGGGGTTATAAATACCCTCATTTCTTGCTACTGCCATATAGTGCCAGTTTCTGACTGGTAATTCAAAGAATATATTGGGGTTACGTGCACCCACAATTTTTACTACTGGTATACAGTGCCATTGTCTGACTGGGAATTCAAAGAATATATTGGGGTTATAAATACCCTCATTTCTTGCTACTGGTATATAGTGCCATTGACTGGGAATTCAAAGAATATATTGGGGTTACGTGCACCCACAATTTTTACTACTGGTATACAGTGCCAGTTTCTGACTGGGAATTCAAAGAATATATTGGGGTTACAAATACCCTCATTTCTTGCTACTGCCATATAGTGCCAGTTTCTGACTGGTAATTCAAAGAATATATTGGGGTTACGTGCACCCACAATTTTTACTACTGGTATACAGTGCCAGTTTCTGACTGGGAATTCAAAGAATATATTGGGGTTACAAATACCCTCATTTCTTGCTACTGCCATATAGTGCCAGTTTCTGACTGGTAATTCAAAGAATATATTGGGGTTACGTGCACCCACAATTTTTACTACAGGTATACAGTGCCATTGTCTGACTGGGAATTCAAAGAATATATTGGGGTTATAAATACCCTCATTTCTTGCTACTGCCATATAGTGCCAGTTTCTGACTGGGAATTCAAAGAATATATTGGGGTTACGTGCACCCACAATTTTTACTACTGGTATACAGTGCCATTGTCTGACTGGGAATTCAAAGAATATATTGGGGTTATAAATACCCTCATTTCTTGCTACTGGTATATAGTGCCATTGTCTGACTGGGAATTCAAAGAATATATTGGGGTTACGTGCACCCACAATTTTTACTACTGGTATACAGTGCCAGTTTCTGACTGGGAATTCAAAGAATATATTGGGGTTACAAATACCCTCATTTCTTGCTACTGCCATATAGTGCCAGTTTCTGACTGGTAATTCAAAGAATATATTGGGGTTATAAATACCCTCATTTCTTGCTACTGGTATATAGTGCCATTGTCTGACTGGGAATTCAAAGAATATATTGGGGTTACGTGCACCCACAATTTTTACTACTGGTATACAGTGCCAGTTTCTGACTGGGAATTCAAAGAATATATTGGGGTTACAAATACCCTCATTTCTTGCTACTGCCATATAGTGCCAGTTTCTGACTGGTAATTCAAAGAATATATTGGGGTTACGTGCACCCACAATTTTTACTACTGGTATACAGTGCCATTGTCTGACTGGGAATTCAAAGAATATATTGGGGTTATAAATACCCTCATTTCTTGCTACTGCCATATAGTGCCAGTTTCTGACTGGGAATTCAAAGAATATATTGGGGTTACGTGCACCCACAATTTTTACTACTGGTATACAGTGCCATTGTCTGACTGGGAATTCAAAGAATATATTGGGGTTATAAATACCCTCATTTCTTGCTACTGGTATATAGTGCCATTGACTGGGAATTCAAAGAATATATTGGGGTTACGTGCACCCACAATTTTTACTATTGGTATACAGTGCCAGTTTCTGACTGGGAATTCAAAGAATATATTGGGGTTACAAATACCCTCATTTCTTGCTACTGCCATATAGTGCCAGTTTCTGACTGGTAATTCAAAGAATATATTGGGGTTACGTGCACCCACAATTTTTACTACTGGTATACAGTGCCAGTTTCTGACTGGGAATTCAAAGAATATATTGGGGTTACAAATACCCTCATTTCTTGCTACTGCCATATAGTGCCAGTTTCTGACTGGTAATTCAAAGAATATATTGGGGTTACGTGCACCCACAATTTTTACTACTGGTATACAGTGCCAGTGTCTGACTGGGAATTCAAAGAATATATTGGGGTTATAAATACCCTCATTTCTTGCTACTGCCATATAGTGCCAGTTTCTGACTGGGAATTCAAAGAATATATTGGGGTTATGTGCACCCACAAGTTTTACTACTGGTATACAGTGCCATTGTCTGACTGGGAATTCAAAGAATATATTGGGGTTACGTGCACCCACAATTTTTACTACTGGTATACAGTGCCAGTTTCTGACTGGGAATTCAAAGAATATATTTGGGTTACAAATACCCTCATTTCTTGCTACTGCCATATAGTGCCAGTTTCTGACTGGTAATTCAAAGAATATATTGGGGTTACGTGCACCCACAATTTTTACTACTGGTATACAGTGCCATTGTCTGACTGGGAATTCAAAGAATATATTGGGGTTATAAATACCCTCATTTCTTGCTACTGCCATATAGTGCCAGTTTCTGACTGGGAATTCAAAGAATATATTGGGGTTACGTGCACCCACAATTTTTACTACTGGTATACAGTGCCATTGTCTGACTGGGAATTCAAAGAATATATTGGGGTTATAAATACCCTCATTTCTTGCTACTGGTATATAGTGCCATTGACTGGGAATTCAAAGAATATATTGGGGTTACGTGCACCCACAATTTTTACTATTGGTATAGAGTGCCAGTTTCTGACTGGGAATTCAAAGAATAT
Source organism: Leptodactylus fuscus (assembly GCF_031893055.1). NCBI lineage: Eukaryota > Metazoa > Chordata > Amphibia > Anura > Leptodactylidae > Leptodactylus > Leptodactylus fuscus. The sequence continues at coordinate 80,560,673 of NC_134267.1, forward strand.
ATTGGGGTTACAAATACCCTCATTTCTTGCTACTGCCATATAGTGCCAGTTTCTGACTGGTAATTCAAAGAATATATTGGGGTTACGTGCACCCACAATTTTTACTACTGGTATACAGTGCCAGTTTCTGACTGGGAATTCAAAGAATATATTGGGGTTACAAATACCCTCATTTCTTGCTACTGCCATATAGTGCCAGTTTCTGACTGGTAATTCAAAGAATATATTGGGGTTACGTGCACCCACAATTTTTACTACTGGTATACAGTGCCATTGTCTGACTGGGAATTCAAAGAATATATTGGGGTTATAAATACCCTCATTTCTTGCTACTGCCATATAGTGCCAGTTTCTGACTGGTAATTCAAAGAATATATTGGGGTTACGTGCACCCACAATTTTTACTACTGGTATACAGTGCCAGTTTCTGACTGGGAATTCAAAGAATATATTGGGGTTACAAATACCCTCATTTCTTGCTACTGCCATATAGTGCCAGTTTCTGACTGGTAATTCAAAGAATATATAGGGGTTATAAATACCCTCATTTCTTGCTACTGCTATATAGTGCCATTGTCTGACTGGGAATTCAAAGAATATATTGGGGTTACGTGCACCCACAATTTTTACTACTGGTATACAGTGCCAGTTTCTGACTGGGAATTCAAAGAATATATTGGGGTTACAAATACCCTCATTTCTTGCCACTGCCATATAGTGCCAGTTTCTGACTGGTAATTCAAAGAATATATTGGGGTTACGTGCACCCACAATTTTTACTACTGGTATACAGTGCCAGTTTCTGACTGGGAATTCAAAGAATATATTGGGGTTACAAATACCCTCATTTCTTGCTACTGCCATATAGTGCCAGTTTCTGACTGGTAATTCAAAGAATATATTGGGGTTATAAATACCCTCATTTCTTGCTACTGGTATATAGTGCCATTGTCTGACTGGGAATTCAAAGAATATATTGGGGTTACGTGCACCCACAATTTTTACTACTGGTATACAGTGCCAGTTTCTGACTGGGAATTCAAAGAATATATTGGGGTTACAAATACCCTCATTTCTTGCTACTGCCATATAGTGCCAGTTTCTGACTGGTAATTCAAAGAATATATTGGGGTTACGTGCACCCACAATTTTTACTACTGGTATACAGTGCCATTGTCTGACTGGGAATTCAAAGAATATATTGGGGTTATAAATACCCTCATTTCTTGCTACTGCCATATAGTGCCAGTTTCTGACTGGGAATTCAAAGAATATATTGGGGTTACGTGCACCCACAATTTTTACTACTGGTATACAGTGCCATTGTCTGACTGGGAATTCAAAGAATATATTGGGGTTATAAATACCCTCATTTCTTGCTACTGGTATATAGTGCCATTGACTGGGAATTCAAAGAATATATTGGGGTTACGTGCACCCACAATTTTTACTATTGGTATACAGTGCCAGTTTCTGACTGGGAATTCAAAGAATATATTGGGGTTACAAATACCCTCATTTCTTGCTACTGCCATATAGTGCCAGTTTCTGACTGGTAATTCAAAGAATATATTGGGGTTACGTGCACCCACAATTTTTACTACTGGTATACAGTGCCAGTTTCTGACTGGGAATTCAAAGAATATATTGGGGTTACAAATACCCTCATTTCTTGCTACTGCCATATAGTGCCAGTTTCTGACTGGTAATTCAAAGAATATATTGGGGTTACGTGCACCCACAATTTTTACTACTGGTATACAGTGCCAGTGTCTGACTGGGAATTCAAAGAATATATTGGGGTTATAAATACCCTCATTTCTTGCTACTGCCATATAGTGCCAGTTTCTGACTGGGAATTCAAAGAATATATTGGGGTTACGTGCACCCACAAGTTTTACTACTGGTATACAGTGCCATTGTCTGACTGGGAATTCAAAGAATATATTGGGGTTACGTGCACCCACAATTTTTACTACTGGTATACAGTGCCAGTTTCTGACTGGGAATTCAAAGAATATATTGGGGTTACAAATACCCTCATTTCTTGCTACTGCCATATAGTGCCAGTTTCTGACTGGTAATTCAAAGAATATATTGGGGTTACGTGCACCCACAATTTTTACTACTGGTATACAGTGCCATTGTCTGACTGGGAATTCAAAGAATATATTGGGGTTATAAATACCCTCATTTCTTGCTACTGCCATATAGTGCCAGTTTCTGACTGGGAATTCAAAGAATATATTGGGGTTACGTGCACCCACAATTTTTACTACTGGTATACAGTGCCATTGTCTGACTGGGAATTCAAAGAATATATTGGGGTTATAAATACCCTCATTTCTTGCTACTGGTATATAGTGCCATTGACTGGGAATTCAAAGAATATATTGGGGTTACGTGCACCCACAATTTTTACTATTGGTATACAGTGCCAGTTTCTGACTGGGAATTCAAAGAATATATTGGGGTTACAAATACCCTCATTTCTTGCTACTGCCATATAGTGCCAGTTTCTGACTGGTAATTCAAAGAATATATTGGGGTTACGTGCACCCACAATTTTTACTACTGGTATACAGTGCCAGTTTCTGACTGGGAATTCAAAGAATATATTGGGGTTACAAATACCCTCATTTCTTGCTACTGCCATATAGTGCCAGTTTCTGACTGGTAATTCAAAGAATATATTGGGGTTACGTGCACCCACAATTTTTACTACTGGTATACAGTGCCATTGTCTGACTGGGAATTCAAAGAATATATTGGGGTTATAAATACCCTCATTTCTTGCTACTGCCATATAGTGCCAGTTTCTGACTGGGAATTCAAAGAATATATTGGGGTTACGTGCACCCACAATTTTTACTACTGGTATACAGTGCCATTGTCTGACTGGGAATTCAAAGAATATATTGGGGTTATAAATACCCTCATTTCTTGCTACTGGTATATAGTGCCATTGTCTGACTGGGAATTCAAAGAATATATTGGGGTTACAAATACCCTCATTTCTTGCTACTGCCATATAGTGCCAGTTTCTGACTGGTAATTCAAAGAATATATAGGGGTTATAAATACCCTCATTTCTTGCTACTGGTATATAGTGCCATTGTCTGACTGGGAATTCAAAGAATATATTGGGGTTACGTGCACCCACAATTTTTACTACTGGTATACAGTGCCAGTTTCTGACTGGGAATTCAAAGAATATATTGGGGTTACAAATACCCTCATTTCTTGCCACTGCCATATAGTGCCAGTTTCTGACTGGTAATTCAAAGAATATATTGGGGTTACGTGCACCCACAATTTTTACTACTGGTATACAGTGCCAGTTTCTGACTGGGAGTTCAAAGAATATATTGGGGTTACAAATACCCTCATTTCTTGCTACTGCCATATAGTGCCAGTTTCTGACTGGTAATTCAAAGAATATATTGGGGTTACGTGCACCCACAATTTTTACTACTGGTATACAGTGCCATTGTCTGACTGGGAATTCAAAGAATATATTGGGGTTATAAATACCCTCATTTCTTGCTACTGGTATATAGTGCCATTGTCTGACTGGGAATTCAAAGAATATATTGGGTTACATGCACCCACAATTTTTACTACTGGTATACAGTGCCAGTTTCTGACTGGGAATTCAAAGAATATATTGGGGTTACAAATACCCTCATTTCTTGCTACTGCCATATAGTGCCAGTTTCTGACTGGTAATTCAAAGAATATATTGGGGTTACGTGCACCCACAATTTTTACTACTGGTATACAGTGCCATTGTCTGACTGGGAATTCAAAGAATATATTGGGGTTATAAATACCCTCATTTCTTGCTACTGCCATATAGTGCCAGTTTCTGACTGGGAATTCAAAGAATATATTGGGGTTATAAATACCCTCATTTCTTGCTACTGGTATATAGTGCCATTGTCTGACTGGGAATTCAAAGAATATATTGGGGTTACGTGCACCCACAATTTTTACTACTGGTATACAGTGCCAGTTTCTGACTGGGAATTCAAAGAATATATTGGGGTTACAAATACCCTCATTTCTTGCTACTGCCATATAGTGCCAGTTTCTGACTGGTAATTCAAAGAATATATTGGGGTTACGTGCACCCACAATTTTTACTACTGGTATACAGTGCCAGTTTCTGACTGGGAATTCAAAGAATATATTGGGGTTACAAATACCCTCATTTCTTGCTACTGCCATATAGTGCCAGTTTCTGACTGGTAATTCAAAGAATATATTGGGGTTACGTGCACCCACAATTTTTACTACTGGTATACAGTGCCATTGTCTGACTGGGAATTCAAAGAATATATTGGGGTTATAAATACCCTCATTTCTTGCTACTGCCATATAGTGCCAGTTTCTGACTGGGAATTCAAAGAATATATTGGGGTTACGTGCACCCACAATTTTTACTACTGGTATACAGTGCCATTGTCTGACTGGGAATTCAAAGAATATATTGGGGTTATAAATACCCTCATTTCTTGCTACTGGTATATAGTGCCATTGTCTGACTGGGAATTCAAAGAATATATTGGGGTTACGTGCACCCACAATTTTTACTACTGGTATACAGTGCCAGTTTCTGACTGGGAATTCAAAGAATATATTGGGGTTACAAATACCCTCATTTCTTGCTACTGCCATATAGTGCCAGTTTCTGACTGGTAATTCAAAGAATATATTGGGGTTACGTGCACCCACAATTTTTACTACTGGTATACAGTGCCAGTTTCTGACTGGGAATTCAAAGAATATATTGGGGTTACAAATACCCTCATTTCTTGCTACTGCCATATAGTGCCAGTTTCTGACTGGTAATTCAAAGAATATATAGGGGTTATAAATACCCTCATTTCTTGCTACTGGTATATAGTGCCATTGTCTGACTGGGAATTCAAAGAATATATTGGGGTTACGTGCACCCACAATTTTTACTACTGGTATCCAGTGCCAGTTTCTGACTGGGAATTCAAAGAATATATTGGGGTTACAAATACCCTCATTTCTTGCCACTGCCATATAGTGCCAGTTTCTGACTGGTAATTCAAAGAATATATTGGGGTTACGTGCACCCACAATTTTTACTACTGGTATACAGTGCCAGTTTCTGACTGGGAATTCAAAGAATATATTGGGGTTACAAATACCCTCATTTCTTGCTACTGCCATATAGTGCCAGTTTCTGACTGGTAATTCAAAGAATATATTGGGGTTATAAATACCCTCATTTCTTGCTACTGGTATATAGTGCCATTGTCTGACTGGGAATTCAAAGAATATATTGGGTTACGTGCACCCACAATTTTTACTACTGGTATACAGTGCCAGTTTCTGACTGGGAATTCAAAGAATATATTGGGGTTACAAATACCCTCATTTCTTGCTACTGCCATATAGTGCCAGTTTCTGACTGGTTATTCAAAGAATATATTGGGGTTACGTGCACCCACAATTTTTACTACTGGTATACAGTGCCATTGTCTGACTGGGAATTCAAAGAATATATTGGGGTTATAAATACCCTCATTTCTTGCTACTGCCATATAGTGCCAGTTTCTGACTGGGAATTCAAAGAATATATTGGGGTTATAAATACCCTCATTTCTTGCTACTGGTATATAGTGCCATTGTCTGACTGGGAATTCAAAGAATATATTGGGGTTACGTGCACCCACAATTTTTACTACTGGTATACAGTGCCAGTTTCTGACTGGGAATTCAAAGAATATATTGGGGTTATAAATACCCTCATTTCTTGCTACTGCCATATAGTGCCAGTTTCTGACTGGTAATTCAAAGAATATATTGGGGTTATAAATACCCTCATTTCTTGCTACTGGTATATAGTGCCATTGTCTGACTGGGAATTCAAAGAATATATTGGGGTTACGTGCACCCACAATTTTTACTACTGGTATACAGTGCCAGTTTCTGACTGGGAATTCAAAGAATATATTGGGGTTACAAATACCCTCATTTCTTGCTACTGCCATATAGTGCCAGTTTCTGACTGGTAATTCAAAGAATATATTGGGGTTACGTGCACCCACAATTTTTACTACTGGTATACAGTGCCATTGTCTGACTGGGAATTCAAAGAATATATTGGGGTTATAAATACCCTCATTTCTTGCTACTGCCATATAGTGCCAGTTTCTGACTGGGAATTCAAAGAATATATTGGGGTTACGTGCACCCACAATTTTTACTACTGGTATACAGTGCCATTGTCTGACTGGGAATTCAAAGAATATATTGGGGTTATAAATACCCTCATTTCTTGCTACTGCCATATAGTGCCAGTTTCTGACTGGGAATTCAAAGAATATATTGGGGTTACGTGCACCCACAATTTTTACTACTGGTATACAGTGCCAGTTTCTGACTGGGAATTCAAAGAATATATTGGGGTTACAAATACCCTCATTTCTTGCTACTGCCATATAGTGCCAGTTTCTGACTGGTAATTCAAAGAATATATTGGGGTTACGTGCACCCACAATTTTTACTACTGGTATACAGTGCCAGTTTCTGACTGGGAATTCAAAGAATATATTGGGGTTACAAATACCCTCATTTCTTGCTACTGCCATTTAGTGCCAGTTTCTGACTGGTAATTCAAAGAATATATTGGGGTTACGTGCACCCACAATTTTTACTACTGGTATACAGTGCCATTGTCTGACTGGGAATTCAAAGAATATATTGGGGTTATAAATACCCTCATTTCTTGCTACTGCCATATAGTGCCAGTTTCTGACTGGGAATTCAAAGAATATATTGGGGTTACATGCACCCACAATTTTTACTACTGGTATACAGTGCCATTGTCTGACTGGGAATTCAAAGAATATATTGGGGTTATAAATACCCTCATTTCTTGCTACTGGTATATAGTGCCATTGTCTGACTGGGAATTCAAAGAATATATTGGGGTTACGTGCACCCACAATTTTTACTACTGGTATACAGTGCCATTGTCTGACTGGGAATTCAAAGAATATATTGGGGTTATAAATACCCTCATTTCTTGCTACTGCCATATAGTGCCAGTTTCTGACTGGGAATTCAAAGAATATATTGGGGTTATAAATACCCTCATTTCTTGCTACTGGTATATAGTGCCATTGTCTGTCTGGGAATTCAAAGAATATATTGGGGTTACGTGCACCCACAATTTTTACTACTGGTATACAGTGCCAGTTTCTGACTGGGAATTCAAAGAATATATTGGGGTTATAAATACCCTCATTTCTTGCTACTGCCATATAGTGCCAGTTTCTGACTGGTAATTCAAAGAATATATTGGGGTTATAAATACCCTCATTTCTTGCTACTGGTATATAGTGCCATTGTCTGACTGGGAATTCAAAGAATATATTGGGGTTACGTGCACCCACAATTTTTACTACTGGTATACAGTGCCAGTTTCTGACTGGGAATTCAAAGAATATATTGGGGTTACAAATACCCTCATTTCTTGCTACTGCCATATAGTGCCAGTTTCTGACTGGTAATTCAAAGAATATATTGGGGTTACGTGCACCCACAATTTTTACTACTGGTATACAGTGCCATTGTCTGACTGGGAATTCAAAGAATATATTGGGGTTATAAATACCCTCATTTCTTGCTACTGCCATATAGTGCCAGTTTCTGACTGGGAATTCAAAGAATATATTGGGGTTACGTGCACCCACAATTTTTACTACTGGTATACAGTGCCATTGTCTGACTGGGAATTCAAAGAATATATTGGGGTTATAAATACCCTCATTTCTTGCTACTGCCATATAGTGCCAGTTTCTGACTGGGAATTCAAAGAATATATTGGGGTTACGTGCACCCACAATTTTTACTACTGGTATACAGTGCCAGTTTCTGACTGGGAATTCAAAGAATATATTGGGGTTACAAATACCCTCATTTCTTGCTACTGCCATATAGTGCCAGTTTCTGACTGGTAATTCAAAGAATATATTGGGGTTACGTGCACCCACAATTTTTACTACTGGTATACAGTGCCAGTTTCTGACTGGGAATTCAAAGAATATATTGGGGTTACAAATACCCTCATTTCTTGCTACTGCCATTTAGTGCCAGTTTCTGACTGGTAATTCAAAGAATATATTGGGGTTACGTGCACCCAAAATTTTTACTACTGGTATACAGTGCCATTGTCTGACTGGGAATTCAAAGAATATATTGGGGTTATAAATACCCTCATTTCTTGCTACTGCCATATAGTGCCAGTTTCTGACTGGGAATTCAAAGAATATATTGGGGTTACATGCACCCACATTTTTTACTACTGGTATACAGTGCCATTGTCTGACTGGGAATTCAAAGAATATATTGGGGTTATAAATACCCTCATTTCTTGCTACTGGTATATAGTGCCATTGTCTGACTGGGAATTCAAAGAATATATTGGGGTTACGTGCACCCACAATTTTTACTACTGGTATACAGTGCCAGTTTCTGACTGGGAATTCAAAGAATATATTGGGGTTACAAATACCCTCATTTCTTGCTACTGCCATATAGTGCCAGTTTCTGACTGGTAATTCAAAGAATATATTGGGGTTACGTGCACCCACAATTTTTACTACTGGTATACAGTGCCAGTTTCTGACTGGGAATTCAAAGAATATATTGGGGTTACAAATACCCTCATTTCTTGCTACTGCCATATAGTGCCAGTTTCTGACTGGTAATTCAAAGAATATATTGGGGTTATAAATACCCTCATTTCTTGCTACTGGTATATAGTGCCATTGTCTGACTGGGAATTCAAAGAATATATTGGGGTTACGTGCACCCACAATTTTTACTACTGGTATACAGTGCCAGTTTCTGACTGGGAATTCAAAGAATATATTGGGGTTACAAATACCCTCATTTCTTGCTACTGCCATATAGTGCCAGTTTCTGACTGGTAATTCAAAGAATATATTGGGGTTACGTGCACCCACAATTTTTACTACTGGTATACAGTGCCAGTTTCTGACTGGGAATTCAAAGAATATATTGGGGTTACAAATACCCTCATTTCTTGCTACTGCCATATAGTGCCAGTTTCTGACTGGTAATTCAAAGAATATATTGGGGTTATAAATACCCTCATTTCTTGCTACTGGTATATAGTGCCATTGTCTGACTGGGAATTCAAAGAATATATTGGGTTACGTGCACCCACAATTTTTACTACTGGTATACAGTGCCAGTTTCTGACTGGGAATTCAAAGAATATATTGGGGTTACAAATACCCTCATTTCTTGCTACTGCCATATAGTGCCAGTTTCTGACTGGTAATTCAAAGAATATATTGGGGTTACGTGCACCCACAATTTTTACTACTGGTATACAGTGCCATTGTCTGACTGGGAATTCAAAGAATATATTGGGGTTATAAATACCCTCATTTCTTGCTACTGCCATATAGTGCCAGTTTCTGACTGGGAATTCAAAGAATATATTGGGGTTATAAATACCCTCATTTCTTGCTACTGGTATATAGTGCCATTGTCTGACTGGGAATTCAAAGAATATATTGGGGTTACGTGCACCCACAATTTTTACTACTGGTATACAGTGCCAGTTTCTGACTGGGAATTCAAAGAATATATTGGGGTTACAAATACCCTCATTTCTTGCTACTGCCATATAGTGCCAGTTTCTGACTGGTAATTCAAAGAATATATTGGGGTTACGTGCACCCACAATTTTTACTACTGGTATACAGTGCCATTGTCTGACTGGGAATTCAAAGAATATATTGGGGTTATAAATACCCTCATTTCTTGCTACTGCCATATAGTGCCAGTTTCTGACTGGGAATTCAAAGAATATATTGGGGTTACGTGCACCCACAATTTTTACTACTGGTATACAGTGCCATTGTCTGACTGGGAATTCAAAGAATATATTGGGGTTATAAATACCCTCATTTCTTGCTACTGGTATATAGTGCCATTGTCTGACTGGGAATTCAAAGAATATATTGGGGTTACGTGCACCCACAATTTTTACTACTGGTATACAGTGCCAGTTTCTGACTGGGAATTCAAAGAATATATTGGGGTTACAAATACCCTCATTTCTTGCTACTGCCATATAGTGCCAGTTTCTGACTGGTAATTCAAAGAATATATTGGGGTTACGTGCACCCACAATTTTTACTACTGGTATACAGTGCCAGTTTCTGACTGGGAATTCAAAGAATATATTGGGGTTACAAATACCCTCATTTCTTGCTACTGCCATATAGTGCCAGTTTCTGACTGGTAATTCAAAGAATATATTGGGGTTACGTGCACCCACAATTTTTACTACTGGTATACAGTGCCATTGTCTGACTGGGAATTCAAAGAATATATTGGGGTTATAAATACCCTCATTTCTTGCTACTGCCATATAGTGCCAGTTTCTGACTGGGAATTCAAAGAATATATTGGGGTTACGTGCACCCACAATTTTTACTACTGGTATACAGTGCCATTGTCTGACTGGGAATTCAAAGAATATATTGGGGTTATAAATACCCTCATTTCTTGCTACTGGTATATAGTGCCATTGTCTGACTGGGAATTCAAAGAATATATTGGGGTTACGTGCACCCACAATTTTAACTACTGGTATACAGTGCCAGTTTCTGACTGGGAATTCAAAGAATATATTGGGGTTACAAATACCCTCATTTCTTGCTACTGCCATATAGTGCCAGTTTCTGACTGGTAATTCAAAGAATATATTGGGGTTATAAATACCCTCATTTCTTGCTACTGGTATATAGTGCCATTGTCTGACTGGGAATTCAAAGAATATATTGGGGGTACGTGCACCCACAATTTTTACTACTGGTATCCAGTGCCAGTTTCTGACTGGGAATTCAAAGAATATATTGGGGTTACAAATACCCTCATTTCTTGTCACTGCCATATAGTGCCAGTTTCTGACTGGTAATTCAAAGAATATATTGGGGTTACGTGCACCCACAATTTTTACTACTGGTATACAGTGCCAGTTTCTGACTGGGAATTCAAAGAATATATTGGGGTTACAAATACCCTCATTTCTTGCTACTGCCATATAGTGCCAGTTTCTGACTGGTAATTCAAAGAATATATTGGGGTTATAAATACCCTCATTTCTTGCTACTGGTATATAGTGCCATTGTCTGACTGGGAATTCAAAGAATATATTGGGTTACGTGCACCCACAATTTTTACTACTGGTATACAGTGCCAGTTTCTGACTGGGAATTCAAAGAATATATTGGGGTTACAAATACCCTCATTTCTTGCTACTGCCATATAGTGCCAGTTTCTGACTGGTAATTCAAAGAATATATTGGGGTTACGTGCACCCACAATTTTTACTACTGGTATACAGTGCCATTGTCTGACTGGGAATTCAAAGAATATATTGGGGTTACAAATACCCTCATTTCTTGCTACTGCCATATAGTGCCAGTTTCTGACTGGGAATTCAAAGAATATATTGGGGTTATAAATACCCTCATTTCTTGCTACTGGTATATAGTGCCATTGTCTGACTGGGAATTCAAAGAATATATTGGGGTTACGTGCACCCACAATTTTTACTACTGGTATACAGTGCCAGTTTCTGACTGGGAATTCAAAGAATATATTGGGGTTATAAATACCCTCATTTCTTGCTACTGCCATATAGTGCCAGTTTCTGACTGGTAATTCAAAGAATATATTGGGGTTATAAATACCCTCATTTCTTGCTACTGGTATATAGTGCCATTGTCTGACTGGGAATTCAAAGAATATATTGGGGTTACGTGCACCCACAATTTTTACTACTGGTATACAGTGCCAGTTTCTGACTGGGAATTCAAAGAATATATTGGGGTTACAAATACCCTCATTTCTTGCTACTGCCATATAGTGCCAGTTTCTGACTGGTAATTCAAAGAATATATTTGGGTTACGTGCACCCACAATTTTTACTACTGGTATACAGTGCCATTGTCTGACTGGGAATTCAAAGAATATATTGGGGTTATAAATACCCTCATTTCTTGCTACTGCCATATAGTGCCAGTTTCTGACTGGGAATTCAAAGAATATATTGGGGTTACGTGCACCCACAATTTTTACTACTGGTATACAGTGCCATTGTCTGACTGGGAATTCAAAGAATATATTGGGGTTATAAATACCCTCATTTCTTGCTACTGGTATATAGTGCCATTGTCTGACTGGGAATTCAAAGAATATATTGGGGTTACGTGCACCCACAATTTTTACTACTGGTATACAGTGCCAGTTTCTGACTGGGAATTCAAAGAATATATTGGGGTTACAAATACCCTCATTTCTTGCTACTGCCATATAGTGCCAGTTTCTGACTGGTAATTCAAAGAATATATTGGGGTTACGTGCACCCACAATTTTTACTACTGGTATACAGTGCCAGTTTCTGACTGGGAATTCAAAGAATATATTGGGGTTACAAATACCCTCATTTCTTGCTACTGCCATATAGTGCCAGTTTCTGACTGGTAATTCAAAGAATATATTGGGGTTACGTGCACCCACAATTTTTACTACTGGTATACAGTGCCATTGTCTGACTGGGAATTCAAAGAATATATTGGGGTTATAAATACCCTCATTTCTTGCTACTGGTATATAGTGCCATTGTCTGACTGGGAATTCAAAGAATATATTGGGGTTACGTGCACCCACAATTTTTACTACTGGTATACAGTGCCAGTTTCTGACTGGGAATTCAAAGAATATATTGGGGTTACAAATACCCTCATTTCTTGCTACTGCCATATAGTGCCAGTTTCTGACTGGTAATTCAAAGAATATATTGGGGTTACGTGCACCCACAATTTTTACTACTGGTATACAGTGCCAGTTTCTGACTGGGAATTCAAAGAATATATTGGGGTTACAAATACCCTCATTTCTTGCTACTGCCATATAGTGCCAGTTTCTGACTGGTAATTCAAAGAATATATAGGGGTTATAAATACCCTCATTTCTTGCTACTGGTATATAGTGCCATTGTCTGACTGGGAATTCAAAGAATATATTGGGGTTACGTGCACCCACAATTTTTACTACTGGGATACAGTGCCAGTTTCTGACTGGGAATTCAAAGAATATATTGGGGTTACAAATACCCTCATTTCTTGCTACTGCCATATAGTGCCAGTTTCTGACTGGTAATTCAAAGAATATATTGGGGTTATAAATACCCTCATTTCTTGCTACTGGTATATAGTGCCATTGTCTGACTGGGAATTCAAAGAATATATTGGGTTACGTGCACCCACAATTTTTACTACTGGTATACAGTGCCAGTTTCTGACTGGGAATTCAAAGAATATATTGGGGTTACAAATACCCTCATTTCTAGCTACTGCCATATAGTGCCAGTTTCTGACTGGTAATTCAAAGAATATATTGGGGTTACGTGCACCCACAATTTTTACTACTGGTATACAGTGCCATTGTCTGACTGGGAATTCAAAGAATATATTGGGGTTATAAATACCCTCATTTCTTGCTACTGCCATATAGTGCCAGTTTCTGACTGGGAATTCAAAGAATATATTGGGGTTATAAATACCCTCATTTCTTGCTACTGGTATATAGTGCCATTGTCTGACTGGGAATTCAAAGAATATATTGGGGTTACGTGCACCCACAATTTTTACTACTGGTATACAGTGCCAGTTTCTGACTGGGAATTCAAAGAATATATTGGGGTTATAAATACCCTCATTTCTTGCTACTGCCATATAGTGCCAGTTTCTGACTGGTAATTCAAAGAATATATTGGGGTTATAAATACCCTCATTTCTTGCTACTGGTATATAGTGCCATTGTCTGACTGGGAATTCAAAGAATATATTGGGGTTACGTGCACCCACAATTTTTACTACTGGTATACAGTGCCAGTTTCTGACTGGGAATTCAAAGAATATATTGGGGTTACAAATACCCTCATTTCTTGCTACTGCCATATAGTGCCAGTTTCTGATTGGTAATTCAAAGAATATATTGGGGTTACGTGCACCCACAATTTTTACTACTGGTATACAGTGCCATTGTCTGACTGGGAATTCAAAGAATATATTGGGGTTATAAATACCCTCATTTCTTGCTACTGCCATATAGTGCCAGTTTCTGACTGGGAATTCAAAGAATATATTGGGGTTACGTGCACCCACAATTTTTACTACTGGTATACAGTGCCATTGTCTGACTGGGAATTCAAAGAATATATTGGGGTTATAAATACCCTCATTTCTTGCTACTGCCATATAGTGCCAGTTTCTGACTGGGAATTCAAAGAATATATTGGGGTTACGTGCACCCACAATTTTTACTACTGGTATACAGTGCCATTGTCTGACTGGGAATTCAAAGAATATATTGGGGTTATAAATACCCTCATTTCTTGCTACTGGTATATAGTGCCATTGTCTGACTGGGAATTCAAAGAATATATTGGGGTTACGTGCACCCACAATTTTTACTACTGGTATACAGTGCCATTGTCTGACTGGGAATTCAAAGAATATATTGGGGTTATAAATACCCTCATTTCTTGCTACTGGTATATAGTGCCATTGTCTGACTGGGAATTCAAAGAATATATTGGGGTTACGTGCACCCACAATTTTTACTACTGGTATACAGTGCCAGTTTCTGACTGGGAATTCAAAGAATATATTGGGGTTACAAATACCCTCATTTCTTGCTACTGCCATATAGTGCCAGTTTCTGACTGGTAATTCAAAGAATATATTGGGAATACGTGCACCCACAATTTTTACTACTGGTATACAGTGCCAGTTTCTGACTGGGAATTCAAAGAATATATTGGGGTTACAAATACCCTCATTTCTTGCTACTGCCATATAGTGCCAGTTTCTGACTGGTAATTCAAAGAATATATTGGGGTTACGTGCACCCACAATTTTTACTACTGGTATACAGTGCCATTGTCTGACTGGGAATTCAAAGAATATATTGGGGTTATAAATACCCTCATTTCTTGCTACTGCCATATAGTGCCAGTTTCTGACTGGGAATTCAAAGAATATATTGGGGTTACGTGCACCCACAATTTTTACTACTGGTATACAGTGCCATTGTCTGACTGGGAATTCAAAGAATATATTGGGGTTATAAATACCCTCATTTCTTGCTACTGGTATATAGTGCCATTGTCTGACTGGGAATTCAAAGAATATATTGGGGTTACGTGCACCCACAATTTTTACTACTGGTATACAGTGCCAGTTTCTGACTGGGAATTCAAAGAATATATTGGGGTTACAAATACCCTCATTTCTTGCTACTGCCATATAGTGCCAGTTTCTGACTGGTAATTCAAAGAATATATTGGGGTTACGTGCACCCACAATTTTTACTACTGGTATACAGTGCCAGTTTCTGACTGGGAATTCAAAGAATATATTGGGGTTACAAATACCCTCATTTCTTGCTACTGCCATATAGTGCCAGTTTCTGACTGGTAATTCAAAGAATATATTGGGGTTACGTGCACCCACAATTTTTTACTACTGGTATACAGTGCCATTGTCTGACTGGGAATTCAAAGAATATATTGGGGTTATAAATACCCTCATTTCTTGCTACTGCCATATAGTGCCAGTTTCTGACTGGGAATTCAAAGAATATATTGGGGTTACGTGCACCCACAATTTTTACTACTGGTATACAGTGCCATTGTCTGACTGGGAATTCAAAGAATATATTGGGGTTATAAATACCCTCATTTCTTGCTACTGGTATATAGTGCCATTGTCTGACTGGGAATTCAAAGAATATATTGGGGTTACGTGCACCCACAATTTTTACTACTGGTATACAGTGCCAGTTTCTGACTGGGAATTCAAAGAATATATTGGGGTTACAAATACCCTCATTTCTTGCTACTGCCATATAGTGCCAGTTTCTGACTGGTATTTCAAAGAATATATTGGGGTTACGTGCACCCACAATTTTTACTACTGGTATACAGTGCCAGTTTCTGACTGGGAATTCAAAGAATATATTGGGGTTACAAATACCCTCATTTCTTGCTACTGCCATATAGTGCCAGTTTCTGACTGGTAATTCAAAGAATATATAGGGGTTATAAATACCCTCATTTCTTGCTACTGGTATATAGTGCCATTGTCTGACTGGGAATTCAAAGAATATATTGGGGTTACGTGCACCCACAATTTTTACTACTGGTATCCAGTGCCAGTTTCTGACTGGGAATTCAAAGAATATATTGGGGTTACAAATACCCTCATTTCTTGCCACTGCCATATAGTGCCAGTTTCTGACTGGTAATTCAAAGAATATATTGGGGTTACGTGCACCCACAATTTTTACTACTGGTATACAGTGCCAGTTTCTGACTGGGAATTCAAAGAATATATTGGGGTTACAAATACCCTCATTTCTTGCTACTGCCATATAGTGCCAGTTTCTGACTGGTAATTCAAAGAATATATTGGGGTTATAAATACCCTCATTTCTTGCTACTGGTATATAGTGCCATTGTCTGACTGGGAATTCAAAGAATATATTGGGTTACGTGCACCCACAATTTTTACTACTGGTATACAGTGCCAGTTTCTGACTGGGAATTCAAAGAATATATTGGGGTTACAAATACCCTCATTTCTTGCTACTGCCATATAGTGCCAGTTTCTGACTGGTAATTCAAAGAATATATTGGGGTTACGTGCACCCACAATTTTTACTACTGGTATACAGTGCCATTGTCTGACTGGGAATTCAAAGAATATATTGGGGTTATAAATACCCTCATTTCTTGCTACTGCCATATAGTGCCAGTTACTGACTGGGAATTCAAAGAATATATTGGGGTTATAAATACCCTCATTTCTTGCTACTGGTATATAGTGCCATTGTCTGACTGGGAATTCAAAGAATATATTGGGGTTACGTGCACCCACAATTTTTACTACTGGTATACAGTGCCAGTTTCTGACTGGGAATTCAAAGAATATATTGGGGTTATAAATACCCTCATTTCTTGCTACTGCCATATAGTGCCAGTTTCTGACTGGTAATTCAAAGAATATATTGGGGTTATAAATACCCTCATTTCTTGCTACTGGTATATAGTGCCATTGTCTGACTGGGAATTCAAAGAATATATTGGGGTTACGTGCACCCACAATTTTTACTACTGGTATACAGTGCCAGTTTCTGACTGGGAATTCAAAGAATATATTGGGGTTACAAATACCCTCATTTCTTGCTACTGCCATATAGTGCCAGTTTCTGATTGGTAATTCAAAGAATATATTGGGGTTACGTGCACCCACAATTTTTACTACTGGTATACAGTGCCATTGTCTGACTGGGAATTCTAAGAATATATTGGGGTTATAAATACCCTCATTTCTTGCTACTGCCATATAGTGCCAGTTTCTGACTGGGAATTCAAAGAATATATTGGGGTTACGTGCACCCACAATTTTTACTACTGGTATACAGTGCCATTGTCTGACTGGGAATTCAAAGAATATATTGGGGTTATAAATACCCTCATTTCTTGCTACTGCCATATAGTGCCAGTTTCTGACTGGGAATTCAAAGAATATATTGGGGTTACGTGCACCCACAATTTTTACTACTGGTATACAGTGCCATTGTCTGACTGGGAATTCAAAGAATATATTGGGGTTATAAATACCCTCATTTCTTGCTACTGGTATATAGTGCCATTGTCTGACTGGGAATTCAAAGAATATATTGGGGTTACGTGCACCCACAATTTTTACTACTGGTATACAGTGCCATTGTCTGACTGGGAATTCAAAGAATATATTGGGGTTATAAATACCCTCATTTCTTGCTACTGGTATATAGTGCCATTGTCTGACTGGGAATTCAAAGAATATATTGGGGTTACGTGCACCCACAATTTTTACTACTGGTATACAGTGCCAGTTTCTGACTGGGAATTCAAAGAATATATTGGGGTTACAAATACCCTCATTTCTTGCTACTGCCATATAGTGCCAGTTTCTGACTGGTAATTCAAAGAATATATTGGGAATACGTGCACCCACAATTTTTACTACTGGTATACAGTGCCAGTTTCTGACTGGGAATTCAAAGAATATATTGGGGTTACAAATACCCTCATTTCTTGCTACTGCCATATAGTGCCAGTTTCTGACTGGTAATTCAAAGAATATATTGGGGTTACGTGCACCCACAATTTTTACTACTGGTATACAGTGCCATTGTCTGACTGGGAATTCAAAGAATATATTGGGGTTATAAATACCCTCATTTCTTGCTACTGCCATATAGTGCCAGTTTCTGACTGGGAATTCAAAGAATATATTGGGGTTACGTGCACCCACAATTTTTACTACTGGTATACAGTGCCATTGTCTGACTGGGAATTCAAAGAATATATTGGGGTTATAAATACCCTCATTTCTTGCTACTGGTATATAGTGCCATTGTCTGACTGGGAATTCAAAGAATATATTGGGGTTACGTGCACCCACAATTTTTACTACTGGTATACAGTGCCAGTTTCTGACTGGGAATTCAAAGAATATATTGGGGTTACAAATACCCTCATTTCTTGCTACTGCCATATAGTGCCAGTTTCTGACTGGTAATTCAAAGAATATATTGGGGTTACGTGTACCCACAATTTTTACTACTGGTATACAGTGCCAGTTTCTGACTGGGAATTCAAAGAATATATTGGGGTTACAAATACCCTCATTTCTTGCTACTGCCATATAGTGCCAGTTTCTGACTGGTAATTCAAAGAATATATTGGGGTTATAAATACACTCATTTCTTGCTACTGGTATATAGTGCCATTGTCTGACTGGGAATTCAAAGAATATATTGGGGTTACGTGCACCCACAATTTTTACTACTGGTATACAGTGCCAGTTTCTGACTGGGAATTCAAAGAATATATTGGGGTTAAAAATACCCTCATTTCTTGCTACTGCCATATAGTGCCAGTTTCTGACTGGTAATTCAAAGAATATATTGGGGTTACGTGCACCCACAATTTTTACTACTGGTATACAGTGCCAGTTTCTGACTGGGAATTCAAAGAATATATTGGGGTTACAAATACCCTCATTTCTTGCTACTGCCATATAGTGCCAGTTTCTGACTGGTAATTCAAAGAATATATTGGGGTTATAAATACCCTCATTTCTTGCTACTGGTATATAGTGCCATTGTCTGACTGGGAATTCAAAGAATATATTGGGTTACGTGCACCCACAATTTTTACTACTGGTATACAGTGCCAGTTTCTGACTGGGAATTCAAAGAATATATTGGGGTTACAAATACCCTCATTTCTTGCTACTGCCATATAGTGCCAGTTTCTGACTGGTAATTCAAAGAATATATTGGGGTTACGTGCACCCACAATTTTTACTACTGGTATACAGTGCCATTGTCTGACTGGGAATTCAAAGAATATATTGGGGTTATAAATACCCTCATTTCTTGCTACTGCCATATAGTGCCAGTTTCTGACTGGGAATTCAAAGAATATATTGGGGTTATAAATACCCTCATTTCTTGCTACTGGTATACAGTGCCATTGTCTGACTGGGAATTCAAAGAATATATTGGGGTTACGTGCACCCACAATTTTTACTACTGGTATACAGTGCCAGTTTCTGACTGGGAATTCAAAGAATATATTGGGGTTACAAATACCCTCATTTCTTGCTACTGCCATATAGTGCCAGTTTCTGACTGGTAATTCAAAGAATATATTGGGGTTACGTGCACCCACAATTTTTACTACTGGTATACAGTGCCATTGTCTGACTGGGAATTCAAAGAATATATTGGGGTTATAAATACCCTCATTTCTTGCTACTGCCATATAGTGCCAGTTTCTGACTGGGAATTCAAAGAATATATTGGGGTTACGTGCACCCACAATTTTTACTACTGGTATACAGTGCCATTGTCTGACTGGGAATTCAAAGAATATATTGGGGTTATAAATACCCTCATTTCTTGCTACTGGTATATAGTGCCATTGTCTGACTGGGAATTCAAAGAATATATTGGGGTTACGTGCACCCACAATTTTTACTACTGGTATACAGTGCCAGTTTCTGACTGGGAATTCAAAGAATATATTGGGGTTACAAATACCCTCATTTCTTGCTACTGCCATATAGTGCCAGTTTCTGACTGGTAATTCAAAGAATATATTGGGGTTACGTGCACCCACAATTTTTACTACTGGTATACAGTGCCAGTTTCTGACTGGGAATTCAAAGAATATATTGGGGTTACAAATACCCTCATTTCTTGCTACTGCCATATAGTGCCAGTTTCTGACTGGTAATTCAAAGAATATATTGGGGTTACGTGCACCCACAATTTTTACTACTGGTATACAGTGCCATTGTCTGACTGGGAATTCAAAGAATATATTGGGGTTATAAATACCCTCATTTCTTGCTACTGCCATATAGTGCCAGTTTCTGACTGGGAATTCAAAGAATATATTGGGGTTACGTGCACCCACAATTTTTACTACTGGTATACAGTGCCATTGTCTGACTGGGAATTCAAAGAATATATTGGGGTTATAAATACCCTCATTTCTTGCTACTGGTATATAGTGCCATTGTCTGACTGGGAATTCAAAGAATATATTGGGGTTACGTGCACCCACAATTTTTACTTCTGGTATACAGTGCCAGTTTCTGACTGGGAATTCAAAGAATATATTGGGGTTACAAATACCCTCATTTCTTGCTACTGCCATATAGTGCCAGTTTCTGACTGGTAATTCAAAGAATATATTGGGGTTACGTGCACCCACAATTTTTACTACTGGTATACAGTGCCAGTTTCTGACTGGGAATTCAAAGAATATATTGGGGTTACAAATACCCTCATTTCTTGCTACTGCCATATAGTGCCAGTTTCTGACTGGTAATTCAAAGAATATATTGGGGTTATAAATACCCTCATTTCTTGCTACTGGTATATAGTGCCATTGTCTGACTGGGAATTCAAAGAATATATTGGGGTTACGTGCACCCACAATTTTTACTACTGGTATACAGTGCCAGTTTCTGACTGGGAATTCAAAGAATATATTGGGGTTACAAATACCCTCATTTCTTGCTACTGCCATATAGTGCCAGTTTCTGACTGGTAATTCAAAGAATATATTGGGGTTACGTGCACCCACCATTTTTACTACTGGTATACAGTGCCAGTTTCTGACTGGGAATTCAAAGAATATATTAGGGTTACAAATACCCTCATTTCTTGCTACTGCCATATAGTGCCAGTTTCTGACTGGTAATTCAAAGAATATATTGGGGTTATAAATACCCTCATTTCTTTCTACTGGTATATAGTGCCATTGTCTGACTGGGAATTCAAAGAATATATTGGGTTACGTGCACCCACAATTTTTACTACTGGTATACAGTGCCAGTTTCTGACTGGGAATTCAAAGAATATATTGGGGTTACAAATACCCTCATTTCTTGCTACTGCCATATAGTGCCAGTTTCTGACTGGTAATTCAAAGAATATATTGGGGTTACGTGCACCCACAATTTTTACTACTGGTATACAGTGCCATTGTCTGACTGGGAATTCAAAGAATATATTGGGGTTATAAATACCCTCATTTCTTGCTACTGCCATATAGTGCCAGTTTCTGACTGGGAATTCAAAGAATATATTGGGGTTACGTGCACCCACAATTTTTACTACTGGTATACAGTGCCATTGTCTGACTGGGAATTCAAAGAATATATTGGGGTTATAAATACCCTCATTTCTTGCTACTGGTATATAGTGCCATTGTCTGACTGGGAATTCAAAGAATATATTGGGGTTACGTGCACCCACAATTTTTACTACTGGTATACAGTGCCAGTTTCTGACTGGGAATTCAAAGAATATATTGGGGTTACAAATACCCTCATTTCTTGCTACTGCCATATAGTGCCAGTTTCTGACTGGTAATTCAAAGAATATATTGGGGTTACGTGCACCCACAATTTTTACTACTGGTATACAGTGCCAGTTTCTGACTGGGAATTCAAAGAATATATTGGGGTTACAAATACCCTCATTTCTTGCTACTGCCATATAGTGCCAGTTTCTGACTGGTAATTCAAAGAATATATTGGGGTTACGTGCACCCACAATTTTTACTACTGGTATACAGTGCCATTGTCTGACTGGGAATTCAAAGAATATATTGGGGTTATAAATACCCTCATTTCTTGCTACTGCCATATAGTGCCAGTTTCTGACTGGGAATTCAAAGAATATATTGGGGTTACGTGCACCCACAATTTTTACTACTGGTATACAGTGCCATTGTCTGACTGGGAATTCAAAGATTATATTGGGGTTATAAATACCCTCATTTCTTGCTACTGGTATATAGTGCCATTGTCTGACTGGGAATTCAAAGAATATATTGGGGTTACGTGCACCCACAATTTTTACTTCTGGTATACAGTGCCAGTTTCTGACTGGGAATTCAAAGAATATATTGGGGTTACAAATACCCTCATTTCTTGCTACTGCCATATAGTGCCAGTTTCTGACTGGTAATTCAAAGAATATATTGGGGTTACGTGCACCCACAATTTTTACTACTGGTATACAGTGCCAGTTTCTGACTGGGAATTCAAAGAATATATTGGGGTTACAAATACCCTCATTTCTTGCTACTGCCATATAGTGCCAGTTTCTGACTGGTAATTCAAAGAATATATTGGGGTTATAAATACCCTCATTTCTTGCTACTGGTATATAGTGCCATTGTCTGACTGGGAATTCAAAGAATATATTGGGGTTACGTGCACCCACAATTTTTACTACTGGTATACAGTGCCAGTTTCTGACTGGGAATTCAAAGAATATATTGGGGTTACAAATACCCTCATTTCTTGCTACTGCCATATAGTGCCAGTTTCTGACTGGTAATTCAAAGAATATATTGGGGTTACGTGCACCCACAATTTTTACTACTGGTATACAGTGCCAGTTTCTGACTGGGAATTCAAAGAATATATTAGGGTTACAAATACCCTCATTTCTTGCTACTGCCATATAGTGCCAGTTTCTGACTGGTAATTCAAAGAATATATTGGGGTTATAAATACCCTCATTTCTTGCTACTGGTATATAGTGCCATTGTCTGACTGGGAATTCAAAGAATATATTGGGTTACGTGCACCCACAAGTTTTACTACTGGTATACAGTGCCAGTTTCTGACTGGGAATTCAAAGAATATATTGGGGTTACAAATACCCTCATTTCTTGCTACTGCCATATAGTGCCAGTTTCTGACTGGTAATTCAAAGAATATATTGGGGTTACGTGCACCCACAATTTTTACTACTGGTATACAGTGCCATTGTCTGACTGGGAATTCAAAGAATATATTGGGGTTATAAATACCCTCATTTCTTGCTACTGCCATATAGTGCCAGTTTCTGACTGGGAATTCAAAGAATATATTGGGGTTATAAATACCCTCATTTCTTGCTACTGGTATATAGTGCCATTGTCTGACTGGGAATTCAAAGAATATATTGGGGTTACGTGCACCCACAATTTTTACTACTGGTATACAGTGCCAGTTTCTGACTGGGAATTCAAAGAATATATTGGGGTTATAAATACCCTCATTTCTTGCTACTGCCATATAGTGCCAGTTTCTGACTGGGAATTCAAAGAATATATTGGGGTTACGTGCACCCACAATTTTTACTACTGGTATACAGTGCCAGTTTCTGACTGGGAATTCAAAGAATATATTGGGGTTACAAATACCCTCATTTCTTGCTACTGCCATATAGTGCCAGTTTCTGACTGGTAATTCAAAGAATATATTGGGGTTACGTGCACCCACAATTTTTACTACTGGTATACAGTGCCAGTTTCTGACTGGGAATTCAAAGAATATATTGGGGTTACAAATACCCTCATTTCTTGCTACTGCCATATAGTGCCAGTTTCTGACTGGTAATTCAAAGAATATATTGGGGTTATAAATACCCTCATTTCTTGCTACTGGTATATAGTGCCATTGTCTGACTGGGAATTCAAAGAATATATTGGGGTTACGTGCACCCACAATTTTTACTACTGGTATACAGTGCCAGTTTCTGACTGGGGATTCAAAGAATATATTGGGGTTACAAATACCCTCATTTCTTGCTACTGCCATATAGTGCCAGTTTCTGACTGGTAATTCAAAGAATATATTGGGGTTACGTGCACCCACAATTTTTACTACTGGTATACAGTGCCATTGTCTGACTGGGAATTCAAAAAATATATTGGGGTTGTAAATACCCTCATTTCTTGCTACTGCCATATAGTGCCATTGTCTGACTGGGAATTCAAAGAATATATTGGGGTTACGTGCACCCACAATTTTTACTACTGGTATACAGTGCCAGTTTCTGACTGGGAATTCAAAGAATATATTGGGGTTACAAATACCCTCATTTCTTGCTACTGCCATATAGTGCCAGTTTCTGACTGGTAATTCAAAGAATATATTGGGGTTACGTGCACCCACAATTTTTACTACTGGTATACAGTGCCATTGTCTGACTGGGAATTCAAAGAATATATTGGGGTTGTAAATACCCTCATTTCTTGCTACTGCCATATAGTGCCATTGTCTGACTGGGAATTCAAAGAATATATTGGGGTTACGTGCACCCACAATTTTTACTACTGGTATACAGTGCCAGTTTCTGACTGGGAATTCAAAGAATATATTGGGGTTACAAATACCCTCATTTCTTGCTACTGCCATATAGTGCCAGTTTCTGACTGGTAATTCAAAGAATATATTGGGGTTACGTGCACCCACAATTTTTACTACTGGTATACAGTGCCATTGTCTGACTGGGAATTCAAAGAATATATTGGGGTTGTAAATACCCTCATTTCTTGCTACTGCCATATAGTGCCATTGTCTGACTGGGAATTCAAAGAATATATTGGGGTTACGTGCACCCACAATTTTTACTACTGGTATACAGTGCCAGTTTCTGACTGGGAATTCAAAGAATATATTGGGGTTACAAATACCCTCATTTCTTGCTACTGCCATATAGTGCCAGTTTCTGACTGGTAATTCAAAGAATATATTGGGGTTACGTGCACCCACAATTTTTACTACTGGTATACAGTGCCATTGTCTGACTGGGAATTCAAAGAATATATTGGGGTTATAAATACCCTCATTTCTTGCTACTGCCATATAGTGCCAGTTTCTGACTGGTAATTCAAAGAATATATTGGGGTTATAAATACCCTCATTTCTTGCTACTGGTATATAGTGCCATTGTCTGACTGGGAATTCAAAGAATATATTGGGGTTACGTGCACCCACAATTTTTGCTACTGGTATATAGTGCCAATTTCTAACTGGGAATTCAAAATGCGCAAGGCTCCCGGAAAGGGACGTGGACGAGGCCGTGGGCGAGGTCGGGGGAATGGTTCTGGGGAGCAAGGTAGCAGTGAAGCCACAGGGCGTCCCGTGCCTACTCCTGTGGGGCAGCAAGCATTGCGCCACTCCACAGTGCCAGGGTTGCTTGCCACATTAACTAAACTGCAGGGTACAAACCTTAGTAGGCCCGAGAACCAGGAACAGGTCTTGCAATGGCTGTCAGAGAACACTTACAGCACATTGTCCAGCAGCCAGTCAGACTCTGCCTCCTCTCCTCCTATTACCCAACAGTCTTGTCCTCCTTCCTCCCAAAATTCCCAAGCTTCACAGAACAATAACCCCAACTGTCCCTGCTCCCCAGAGCTGTTCTCCGCTCCTTTCATTGTCCCTCAACCTGCCTCTCCACGTCACGATTCCACGAACCTAACAGAGGAGCATCTGTGTCCAGATGCTCAAACACTAGAGTCTCCTCCATCTCCGTTCGATTTGGTGGTGGATGACCAGCAACCCACCCTCATCGACGATGATGTGACGCAGTTGCCGTCAGGGCATCCAGTTGACCGGCGCATTGTGCGGGAGGAGGAGATGAGACAGGAGTTGGAAGAGGAAGTGGTGGATGATGAGGACACTGACCCGACCTGGACAGGGGGGATGTCAAGCGGGGAAAGTAGTGTGGATGTTGAGGCAAGTGCAGCACCAAAAAGGGTAGCTAGAGGCAGAGGCAGAGGTCAGCAGCTTAGGCGAAGCCAGGCCACACCCGGAATCTCCCAAGATGTTCCAGTTCGTACCCAGCCCCGAAAAACTCCCACCTCGAGGGCACGTTTCTCGAAGGTATGGAGTTTTTTCAAGGAATGCGCCGAGGACAGATATAGTGTTGTCTGCACAATTTGCCTCTCGAAATTGATTAGGGGCTCTGAGAAGAGCAACCTGTCCACCACTTCAATGCGCCGTCATTTGGAATCCAAGCACTGGAATCAGTGGCAGGCAGCAACGGCAGGATAAAGGCCGCCTGCCGTTCACGCCACTGCCACTGCCTCTGCCACTGCCTCTGCCTCTGCCACTGCCACTGCTGACTGTGCTGGTGATGCACTCCAGAGGACGAGCCAGGACACCACTTCATCTGCCTCCGCCACTTTGTTGACTTCTCCCTCATCCTCCCCTGTTCCTGTCTTATCTCCTTCTCCTGCACCATCAAAGGCACCATCAGGCGCTTCTTTACAACAACCCACCATCTCTCAGACATTGGAGCGGCGGCAGAAATACACTGCTAACCACCCACACGCGCAAGCCTTGAACGCCAACATCGCTAAACTGCTGGCCCAGGAGATGTTGGCGTTCTGGCTTGTTGAAACTCCCGCCTTCCTGGACCTGATGGCAACTGCGGCACCTCGCTATGCCGTCCCTAGCCGTCACTACTTCTCCCGGTGTGCCGTCCCCGCCTTGCACCAGCACGTGTCACTCAACATCAGGCGGGCCCTTAGTTCCGCGCTTTGCACAAAGGTCCACTTGACCACCGACGCGTGGACAAGTGCATGCGGACAGGGACGCTACATTTCACTGACGGCACACTGGGTGAATGTAGTTGAGGCTGGGACTGCTTCCCAAACTGGCCCGGTGTACCTCGTCTCCCCGCCTAACATTCCTGGCAGGGACACGAGAAGAACACCCCCCTCCTCCTCCTCCTCTACCGCCTCCTCCTCCGCCACCGCCTCCTCCTCCGCCACCGCCTCCTCCTCCGCTGTTAGATTGACCCCAGCTACGAGTTGGAAACGTTGCAGCACTGGCGTTGGTAGACGTCAGCAGGCTGTGCTGAAGCTGATCAGCTTGGGGGACAGACAGCACACTGCCTCCGAGGTGAGGGATGCCCTCCTCGATGAGACGGCAATATGGTTTGAGCCGCTGCACCTGGGCCCAGGCATGGTCGTTTGTGATAACGGCCGGAACCTGGTAGCAGCTCTGGAGCTTGCCGGACTCCAACATGTTCCATGCCTGGCCCACGTCTTCAACCTAGTGGTGCAACGTTTCCTAAAGAGCTACCCCAATGTTCCAGAGCTACTGGTGAAAGTGCGGCGCATGTGCGCCCACTTTCGCAAGTCGACAGTAGCCGCTGCTAGCTTAAAATCTCTCCAGCAACGCCTGCATGTGCCACAACACCGGCTTTTGTGCGACGTCCCCACACGCTGGAACTCAACGTTTCAGATGTTGAATAGAGTGGTTGAGCAGCAGAGACCTTTGATGGAATACCAGCTACAAAACCCTAGGGTGCCACAAAGTCAGCTGCCTCAGTTTCTCATCCATGAGTGGCCATGGATGAGAGACCTTTGTGACATCCTACGGGTGTTTGAGGAGTCCACAAGGAGGGTGAGCTCTGAGGATGCGATGGTGAGCCTTACAATCCCGCTCTTGTGTGTTCTGAGAGAATCCCTGATTGACATCAGGGATAACTCAGATCACACAGAGGAGTCAGGGATAGCATCCGATCCGTCACAGCTGGAGAGTAGGTCCACACATCTGTCCGCTTCATCGCGTTTAATGGAGGAGGAGGAGGAGGAGGAGGAGGAGGAAGAAGAGTTGTCCGATGATGTGATGGTGATACAGGAGGCTTCCGGGCAACTTCGAATCGTCCCATTGTTGCAGCGCGGATGGGTAGACATGGAGGATGAGGAGGAAATGGAGATTGAACTTTCCGGTGGGGCCAGAGGAGTCATGCCAACTAACACTGTGGCAGACATGGCTGAGTTCATGTTGGGGTGCTTTACAACCGACAAGCGTATTGTCAAAATCATGGAGGACAACCAGTACTGGATCTTTGCTATCCTTGACCCCCGGTATAAAAACAACATCTCGTCTTTTATTCCGGTAGAGGGGAGGGCCAATCGCATCAATGCTTGCCACAGGCAATTGGTGCAGAATATGATGGAGATGTTTCCAGCATGTGACGTTGGCGGCAGGGAGGACAGTTCCTCCAGTAGGCGACCAAGTTCTCACCGGTCCACACAAACGAGGGGCACACTGTCTAAGGTCTGGGACACCTTGATGGCACCCCCTCGCCAAAGTGCCGCCACAGAGGGTCCTAGTGTCACCAGGCGTGAGAAGTATAGGCGCATGTTGCGGGAATACCTTTCCGACCACAGCCCTGTCCTCTCCGACCCCTCTGCGCCCTACACGTATTGGGTGTCGAAGTTGGACCTGTGGCTTGAACTTGCCCTATATGTCTTGGAGGTGCTGTCCTGTCCTGCCGCCAGCGTCCTATCTGAGAGGGTGTTCAGTGCAGCCGGTGGCATCATCACTGACAAGCGCACCCGTCTGTCAGCTGAGAGTGCCGACCGGCTCACTTTGATAAAAATGAACCACCACTGGATAGAGCCTTCATTTTTGTGCCCACCTGTGTAAAGCACCCCAACATGAAACTCCATGTCTGTACTCAACCTCTCCAATTCCTCCGCATCCTCATACTCATCCACCATAAGCGTTGCACAATTCTGCTAATACTAGGCTCCCTCCAACATGATTTCCCCCAACTCTGCTGGTTAGAGGCTCCCTCCACCCTGATTTCCACCAACTCTGCTGGTTAGAGGCTCCCTCCACCCTGCTTTCCCACAACTCTGCTGGTTAGAGGCTCCCTCCACCATGAATTTGCCCAAACTGGGCTGGTTAGAGGCTCCCTTCACCATGAATTGGTCCAAACTGGGGTTTTTAGAGGCTCCCTCCACCATGAATTTGCCCAAACTGGGCTGTTTAGAGGCTCCCTCCACCATGAATTGGTCCAAACTGGGTTTTTTAGAGGCTCCCTCCACCATGAATTGGTCCAAACTGGGGTTTTTAGAGGCTCCCTCCACCATGAATTGGTCCAAACTGGGGTTTTTAGAGGCTCCCTCCACCATGAATTTGCCCAAACTGGGCTGTTTAGAGGCTCCCTCCACCATGAATTGGTCCAAATTGGGGTTTTTAGAGGCTCCCTCCACCATGAATTTGCCCAAACTGGGCTGGTTAGAGGCTCCCTCCACCATGAATTGGTCCAAACTGGGCTGGTTAGAGGCTCCCTCCACCATGAATTGGTCCAAATTGGGGTTTTTAGAGGCTCCCTCCACCGTGAATTGGTCCAAACTGGGCTGTTTAGAGGCTCCCTCCACCATGAATTGGTCCAAACTGGGGTTTTTAGAGGCTCCCTCCACCATGAATTGGTCCAAACTGGGCTGGTTAGAGGCTCCCTCCACCATGAATTGGTCCAAACTGGGTTTTTTAGAGGCTCCCTCCACCATGAATTGGTCCAAACTGGGGTTTTTAGAGGCTCCCTCCACCATGAATTTGCCCAAACTGGGCTGTTTAGAGGCTCCCTCCACCATGAATTGGTCCAAATTGGGGTTTTTAGAGGCTCCCTCCACCATGAATTTGCCCAAACTGGGCTGGTTAGAGGCTCCCTCCACCATGAATTGGTCCAAACTGGGCTGGTTAGAGGCTCCCTCCACCATGAATTGGTCCAAATTGGGGTTTTTAGAGGCTCCCTCCACCATGAATTGGTCCAAACTGGGCTGTTTAGAGGCTCCCTCCACCATGAATTGGTCCAAACTGGGGTTTTTAGAGGCTCCCTCCACCATGAATTGGTCCAAACTGGGTTTTTTAGAGGCTCCCTCCACCATGAATTGGTCCAAACTGGGGTTTTTAGAGGTTCCCTCCACCATGAATTGGTCCAAACTGGGGTTTTTAGAGGCTCCCTCCACCATGAATTGGTCCAAACTGGGGTTTTTAGAGGCTCCCTCCACCATGAATTTGCCCAAACTGGGCTGTTTAGAGGCTCCCTCCACCATGAATTGGTCCAAACTGGGTTTTTTAGAGGCTCCCTCCACCATGAATTGGTCCAAACTGGGGTTTTTAGAGGCTCCCTCCACCATGAATTGGTCCAAACTGGGCTGGTTAGAGGCTCCCTCCACCATGAATTTGCCCAAACTGGGCTGTTTAGAGGCTCCCTCCACCATGAATTGGTCCAAACGGGGGTTTTTAGAGGCTCCCTCCACCATGAATTTGCCCAAACTGGGCTGGTTAGAGGCTCCCTCCACCATGAATTTGCCCAAACTGGGCTGTTTAGAGGCTCCCTCCACCATGAATTGGTCCAAACTGGGCTGTTTAGAGGCTCCCTCCACCATGAATTGGTCCAAACTGGGTTTTTTAGAGGCTCCCTCCACCATGAATTGGTCCAGACTGGGGTTTTTAGAGGCTCCCTCCACCATGAATTGGTCCAAACTGGGGTTTTTAGAGGCTCCCTCCACCATGAATTTGCCCAAACTCTGCTGGTTAGAGGCTCAATCCACCCTGATTTTCAAAACAAATGTTGGTGCCAACCTCAACTTACTACAAGGGCCAAATTCACTGCTGGTGACAAGCTCTCCTCGCTGCAAGTGCCAAATACACATGTTTCAAGGTGTTTTCCTACTGTCAGAGAGGTGGTATTGAGTGTGTAAAGTGTGTAGTTGTTAGGCTGTGATGTTGGGGTAATAGAGGGTCTTTGGTGTGTTAGATGCCCCCAGACATGCTTCCCCTGCTGTCCCAGTGTCATTCCAGAGGTGTTGGCATCATTTCCTGGGGTGTCATAGTGGACTTGGTGACCCTCCAGACACGGATTTGGGTTTCCCCCTTAACGAGTATATGTTCCCCATAGACTATAATGGGGTTCGAAACCCGTTCGAACACACGAACAGTGAGCGGCTGTTCGATTCGAATTTCGAACCTCGAACATTTTAGTATTCGCTCATCTCTAATAAAGAATTTATAAAAAAAAAAAACTGTCCAGAGGTAGCACTGAAAACTTATTTTTAGAAAAATTAATCTGGCATAGATCCGTGAGGATTTTCAAAACAACTCCAGCTGATGCCTCCGAAAAAGTGTGGTCACATCTACCTTTATCATCATCTTGCATTTACTGTCCGACTACTGATACTGGCTGCTACTACTCCTAAATTGATGCCACTGACACCACATTGGCAGACATGTCCTGTGACCTGCTCCATCATATAATGTCCTGCCACACGTTTCCACAGATACCATAACTGCTACCACTTAATCAGACATGTCTTGTGGTCTAGTCCATCATAATATATATATTGCGGCACTGCCACAAATGTTTTGATAGCTGCCTTGTGCATACTACCTTCCACCACTCACTCAGACAAGTCCTGCTACCTGGTCCATCATATGCCTTGTTGCTCTGCCTTACTTGTTTCCACAGCTACCAGCACTGTTACCAGTCAGACAGGTTTGTCCCGCAGCCTGGTCCATCATATTATGCCCTGCTTCAATGCCACACGTGTTGGCACAGCTGCCTAGCGCCTACCACCACTGCCACCAGTCAGACATTTCTTGCGAACTGGTCCATTATGGCCTGCTACAATGCCATACATGTTGCCACAATTTTCACCATTGCCATCAGTCAGACATGTCCTTAAGCCTAGACCACTATTATATTCCACTGTAGCACACTGTTGGTGCCACAGTGTTGGTTTAAAAAAAAACTATTTTGATATCACATCTGCTCCCATCATGGGATAATTGATTCAAAAAACCATTGTGTTTTGCAATATATGGTAACTGCCACATTTCATGGAAATTGTTCTAGTGGCAATTCCATAATAGGCAGTTTATATGTGTATTGGGTAACCAAAGAAAACCCTTTAAGAAATTGATTCTGCCTCTGCTAATCTGAAAAAAATTGCCCCAAAATACCCACAGCATCTTATATACTGTAAGTGATGTCAGCACTGTAAGGTGTCCACCTACCACTGGCTATAGGCTGAAAGACTGTCAGGTGATGCCAGGATGTCACAGGCAAGTGTATCTTCTGTATTTTCAATGCACAATGCATATTGCTGTTGCCATTTTAGTTTATCCAAGATGAATCACAAATTATTTGCTTTGGTTAACTGAAGTATTTGGGTCAAACCCGACTGGTAACAAATTGGTTTACCCATCTCTAGCCATAAATATCCATGACGCAGTAGGAATAACCTGTGGGATATGCGCTCAACTTTTAAATTGTTACTTAACTCAGATTATACAAATTCAATTACATTTAAAAAAAAGAATTAAAGTGCGTATACATTGAAATTTATTATACTGTAAAATATCTTTTCCTTTTCGACCTTCATAAATCTCAGAAAACGTCAACATTTATACATGCATTGAAAATAAAATATGATTACATTTATATTGTGTCAAAGGCTTTTCTGTTTGAAAAGAAAATAAAAGGCAGCACACCATGGCAACAATACCAACATAATAGCAATTTACTTTTGGATAGCATCTATTATGTAAACTAGCTCCCAGAAGTACTTTATCCAAGACAGAAGGTCAATTCTAGACCCCCTTTGGGAACAATTCACAATATGTTTCTTGTAGGATAACATGCACTGTACAGATGTAGTCTATTCTTTGGTGTGATTATTTAAAATTGCTAATCTAGATTTCTTTCCAAAGATAGTGACTGTACATGTTATATTGTATATTTGAAGATTTAAGCCTATTATAAGAAATTATTGATCATATAAATGCAATTGGCAATCATCAACTCAGATACCACTATCTAGTTTGATTCTAGATAATCAATCAGTGGGATTTTGAATATTAATGCTAGGGCTATTTTCTATGTACACATTATATGATTAAGGGTATATTCCAAGGAAAACAAAGAAATGCCCAATCAAGCGTGTCCACAGGACATTCTTAACCACGATACTCCTGATATTTGTTAGTTGTCAGTTTTGGCTTCTTATTGTTAGACCACGTAAATAATAATGATCTTTAAAACTCTGAAGTAACACAAATCTTCTTCTTGAATTCCAAGATCCTTAACCTCTTATCATTCATGTTGAATTAGCCATTTGTAAAACTATATACTGTAGGTGTAGTAATTTTTGACCGAACTAAATATGAAACCCATACAATTCAAAACACATTTAGAAGCCTGACTACCTGCAGTACACATGTCCAACTGTCAACCAATTTGTCCCTCTATCCCACCTAGACCTAGATTATTTTTTTTATTACATCCATTAATTACTGAGATACTCTTGCCCTATTTTTATTTTCTTATGCCTTAGTTAATTTTAATATATCTTATATAATTTGCATGTAGGATATGGAGTTCCTCTACATCAGATGGTGATGTGAAAGTCTTCTCTGCCATGGTAGTTCTTGAAGAGCCATTTTAAGTTCTGATAAAATGTGAACATACTCTGGACATATGTTATAGTTTGAAAAAAAAATTGTCACCACTAGGTAACAAACGTAAAGCAAAAAGTAGCTTTGAGCTTTCCCAAATATAAAGTTGACATATTCTCACCGTTCCTCCATTTAAAGGGAACTTTGCACCACTTTGACCAATTAAAATTATTTGAACCCTTTAACTGGTGCTTTTCCAATGATTTTAGTACAGAGGGATACGGTCGTCAACTGCAGAGTGTAGATGTAGGGTCCCAATCCAAGATCAGTATATGAAGGCAGACATCATACTTGGGTGTACCAGTAAATATGTTTATTCAACAGCAATAGTGCTTATGGTAGAGCAAAGTAAAATACTTTTCGGTCAAACAATGACCTTCATCAGACTCTACAATAGTTAAAGAACAAAGTGTAAGTATATACAAAATTCCAAGCACATTATAATATATACATAATATACAAGAGAGGTCAAAAAGATGACATGAACATGCAGGCATACATGGAATTATCTGCTTTGCTCTACCATACGCACTATTGGTGTTGAATAAATATATTTACTGGCACACCCGAGTGTGATGTCTGCCTTCATATATTTCCATATAACTTTTTTTAAAAGTTTCTCATTAGCCCCCATTGTCCCTGACAAATCATTTCTGCTCATTTCAGCACCCAAAATATTATTTAGACTCTGTAGTGTCAAGAGGGTGGTTTCTATCTGTCTTCTCTAGCCGAGGACCATCAATTTCACAGTAGAGAGTCTAATTGGCTTATTGGGTGCTGAATCTAAAAGCACTAATTTCTCAGGATGGGTGGGGGTTAGGTTACACTGCACTGGATTCCAACTGTAGTGGAACAATTGGATCAAAACCTATTGAAAGATGCAAAAAGTTGGAGTTGATGAAAATACTGATAGGTTCTCATTAAACTATCTACTGTATATGTAGATCTTAAAAGAGTTGACTACTTTAGAAATTGTATTTTCAAATTCATTATTATTAAATTCTGAGTTAATAGTTCATGATTTTCACCATTTAGTTGAAAATGTGTCTACAAGTGGTTTATTTCTCTAGGGAGGACCAATAGACACGATGTCATGCTTGCTTTTCCCTACTAAGAAGATTACAAGCTCTCTTGCACAATACAACTGGTCTCTTAGGTTGCAGATTCAAAGTTATTTGAATTGTCTGTATACTTGAATCTTATATTATTATAGTATTCCTAACCAATCTCAGTGTTGATGGCAATAGAACTGCATTATCATTATAATGCCTGGATCCACTCTTACAATAATTAGCATGGCACTTATTAGCATTACAATTAATAGGGACACACTAAAGGACATTATAGTGTAATTTTGAAAAACACTTCAGAAGATTATTGAAGGAATTTTGGTTTACTACTGTGATTAATGGTTAAACACTAGATTGGTACAATGATAAATATGATTATAATTAGAGATGAGTGAACAGTAAAATATTCGATATTCGTTTTGAATAGCCGCTCAATATTCGACTATTGGAACGAATATCGAACCCCATTATAGTCTATGAGGAAAAATGCTTTGTTTCAGGGGATCCCACCATTCGACTCAGGAGAGTCACCAAATCCACTATGACACCCCAGTAAATTATGCCAACACCCTGGAATGCAACTGGGACAGCAGGGGAAGCATGCCTGGGGGCATCTAACATGCCCAAGTCACTGTATTACATCAGGATCCCTGTCAGCTTGTCATATGCGTGAGCTGACTTTTTCTCATAGGAATGCATTGACCAGCGTTGATTGGCCGAATGCTATGCAGAGAACAGCATTCCGCCAATCAACGATGGTTCTGCAGGAGGAGGCGGAGTCTTATATCGGACCAGAATGGAGACTACTGTAGACCGATCTTAGACTCCGCCTCCACCAGCAGTATGGCATTCGGCCAATCAACGCTGGTCAATGCATTGCTATGCCGAGGTGTAGATGTGCTGAGCTCGAACGCTCCGAAGATGCAGCCGAGCACAGTGCATGGCCAGCACTGCTACATCCGAGATGAAGCAGTACTGGCTGCGCGCTCAGCTCGGCTACTCCAAAGATGCTACATCGGAGATGAAGCAGTGCTGGCTGCGCGTTCAGCTCAGCTACTCCGAAGATGCAGATGAGCTGAGCGCACGGCCCTCACTGCTACATCTTCGCAGTGCTGAGTGTGCGTTGAACCCTGCTGCACACTCAGCTCTGCTGCATCTGATGTAGCAGTGCTGAGTGTGTGTTGAACCCTGCTGCACACTCAGCTCTGCTGCATCTTATGTTGAGCTTCTCCGTGTAGCAGAGCTGTGTCAGCACATCTGAGATCAGACCACAATCGAAACTGCTGTGGACCGATCTTAGACTCCGCCTCCTCCGGCAGAACCAACGTTGATTGGCTGAATGCTGTATTCTGTATCGCATTCGGCCAATCAATGCTTGTCAATGCATTCCTATGGGAAAAAGTCAGCTTGTGCATATCGCAAACTGACAGGAATCCCAACCAGATAGAGCCCCAAAGAGCTGGGTGAGTAACATTCCCCCCTAAATAAAAGTAATCCCTAGCTAACCCTGCCTGTAGATCTATCTCTGTCTCACAGTCACATAGTTCACAGTCCCAAATTAATCGAATGTTAAATCCATCATTTGTATAAATTGGAGGTTACCTGATTTCGGCCGCCAATTCCTTTTTCCGATTTTTTTTCGATGCCTCCGCTGTCGTACTTCCTGTCCCACCTCCCCTGTGCAGTTAGAAGGTGGGAGGGGGATACAAATTTTTATTGCGTTTGCCTCATGGTGTTCGATTGGAATCGAATACCTCGAGCGGCCTGATATTTGATCAAATATCTATTTGATTGAACGGTGTTCGCTCATCTCTAATTATAATCACAATATTATTACTATTATTAATAGTAACATTGTGTGAAACTGTATATATAAGTGTATATACTGTATGTATATGGTTGCAAATTGGCACTGGATTGTTTGAGGATAGTCCATCTAGAAAATCCAAAGCTGAAATTTAGATTTTGACACAAATTGGCATCAGATCAACAATGGCATTTCAATTGTAATTTAACCTGCTTAAATTTACCTCACCATGCCATAAATGTACTGCATAGATATGGTGCTGGGTCTGGGTCTGAGCAAGCACAATTGGCAGGTGAAATTCTTCAACAGGTTCATGGGCATGTCCGTCCAATACAGCATCATAATTCACAGTCATGCAAATATACAGTAAATGTGGCCCACAGATTATGTTTCTCAGTCTAAATTACCCATGTCATACTTAATTGACAATAAGACTGTATAGTATATATTTTTTTAAAAGTACTTCAGAATATATTAAAAATAAGTTAACAAAAAACATATCTCTGTCACTTGGTGTTATGCAAGCCAAGAAATGCTGTAACAGTCAGTTAACTAAATGATAAACTGATTTGTAATGTTTAGAATCACTAAAAACAATTCCCAAATAAGCTGTCTTTATAACAATTGCAAATTTGTCCTCCCTTTTGCAAGAAAGAATAACTCATTTGGGAAAAAAATCTAATGCAGGACATTAAGTAAACGAACGCTGTCATTAGTGCAAATGTCAAACTCATTAGAGCAGATGTTGCAGTTGAACATCACTATGCAGTAAAAATGTAGAACAAATGTGCTCTTTGATTCAGTGCATTTTATTCTGTTATATGAAGAGTCAATCAAAACCAGTTCCAACGTGTAAAGTACAGAATGAATTTCATGTACAATTTTCATAAAATGTTGAGTATTCACATTCTCAGGGAATCATTTGACCACTACTTTTAAATTTAAAAAATGAGAATAAAATACATAACACCTAAGATGAATTGGCATAACCAGCGCTGTAGTAGCCCCCTGGCCCAGATGGGCTCCTGCTGCTTTTTTTTTTTTTTTTTCAATAAGCTGTTCCCTGCTGGAGTGATCCCAACAGGTAACGGGCACTATTTACCTACCGATCCCTGTTCCTTACTCCTGTTTGTTTTATATTGATTTAATTGTCTGTATTTCACATGAACCCCTTAGCATAAAACTGACGTACATTTACAGATCTGTCCACAATTAACTTTGCTTGAATTTTGTTAAAGAGGACCTTTCACCATATCTGGGCACATGCAGTGTTATATACTGCCGGAAAGCTGACAGTGCGCTGAATTCAGCGCACTGTCGGCTTTCCCGATCTGTGCCCGGTGTGAAGAGCTTACGGTCCGGTACCGTAGCTCTTCTATGGTCAAAAGGGCGTTTCTGACCATTAGCCAGAGACGTCCTTCTGCCTCGCGGCACCTATCACGCTGTGCTGTGGAGCGGGGAGGAACGCCCCCTCCCTCTCCTGATAATGCTCGTCTATGGACGAGCGCTGTGAGCAGAGGGAGGGGGCGTTCCTCCCCGCTCCACAGCGCAGCGTGATAGGTGCCGCGAGGCAGAAGGACGTCTCTGGCTAATGGTCAGAAATGCCCTTTTGACCATAGAAGAGCTACGGTACCGGACCGTAAGCTCTTCACACCGGGCACAGATCGGGAAAGCCAACAGTGCGCTGAATTCAGCGCACTGTCAGCTTTCCGGCAGTATATAACACTGCATGTGCCCAGATATGGTGAAAGGTCCTCTTTAAAGACTTCAGTATCTCATGAAACTAATTTGAAGGTGTTATCTAGTTTTTGCTATAGATGGCCTATCCTTAGGCAAGGCCATCAACATTGGATTTGTGGGGACCAGCTGTACTGAGACATCGCTTTTGGTAAAGTTTAAATTCCGTGAGCCACACTCCTCATTGTAGTGGCGTTTGTAGGATAGCAAAAACTGAATAACACATTTAAGAAAATAACATGACATGATAGCAAAACCAGTGGGGTAATGATTGGTAGCCAGACACACACAGGGGATAACACTTGGCAATATAATATCACAAAACAGCATTGACCTGAAAAGTTAACTACAGATGAAAGAACATTTTTGTTTAACTTGGCAGAATATGTTAAACACACTGTAGCACAGAAATTTAACTTGATTTTTTTCAATGGATTTTCAATTATTTTCCTTCTATTATAAATTATAAAACCCATGTCAAGTTAAAGGGGTTGGCCACTTTCAGATTCATATTGAGAGACAAATGTTATTATTTGTATACAATTTTCCAAAATACTTTCATGGTCATGTAATGGACACACAGATACACAGCTCATTACCAGACAGATGTCTGATTACTGTGCTGTGATTATAACTGTGTGTCCATGCAGAAAGCTTGGCTCTTGCCTTATGTCTATGGAGTAAATGTGGTTCTGTAATAATATCTATATAGTAAGCTATGTAACTTTAGACAGGTGGTGGGGCCCTAAGCCTAAGCCTTTGTATTCTACATTATTCACTTATCAGCATAATGTCCATCTTGTACCAGCGACTTTTTATTCAGCCTTTCTGATTCCTGGCATCTCTATGTTACCCATGGGAAGGAAAAAAAATTGGTGGAAGAAGTGCTGCATAGACCTTAGAAACTATGTCTTCACCTCAGACCAAAATAAGAACAAAAAACATACAATGTAACTAGTAAAGGGGTCACAAGTGCAGACATCCCTTCAAACATCCAAAAAATTGGGGTCCCTGGATGATGGACCCTACTGATGTTATACTGAAGACCTATCATAGGAATAGAGTAAAAAAACAAAACAAAACACCCTGATAGTATATATGCAAAGTTCACATAGTTAATGTAAATTATCCGCCAAAACATATGGTATATGTGGATCATCCAACTGGATCACAATGGTAACATTGTAATGAGCATTGCGTTACTGTGCTGAAATCTGGATGTGTCATTAAACACAATATTATATACTGTCCACTTCACCTGCTACCGCCGGCCACAAGAAAGATGGCCGCTTCCACAGTATTTGAAGCGACCATTTTCTCGTGGCCGGTGGGCATGCACAGTCGGCTTGCCCTAGGCCTGAGGTCTAGAATTTAGAAGACACCACCGGAAGAAGATGCGGTGAAGACCTCTTTGCAGAAGAGGATGGAGGTGGTGCTGGAGAGCTCTCTGGCAGCATTGGGGACATGATAGAAAGAAAAAAATGTGTTTAAAAGATAGGATCCCTTTAAGGAGTAGATATGAGCGAGAAATATTCGATATTCGTTTTGAGTAGACCCTCAATATTCGACTATTCGACCGAATATCGAATACCCTTATAGTCTATGGGGAAAAATGCTCGTTTCAGGGGAACCCCAAATTCGACTAAGAGTCACCAAGTCCACAATGACACCTCAGCAAATGATGCCAAGACCTCTGGAATGCAACTGGGACAGCAGGGAAAGCATGCCTGGGTGCATCTAACACACCCAAGTCCCAGTA
Organism: Leptodactylus fuscus; assembly: GCF_031893055.1. NCBI lineage: Eukaryota > Metazoa > Chordata > Amphibia > Anura > Leptodactylidae > Leptodactylus > Leptodactylus fuscus. The sequence continues at coordinate 80,600,819 of NC_134267.1, forward strand.
TTACGCCATTATCACAGACTATCAACTAGACACTTTCCAAACGCAATAGAACCTCTATGAAAGTGGAAAAATACTTGGAAACTTTATTTTCCCCACATTAGTATGGACTGAAAGACAAATTTTAAGCTAAAGAACATTAGCTTGCACCCCTTTAAATCATGTTGTCCATTACAACCACAGATGGCATAGGCAATCGGAAATCCAACAGCCCCCACCCTTAACTGTCATTGTGTATGTGTGTGTGATGTGGTGAGTCCTCCAAAAATTACTTTTCTGGCCCTTGAGGTGAGCCCTTCCAAATTAAGTTAGAGGTCCTTCAGCTGAGCAGAGTTTTTAGCCCTTTGGGTAAGTTGAGCCTTTAACCAGCAGAGTTTTAGTTTTTGGCCATTGGGGTGAGTTGATCTTTTAACTAGCAGAGTATTAGGCCTTTTGGGTGAATTAAGCCTTGTATCAGCACAGTTTTAGGCCCTTTGGGTGAGTTGAGCCTTGTACCAGCAGAGTATTAGGCCCTTTTGGGTGAATTGAGCCTTTAACCAGCAGAATTTTAGTTTTTGGCTGTTGGGGTGAGATGAACCTTTAACCAGCAGAGTATTAGGCATTTTGGGTGAATTGAGCCTTTTACCAGCAGAGTTTTATTTTTTGGCCCTTTGGGTGAATTGAGCCTTTAACCAGCAGAGTATTAGGCCCTTTTGGGTGAATTGAGCCTTTAACCAGCAGAATTTTAGTTTTTGGCTGTTGGGGTGAGATGAACCTTTAACCAGCAGAGTATTAGGCATTTTGGGTGAATTAAGCCTTTTACCAGCAGAGTTTTAGTTTTTGGCCCTTTGGGTGAGTTGAGCCTTGCACCAGCAGAGTTTTAGTTTTTGGCCTTTTGGGTGAGTTGAGCATTGCACCAGAAAAGTATTAGGCCCTTTGGGTAAAATGAGCCTAGTAGGAGCAGAATTTTTCAACGCTGATGGTAGAGCAGGATGAGGAGGAGGAGGAACTGGAGAGCTGGAGCACCCACATGGAACTTTATGTTAGTGTGCTTAACACTGGTGGACATGCAAATCATGGGTCAATCCAGTGGCAGTTCATTTTGAACAGTGTCAGCTGGTCAGCACATAGAAGGCTGTGCTTATCTGTGATGATCCCACCGGCTGTGCTGAAGACCCTTTCCGATAGAATGCTGGCGGCAGGGCAGGACAGCACCTCCAAGGTGTAAAGCGCAAGTTCCAGCCACAAGTCCAACTTTGACACCCAATAAGTGTAGGGCGCAGAGGGATCAGAGAGAACAGGGCTGGGGTCGGCCAGGTACTCATGCAACATGTGCCTATACTTGTCCCTCCTGGTGATACTAGGCCCCTCAGTGGTGGTAGTTTGACGAAGGTGTGCCATTAAGGTGTCCCACACCTTGGAGAGTGTGCCCCTGGTGGGTGTGGACCGGATGGCAGTTGTTAGCCTCTTGGAGGAATTGTCCTCTATGCCACCAGTAAGAGTTGATGGAAACATCTCCATCATATTCTGCACCAGTTGCTTGCGGCAATCATTAATTCGATTGGCCCTCCCCTCTATCGGAATGAAAGAGGAGATGTTATTTTTATACCGGGGGTCGAGGATTGCAAAAATCCAGTATTGGTTGCTCTCCATGATTTTGACAATGCGTTTTTCACTGGAAAAGCAGCCCAACATGAAGCCAGCCATGTGTGCCAGAGTGTTACTTGGCATGACTTCACTGCCCCCACCGGAAGGGTCCACTCAATTTTCTCCTCTTCCTCCTCCCCTTCGTCCCATCCGCGCTGAAGCAATGGGACGCACTGAACTTCCCCGCTAGCCTCGTGTGTGACAATGATATCATCTGCCACTTCATCCTCCTCCTCCTCTTCCTCCGACATTACACGCTGAGAAGCTGACAGGAGTGTGCACTGACTATCCTGCTGGGATGGGTCTGCTTCTATACCCGACTCCTCAGTGTGCAATGCGTTATCCCTGATGGCAATGAGGGATTCTCGTATCACACACAGGAGAGGGATGGTTACACTCACTAGTGCGTCTTCACAGCTGACCCTCTTGGTGGACTCCTCAAAGACACATAGTATCTTGCATAAGTCTGCCATCCATGGCCACTCATGGTTCAGAAACTGCAGAAGTTGACTTTGAGGAACCCTTGGGTTTTGGAGATGGTACTCCATCAAGGGTGTCTGCTGCTCACACACCCTGCTCAACATCTGGTACATCAAGTTCCAGCGTGTGGAGATGTCGCACAACAGCTTGTGTTTGGACAGATGTAGGCATTGCTGGAGGGTTCTGAGGCTAGCAGCGGCTACTGTAGACTTACAAAAGTGGGCACACAAGCGCCGCACTTTCACCAGTAGCTCTTGAACATTGGGGTAAGTTTTTAAAAACCATTGCAAGACTTCATTTAAAACGTAGGTCTGGCATGGAACGTGTTGGAGGCTGGCAAGCTCCAGAGCTGCTACCAGGTTCTGGCCGTTATTACACACGACCATGCCTGGGCCCCGATGCAGTGGCGCATTGCCGTCTTATCAAGGATGGCATCCCTCACCTCAGAGGCAGTGTGCTGTCTGTTGAACAAGCTTATGGGCTTCAGCACGGCCTGCTGACATCTCCCCACACCAGTGCTGCTGCATTTCCAGCTCGCAGCTGGGGTCAATGTTACGGCGAAGGAGGAGGAGGAGGAGGGGGTGGGTGGTTTAGAACCCCTACCAGGAATCTTGGGCGGGGAAAGGAGGTAGGCTGCCTCAGTTTGCGACCCAATCCCAGCCTCCACTACATTCACCCAGTGTGCCGTGAGTGAGATGGTGTCCCTGTTCACATGCACTTGTCCACACATCGGTGGTCAAGTGGACCTTAGTGCAAAGCGCGGAAATAATGTTCCTGATGTTACGGGACATGTGCTGGTGCAAGACGGGGACGGCACAATGGGAGAAGTAGTGGTGGCTAGGGCCGGCATAGCAAAGTGCTGCAGCTGCCATCAGGTCATGTGTGGCCTGAATCTCCACATGCCTGAACGGCAACATCTCCAGGGCCAGCAGTTTGGAGATGTGCCCGTTTAAGGTTTGGGCATGTGGGTGGGTTGCGCTATACTTTTGCCTGCACTCAAACGCCTGGGAGATGGTCCGTTGCTGGGATGAGGTGCATCATGGTGTAGGAGAAGGAGCGGAGGCAGCAAAAGGGGAGGATGAGGGTGAAATCCCCAAAGTGACAGAGGCAGATGTGGAGGTGTCCTGGCTGGTGGTCTGGACTGCAGCGACAGCACTGGACACAGTGGAAAAGGCAGTGGTGGCAACGTCGGACGATGATTTTCTTGCGTTTGCTCTCTCCCACTGAGCCCAGTGCTTGCCTTCCAAATGACAGCGCATGCCTGAGGTGGTAAGGTTGCTCTGTTCAGAGCCCCAACTCAGTTTACAGTTACAAAGTGTGCAAACTGCACTAAATTTGTCCTCCACGCATGCATTGAAAAATCTGCACACCATTGAGGAACATGGCCTTGATGGGGGAGTTTTTCTCAAGTGGCTAGGACAGGGAACATCTTAGGCCTTGCTGGGTCTGGCTTCTGTGAAGCAGCTGTCCTCTGCCTCTGGACATGCCTCTGCCTGTAGCCACCTTTTTTGGTGCTGCACTTGGCTCCAGATATACACTGCTTTCCCCGCTAGACATCACCCCTGCCCAGGTCGGGTCAGTCGTCTCGTCATCCACCACCTCCTCTTCCAATTCCTCAGTCTGCTCCTCCTCCTGCACACCGCACAACCACAAAATCGCCAGGAGATGGCGGATGCTCCATTGTTTGGGCATCAGGACAAAGTCGTCTGGTAGCTCCTGGGATTTGGGAAGTGGTTGAACAGAGGGAGAGACAGTAAAAGGACCTGAAAACAGATCCTAAGAGGGGGCAAAGGTGGGATGACTCTGCTGGGAAGATTGGGCATGTTGGGAGGAAGGAGGGCCAGACTCTTGGCTAGGAAGACGACTGGAGGTAGTGGCTGACTGGCTGGTGGAAAAGCTGCTGGAAGCATTATCTGCTAGCCATTGTAATGCCTGTTCCTGCTGCTCAGGCCTGGTCAGTGTTGTACCCTGCACCCTGCTTAATGTAGCCATCAATCCAGGGATTGTGGAGAAGCAAAAATTCTGGCTGCCCCTCACCAGTAGGTAGCTTGACTGCAACCTTGCTCCTCAGCTGCATTTCCACACCTCCGTCCTTGTCCCCATCCTCGTCCACGTCCCTTTGCGCTAGTCTTACGCATTTTGAGATGTATACAAGTGTATGTTTTTTTGTATACACGGAGGGTAGATATATTGAGCATTTATCTTCTGCCGTATATACCGGATGACAGGTTTCTTATCACCCAATCAGATTCCCCGTTAGTGAGCGATCCAGGCGACGGCGCACGTCGTTTGAGGACCCCTGCCATAGACTATAACAGGTCCGTGTGCTTGCATCGCACTGCCCGCACGAATGATTCGTGCGGGCAGTGTGCGGCAAGCACACGGACCCCATTATAGTCTTTGGGGTCTGTGCATTTTAACTGCACAGCGCTTGCAGTTGCACTGATATTCTGTTCTGGACAGAAGACAAGTGCTAATGTGAACCGGCCCTTACTCGTCCTGCAGAACCAGCATTGATTGGCCGAATGCTATACAGTGTATAGCATTCGGCAAATCAACGCTGGTTCTGCAACTGGCTCGACCTTGCTAATTGGTAGAGTTGGCAGCTTGCGGTTATGCGGGAGCTATCTTTTTCTCACAGGAATGCATTGACCAGCGTTGATTGGCCAAATGCTATACAGTGTACAGCATTCGGCCAATCAACGCTGGTTCTGTCGGAGGCTCATCTGTGACGAGATAGAGTCTAAGATCAGGCCACAATGGAGACTGCTGTGGTCCGATCTTAGACCTTAGGTCTGGTCTTTAAATAACTTTATTTAAACAATGTTTGTTTGTTTTTGTTTTTTTTAAATGTAGATTGTGAGCCCCACATAGAGCTCACAATGTACATTTTTCCCTATCAGTATGTCTTTTTTTGGAATATGGGACGGAAATCCAAGCAAACACGGGGAGAACATACAAACTCCTTGCAGATGGTTTTTTGCCCATGGCGGGATTTGAACACCAGGACTCCAGTGCTGCAAGGCTGCAGTGCTAACCACTGAGCCATCGTGTGGCCCCTATTTAAACAATGTTGATTAGCGAAAAGCGTTAAAATTAATTAGTGAAATTGGATACATCGGGGTGGTCACGCCCGTATACTTATATATTGGTATGTTGTTATTCAAGTGATACGCTATGACTAAGGGGGATGTTTTCGCCGAAATGCGATAGCATTTTCTTTTAACACGCTCACTTTATATGTTTTTTTTTTTCCTGGCACTTTTTTTTATTGTGTGAACTCTGTTTTTTAATGGATTAAATTAAAGTTGGACTTTTAGTGGAGAGAACATACAAACTCCTTGCAGATGTTTTGTCCTTGGCGGGATACGAATGCCTGACTCCAGCACTGCAAGGCTGCAGTGCTAGCCACTGAGCCACCGTGTTGTCCTGTCAGAGACTGTTTATTACTGGCCCTGATTTCCCGATTGCTGTGTATAGTCAGAGCTCAATGAGCGCTATATACACAGCCATGGGTGCTCCCCTCTGACCTGGCAGACACATGATGCGCCGAGATCAGAGGCTGTAAGAGTTGTTGTGTTCTACAGAACCTCAGTTATGTACAGGAGAGTGTATTCCTCCTGCAACTATGTGAATGTGAATGGCTATGTGAATCAACCCTAGTTACAGGAGAAATCAGCCTCCCCCACAAAAAATATTGTGATCAGATGTCCCCAAACGTCTATTATGGGCCTTATGGGAGAGAAAAAAAGAAAGAAAGAAAGAAAGAAAGAAAGAAAGAAAGAAAGAAAGAAAGAAAGAAAGAAAGAAAGACGCCCATATTACAGATTCTAGCCCCACCCTGACAACACCCCAGCAAAATAAAAATTACCATAATGGAAAAACTATTTTATAATGGTTTTTAGTTTTCTTTTATGAAGTAGAACTTTGTACTATTAATTAAAAAAAAAAAAAAAAAAAGATGAAAAGTGAAAAACAGACACGTTTTCCCTCCTCTTTTGTTTATATTTTCCAGGATATAATTTTTTTTTAAAAAAAAAACATGCAACAATAAAAACAACATAAAAATAAAGCCCTCTGTGTCACCGAATTAGTTTAATAATGCAATTAATAAAAATGTTATAGTCCTCAAAACTGAACGTACAATAAAATGGAAACTGTGTCTGGTCCTGGACCAGAAATTGGCCCGATACCGAAGTGGTTAAGGGTATTTTGAGGAAAATGAGTTTTCTTTTCATTTTACTTTGTTTTATTTATCTGTTATAGTAAGACCACAATGTTATAGCTTTCTGCAAATATTTCACTTTCAAATTGTCTATAGTAATATGTCTATAATCTCTACAAGGAGGTTTTGCTGCAGTTGCTTCTCTTTATGTCCCAATAAGAAAATAGAGGTCACACAGTAAGTAAATAATCTATAGCTCTGGTCCGTACTATGTTTCAGTATCTGTAGTCACTAAATTGTCTTTGCCTGCCACACTTCTGTGGTATTTGAAAGTCTAATAGCTTTACATCTGAGTTTCAGCGAAAGAGAAAGTTAAGCTTTTTTACCTCCTCTTACTCTTTTCAACTTAAATGGCTGTCATGCAGCCATTTTCTTTATTGAAACTTTCATAATACATTAGAGAGTAACTGATTCTCTGCATGTTAACATAATCCATTAAAGGTCATCATCAAACCACTGTGAGCTGCCAAGATAAGGCTCTGAGCATGGGCGTCAATACATTCTGTCTTAGCATACAATCCCTTTGAAGAATATAGTCAACGTTCTGCTACTATCAATTCTTTTAATGACAGCACTTTTATTTATGATTGCTGGATTTGGACTAGAAGGAAACTAAATTGACTTACAACCATCCTGTCAAAACAATATTAATAGGAAAAACATTGTGCAGTTTGATTGTTGAGTCTATTATCTGCCTGGCAGATGGTGACCCCTGTCATGAACATTTCTCAGGAAGTTAATGGGGATCTTCCAATTTTATATTCCTATTCAAGCAGTTAATAAATAGCTTTTCTACCTACTCTATATTACAATATTAAACTGCAACTTTGTAGGTGTTTAGTTCTTATGAAGGTTTTATTTTACATTCTATATCAATTACGATTTTCTTGTTATCCCATTTTATACATTATTGCATGTTTTCCAATAAAGAGAATACATTAGACTTTACATTTACACATTGGGTTGCAATTACAAATTGTAAAGTATAGGCAAATTACTTTTTTTTCAAATCAAATGGTTTTGTGAAGAAAAAGATTAACATAAATGTAAAAATATTAACTCCAAGTGATTTCAATATAGACATTATTAATCGCTCATCTGTTTTTCACGTAGGTGTGCTCTTAGTGCTTTCTACTGACGCACACATTTTGATTCTATGGCTCATTCACTTTGCACGTCAGTACTACCGTACTACCCTACAGATAAATTCTATTGCTCAGCCATTGGCCTAAAGAACTGTCTTTTAGAATATTTTACATGTGGCAATGCAAAGTCAGAATTTCTGTTGTGCCCACTGAAGCCTATTACAAACCTAACCTTTCCCTTAGTAAGACATTCATTAGTGGTTGAATTTATCTAAAAAATTCTCCATCTTGCTCACTTTCAATATTGTTTGTGAGCCATACATAGGAAATTAAGATTTAGTTTTAAGAATTTAATTTGAAATTGAATTTTACTTCCACTACTTAATGGGCATCAAGAAATCTGTGTGGAAATGTGGAAAAACAATATACAGTAGTCACATGGGATTAGTTTCTATGAGACCTCTTCTTCCATCTCATGGCCCTCTTGTGCCAATTGTCTTAGAAGACTAGAAAGCTTTTCAAAATGACACAAAGTGCCAATAGCCTGAATAACATTAAGAGAATCTTAAATAATATTTAATGATAGACTTACATGAGAATGTAGCTTTGTGGTATGTAAATTCTTACTGAGTCAATTACAGTATTAACAGAACATTCATTAACCCTTATACTATTAATGAAGCCTTAAGAGTAGTCAGTGGTGCAAGCTTTATTAAAGCTTTATTTCATAACTCTTGAGAGTCAAGATCCATGGCAGACTAATGTTTTATAAAGTAATACACTGTATGAGCATCTGATATATATATATATATATTCTTTTATATGCATAAGACATGGAGTATATTATATAAAGAAATTGACTTTTATTATATAAAGGTATAACCTTAGTGGATAAAGTACTGTGCCTATCTTAACTGAATTCTATGGCAATATAGTTTTCATAAAGAGCAGCTGTTGTCATAATATGTTTTTGTGGCTTAGCCTCTAAAATAGACATGAGGTCCAAAGTAATATTCATAGTTTTTTTTTCCCCTAAATAAGTTCCTAATAACTTAGTCATTTTCATAAATTTAGCTCTATATTACAGATAACAATGTATTGGGCAATCTGTCTTTTGGGTTTTTTTGCAATGCATATGGCCCATGCATAATTTCTTAAGTGGAAATAAATTATTAAACAACTTTTGATTCTTCTGGTAGCATTTGTGACATTAAGAACTGTGAACTGAGAATCTCAAGTTTCACATGACAAGAACCAAAATGCCTGATATATATCTATTTCAATTAACTTCCAGCTCCAGACATAACTACCCCTCACTACGGATGCCTAACCATACACAGTGAGAAGCAGCGAAAGGATTTCTGCTAGCAATAGAGAAACAGGATAAAGAATATAGATTGTGCATTTTAATGCAAGATTTCACAGAAATGAGTCAAAAATTAGACAAACAAGTACATTAACACATTTCACAATGTCACCAATACTTCAAGACAATGCAATGTAATAAACATTATGGCTTTTACAAGTAATATGCCAGTTTGGATTTCATATAAATTGTGTTTCATTCAAAACTATTCTTAAGACTTCAAAGTAAAATCAAGCAAAATTCTATGTAGAAATAGATTTGCCGATTTATTGGTTTCCAAGCAAAAAAAAAAAAAATCAACATCCCAGTGGACACTTGTAAAATATAAGGCACAACACCTTCTCCAATCACTCTCAGAAACATTAGTAACACAGTAGACACCCGGCGGCTATGGAGGCCGCCCGACTCCCGGGCGGCTGCCATAGTTAAACATCGGGTGTAACTAGTACAGCGGATGTTGCATAGGGTTAATACAAAATATTAGTATAAAAAGTAATATCCAGAATATGGTCTATAATCAAACAGTTTGAGCAATAAACATTCCCAACCCTTCGAACCTCCTGACACAAACACCGGCAGACCTGGCACTTTCCTCAAACATGTTTTCTTCAGTGGTCTCACCAAACAAACCTACATCTCCGCTCCATTGAATTCTCTCTCTAATAACCCTAATTGACTCTTTTAATACATTTAACTCCCTCCTTGCACAGAAGGTACCTGTTACAGTGTTTGCAAGCAGTCAGCCCCTTTCCTCCATTGCTCCTCCTTGTGAACTCTCATTCTTTGATCCAACACAGAAGTCTCCCATCTCTTTTCTTATATTCACCCTACTACTTTCCACAAATGATCCTATCCTGTCTCACCTAACCAGTGTCTGTCCCTTGCTGTTACTACTTACCTTACTAACATTTTTAACCTCTCTCTCTCTCTTCTGGAATCTTTTCTTCCTCTTTTAAACATGCTGTGATAACCCCATTACTGAAAAAATCCTCTTGACCCATCCTGTGTTTCTAACTACCAACCCATCTCTAACCTCCCCTTCATATCTAAACTCCTGGTATGTTTGGTCTATTCTAGTGTAATCTAATATTCCCTAGAAACTCTACAGAAACAGGCCTTACAGAAGTCTTCAATGATCTCCTGACAGTAAAATCTTAAAGGAACTATTCACTTGTTATTCTTCTCCTCAGTATCCTCCTCTATCAGCCTCTAGGACACAGCTCTCCCTTGGTTTTCTGCCTATCTTTCTGACGGCTTACTTATCATTTGCTGGTGCTATTTCTTCTCCTCTTCCCCTTGCTGTTATGGTTCCTCAGAGCTTAGTGCTAGGCCCTCTCCTCTTCTTTCTTTACACATCTCCTAACGGATAAACCATTAACAGATTTGGCTTTCAGTGCCATCTTTAAGCTAATGACACTCAATTATATACTTCATCCCATGATATCCCATGCTGCACTACTACAGAACATCAGTGACTGTCTCTCTGATGTTAGCATCATGTCTTCTCTTTATCTGAAACGGAATCTTTCAAAAATGTATCTTTTTGTGTATGATCCACCTATTAACTAACTTAATAGAGATGAGCGAACAGTGTTCTATTGAACACATGTTCGATCGGATATCAGGGTGTTCGCCATGTTCGAATCGAATCGAACACCGCGTGGTAAAGTGCGCCAAAATTCGATTCCCCTCCCACCTTCCCTGGCGCCTTTTTTGCACCAATAACAGCGCAGGGGAGGTGGGACAGGAACTACGACAACGGGGGCATTGAAAAAAATTGGAAAAAGTCATTGGCTGCCGAAATCAGGTGACCTCCATTTTAGACGAATAGTGGATTTCAAATCCGGGTCATATGAGAATGTGAACTTTGTGACTATGAGACAGGGATAGCTGTACAGGCAGGGATAGCTAGGGATAACCTTTATTTAGGGGGGAATGTTATTAAAAATAACTTTTTGGGGCTCTATCGGGTGTGTAATTGTGATTTTTGTGAGATAAACTTTTTCCCATAGGGATGCATTGGCCAGCGCTGATTGGCCGAATTCCGTACTCTGGCCAATCAGTGCTGGCCAATGCATTCTATTGGCGTGATGAAGCAGTGCTGAATGTGTGTGTTTAGCTCACCTACACCGGTGGAGTAGTTGAGCTAAGCACACAGATTCAGCTCTGCTTCAATCAGCGCTGGCCAATGCATTCTATTAGCTTGATGAAGCAGAGTGTGCACAAGGGTTCAAGCGCACCCTCGGCTCTGATGTAGCAGAGCCGAGGCTGCACAAGGGTTCAAGCGCACCCTCGGCTCTACTACATCAGAGCCGAGGGTGCGCTTGAACCCTTGTGCAGCCTCGGCTCTGCTACATCAGAGCCGAGGGTGCGCTTGAACCCTTGTGCAGCCTCGGCTCTGCTACATCAGAGCCGAGGGTGCGCTTGAACCCTTGTGCACACTCTGCTTCATCAAGCTAATAGAATGCATTGGCCAGCGCTGATTGGCCAATGCATTCTATTAGCCCGATGAAGTAGAGCTGAATGTGTGTGCTAAGCACACACATTCAGCACTGCTTCATCACGCCAATACAATGCATTAGCCAGTGCTGATTGGCCAGAGTACGGAATTCGGCCAATCAGCGCTGGCTCTGCTGGAGGAGGCGGAGTCTAAGGTCGGACCTGAATGGAGACTGGTGTGGAGCGATCTTAGACTCCGCCTCCTCCAGCAGAGCCAGCGCTGATTGGTCGAGTTCCGTACTCTGTCCAATCAGCGCTGGCCAATGCATTCTATTAGCCCGATGAAGTAGAGCTGAATGTGTGTGCTTAGCACACACATTCAGCTCTACTTCATCGGGCTAATAGAATGCTGGCCAATGCATTCTATTGGCGTGAACTGAGTTTGCACAGGGGTTCTAGTGCACCCTCGGCTCTGCTACATCAGATTGCTACATCTGATGTAGCAGTGCCGAGTGTGCATCAGATGTGTAGTTGAGCAGAACTGGCTCAGCACTGCTAAGTCTCTGCATTCGCATAGGAATGCATTGGCCAGCCTTCGGCCAATCAGCGCTGGCTCTGACGGAGGAGGCGGAGTCTAAGGTCGGACCTGAATGGAGACTGGTGTGAAGCAATCTTAGACTCCGCCTCCTCCAGCAGAGCCAGCGCTGATTGGTCGAGTTCCGTACTCTGGCCAATCAGCACTGGCCAATGCATTTCTATGGGGAAAAGTTAGCTTGCGAAAATCGCAAACTGACAGGGATTTCCATGAAATAAAGTGACTTTTATGCCCCCCAGACATGCTTCTCCTGCTGTCCCAGTGTCATTCCAGGGTGTTGGTATCATTTCCTGGGGTGTCATAGTGGACTTGGTGACCCTCCAGACACGAATTTGGGTTTCCCCCTTAACGAGTTTATGTTCCCCATAGACTATAATGGGGTTCGAAACCCATTCGAATACTCGAACAGTGAGCGGCTGTTCGAATCGAATTTCGAACCTCGAACATTTTAGTGTTCGCTCATCTCTATAACTTAACCCTGATCTACATTTCTGTCTGTGGTCTTACTATAACACAAAAGCAGCATTCCCGTTTTTTTAGGAAGCCTTCCAATAACCTGATCACATTGATCTACACTTTCTCACATTAAGCTAACATTTCTTATCCTAAGCTATCCTTTCTACTCTATTCATCAGTACTTGACCCTTCTATTGTGAAGTTACTCTGCTATCCATGCACCTAGTGTCTGTATATTCAGATACTGACTGGTGACTTGCTTGCCCAGCTCCAGTTGTTTAACCTTATTTATTAAAAGATAGCTGGACTATTATGCCCTCTTACCTCGTGTCCCCCTTTTTCCTCATAGATTGTGAGCTCTTGTGAGAAGGGCCCTTCACTCCTATTGTTTGATATATCAATTAATTATTTTATCACATTTAATGTCTAATATTGTCTTTTACCCTCTGATTTGTAAAGTGCTATGGAATATGCTGGAACTATACAAACAAGATTATTATTATTATTATTATTTCTTTACCTTGTTGGCATATTCTTAGAAGATATTTCCCCATGTGTCTTTAGGTATTTCTATGTTGATATGTGTATGTATGTGCGCTTATGTAAGAGTGTACCATTGATAAAAATGAAACAATGCCCTTTATAAATTATAAATGCCTTTACACACTGACAGCAAAAGCCAAGGTGATTTAAAAAAAAAAAAAAAAAAAAAAAAAAAGAAGAGACAAACAAATGTTATTGACTTTTCATTGGCTTATGTTATGATGATGTTATGATGCCAAGCTGCGGCAATTTTTGCTGCTGCAGAAAGTCTGGTTAACTCTGCTACATGTGTACAGTGTGTCAGAGGAGGTGGAGTCTAAGATCGCTCCACACCAGTCTCCATTCAGGTCTGACCTTAGAATTCGCCTTCTCCGGCAGAGCCAGCGCTGATTGGCTGGAGACTGGCCAATGCTTTCCTATGGGTATGCGGTGATGCAGCCGAGCTGAGCGAGTGCACACACTCACCTCTGCTGTGTTCAGCCAGTTCTGCTCAACTACACTGTGTGCCGGTCGGCTCTGCTGTGCGAGCTCGGCACACACTCAGCTCTGCTGATTCTGTATACTGATTCTGTATACTGGCCAATCAACGCTGGCCAATGCCAGCGGTGATGCAGAGCTGAGTGTGTGCCGAGCTTGCACAGCAGTGCTGACCGGCACACGGTGTAGTTGAGCAGAACTGGCTCAACACTGCTGAGTCTCTGCACGTCTTCTGTATCTCATTCGGCCAATCAACGCTGCTCAATGCATTCCTATGGGAAAAAGTTTATCTCACAAAAAACACAATTACACACCAAATTACACGCCCCAAAAAGTTATTTTTAATAACATTCCCACATAAATAAAGGTTATCCCTAGCTATCCCTGCCTGTACAGCTATCCCTGTCTCATAGTCACAAAGTTCACATTCTCATATGACCCGGATTTGAAATCCACTATTCGTCTAAAATGGAGGTCACCTGATTTCGGCAGCCAATGACTTTTTCCGATTTTTTTTCAATGCCCCCGTTGTCGTAGTTCCTGTCCCACCTCCCCTGCGCTGTTATTGGTGCAAAAAAAGCGCCAGGGAAGGTGGGAGGGGAATCGAATTTTTTTGGAGTTTGCCACGTGGTGTCCGTATGGAATCGAACATCTCGAACAGCCTGATATCCGATTGAACATGTGTTCGATAGAACACTGTTCGCTCATCTCTAATCATTTTCTTTGTCATGATATCTTATCTCAGAAAACAACAAACCCATTGAATGAGTTAAGTCAACACTCTGCGCCACTCTTTGTGTGTGTTAATGCATTATACATCTTTAATCATCTGTAAATCTCTCAATTATATAAAAAATATTTATTCTTATACACGTCAAGTACTTAGAAAACCAATAGGACAGTCAGTATTATAGTTATAGTTTTAGCCAATATCTAACACTTGTCTAATAACCTTTCGGGTAATAATATCCTTGACAACTAATATGCCTTTTTTTTTTTAGGAAACTCTAAATCACTGGCTTCATTTATAAAGTGACAGCATTTTCTTTAGCTTGTCTCTGATAATTGAGAGAATTTCACATTTCAAAGTTGTTTCTGAATATCTAGAACTTTGGGTTTCAAAGTAATAGATAACAGAATTATTTTTTATTTTTTTATTTGTACTCTACATGAATTACATCTATAGAAAATAAATATCTAGCAATCTGTTGTTTGACTGCTTAATCTGGTACTTGAATGTTTGCATGTGGAATTGGTTTTATAATCATATTATATAGTGTATATGCTACATGTAACTTTCTATACTCCTCATAGATTTTGTCACTTAACTTTGTACAAATATATGACTCTTTAGACTGATTCTTCTACTTGAGTATACACAACCATTTTCCCTATGCTAGCTATATATATATGTGACATGTTCTGTCTCTGGTGCTGCTTAGAAATATCCAGTAGTTTAGCAGCTTCAAATAATGACTTTTTTGTTTTAATGCATAGGTAAATGTATAGGTACTTTCCTTGAAATTAATTATTGCAGAATTCAGAATTTCAGATGATGGCATCCTGTCCCTTCTAGTATACCAGATTTTTTTCTTTAATGTCTCTAAATCAATATAATGTAACCACTTAGGCTGGGTTCACACTTGCACTGGGATCTCTGTCATTTAGGCGGACACCCACGGACCTCATAGACTAAAATGGGGTCCACCAGGTGAGAATTGGGACTTGTCAGAAACCCAGCTATGATTTCCTTATTGTAATTATGTTATCAGGCAGGGACACTACATGTATTAGAAGATATCACAGCCATAATAAGGACATCATGGTTGATTTGTTTTACCTTAGAAAGTTACTGAATTCATGCTTGTATTCACTAGCAACCGATCAAGACAACAAGACTGTGACCCCAAGATATTAAGAGAAAATCTTTAAAACTCTGTAAAATGTTTATTTATATTTGTGAAAATGTTTATCTTTTAATTATCTAGCAATCCTTACCTTAGCAATCCTGTAACTGAACTGTTACTAGGGAAAGTCCATTTGTATTGCCAGTATGTAGACCTGAAGCATTTACCAAAGGTGGCAATGGTCACTTCAAATGGCTGTATCACAAGGAAGCCGCTTTAATATGCTGCCAAGATTGCACTACTAGCTATAAAAGAAGACGAGATATCACTACTTAAGAACCCATTTGGAAATTTGAACTTTGTGTATTAGTTCAAACTTCAAATTATTTACTGTGTTTTTGGGTTTTTATTACTAGTGATAGGCTGAAAATCTCAGCTTTCTTGTGATTATCATTTTTCTAGTTGGTATAAAACCAGAGCTTCACAAAACAACAATTAAAATATTAGAGATCCAAAAATCCAGATACATAAGTGTCATAATATGAAAATCCTTGCCCATCTTTAGGCAGTTGGGACAGTGCTGTTTGAGGCTGGAAAAAGAACCAAGGAGAAGTAGGAGGCTATCAGTTCATCCTATAGTTTCCCAGTGGTCTCATCTCTGCATCTCTATTGTGACCATTGCAGCCTATGTACATGTTTGCTGCCTCCTTTCTATCCCAAGCTTTTACAGACTGCTGGAGAAGGTCAATCATGAAATAATGTTCATGAGCACTGCAATGTGACCTTGCATATTTCCTGAGGGGTGTTTTATGGTGACCTTGAGGTAAAACAGTATTTAGCCAATTCTATTGCTAATTCCCACTTTTTCGGATGTATACAAGTGATCTTGATTTAGCTGTTTGAATAGCGTAATTTTTTTTTTTTTTTTTTTTTTTTTACCATGTTATCTGTTGGGTCCAATATCAAAATCCAACATTTATTAAAGCACTTGGGGCTTTCCCTGCATATAACTTTTTTAAAAAATAAAACTTGACCAACCATGCTAATAAACCATTTGCACACTACCTGTGACTTCACCCATCTCCTATGCATTCTCAAGTCCAAGACAGCCCCAATAGCTTCATCACAGCCTGTGATGGCCAGAGCTGTTGATTCTTATTATGGAGGTATATTATGTTACTATTTCCATTACATAGCATTATGTAACATTATATGATTGTCTGCTTGACTAGTGTAAACTATATTCCCCAGTTGCAACTTGCTCTCTGCACTCCCTATCTGCCACACTGGAAATTATTCATGAACTATACATACCAACTCTGTTAGGATGGCACATCATGGTTTCGTAGCACTGATCTATTAAACAGCTTTAAGGAAGAAAAAGAAACAAAGCATGTTTCACCTAAATGAAGATGAACTACAGGACATGTCCAGTTGCAACAGCACTCAAAGATTGGTGGGGATTTAGGGATTTCATTCAGCTTTTAATAGTGAAATATACAATATAGCTAATTAATTTCTGTGGGTGACATTAATATTTTGTAAATATCAGTGCTAAGGCAGCTGACCTAAATATGAATAACCATAAACTATGGGCCCATAATGTTCAGGTGGATTAAAATGTACGAGGGGCCCTACTGACTTGCCCCATAGGCCACATCCTGTCTACTGGTCTGACTAAAGGGATGCAGAACTCTGTCATCTAAATTTGCACTTGGCTGATTGTCACCACTGAAAGATATGTAGATACAGAACTGGCCATTTATCAATATTTAGCACCTTCTATTCTAGCACAATAGAGAACAATAAGACCCTTAGTAGAAGCCCTAAAAGAAAAGCACATGCAATATGCCTGGCTATATCCTTTCAGCCTAGCAATATTACACAGAGACAAAACTATGCTTGTTCACATTAAGGCTGATCTCCTCGCTCTCTATGGCAAAATTATTTCAAGTGAAAGTATGTCTATAGAAAAACAAATGGCGTGCCCATGTGACTGCTGGTGACCCAACCACAGGCCTCAGTGATTCCTTGGCACATAATGTACCCAGGAGAGTGCTATTCACTTTAAGGAGGCCCAAAAGAGGTAAGGGAAGATAAGTATGAATTTATTTTTTTTTCCCTAGCCTGGGCTTCCACCTATTATACTCTGGGGTCTGAAGAGAACAAAAAAAAAAAAAAAAAACTGACACATGACTGCATTTTGGAAACTACACCACTGGAAGAATTTATCCAGGTAGTAGTGGTGGGGATGTGCTACTGATAGTACTGATAGTAGAGCTGCTAATGGAAAATCTGTTAGGAATTATGGGAGCACAGAGGAATCCTATTGCTGTGATGAGTCACAAAAAAGAGGGGAAGATGATGACAATATTGCATCTGATGATGATTCTATTACAGAAAAGACCTGGCAACCAAGTCAGGGTGACATCACAAGAAGAGGCTGGTGACAGCTGTAATAGTAAGAATTCTAGGTAATGTACAGCCCCAACATTCAAGAGATCTGCTGGGGTAGATCTAAGGCAAACTAGGATGGTAGTGGCACTGGAAGATGCATTTCCACTGCTATTGGTTTTGGCAGTAGCAGCTACGTGCAATCATTTCCCATATGGGAATTATTTTGTACATTACTAAAAGACAAATCAATGGCAAAGTGCAAGATTTACAAGCAAATAAGTAGCCATGAGCGTTCAGACATAGGTATAACAACTAGGTCTCGCTGTACTCACATAAAATGGCATTATTAGCACATTTGGCAAAATGAAAAATTAGCAGTGGCACCAAGTTAGCAAGACCAATCTATTCCTTTTCCACATGATCATATTTGTAGTCAGACCACATCCACAACTAGCACATGGTCGTTATCATTATAATTGCACATCAGCGTAGATTTATCATTTGGAAATGTATAAAAATATTCCCACACAGGAGCAGTAGTGGAAACTGCCAATACTACCGACCGTGCCACCACCCCCTACTTGAGAGGTTTCCTAGGTTTTCTTCTGGCAGGCTTTTTGAATTTTGTGAATATACAATAGCTGGAATTACTATCACCACTGCCATCACCCTCTTCATCTAATGTCATTTTGAAACCATAACTTGGTTGCCAGGTCCTATCTGCAAGAGAATCATCATCGACAATGTCATCATAATGTTCCCCGCTTTTTTCTAAAACATCATCATAGTCATGCACACCCTCAAAATTACCATCTCCAGATATCCTCCTAGCTCCCTTACCAGAACAACTACAAGTAGTACGCTGCTACTTCCACCACCACCACCAGCCATGATATTTTCCTCCTCTGCTTGCACACAATGCTGACTTTTCTCATCTAGCTCATCAAAAAGAGGAGTATGACTACTCTGACTAGAAGTAATACATGTTTCAGCAGGTGCCACAACACTACCAGGGATCTGTGCCAATGAAGAATGTGAATGAGACAACAGTTGACATTCCAGAAAGGCTCTGTGGTAAGTTATCTGTTATGTAGGAGGAGGAGGAACACACAGAAGCCTTTGTTCAAGATCACATCATGCTTGGCTGCAATTTCCTCCTGTGACCAGAAGCAATGTTGTTCTTGCCACCCACATTATTATTGTTAGTAGTAGTATTTACAGAAGTGTTTCCTCCTTCCCTTCCTTTTGACTGTCACCTGGCTTATTTTTTACCCCTCATTTTTTTTAATTTTTTTTTATTTTTAACGAATTACTACAAAAGGAATGGAAAATATATGGAAAGTGCTTATACTGCTATCTTCTGCTCAATCCACTACTGGCTTTGCACCCTTGGAAAGAAAAGGGTGTCCAAGCCCAATCAAGATTAGAGAACATCTTGAAGCAGTGGGATTGGGCCAAAAACACTGCTGGTTAAAGGCTCAACTCACCCCAAGGGCCAAAAACACTGCTGGTTAAAGGCTCAACTCACCCAAAGGGCTAAAAAGACTGCTGGTGCAAGGATCAACTCACCACAAGGGCCAAAAACACTGCTGATTAAAGGCTCAACTCTCCCAAAGGGCCAAAAACACTGCAGGTGCAAGGTTCAACTCACCCCAAGGACCAAAATACTGCTGGTTAAAGGCTCAACTCACCCAAAGGGCCAAAAATACTGCTGGTTAAAGGCTCAACTCACCTCAAGGGCCTAAAACTCTACTGGTTAAAGGCTCAATTCACCCAAAGGGACTAAAATTCTGCTGGTACAAGGCTCAACTCACCCAAAGGGCCTAAAACTCAGTCAAATCCACTGCATCAATCCCACACAATGAGAGTGATGGTTCTGGAACCACTGTTTTAGGGGCTAACAATTTTAAAGGGGCTAACACTCTGCTGGTGCAAGGCTCAACTCACTTTTTTGATGATACAAGCATTATATGACCACTCCACCAAGGCTCAACTCACTTTAAGGGCCTAAAACTCTGCTGGTACAAGGCTGAACTAACTTTAAGGGCCTAATACTCTGCTGGTGCAAGGCTCAACTGACTTTAAGGGCCTAATATTCTGCTTGTACAAGGCTGAACTCACCCCAAGGGCCTTTAACTATGTTTGGGAGGGCTCACCCTAAGGGCCTGAAAAGTACATTTTTGTATGGCTCAGCTTAAAGGCCTCTAACTTAATTTGGAAGCGCTCACGTGAAGGGCCAGAAAAGTAATTTTTGGAGGCCTCACCACATCACACACACATAAACAATGACAGTTAAGGGTGGGGGCTGTTGGATTTCCCATTGCCTATGCCATCTGTGGCTGTCATGGGCAATGTAATTTAAAGGGGTGCATGCTAATGTTTCTTTAGCTTAAAATTTGTGTTTCTGTCCATACAAATGTAGAGAAAGGGCTGTGCCAATGCCTTGGGATGACAGCCCTGGCGGCCATGAGGAAGTGCCCCAGATGCTTCAGTAATTTTAGTATAGTACCATGACCATGAAAAAGGACATCTAAATACATTTAAAATAGATCCATCTGGGGAATATACATCCATGAGACAATAATGTACAAGGAAGGCTTTATCCATCTTCCTTAGGTCCAACAATCTGTCATATACTGTCATATCTCACTCACATATTACATTCAGCTTTCCTACCTGTCTTGCACTGATCATACAGGTCAGTGTCGGGCAACGAAAAAGAGGTTGTGAAAAAAAACAATGAAAGTAAGAAGCCTACACTTTTCTTATCCTGTAAATTCATCATTTGTATATTTAAAATTTTTAGGACGTAATATCTTAAGAATGGAGGAGGAAAACATTCCAAAAATTTCTTATGGGGGAAATCTATTTTATGTTTTAAGAAACTGCAGAAAGCACAAACTACCTCAATGCCAATGGGGATAAAGTCAATACAAATATTGAGAATGTACAATTGAAATACCATATTTTCCTTCTCACCTTTTAGCATATATAACTTTATTATCATTCTGGCTAGTAAAACAGAAAGATGAGTTATTTTAAATTAGTTTTCTTATCTCAAACTAATGTGACAGTTCATTTAAATAGCAAACACAAGTAAACAGCTTATTAAAACACTTGTGCTTCATGGACAGTGGTATTTATACAGATTAGAAAATGTTTTATGTTTCATTTCTATACTTGAAAAAGCAGTAGGGAAGCTTTAGGAATACTATGTGTAGAGCATGCAAGGTCTAAGTTAGGCTGTAGATAGCAAGGGGAAAACACTCCATGAAATTATAATAAAAGAGATTTTATTATCAACTCAGGACAGATTTCAAATCAAAGCAGTATGCTAACCACGGCTGACTCCCACAATGCCATTCATTCTAAATGTATTTAACTTCAATTGATCTAATTAACAGTCAATCATGTTTTAGAGACTTTGGATATGTCTTAAAGAAAATACACATAACCACATTTAACTATCTCAGTTGTCTGCTGTGTCATACCGCCGTTAACAATTACTTACATATCGTCATCTCCTTAAACAGCTACAAATATATCTCTTCTTATGGATTAAATGCCTATTTCCTGACGTTAAATTGTTATGGCAACATTTATTGTGTTAAGTGAGCCATTTTTTTAATTGTATTCCTTTAAATGACTACTTAATTAGACAAATACATATTTTCTAATATATTGTTATCAGAGGTTTTTTTTTTTTTAAACAAGTAGTTGTTCCACATGGGAATAGTGATTCACTGTTGGAGGAATGAATTGAAGATGTGTGTGTGTATATACAGTCCTATGAAAAAGTTTGGGCACCCCTATTAATCTTAATCATTTTTAGTTCTAAATATTTTGGTGTTTGCAACAGCCATTTCAGTTTGATATATCTAATAACTGATGGACACAGTAATATTTCAGGATTAAAATGAGGTTTATTGTACTAACAGAAAATGTGCACTATGCAATAAACCAAAATTTGACCAGTGCAAAAGTATGGGCACCTCAACAGAAAAGTGACATTAATATTTAGTAGATCTTCCTTTTGCAAAGATAACAGCCTCTAGTCGCTTCCTGTAGCTTTTAATCAGTTCCTGGATCCTGGATGAAGGTATTTTGGACCTGGATGAAGGTATTTCATGGATTCCTCTTTACAAAACAATTCAAGTTCAGTTAAGTTTGATGGTCGAGCATGGACAGCCCGCTTCAAATCATCCCACAGATGTTCAATGATATTCAGGTCTGGGGACTGGGATGGCCATTCCAGAACATTGTAATTTCTCCTCTGCATGAATGCCTGAGTCGATTTGGAGTGGTGTTTTGGATTATTGTCTTGCTGACATATCCATCTCCGGCGTAACTTCAACTTCGTCACTGATTCTTGAACATTATTCTCAAGAATCTGCTGATACTGAGTGGAATCAATGTGACCCTCAACTTTAACAAGATTCCTGGTGCCGGCATTGGCCACACAGCCCCAAAGCATGATGGAACCTCCACCAAATTTTAGTGGGTAGCAAGTGTTTTTCTTGGAATGCTGTTATTTTTGGACTCCATGCATAACGCCTTTTTGTATGACCAAACAACTCAATCTTTCATCAGTCCACGGGACCTTCTTCCAAAATGAAGCTGGCTTATCCAAATGTGCTTTTGCATACCTCAGGCGACTCTGTTTGTGGCATGCTTGCAGAAACGGCTTCTTTCTCATCACTCTCCCATACAGCTTCTCCTTGTGCAAAGTGCGCTGTATTGTTGACCGATGCACAGTGACACCATCTGCAGTAAGATGATGCTGCAGCTCTTTGGAGGTGGTCTGTGGATTGTCCTTCACTGTTCTCACCATTCTCCTTCTCTGCCTTTCTGATATTTTTCTTGGCCTGCCACTTCTGGGCTTAACAAGAACTGTCCCTGTGGTCTCCCATTTCCTTACTATGTTCCTCACAGTGGAAACTGACAGGTTAAATCTCTGAGACAACTTTTTGTATCCTTCCCTGAACAACTATGTTGAACAATCCTTGTTTTCAGATCATTTGAGAGTTGTTTTAAGTAGCCCATGATGCCACTCTTCAGAGGAGATTCAAATAGGAGAACAACTTGCAATTGGCCACCTTAAATACCTTTTCTCATGATTGGAAAGATCTGGCTATGAAGTTCAAAGCTCAGTGAGGTTACAAAAACAATTTTGTGCTTCAGTAAGTCAGTAAAAAGTAGTTAGGAGTATTCAAATCAATAAAATGATAAGGGTGCCCATACTTTTGCATCGGTCAAATTTTGGTTTAATGCATGTTGCACATTTTCTGTTAGTACAATAAACCTCATTTCACTCCTGAAATATTACTGTGTCCATCAGTTATTAGATATATCAAACTGAAATGGCTGCTGCAAACACCAAAATATTTAGAACTAAAAATGATTAAGATTAATAGGGGTGCCCAAACTTTTTCATAGGACTGTATATATATATATATATATATATATATATATATATATATATATTTACAATGCAATTATACAAGAGTTTTAGCCCTTAGATACAACCAGTGAAAGAAACAATCAATGAAACAAAGACCTATCCTATAAAACTAAGGAAAGGCAGGACGCTATGTATTTTTTTTTTAATTTTTCTCTAGGTGCTCTAGGAGACAGGATGTGTAAAGGCTTTTTTGGCAGTTGCTGGGCTTAAGGGCTGTATGCATGGATGGTCCCTGTCTTTCAGTTCTGAAGGTGTTCTAAGATTATGTCAATTATTTTATATTTTGGTCTTACCTTGGTTCACATACATATTGGTGGAGTTACCTGTGGAAGAGTTTTCCACTAAACATGGCTCTATACTTGATGATAGCACATGGAGGCACTTTGGGTACTCCTTGAAGTATGCATGCCAAGATCAGCAATTTACTATGACACGACGGATGTTACATGCGCAATCTTCCAGGAGTGACTTATGATGCTTCAGGGCTGACATCCATCAAATGTGTGGGCAAATGACCAGAGGTAAGGTAAGTAATGGAATGGCACAGAGGTAAGGTAAGTCATGGCACAAATGAAGAAATGAATGAAGACTGAATAATCTGATGAGCCATATTCTGTTTGCCCTGCTATTTTTATACATTTTAAGTCTTCACATGTTCAAGCACTGTTATCTGTATTTTTATTCTGTTCAGATAACTTCCCAGTGGCATAGCAGAAAAATAGACCCATAAATCAAAACACAGGGATGGCAGTAGATGTGAGCAGCCCCTCCTCGATGACTTGTTAACAGATACGTGTGTGTATTGTTCCTCACCTGTTGCCTCCTCTCCAGTAGAAGATCCCAGAGAATATATGGAGTAGTTTAAAAAGCAGTTTACAGAAGTGTTTCTGGATGAAAGTTTGCTCATGCCTCTAAAATAGACAGAAGGTCTCTCTTAACTCAGGAACTTACACTAAGTTCCTCCAGCTCTGACAGAGATTAATTTCAGATTCAGACGACAGTTAAAAAATCAGTTAAAAACATAGTAGAATCTGATAAAGAGGTTAAACATCAGCTAAGAAAAGAGTAATTCTATTATTTTAAGGTTTTTCCAACTCATCCCATACTGCTTCAATGGCTAAGATGTGACTGGGATAAACATGAAAGAAGGAAGATCTAGATTTAACACCACTAGACTCATCCTCTTGTGAATGGGAACGTAATTGTCTTAATTGTCTAAAAAAGTAATTTTTTTCCCTCTGAAGAGTCTCTGTTAGAGATCCAGTGGATCGAAAGAGAGATTCCATGGGCAAATTTTTGAAGATTTGTTTCATGCTCATGATCGGTTTATCATGCTCATGATCGGTTTAAATGATCCTAAAACATAGTGTCTTAAGGATCGTAGGAAGCCATAGATCTAATTTCTGTCTCTCTAAGGACAAACACAACTGAGGTTATGTCAAAGTGAACGTATTTCTTTGGAAAAAAAATGGTAAGCAGAGGATACCATAATCTTTGTGGACACTGGCTTTTACGCACCTAGCATTTAAACTTCTTCAATAAAATTGCTAACCTTCAAAGTTTTCTTCAATGTACCATCTACTAGGCACATAAGGGAATTGCAGGCTCTCTGTTGCAAAGAGAAACATCGAAAATTGTCTTCTTAACCCATGCCTGGGTTATTTTCATGTCCTGGAGTCTGTAGGCAGCACAAGCTACCCTCCCTCATACATTTCCATTGCTGCATTAAAAATACAATGTGTCTTGCCTTTTTCATTAGTTTTATATGATGAATTGTTTGTTTACTATTAGAAATGAGCGAACAGTGTTCTATCGAACTCATGTTCGATCGGATATTAGGCTGTTCGGCATGTTCGAATTGAATCGAACACCGCGTGGTAAAGTGCGCCATTACTCGATTCCCCTCCCACCTTCCCTGGCGCCTTTTTTGCTCCAATAACAGCGCAGGGTAGGTGGGACAGGAACTACGACACCGGTGACGTTGAAAAAAGTAGGCAAAACCCATTGGCTGCCGAAAACATGTGACCTCTAATTTAAAAGAACAGCGACGCCCAGCTTCGCGTCATTCTGAGCTTGCAATTCACCGAGGACGGAGGTTTCCGTCCAGCTAGCTAGGGCTTAGATTCTGGGTAGGCAGGGACAGGCTAGGATAGGAAGGAGAAGACAACCAACAGCTCTTATAAGAGCTAAATTCCAGGGAGAAGCTTGTCAGTGTAACGTGGCACTGACGGGCTCAATCGCCGCAACCCAGCTTTCCCAGGATCCTGAATGGAATACACTGTCAGTGTATTCCCGTATACCCGATATATACCCCGATACCCGTTCCAACGGTGTGCCCCCCCACCTTCACCCCAGAAATACCCTGCAAGTCCCCTAGCAATAGAATTGGGGCTATATACACCCACAATTTTTACTACTGGTATACAGTGCCATTGTCTGACTGGGAATTCAAAGAATATATTGGGAATACAAATACCCTCATTTCTTGCTACTGCCATATAGTGCCAGTGTCTGACTGGGAATTCAAAGAATATATTGGGGTTACGTGCACCCACAATTTTTACTACTGGTATACAGTGCCATTGTCTGACTGGGAATTCAAAGAATATATTGGGAATACAAATACCCTCATTTCTTGCTACTGCCATATAGTGCCAGTGTCTGACTGGGAATTCAAAGAATATATTGGGGTTACGTGCACCCACAATTTTTACTACTGGTATACAGTGCCATTGTCTGACTGGGAATTCAAAGAATATATTGGGGTTATAAATACCCTCATTTCTTGCTACTGCCATATAGTGCCAGTTTCTGACTGGTAATTCAAAGAATATATTGGGGTTACGTGCACCCACAATTTTTACTACTGGTATACAGTGCCATTGTCTGACTGGGAATTCAAAGAATATATTGGGGTTATAAATACCCTCATTTCTTGCTACTGCCATATAGTGCCAGTTTCTGACTGGTAATTCAAAAAATATATTGGGGTTACGTGCACCCACAATTTTTACTACTGGTATACAGTGCCATTGTCTGACTGGGAATTCAAAGAATATATTGGGGTTATAAATACCCTCATTTCTTGCTACTGCCATATAGTGCCAGTTTCTGACTGGTAATTCAAAGAATATATTGGGGTTACGTGCACCCACAATTTTTACTACTGGTATACAGTGCCATTGTCTGACTGGGAATTCAAAGAGTATATTGGGAATACAAATACCCTCATTTCTTGCTACTACCATATAGTGCCAGTGTCTGACTGGTAATTCAAAGAATATATTGGGGTTACGTGCACCCACAATTTTTACTACTGGTATACAGTGCCATTGTCTGACTGGGAATTCAAAGAGTATATTGGGAATACAAATACCCTCATTTCTTGCTACTGCCATATAGTGCCAGTTTCTGACTGGTAATTCAAAGAATATATTGGGGTTACGTGCACCCACAATTTTTACTACTGGTATACAGTGCCATTGTCTGACTGGGAATTCAAAGAATATATTGGGGTTATAAATACCCTCATTTCTTGCTACTGCCATATAGTGCCAGTTTCTGACTGGTAATTCAAAGAATATATTGGGGTTACGTGCACCCACAATTTTTACTACTGGTATACAGTGCCATTGTCTGACTGGGAATTCAAAGAGTATATTGGGAATACAAATACCCTCATTTCTTGCTACTGCCATATAGTGCCAGTTTCTGACTGGGAATTCAAAGAATATATTGGGGTTACGTGCACCCACAATTTTTACTACTGGTATACAGTGCCATTGTCTGACTGGGAATTCAAAGAGTATATTGGGAATACAAATACCCTCATTTCTTGCTACTGCCATATAGTGCCAGTTTCTGACTGGGAATTCAAAGAATATATTGGGGTTACGTGCACCCACAATTTTTACTACTGGTATACAGTGCCATTGTCTGACTGGTAATTCAAAGAATATATTGGGGTTACGTGCACCCACAATTTTTACTACTGGTATACAGTGCCATTGTCTGACTGGGAATTCAAAGAGTATATTGGGAATACAAATACCCTCATTTCTTGCTACTGCCATATAGTGCCAGTTTCTGACTGGTAATTCA
The DNA here is from genome assembly GCF_031893055.1 of Leptodactylus fuscus. Classification (NCBI taxonomy): domain Eukaryota; kingdom Metazoa; phylum Chordata; class Amphibia; order Anura; family Leptodactylidae; genus Leptodactylus; species Leptodactylus fuscus. The sequence goes on from NC_134267.1 coordinate 80,627,914, forward strand.
AAGAATATATTGGGGTTACGTGCACCCACAATTTTTACTACTGGTATACAGTGCCATTGTCTGACTGGGAATTCAAAGAATATATTGGGGTTATAAATACCCTCATTTCTTGCTACTGCCATATAGTGCCAGTTTCTGACTGGTAATTCAAAGAATATATTGGGGTTACGTGCACCCACAATTTTTACTACTGGTATACAGTGCCATTGTCTGACTGGGAATTCAAAGAATATATTGGGGTTATAAATACCCTCATTTCTTGCTACTGCCATATAGTGCCAGTTTCTGACTGGTAATTCAAAGAATATATTGGGGTTACGTGCACCCACAATTTTTACTACTGGTATACAGTGCCATTGTCTGACTGGGAATTCAAAGAGTATATTGGGAATACAAATACCCTCATTTCTTGCTACTGCCATATAGTGCCAGTTTCTGACTGGGAATTCAAAGAATATATTGGGGTTACGTGCACCCACAATTTTTACTACTGGTATACAGTGCCATTGTCTGACTGGGAATTCAAAGAGTATATTGGGAATACAAATACCCTCATTTCTTGCTACTGCCATATAGTGCCAGTTTCTGACTGGTAATTCAAAGAATATATTGGGGTTACGTGCACCCACAATTTTTACTACTGGTATACAGTGCCATTGTCTGACTGGGAATTCAAAGAATATATTGGGGTTATAAATACCCTCATTTCTTGCTACTGCCATATAGTGCCAGTTTCTGACTGGGAATTCAAAGAATATATTGGGGTTACGTGCACCCACAATTTTTACTACTGGTATACAGTGCCATTGTCTGACTGGGAATTCAAAGAGTATATTGGGAATACAAATACCCTCATTTCTTGCTACTGCCATATAGTGCCAGTTTCTGACTGGGAATTCAAAGAATATATTGGGGTTACGTGCACCCACAATTTTTACTACTGGTATACAGTGCCATTGTCTGACTGGTAATTCAAAGAATATATTGGGGTTACGTGCACCCACAATTTTTACTACTGGTATACAGTGCCATTGTCTGACTGGGAATTCAAAGAGTATATTGGGAATACAAATACCCTCATTTCTTGCTACTGCCATATAGTGCCAGTTTCTGACTGGTAATTCAAAGAATATATTGGGGTTACGTGCACCCACAATTTTTACTACTGGTATACAGTGCCATTGTCTGACTGGGAATTCAAAGAATATATTGGGGTTATAAATACCCTCATTTCTTGCTACTGCCATATAGTGCCAGTTTCTGACTGGTAATTCAAAGAATATATTGGGGTTACGTGCACCCACAATTTTTACTACTGGTATACAGTGCCATTGTCTGACTGGGAATTCAAAGAATATATTGGGGTTATAAATACCCTCATTTCTTGCTACTGCCATATAGTGCCAGTTTCTGACTGGTAATTCAAAGAATATATTGGGGTTACGTGCACCCACAATTTTTACTACTGGTATACAGTGCCATTGTCTGACTGGGAATTCAAAGAGTATATTGGGAATACAAATACCCTCATTTCTTGCTACTGCCATATAGTGCCAGTTTCTGACTGGGAATTCAAAGAATATATTGGGGTTACGTGCACCCACAATTTTTACTACTGGTATACAGTGCCATTGTCTGACTGGGAATTCAAAGAGTATATTGGGAATACAAATACCCTCATTTCTTGCTACTGCCATATAGTGCCAGTTTCTGACTGGTAATTCAAAGAATATATTGGGGTTACGTGCACCCACAATTTTTACTACTGGTATACAGTGCCATTGTCTGACTGGGAATTCAAAGAATATATTGGGGTTATAAATACCCTCATTTCTTGCTACTGCCATATAGTGCCAGTTTCTGACTGGTAATTCAAAGAATATATTGGGGTTACGTGCACCCACAATTTTTACTACTGGTATACAGTGCCATTGTCTGACTGGGAATTCAAAGAATATATTGGGGTTACGTGCACCCACAATTTTTACTACTGGTATACAGTGCCATTGTCTGACTGGGAATTCAAAGAGTATATTGGGAATACAAATACCCTCATTTCTTGCTACTGCCATATAGTGCCAGTTTCTGACTGGTAATTCAAAGAATATATTGGGGTTACGTGCACCCACAATTTTTACTACTGGTATACAGTGCCATTGTCTGACTGGGAATTCAAAGAGTATATTGGGAATACAAATACCCTCATTTCTTGCTACTGCCATATAGTGCCAGTTTCTGACTGGGAATTCAAAGAATATATTGGGGTTACGTGCACCCACAATTTTTACTACTGGTATACAGTGCCATTGTCTGACTGGGAATTCAAAGAGTATATTGGGAATACAAATACCCTCATTTCTTGCTACTGCCATATAGTGCCAGTGTCTGACTGGGAATTCAAAGAATATATTGGGGTTACGTGCACCCACAATTTTTACTACTGGTATACAGTGCCAATTTCTAACTAGGAATTTAAAATGCGCAAGGCTCCCGGAAAGGGACGTGGACGAGGCCGTGGGCGAGGTCGGGGGAATGGTTCTGGGGAGCAAGGTAGCAGTGAAGCCACAGGGCGTCCCGTGCCTACTCCTGTGGGGCAGCAAGCATTGCGCCACTCCACAGTGCCAGGGTTGCTTGCCACATTAACTAAACTGCAGGGTACAAACCTTAGTAGGCCCGAGAACCAGGAACAGGTCTTGCAATGGCTGTCAGAGAACGCTTACAGCACATTGTCCAGCAGCCAGTCAGACTCTGCCTCCTCTCCTCCTATTACCCAACAGTCTTGTCTTCCTTCCTCCCAAAATTCCGAAGCTTTACAGAACAATAACCCAAACTGTCCCTGCTCCCCAGAGCTGTTCTCCGCTCCTTTCATTGTCCCTCAACCTGCCTCTCCACGTCACGATTCCACGAACCTAACAGAGGAGCATCTGTGTCCAGATGCTCAAACACTAGAGTCTCCTCCATCTCCGTTCGATTTGGTGGTGGATGACCAGCAACCCACCCTCATCGACGATGATGTGACGCAGTTGCCGTCAGGGCATCCAGTTGACCGGCGCATTGTGCGGGAGGAGGAGATGAGACAGGAGTTGGAAGAGGAAGTGGTGGATGATGAGGACACTGACCCGACCTGGACAGGGGGGATGTCAAGCGGGGAAAGTAGTGTGGATGTTGAGGCAGGTGCAGCACCAAAAAGGGTAGCTAGAGGCAGAGGCAGAGGTCAGCAGCTTAGGCGAAGCCAGGCCACACCCGGAATCTCCCAAGATGTTCCAGTTCGTACCCAGCCCCGAAAAACTCCCACCTCGAGGGCACGTTTCTCGAAGGTGTGGAGTTTTTTCAAGGAATGCGCCGAGGACAGATATAGTGTTGTCTGCACAATTTGCCTCTCGAAATTGATTAGGGGCTCTGAGAAGAGCAACCTGTCCACCACTTCAATGCGCCGTCATTTGGAATCCAAGCACTGGAATCAGTGGCAGGCAGCAACGGCAGGACAAAGGCCGCCTGCCGTTCACGCCACTGCCACTGCCTCTGCCACTGCCTCTGCCACTGCCACTGCTGACTGTGCTGGCGATGCACTCCAGAGGACGAGCCAGGACACCACTTCATCTGCCTCCGCCACTTTGTTGACTTCTACCTCATCCTCCCCTGGTCCTGTCTTATCTCCTTCTCCTGCACCATCAAAGGCACCATCAGGCGTTTCTTTACAACAACCCACCATCTCTCAGACATTGGAGCGGCGGCAGAAATACACTGCTAACCACCCACACGCGCAAGCCTTGAACGCCAACATCGCTAAACTGCTGGCCCAGGAGATGTTGGCGTTCCGGCTTGTTGAAACTCCCGCCTTCCTGGACCTGATGGCAACTGCGGCACCTCGCTATGCCGTCCCTAGCCGTCACTACTTCTCCCGGTGTGCCGTCCCCGCCTTGCACCAGCACGTGTCACTCAACATCAGGCGGGCCCTTAGTTCCGCGCTTTGCACAAAGGTCCACTTGACCACCGACGCGTGGACAAGTGCATGCGGACAGGGACGCTACATTTCACTGACGGCACACTGGGTGAATGTAGTTGAGGCTGGGACTGCTTCCCAAACTGGCCCGGTGTACCTCGTCTCCCCGCCTAACATTCCTGGCAGGGACACGAGAAGAACACCCCCCTCCTCCTCCTCCTCTACCGCCTCCTCCTCCGCCACCGCCTCCTCCTCCGCCACCGCCTCCTCCTCCGCTGTTAGATTGACCCCAGCTACGAGTTGGAAACGTTGCAGCACTGGCGTTGGTAGACGTCAGCAGGCTGTGCTGAAGCTGATCAGCTTGGGGGACAGACAGCACACTGCCTCCGAGGTGAGGGATGCCCTCCTCGATGAGACGGCAATATGGTTTGAGCCGCTGCACCTGGGCCCAGGCATGGTCATTTGTGATAACGGCCGGAACCTGGTAGCAGCTCTGGAGCTTGCCGGACTCCAACATGTTCCATGCCTGGCCCACGTCTTCAACCTAGTGGTGCAACGTTTCCTAAAGAGCTACCCCAATGTTCCAGAGCTACTGGTGAAAGTGCGGCGCATGTGCGCCCACTTTCGCAAGTCGACAGTAGCCGCTGCTAGCTTAAAATCTCTCCAGCAACGCCTGCATGTGCCACAACACCGGCTTTTGTGTGACGTCCCCACACGCTGGAACTCAACGTTTCAGATGTTGAATAGAGTGGTTGAGCAGCAGAGACCTTTGATGGAATACCAGCTACAAAACCCTAGGGTGCCACAAAGTCAGCTGCCTCAGTTTCACATCCATGAGTGGCCATGGATGAGAGACCTTTGTGACATCCTACGGGTCTTTGAGGAGTCCACAAGGAGGGTGAGCTCTGAGGATGCGATGGTGAGCCTTACAATCCCGCTCTTGTGTGTTCTGAGAGAATCCCTGATTGACATCAGGGATAACTCAGATCACACAGAGGAGTTAGGGATAGCATCCGATCCGTCACAGCTGGAGAGTAGGTCCACACATCTGTCCGCTTCACTGCGTTTAATGGAGGAGGAGGAGGAGGAGGAGGAGGAAGAAGAGTTGTCCGATGATGTGATGGTGATACAGGAGGCTTCCGGGCAACTTCGAATCGTCCCATTGTTGCAGCGCGGATGGGTAGACATGGAGGATGAGGAGGAAATGGAGATTGAACTTTCCGGTGGGGCCAGAGGAGTCATGCCAACTAACACTGTGGCAGACATGGCTGAGTTCATGTTGGGGTGCTTTACAACCGACAAGCGTATTGTCAAAATCATGGAGGACAACCAGTACTGGATCTTTGCTATCCTTGACCCCCGGTATAAAAACAACATCTCGTCTTTTATTCCGGTAGAGGGGAGGGCCAATCGCATCAATGCTTGCCACAGGCAATTGGTGCAGAATATGATGGAGATGTTTCCAGCATGTGACGTTGGCGGCAGGGAGGGCAGTTCCTCCAGTAGGCAACCAAGTTCTCACCGGTCCACACAAACGAGGGGCACACTGTCTAAGGTCTGGGACACCTTGATGGCACCCCCTCGCCAAAGTGCCGCCACGGAGGGTCCTAGTGTCACCAGGCGTGAGAAGTATAGGCGCATGTTGCGGGAATACCTTTCCGACCACAGCCCTGTCCTCTCCGACCCCTCTGCGCCCTACACGTATTGGGTGTCGAAGTTGGACCTGTGGCTTGAACTTGCCCTATATGCCTTGGAGGTGCTGTCCTGTCCTGCCGCCAGCGTCCTATCTGAGAGGGTGTTCAGTGCAGCCGGTGGCATCATCACTGACAAGCGCACCCGTCTGTCAGCTGAGAGTGCCGACCGGCTCACTTTGATAAAAATGAACCACCACTGGGTAGAGCCGTCATTTTTGTGCCCACCTGTGTAAAGCACCCCAACATGAAACTCCATGTCTGTACTCAACCTCTCCAATTCCTCCGCATCCTCATACTCATCCACCATAAGCGTTGCACAATTCTGCTAATACTAGGCTCCCTCCACCCTGATTTCCCCCAACTCTGCTGGTTAGAGGCTCCCTCCACCCTGATTTCCACCAACTCTGCTGGTTAGAGGCTCCCTCCACCATGAATTTGCCCAAACTGGGCTGTTTAGAGGCTCCCTCCACCATGAATTTGCCCAAACTGGGCTGTTTAGAGGCTCCCTCCACCATGAATTGGTCCAAACTGGGTTTTTTAGAGGCTCCCTCCACCATGAATTGGTCCAAACTGGGCTGGTTAGAGGCTCCCTCCACCATGAATTTGCCCAAACTGGGCTGTTTAGAGGCTCCCTCCACCATGAATTGGTCCAAACTGGGCTGGTTAGAGGCTCCCTCCACCATTAATTGGTCCAAACTGGGCTGGTTAGAGGCTCCCTCCACCATTAATTGGTCCAAACTGGGCTGGTTAGAGGCTCCCTCCACCATGAATTGGTCCAAACTTGGCTGTTTAGAGGCTCCCTCCACCATGAATTGGTCCAAACTGGGCTGGTTAGAGGCTCCCTCCACCATTAATTGGTCCAAACTGGGCTGGTTAGAGGCTCCCTCCACCATGAATTTGCCCAAACTGGGCTGTTTAGAGGCTCCCTCCACCATGAATTTGCCCAAACTGGGCTGTTTAGAGGCTCCCTCCACCATGAATTGGTCCAAACTGGGTTTTTTAGAGGCTCCCTCCACCATGAATTGGTCCAAACTGGGCTGGTTAGAGGCTCCCTCCACCATTAATTGGTCCAAACTGGGGTGGTTAGAGGCTCCCTCCACCATTAATTGGTCCAAACTGGGCTGGTTAGAGGCTCCCTCCACCATTAATTGGTCCAAACTGGGCTGGTTAGAGGCTCCCTCCACCATTAATTGGTCCAAACTGGGCTGTTTAGAGGCTCCCTCCACCATTAATTGGTCCAAACTGGGCTGGTTAGAGGCTCCCTCCACCATGAATTTGCCCAAACTGGGCTGTTTAGAGGCTCCCTCCACCATTAATTGGTCCAAACTGGGCTGGTTAGAGGCTTCCTCCACCATGAATTTGCCCAAACTGGGCTGTTTAGAGGCTCCCTCCACCATGAATTGGTCCAAACTGGGTTTTTTAGAGGCTCCCTCCACCATGAATTGGTCCAAACTGGGTTTTTTAGAGGCTCCCTCCACCATGAATTGGTCCAAACTGGGCTGGTTAGAGGCTCCCTCCACCATGAATTTCCCAAAACTTGGCTGTTTAGAGGCTCCCTCCACCATGAATTGGTCCAAACTGGGCTGGTTAGAGGCTCCCTCCACCATGAATTTCCCAAAACTTGGCTGTTTAGAGGCTCCCTCCACCATGAATTGGTCCAAACTGGGCTGGTTAGAGGCTCCCTCCACCATTAATTGGTCCAAACTGGGCTGGTTAGAGGCTCCCTCCACCATGAATTGGTCCAAACTGGGTTTTTTAGAGGCTCCCTCCACCATGAATTGGTCCAAACTGGGGTTTTTAGAGGCTCCCTCCACCATTAATTGGTCCAAACTGGGCTGGTTAGAGGCTCCCTCCACCATGAATTTGCCCAAACTGGGCTGGTTAGAGGCTCCCTCCACCATGAATTGGTCCAAACTGGGTTTTTTAGAGGCTCCCTCCACCATGAATTTGCCCAAACTGGGCTGGTTAGAGGCTCCCTCCACCATGAATTGGTCCAAACTGGGGTTTTTAGAGGCTCCCTCCACCATGAATTTGCCCAAACTGGGGTGTTTAGAGGCTCCCTCCACCATGAATTTGCCCAAACTCTGCTGGTTAGAGGCTCAATCCACCCTGATTTTCAAAACAAATGTTGGTGCCAACCTCAACTTACTACAAGGGCCAAATTCACTGCTGGTGACAAGCTCTCCTCACTGCAAGTGCCAAATACACATGTTTCAAGGTGTTTTCCTACTGTCAGAGAGGTGGTATTGAGTGTGTAAAGTGTGTAGTTGTTAGGCTGTGATGTTGGGGTAATAGAGGGTCTTTGGTGTGTTAGATGCCCCCAGACATGCTTCCCCTGCTGTCCCAGTGTCATTCCAGAGGTGTTGGCATCATTTCCTGGGGTGTCATAGTGGACTTGGTGACCCTCCAGACACGGATTTGGGTTTCCCCCTTAACGAGTATCTGTTCCCCATAGACTATAATGGGGTTCGAAACCCGTTCGAACACACGAACATTGAGCGGCTGTTCGAATCGAATTTCGAACCTCGAACATTTTAGTGTTCGCTCATCTCTATTTACTATGGCTAATTAACCTGTCTTTCTGTGGTTGTACCTAGGGGGCTACAACCCTAGTATAATTGTGTTATATACAGAATCCAGGAAATAAAAAAATTATATAAGGTGTGTGTGTGTATATATATATATATATATATATATATATATATATACACTCACCGGCCACTTTATTAGGTACACCATGCTAGTAACGGGTTGGACCCCCTTTTGCCTTCAGAACTGCCTCAATTCTTCGTGGCATAGATTCAACAAGGTGCTGGAAGCATTCCTCAGAGATTTTGGTCCATATTGACATGATGGCATCACATAGTTGCCGCAGATTTGTTGGCTGCGCATCCATGATGCGAATCTCCCGTTCCACTACATCCCAAAGATGCTCTATTGGATTGAGATCTGGTGACTGTGGAGGCCATTGGAGTACAGTGAACTCATTGTCATGTTCAAGAAACCAGTCTGAGATGATTCCAGCTTTATGACATGGCGCATTATCCTGCTGAAAGTAGCCATCAGATGTTGGGTACATTGTGGTCATAAAGGGATGGACATGGTCAGCAACAATACTCAGGTAGGCTTTGGTGTTGCAACGATGCTCAATTGGTACCAAGGGGCCCAAAGAGTGCCAAGAAAATATTCCCCACACCATGACACCACCACCACCAGCCTGAACCGTTGATACAAGGCAGGATGGATCCATGCTTTCATGTTGTTGACGCCAAATTCTGACCCTACCATCTGAATGTCGCAGCAGAAATCGAGACTCATCAGACCAGGCAACGTTTTTCCAATCTTCAATTGTCCAATTTCGATGAGCTTGTGCAAATTGTAGCCTCAGTTTCCTGTTCTTAGCTGAAAGGAGTGGCACCCGGTGTGGTCTTCTGCTGCTGTAGCCCATCTGCCTCAAAGTTCGACGTACTGTGCGTTCAGAGATGCTCTTCTGGCTACCTTGGTTGTAACAGGTGGCTATTTGAGTCACTGTTGCCTTTCTATCAGCTCGAACCAGTCTGGCCATTCTCCTCTGACCTCTGGCATCAACAACGCATTTCCGCCCACAGAACTGCCGCTCACTGGATGTTTTTTCTTTTTCGGACCATTCTCTGTAAACCCTAGAGATGGTTGTGCGTGAAAATCCCAGTAGATCAGCAGTTTCTGAAATACTCAGACCAGCCCTTCTGGCACCAACAACCATGCCACGTTCAAAGGCACTCAAATCACCTTTCTTCCCCATACTGATGCTCGGTTTGAACTGCAGGAGATTGTCTTGACCATGTCTACATGCCTAAATGCACTGAGTTGCCACCATGTGATTGTCTGATTAGAAATTAAGTGTTAACGAGCAGTTGGACAGGTGTACCTAATAAAGTGGCCGGTGAGTGTATATATATATATATATATATATATATATATATATATATATATAATCCTAGCTGAACTGTTACAAGCTTCTGGTTTATCCATTTTTTCTCCTCAAAGAACTGAATGAGGCACATCAAGAAATCCTTTCACTTACATTTTAGTTTTTTTGTGAAAGGAAGTCAAATACTGAAAAACACAGTTTATTGTAAACCTAGCTTAATAGTGACAGTTGCCTACTAATGCTATATATAGCAGGAGGAGGAGGTGGGGGCTAATAAGGTAGACCCTTTTTTCCTGTACTATTTAAACACCCATAATAGTATGATGGATGATGGGAAAGGGTTAAGGAGTGTAGACAGGGCGAGGTGAAGGTTGTGGAAGGAAGATACTTCCCGTTAAGATGCTTCTCTCCAAATGGTAATGGACTGGAATCCATATCCAGGTTTTGGGTGTGGTTATAGACCCGGGCTCAAAGCTCTAGTTCTGTGTTTGGTTAGAGCCGAAGTTGAAGCCTTAACATTGACCAGATAGGAAGGTGGGTCTCGCTCTCCTTTCTTCTTCTGATGGTGGCTCTAAGCCACAAACACTCTGACTGTATGGAGGTTAAAGTGGAGACAAGCTGCTAACCTGGTGAGCCTGTGGGATTGTTTTTGTCACAAAGACTGTTTTGTGTTGCTGGACTTTTCTACCATTTGGCTGAACTAAGCCATGTTGTTTTATGTTGCCCTATGCTGCCGAAAGATATTTGTGTTTGGACTTTGTGAACTCCTCCCAATAAAGCACCAGTGTGAATTTGCAAACAATCCTCCACGTGTCTTACTTGTCTGGTAAAAAGCCCCTTAAGGTCCCGAAGTTACAGGAGTTAGTGGTGACCTACATTCGATACTCACCACTCAATATTTCCTCACTGCTCCAAGACCTGATGTGACTAAATTGATACACAGCTTTCTTCCCAACCAAAGAAATCTAATTGACAAACAAGGCCACCTGCACTTATAAATGTTGTTCATGTATGGCTTTTCAGCACATCGAAGTGGGGATGACAAGTTCTATCGTTAGAATCCTGTTTTTAGCTAAACCCTCATCGGAATAGCCTTAAGAAAGGCTATTCTTCCCCTACCTTTAGAAGTCTTCACCATTCGGTATATATTCCTGGTTTATTCATTATGGTAATGAATTTTCTTGCAGAACTGGGGGTTGTCCCCAGCGCTCAGACAGCACTGGGGGTGTCCCCTCTGCTGCAAGAAAACTCTCCATTTAATACATAGCTTTCAACATTTCTAGCCAAGATTCAGAGTATTAATATAAAAATTGAGAAGCACTTGACAAGCTGCTTTATGTTTCCTGGATAACAGGGACTCTACTGCATACCTCCCATGAATGGAGTGAGACTAAATGGGGGGTATCACAATTTTTACGCACGTCATACCTAATGATGATTGGATAGGAAGGATGCCAGTTCTGCTCCTTGAGAAAAAAATATTAACACTTTACATGTTTATGAGATCCAGCCATTCACTGTGAGTTCACTGTATATAGGTATATGTGCTTGAATTTGGGGGATGAGACTTCTACTATATCTCATCCTCAAGTATTATAGTGACCACCAATATATGTGATGGTAACCTGAATTCCCTGTCGTCCTCAACAGCGGCACAATGTGGGGGTATTTCTGCCCCTGTGTGCTGGTAGGACAGGCGGATATTTAATTAGCCAATCAAATGCGTGGCAGGCCCTATAAGAGGGCACAAGAACCTCCCCTCTGCGTGTTTTTTTCTGTCCTGTGTGGACAGAGGACAGGTGGGAGGACTTGTGTCCTCTTTGAGAAGCTCAGCAGGATCACTCACCTCCTGAGCGGTTGTTTTCTTCTTGTCACCTTCTGTGCCCTGCGGGGAGAAGGTGCTTGTTAGCCATGTGTGGCTACCCCCCTCTATCCCCCCTGCCCCCCCTCTCCTCCGCTTCCCCTGCTCCTTGTGACTTACCTGACATTTTGGTGAGAGTCCGGGGACTCCGCATGCCGCCTCTGGTGGCCGCGCGGACTGCCGGCGGGTGGAACCACACTGTTGTGTATCCTGTTCCCCGCCGGCCGCTGTAAGCGCGCACTTCCGGTTTCGCCGGAAGTATCATAGCGCCTTGGCAACGGCCTGGCGCTGGCGGCCGCTCACTCAGGGAAGATTCAGGCCTTATTAAAGGCCGGAAAAGACGGGGAGATGTGGGGGTAAGTGCCCGTGTTAAGGGCCTCTTGGTGGGGGGGAATGTATATCTTTGCAGACCCCTGATTACAGGGTTAGTTGTCTGGGCAGGTTGCCTCACCTGCTTTGATTGTGGCTCCGCCCACTTCCAGCTGGCCAGAATTAAGAGGCTGGCTGGCCTGGTGTCAGAGACCTTCCTGCAGTATCTGCTGAAGGCGTGCGATTGTGGTGTTCATTGATCTTGAACTCTTTTCCAGTTTGCAAACTTTATTGGGAACCGGCTGTGATGGCCGAGTGGTTAAGGTTTTGGACTCGAAATCCAATGGAGTCTCCCCGCACAGGTTCAGATCCTGTTCACAGCGCCAGCCCGGCTAGCTCAGTCGGTAGAGCATGAGACTCTTAATCTCAAGGTCGTGGGTTCGAGTCGCACGTTGGGCGCCAAGTCACCTCTCTGTCCGGTCTACAGGACCTGGTAAGATTTACCCTTTTTTTAAAAGCTGGTATGATGTCATGGTGACAGTGTTGCATGGTCTATTATCTCTCTCTGTAGGATATGTCATCCTCTACTACCCCTCCTGGGGATGGTAGGAGGAAAACCTCTTCCAAGAGGAAACATCTTTCCTGCTTCGATTGCGACACACCGCTCCCTGATGGTAGGTAGCGGCTTGAAAGGTTGTGCCCTGCGGGGTACTACTGGTCCTATAACTTGCCTATTTTCAGGCTATGAGTGGGCCCGTTGTCGCGGGTGCAGAGGTCCTCCACCTGTGGAGCCCTCTCCCAGAGATATGATGGCATGGGTCAAGGAGATGGTGAGTTTGGGCATCGCTTGGGTAAATAGTTTTTCCCTTGCTTGTACTCTCCTTTTTGTTTTGCAGGATGATTCCCTCAAAGGGATCCATTGCACCTTGTCTCAGCTCACCAGGAGACCATGCTCTGAGCTCCGTTCCTCGTCTCTCCCCCCTCCCTTGTAACACCTGCGGGTGGCAGAGGATGATTCCTCCGAGGACGACTCAGTTATTCCAGCAGAACTGCGTTCCATTATGAACAAACGGGCAGGCTGCTGAAGTCCATCCGGTCTACAGTGGGCCGAGATGTTGACAGGGAAGCCTCCACGTCTGCCTCTGGGGGACATATTGCCTTCCATGCGGACGCCACGCTGACCGACCTTATGGCGCAGCAGTGGAAACAGCCAGAGAAAGGACATTCGCTTTCCAGGATCTTCAAGAGTTTGTTTCCTATTAACACTACCCAGTGGGATTCCTGGGGGCCTCCCCCGAAGGTGGATTTGGCCGTAGCAAAGCTGTCCCGCAGAACCCTGGTGCCCTTGGAAGATGGTTCAAATCTTCAGGACCCTCTGGATCGTAGGGCGGACTCCGTTCTGAAGAAGGTCTACTCAGCTTCCTCCGCGCAAGCCTCTGTGGCCATAGCCTCCTCTATGGTTGGTGACTTTTTGCGCAACCGCTTAGCCGCCTTGGAGCGGGATATAGACTTGGGCGTAGACAGAGATGAGATTCTGGCCTCTATGAAAAGAGTTCATAGGGCTGCAGATTATTTGGCGGAATCCTCCTGCCATCAATTAAAAATCTCCGCCAAATCTATGGCGTTGTCTACTGCGGTCCGTAGACCCCTTTGGCTAAAGCCTTGGCGGGCAGATTTTGCGTCTAAAGCAGCACTCTGTGCTCTCCCCTTTGAGCCGGGAAGGGTGTCTGGCCAAAGCTTAGACGCCATTATGGAGGGATTAGCTGAAGGTAGGGGAAGGTCCCTACCTCAAGCATCCAGGGGCAGATGTGCTCCCTCTAGAGGCAGAGGTTCTTCCTCTAATTATAGACGCCCTTCCCAACAACGGCGTTTTAGATATCGCCCTAGGGGAGCTGGTCGTGGCGCTTCCAAGGAGGACACCAAGAGGAAGCCTGAGTTTTGACGTGGGGCAGCTCCCTGTGGCCCCCCTTCCTGGGAGGACGTCTTTCCTCCTTTTCCAGAGCATGGTTCACCCATATCCAAGACCCATGGGTGTTGAAGATCATACAACACGGGTATCACATCGACTTTCATCTTCCACCTCCAGATCGGTTCGTTTCCACCCAAACTCTTCCACCTTCTCAGCAGGCCAGTCTAGAAGCCTTGGTTGCCGAATATGTTACCAAGGGCGCCCTGGAGAAGGTACCAGCCTCAGACCTCAGTCTGGGAGTCTACTCCCCCGTCTTTCTGGTCCCCAAGTTCACCGGGGGCTGGAGGATGATAATAGATCTGAGGTACCTCAATCGGTTTATCAGGAAGAGGTCATTTCGAATGGAAACTGTGGATTCCGTGGCTGTGTTTCTTCAGCCAGGAGAGGTGATGGTTACCCTCGATTTGAAGGACGCCTATCTACATGTCCCCATTGCTCATTTCCACAGGAAGTTCCTCAGGATTGCCGTCGCTATGGCCGGCCACAGGGAGCACTATCAATTCACAGCTCTGCCATTCGGCATCACATCCGCCCCACTGGTATTCACCAAGGTGATTTCTCCGGTCGCCGCGGCCCTCAGACTTCAGGGTCTTTTCATCGTCCCTTATCTAGACGACTGGCTACTGAAAGCTCAGTCTCCTGCTGCCCTCCTCCAGCAGCTCAACCTTGCCATCAACTTCCTACAGGAGTTAGGATTATCAATTGGGAGAAGTCCGAAATCGTTCCATCCACCTGAAGAAAATTCCTCGGATTTATAGTGGATTCAGAAGCGATGCAGATCTTCCTCTCCAGTCCAAGGAAGGAAAGAATCCAAGCCAGTGCACGATTCCTATTGCGCACTCGGCAGGTAACCATCCGGACCGCCATGAGAGTCCTGGGCCTGATGTCATCCTCGGCCAGGGCGGTGCCTTGGACTTTATGGCATTTGCGTCCCCTGCAGATGGAAGTGTTGAGAACCTGGAACAGGTCTCCACGGGGATTGCACAAGAAGATCTGCCTTTCTCCCGCTACCCGTCTTTCCCTCAGATGGTGGATACACCTGAAAGACGGAAGGTCCACGGTCCCGACAGTGTGGACCCTGTTGACAACAGATGCATCCCAGTGGGGATGGGGAGCCCATTGTCAAGACAAAACTGTACAAGGACGATGGAGATGTCCGGAGCTGGGGTCATCCAATCTCAAGGAACTCAGAGCAGTGTACCTGGCCCTAGTACACTTTGCCCCAGAATTGAAAGGCAAGTCTGTCAAAAACCGGTCAGACAATACGACGGTGGTAGTCTATATAAACAAACAAGGGGGCACCAGGTCACCAACCTTGCTGAGAGAGACGAATCTCATATTTGCCTAGGCGGAGAAGAATCTGGTCCAGTTATCCACTGTTCACATAAAGGGCTCCCTGAACATAGTAGCGGATCAGCTGAGTCAGGGTATTACCGTATCAGGAGAATGGTCTCTCAATCCAGACGTATTTCAACAGATCGTCCAGAGATGGGGTCTCCCGGAGGTCGATCTTATGGCTACCTGACTCAACGCCAAGGTGGGGACCTTCTGCTCTCTGTACCAGGAGGACAATCCCTTGGCGGTGGATGCCCTGTCCATCCCATGGAGGTTCAGGCTGTTTTACATATTCCCTCCAATTCCAATCATACCGAAGGTATTGATAAAAATAAGACAGGACCAAGCCTCGGGAATAGCCATAATCCCGTTCTGGCCAAAAAGGGCTTGGTTTGCTCAGCTCATACAAATGAGTCAGGGCATTTATTGGAGGCTTCCCCCACTCCCAGACCTGGTAACCCAAGGAGAGCTGAGATGCCAGGATCTGAGGAGACTCAACCTGACAGCCTGGAGGTTGACCAGTCCCTATTGAGAAATAGAGGACTGTCACAAGCCGTCTTGAAGACCCTATCCAGTGCCAGAGCAGATTCGACTAACAGGAACTACCGTCGAATAGGTAACATCTTTAATGCCTGGTGTCTGCAGCATCAAGTGGACTCCACCGATCCCCCTACGGAGGCGATCCTGGACTTCCTTCAAGACGGACTAGACAGAGGTCTTGCTGCGGCCACACTCAAGGTACACGTAGCGGCCCTGTCCGCCTATCTGGGGAGGCGTTTGTCTCAGGATCCTTTAGTGAGCACCTTTATTAAAGGGGCAACTAGGCTGAGACCGGTGGTAAACACCCCTGTCCACCAATGGGACCTTATTCCGGTCCTGAACGCCCTATGTGGCCAGCCATTTGAACCTCTGGAAGAGGTCTCCCTCAAGTCGCTAACCGGCAAAATGGCGCTGCTATTGGCAGTCACACCTGCCAAACGCGTTAGTGAACTACAAGCTTTGTCCGCTGAGGAGCCATATACCACCTTTTTCTCTGACCATGTACAGGTTCCTCCCTGGGTTTCGTCCCAAGGTGCCATCTGCTGTAAACAGGAACCAACTGATTTCCCTTCCAGTATTTTTTCCGTTCCCTTCTTCTGCTGAAGAAGAAAGATGGCACAAGCTGGATGTGGTTAGATGCCTGCAGATCTACTTGCAGCGCACTCGCCCCTTTAGGTGGACTGAAAACCTGTTGGTCATCTACACGGGGAAAAACAAGGGCGCCAAAGCCGCCAAAGCTACAATATCCCGGTGGGTTACCGAGACTATTAGAGTCACCTATACCGCCCAAGGGCTGTCGGCTCCATCTTTCCTTCATGCCCATTCAACCAGGGCAGTGTCCACTTCACGGGCAGAAAGAAGTGCTTTGTCTGTGGACCAAATATATGCAGCTGCCTCTTGGGCATCTGAATCCACCTTCATTCGGCATTACCGCCTGAAGGACCAAGTGGCAGATTCCACTGCCTTTGCCCAGACCAGTTTAAGTTCGGTCATGGGTTTGTCCCACCCATCTTGGGGACCTGCTTGCTATATCCCCACATTGTGCCACTGTTGAGGACGACAGGGAACGAGTGATTATGAAGATAATCTTGTTTCCCTTAGTCCTAACAGCGGCACAAGATTTCCCACCCTGGGAATCATATCTTATGTATAAAACTGTATATAAATGTAATGGAGGTACTTTTGTATTTACACGCAGAGGGGAGGTTCTTGTGCCCTCTTATAGGGCCTGCCACGCATTTGATTGGCTAATTAAATATCCGCCTGTCCTACCAGCACACAGGGGCAGAAATACCCCCACATTGTGCCGCTGTTAGGACTAAGGGAAACAAGATTATCTTCATAATCACTCGTTAGTCAGCAAAGGCTTCTGGGAAGTCGGGCATGTTGTTCAGGGTTGCTTGCTATAGAGGGCAGCAAACAGAGGCACTGTTTCCCTGTTTACATCTTGGGAGACATATTTGCATATTCTTCCCATGTTCCTTTGCAGTGGAGCAACTATGGCTATAAGTCTCCACACACCTGAGAAGGTGGTTTCTCCCTAAGGAGTGACGTTATCCCGACAAAATAATTATGTTATTCTACTATGAATAAAATGTCATTGTAATAATTTTGTGTTTCAGTATATACACAACTACATATTATTTATGACAAATAATGAGGACAAAACAGGTCAGACTAGTCTAGTTAACCAACTTAGATTTTTGATCATTATGCATCCATAGACTAATGTTAATGATTATTATTAAGTGCGCATAGAATGTCTGTTAAGTATCTATGTCCAACACATGTTTATATTTTTCCTTTGTTGAGCATGGGTGTATATTATGAATCATGTATGGTATTTAAATGAACGCCTCATTACACTATGATATAGTATCCAATCTTAGGTTAAATATAGCTTAACATTCACTATTGTGACTTTTAGCAACACTAGAAAAAAAAGAATAAATCCATTGATCCGTACACAAAGGCCCCTAGCAGATTATAATCCATATTTATACTTTAGGACATGAACTTCTACAACTTTAACAAGTACATCACTCAACATGAACACAGCATTATGCAGTGACTTTTGTCCATGACCGACTTTAAATTTAATGTGTCAGAGAGCAGAATGTTTTCAAGCAATCTATTCATTTAGATAAAAAAATACCTACAAGGCAAAATTTTTAATCCTTGTGACTTTCCATAATGTATTTTAGTCTTCTGACAGTAAAAATAATTTGTTATCTAAAATGTTCTTTTGTTTGGCTTGGACATCAGATCTGTTGAGTTATGTCTTTTATTTTCTCTCCATAAAACCATGGCAGCTCATGACTGGCTTCCATATTCACCAATTAAGAACACATTCTTTCTATTCCGAGTTATATAATCTCAAGGAGACCAACCCTTCCCAACCCTTTCAGGAAAAACAAGACTACATAATGGAATTTCTAAAATGCCTCTCACTCTTCCCACTGTCTCTGACTCTGAGCGAGTGGCGCTAAGTGAAACCTTTCACCCCAGAGGAAGTAGCAAACATTCTTTACAGTTTCCCAATTGGCAATCGTGCAGCATCACAGTGCTACTACTTTAAGTGTTTGTCTATTGTGCCTCTGGGTTATGTTGATATGTCCTGTTCGTTATGTATATACTACATGTACATTGTTTGCAGCTTTCCCTTGTTATTTTCCCCCTCATTGTTCAAACCTTAGCCTTCAGCTCTGGCCAATCATAGCCCACTTGGCAGGATTGTAGGAGACTCTCATCTCTTAGTCGAGTATGTGACAGGGTGCAGAGGTTTCCTGCCTCCAGCATCTGAACTGAGGTCCAATGGCTAGCCATACAGCCTTTGAAGGATTAGTCATCGCCCCACGCTCATCTAGAGACTGCTCTGAGAAGGGAGTGTAGCTTTCTGGAGTATTGGGCATTATCTGTGCCATGCTAGGAGATGCAAGAGAGGACCCTGACAGAAGGAATATGTTCCAGCCTAATTTAGAGGTAAACAGATCCCTGTCGGGACTCAGGTACCGTATCACTGTCAGGAGAGGCACAAGAGGAGTAGTAGTTGGAGGAGTATGCCATAGAGCCTGAAACATCCCTGGGCACTCTCCTAATACCAAGGCTGGGGGATTGGACAGTGTTATACCCCATTTGGAAGTTGCCATTTTCTTCTGTTCCAGTTGCTAAAATAAACTGTTACCTGGTTCAACTGCATTTCTGGCCTCCTGAGTCATACCTAAATTACCATCAAGAAGGGGCTGGACTGGGGGGAACAGCTCTAGGGGGAGGCCTCAAATGACGCGGGCTCATCTGGATTGCAGCCATTGGTCCAATTTTGAATGGGTGAGTATGTGTCACCAAGTTTGGTTGTGGTGGCGTGATTTATAATGAAAAGCCCAAGAAAATAACGGCACTCTCCGTGAGGAAGACTGGAGAGGTGAATCTTCCTCCTTCACCCTCTTTTAATTGTGAGTGGAAGTGTGTTTGTTTTGTGTGTCTTGTCATTGTTTTTCTTTTCTTTATTTTTATGATTGATCTTTGGTGGAATTCATTAGGGATGAGTAGTTGTCTTAGGGAAATTCTGGAATTGGCATGACGGCATGGCGGGGAATCCTCGGAGCTGGAATGTTGGATCAGGTGGTATGGTTGGGGGGACGAGCCAGGGGGCTCTGGACTCCCTAATTAATATCATCACTAGGAATGTAATTCGGGGGATATTTTAAATGGGAATCCCTTTCTCACCTTAGTATGGTGAGTTGGTGCCTCTGAGCTTGCCTTGAGGCTGGAGGTAAACAAGAATTGTGGATATTAGGCCAGAATGTGGGCTCCGAGTTTTCTCAGGTTACAAAGCTCAGGAATGTTACATGGACTATTTGTTTGTTAATAAAGATGGTTGTTGTGGCCAATTTAATCCACCCACTTGTCTGGAATTTTGATTATTTAGGTGGATGGATCTATGTTAACAGGAGGAAGGACTAAACGGTACCATATCAAGGCCCTTCCATCCAACATTCCACCGGCTCAGAGAGGAGAGGTCCCCTCTCCAACTGGAAGCGCCCTGGTGAAAACTACTACCACCATCATCCGGTAGTGCTGCAGGACTACCCTCAATGGTGTTTGGCCCAGGAGCAGATCTGAAGTGCTTGGTGGAGTGAACTCAACCTAACAGGTGGCACATCTTCCATCACTACAACTCCCATCCTTCGGTCTCCTCCATTTGGGTTGAGGCAAATGTCCTGGTCCAGATAGTCTATCGCATCTGTATTACAAGGCTTTCCAAAACCAATTCCTTCCCTACCTTACCAGATATTGTGACACACGACTCAAGAAACCCTAATACCAAAAGAGAGTAAAGATCCCCATTTATGCAGTAGTTATAGACTCATTTCTCTACTGAATATGGATCTAAAGGTATGGTCAAAACTCCTGGCTCTTAGACTAAGGGACTACCTTTCACACCTATTGTGTGATGAGCAGACGAGCTTTGCCCTCCCTACCCTTGACAAAGACAATGCCATCCATCTTTTATATGCTATTGCTATTCCCAAATCCCCTTAGATCTGTTTGGTGTTGATGACAAAAAGTCATTCAACAGAGGCGATCGGTCCTTTGTGACTGCAACACTTCTTGCCTTTGGTCTGCCTTAGGACTTTATTATAGCTGGTTTCTCTGTATATTCTCAACCCCATGCTCGTTTAAAAGTAAATGGTACACTTTCAGACTACTTCACTATCTCAAACAGTACCCGGCAGGGATGCATGCTCTCCCCAACATCATTTATACTTAAATTAGAGGCAGTGACGTACATACCGGAGTAGCAGCAGTAGCCGCTGACACATGGTTGGGGATATTAGGAGGCCCGGTGGGCTCCTGATGTGTGTTTTTTTTTTTTTTTAATAGACTATTACCTGCTGGAGTAACCACAGGCTGGCTGTGAGCAGAAGTGGATATCGGTAAATAAGGCCGCAGGCTCGCGAACCCCACAAACACTGAAAATTGTACAGCTGCAGAAATGCGGAGCTGGGTGCTACTACAGCTGAAGTTCCCCTAGAGAAGGCAAGGGCAGTTTATTACCATCCCTGCCTTCCTGATCTCTGTGTACAATAAGTGCTGTGTACACAGCTATGGGAGCTGTCATGATGCGGCTCCCCTCTGACCTGGCAGTCAAGTGATCTATTGGGTATTGGAGATTGTTAGAGCTGCTGAGTCCTAGACACAGATCAGCTCAGCAGTCATAGGAAGGAGGCTGCTTTCCTCCTTTAAAGGGATTCTACCATTAAACTACTTTTTTTTCTAATTACCACGTCAGAATAGCCTTAAGAAAGGCTTTGTCTCCTACCTTTAGACGTGGTCTCCGTCGCGCCGTTCCGTAGAAATACCGGTTTTAAACAGTATGCAATGGAGCTCTCCGCAGCAATTAGGGCGGGCCCCAGCGCTGAAAGGCCGATGAGCGCATCCCCATTGCTGCCCGAGAGCTCTTTCCTGCCCGGCCCCTTCTTCTACAGCAACTCCGCCTCTTCTGGCTTCTCTTGCCGGCAGCCATTTTGGGGTGGCCTCTCTATGCTCCTGTATAGAACTACAAGATCAAGAGAAACCAGAAGAGGTGGAGTTGCTGCAGTAGAAGGAGGCGGCGCAGGAAAGAGCTCTGGGCAGCAATGGGGACGCGCTCATCGGTGTTTCAGCGCTGGGGCCCGCCCTCATTGCTGTGGAGAGCTCATTTGCATACCAGTTCAAACCGGTATTTCTACGGAACGGCGCGGCGGAGACCACGTCTAAAGGTAGGAGACGAATAGCCTTTCTTAAGGCTATTCCGACGTGTTCATTAGAAAAAAAGGTAGTTTAATGGTAGAATCCCTTTAACTATGGCTAAATTATCAGCCCCAGTCACAAGGAAAGTCAGCTGCCTCCACAAAAGATATAGTGTTCAGATGCTCCCATAAATAAATTTAATTGATTAATTAATAAATTAATTAATTAAAGTAAAATAATTTATAAAATAAATAATATGCCAATAACACACCCTCATCATAAGTTGGAGCCCCTTCCCTGATGACACAATACAAAATAAAAATTACAGTAATGGAGAGGAAAAACTACTTAAAAGCATTGTTTTAGTAGCACTTCGTGCTATTAAATAAAATAAAAGTGAAAAACAGACATGTTTTCCCTCTGCTTCTAACTTTTCTCAGATTTTTTTTTTAAATAAAAAACATGCAAAAATATAAATGGCATAAAAATAAATCCCTATGTTTCACTGTAAAAAGGCGCAAAACTTAGTTGAATAATCCAAATCATAAAAATGTTATAGCCCTCAAAACTGCACATGAAAAACACGAAAATGTGTTTAGTCTTGAACCAGAAAAATAGGCCCAATGGGTAAACATCAGAGATGTCTCCTTCCTTATCAAATGACTCATCTACCTAAAACAATGTTTTTGGTCTCATTTGGATCCAAGTACCATATATACTCGAGTATAAGCCGACTTTTTCAGCACATTTTTCATGCTGAAAAAGCTCTCCTCGGCTTATACACGAGTCAGGGTCCACAGAGCACAGAAAACTGGAAGGACCTGGATGGGGGAGGTCCTTTAGTGCTGCTGCTCTGTGATTGGCTTGTCATGAGGTCACATGACTGTGATGTCATCAAAGGTCCTGTAGCCACTGGTATGTAACATTTGTAGATAAGGTTGAGTCTAAATCCTAGTAGCTCCGCCCACACCAGAGTCCGATCACATGGTCATGACGTCATCAGAGGTCCTTTAGCACACTAGGATTTAGTATCTACCCTGCAGATGAGTGGCCAGGATTCATTGTGTCTTATGGAAGATGTCTGTTGTATGGAGTAGAGGAAGCTACAGTAAAGTGACACACAGGGAGCTTCCTTTAGTTACTCTTCCTATTAATGTCAGGCATTTGGGGTTATTAATTTAGTTTCAGTAACTCCATGTGCCTCACATTAATAACAGTTAACCCCATAATGTCCCTCATATTAACCCCTGTGTGCCCCATATAAGGGTTACTAATACGTGAGACACATGAGGGTACTAATGAAGGACCTTAATTATGAAGATGCCTAATTATTATCTCCATATGTTCCACATATCAGTAACTCTTATGTGAGGCACACAGGGGGTTAATGTGAGGGACATGATGGGGTTAACTGCTACTACTATGATCCCCATGGAGTTACTAAGCTGCAATGCACATGACCAAATGCACATTTTTATCTGCAATGGTGCATTTCCCCCCTAGGCTTATACTCTAGTCAATAAGTTTTCCCAGTTTTTTGTGGTAAAATTAGGGGTCTTGACTTATATTTGGGTCGGCTTATACTCGAGTATATATGATAACTTGATCATAGGTGAGTATTCTTGTTCTCATCACAAGGCCACAAGTGAATATGTCAACAATAAAGGAATTAGCAGTATACATACAGTCCTATGAAAAAGTTTGGGCACCCCTATTAATCTTAATCATTTTTAGTTCTAAATATTTTGGTGTTTATAACAGCCATTTCAGTTTGATATATCTAATAACTGATGGACACAGTAATATTTCAGGATTGAAATGAGGTTTATTGTACTAACAGAAAATGTGCAATATGCATTAAACCAAAATTTGACCGGTGCAAACGTATGGGCACCTCAACAGAAAAGTGACATTAATATTTAGTAGATCCTCCTTTTGCAAAGATAACAGCCTCTAGTCGCTTCCTGTAGCTTTTAATCAGTTCCTGGATCCTGGATAAAGGTATTTTGGACAAACAATTCAAGTTCAGTTAAGTTAGATGGTCGCCGAGCATGGACAGCCCGCTTCAAATCATCCCACAGATGTTCAATGATATTCAGGTCTGGGGACTGGGATGGCCATTCCAGAACATTGTAATTGTTCCTCTGCATGAATGCCTGAGGATTTGGAGCGGTGTTTTGGATCATTGTCTTGCTGAAATATCCATCCCCGGCATAACTTCAACTTCGTCACTGATTCTTGAACATTATTCTCAAGAATCTGCTGATACTGAGTGGAATCCATGCGACTCTCAACTTTAACAAGATTCCCGATGCCGGCATTGGCCACACAGCCCCAAAGCATGATGGAACCTCCACCAAATTTTACAGTGGGTAGCATGTGTTTTTCTTGGAATGCTGTTTCTTTTTGGACGCCATGCATAACGCCTTTTTTTTATAACCAAACAACTCAATTTTTGTTTCCAAAATGAAGCTGCCTTGTCCAAATGTGCTTTTTCATACCTCAGGCAACTCTATTTGTGGCGTACGTGCAGAAACGGCTTCTTTCTCATCACTCTCCCATACAGCTTCTATTTGTGCAAAGTGCGCTGTATAGTTGACCGATGCACAGTGACACCATCTGCAGCAAGATGATGCTGCAGCTCTTTGGAGGTGGTCTGTGGATTGTCCTTGACTGTTCTCACCATTCTTCTTCTCTGCCTTTCTGATATTTTTCTTGGCCTGCCACTTCTGGGCTTAACAAGAACTGTCCCTGTGGTCTTCCATTTCCTTACTATGTTCCTCACAGTGGAAACTGACAGGTTAAATCTCTGAGACAGCTTTTTGTATCCTTCCGCTGAACAACTATGTTGAACAATCTTTGTTTTCAGATCATTTGAGAGTTGTTTTGAGTAGCCCATGATGCCACTCTTCAGAGGAGATTCAAATAGGAGATCAACTTGCAATTGGCCACCTTAAATACCTTTTCTTATGATTGGATACATCTGGCTATGAAGTTCAAAGCTCACTGAGGTTACAAAACCAATTTTGTGCTTCAGTAAGTCAGTAAAAAGTAGTTAGGGGAATTCAAATCAATAAAATGATAAGGGTGCCCATACTTTTGCACTGGTCAAATTTTGGTTTAATGCATATTGCACATTTTCTGTTAGTACAATAAACCTCATTTCAATCCTGAAATATTACTGTGTCCATCAGTTATTAGATATATCAAACTGAAATGGCTGTTGCAAACACCAAAATATTTAGAACAAAAAATGATTAAGATTAATAGGGGTGCCCAAACTTTTTCATAGGACTGTATATACCATGGGATTACAATATAATAGCAAATACTTATTAGTTAAGACTATAATGATTACTTTTCTTTATCACAAAATTCATAATATACATCTAACTTCAATTAAACGTATATTAAAGCAATATTAAAGTAAATACCACAGAAATGAAATGTAACACAGAGTTCAGTGGTGAAGAATAAAAAGCCTTCTTGGCGTTACATTATCTACACTAAATTATTATCACTTCTATTGTCTGAAATAGGTCCAATTTATCATTTAATTGAAAAGGTCCCATTATGCTAATATCGTGGAAATCACTTTCTGGTGCTGAAGGAGGAAATAAATTTTTATGCTCATCTTAGGCATCGTGGCCTTAATAAGTCAAGGTGCCAAGGGGTTAATGTGTTTAATTGAAGCAATGATATTTAGGGTAATTTTTGAAGGTCTTAACAATGACTGTGCCCCATCTATTATATGTAATTTAATAGAAAAATGATTTATTAAATATCTAAAATTAACTTTGCAGATTTACAAGATCAAATATAACCTAATAAATTGCAGAATAATTCACAAAATATTATTTCCTGAAGGATATTTTAAAACATTATATTAGTAAATGTAGGAACAAGTGTTTGGCTTTACAGATGAAGACATTGCATGTATATTTATATTTTTGCCTGTCTAGTACAGCATATGTTATTAATGCAAACTGTTGTATAGGTTTTGTTCGCCTTCTATATCACTTTTGGTTGTATACAATCTAAAATTCCTTCTCTTCTGAAGAAAAAAAAACAATGCAGGTTAACTTTACCTGCCAACACGCTACATTTACCCCATAGATTTATGTGGGGAAATTACAAAAGCCGTAGAAAAGCAAAAAAAATGCATAGGTTTTGCTGCATTTTTTTGCACTATAAGTTTTTTTGGGGGGGTTTATCTGTGAATTCCTATATGGGGCCTTACTTAGTTTTTGTTATGTTTTAATAGCTTTACAAAAAAAACAACCCACAAGGGTCATTCCATATCAAGTGATCCAAATATGAATATTTTTTTTACCTGATGTCTTTAGATTTTTTTTATTTTTTTAAGTACAACTTAAGTTCATTACGAATAAAAAGTTTAGAATTTTTTTCTTCATCCGTTAATTTTTTACAGACTTCTAAAGTTTTGAAAAAGCGCAAATTTTGGCCTGGTATGGCTTTACATTTTCTACCATATCTCATTTGATATGTCACAAGACAATGTTTCTTTATATTTTGTTTTGGAGAAATCAAATCGATGAGCAATTGTGAAAATAATGTTTTGAAATTGTGAAAAAATGCATGTGTGTTACTTGTGTTCTTGGTTATATTTGTACAGGGTTTCAACTTGGGACCAAATTGGGATCGATTTTTTTTTTTTTTTTTTTTTTTTTTTAAGCCTTGAATCATCTGATTTTATGTTGGTGTGCGCTTCTTCCTTTTTTCTTTTCATATTACAACTTGCTGAATTCAACATTTATATGCAATATAAATAAAGAAACATAAAAAAACAAATCTCGTAAGTGCCAGAATAAATACATCTAAGGGAGCCTTTACATGGAGTAACGGCGGGCTCAATGTGTGCTTATTTTAACTGGCGTAGAAATGCGAGGGTAGCATTTACATCACGTTTGCGCAGTGTTTTTTTTACTATGAGCGTATATGCGGTGTATACGGCCGCGTTTTTTGCTCGCGTAAACATCAATTCTACGTCTTCATTTTCACAATCTTTGGAGAGTACAGTAGCAGCCATCAGCGCTGATAATAGTCACAGGTCACAGAACTAGTTACATCATCCATTGCCAATCTTGTGCCGCCTTCTACCACTTCATGGACTTCACTGTCATTGCTGAATGAAAAAAATCCTTGTTTTTATTTCTGTTTCACTACATGGAATGAAAGTGTGGTATTGCTGAGTCCCTTTGATGGTTTCTCCTTCCTGTAACTGATGTTTTAACAAACTCTCCTCCTCTCCGTAATCAGGACATGAAAGCTCTGAAGCTCTGTCTGACTTTCTGACTCTGCGGTGGACAGATACTTCACATGACGCTGGGTTCACACCAGTGCCTGATTTTCATTTTCAGGTTTCCGTCTTCTGCCGACAGAAGACAGAAACCTGACAAACCGTGTCTGGCCATGAGCGTCGGTGAGCGTTTTCTGCTCTCTGCGGCAAAACCGTTTTTTTTTAACCGGGCACAAAGTCCTGCATGTCCGACTTTGCGTCCAGTTAAAAAAAAACAAAAAAAAGTTTCGCCGCGGAGAGCACAAAACGCTCACCGGCTCTCATGGCTGGACACTTTCCAAACCCATACCCCAGACCGGGGCGCAGATGTGAACTATCCCTTACTGACAGAGTTGCTAGCCTGTCATCTGCTCTGCATTCACTGTCTATCCCTGTTCATTCTCAGGTTGAGCTCTAACAAAGCTCTCTCCTCTGTCCTCTCCTGCTTCTAAGGTAGGGTTCACACTACCATTGGTGTCTGTTAAAAAAAAAACAAACCCCAAAAACGGACACAAACGGACAGTAACTGATGGCTATCAGTTAGTGTCCATTATATGTCCGTTGCCCATAGACCTCAATGGTAAAAAAAAAAAAAAAAAAAAGGACACTTACTACCCATTTTTTCGAACGTACAGAAAAGTCCTGCATGTAGGATTTTTTTGTCCGCTTGAAAAAATGGACATAGTTGTAAACGGACACTAAAGGACACAAAGGGACACTAAAGGACACAAGATAAAATCCCTTTGAAATTAATGGAAATTGCAAAAGGTCCAGCTAGTGTATGTTGCTAAAATCTTGTACGAACAATAACCATGGACACCTCTGAGCGGACACCAACGGTAGTGTGAATGCCCCCTAAGCTGTAACATAATAAAATAATACAGTAATATCTGAAAATCATGGATTATTTGGTAAATATAGACCCCACACTTTTAGACCGCAGGCTGAACTGATCTGAGTACAAGATTTTCGAATTGACACTGTAATAGTTATACTTTAAAATATGATTCCATCGCAATTCCAACTTGAATTTTGGTACAGATGTGGCTAGGAGCATAGCAGGCCCATGTGCATTTTTGGAAATTTTTAAATTGAACGTTTTTTTCGTAAATGCTTTTTAAAATTTTGTGTTTGCATTTGCATGGGTAAAATATTAACAAAGATACTCTTGTGACATATCTGGTGAATGCCTGTACAGTTCTGAGTGTGTTTATTTTTTTTCTCTATCTTTTTTCTAGCCTGAGTTATGAGGAGAAATGTAAAGGCCGGCAACACAGAAATTCACATTTTTTCTTAACTTTGAAAATCAATTAAAAATCCAAAAAAATTTCTAGAATTTTTTTCTTCACATTTTCCATTCTGACACACTATTACCAAATAACAAAATATCAAAAGAATTAAAAATATAGAGGTAAAATTCATTGGTTCACTTAACATGGAATGACCCCCAATTTGATAAAATTGCCTTATTCTGATATTTGTGGATTTGAAATATTATCTTGTATAGTGCTGTGCAAGGTGCAGTTTTTAAGGTGCATTTTATTTATACCATTTTTGGGAATGTCATTTTAATTACTGCCATTTTTTATTCTGTGAAAAAAATAGCAATTCGGCTATTTAGACTTTCCCCACTATGGAATTTTCCATATGTATAAATATTTTTATAACTCAAGCATTATTTTTGTTTATTTTTTCATGTGGTCTAGAGAAAGGGGGTGATTTGAGACTTTATATCTTTTTTTTAAACTTATTTAAGCTACATTATTAGACTCAAGAAACCTGAGTAATAACTATTTGTGAAAAGGTGAACATTCAAAATTTTGGGTTTGTTTGAACCCAATTTTTTTTTTTAAATTCAAAGCAAACCCAGTTTTTTATAGATTTGTTTGCTGATCTCTATTATCAACAGTTTGCTTAGTTAAAAGTCATGTTAAACTTGGCTGATGAAGCGTGGGCAAAACGCATGTTGGGGCTGCAAGTGGAGGTCACGGTGGTTCAAGCCATTTGGCATATACAGTTATTGGTAGGAAGGATGGGCAGGGGATGTTAGGTTAATATGGTCTGTATGGCTCATATATTCCCCTAGGAACATATGGTATTGAATGTGGAGTTACTTTATATATTTATGATTGCAATTGATTATGTGTGCAATACTGTGGGCATTTGCCTTGTTAGCAAATATCATACATTGTAACTGTGTGGATGTTTATCACACAGTGTGGTTCCTGTTTGGAGTTTGTATTCCCTCTTTTTTGTAATCTTATAATTGACTAGTTGAGACTTCTTGTGATGGACCTGATAAAACATTGTACTGTACCTTTCTGCCATTTTTTCATTGTAATGAAGCACCGTGATCTTGCCTTTTTGTCTTTTTTGTTTTTATATTTTTATTTGTGTCCTTGTTTTGTGTAACATTTATTAATAAAGATTTTTGTATATTTTTGTATTTGAGTTTGTTGGTGATTATTGTATACTAGTAGAATAACTGCGGCTTCGCTCGTGAAAAATATGTGAAACTATTGGTTATGCTAGCTAAAATCATCCATTTCTTTTCAAGTCGCAAGTCACGTTGTTCACTTATCTCAGCTCTTTGACACAATTTTGCATTCTTAGCATTTGGATAAACTTCCCCATAGATGGTCATTTTTTGGGCGGCATTTTAAAAACCAGTCCTTAGTATTCTGAGCCTTTAGTATTCACCTGACACTGATAAGAGATGTAATAGGATGAATAGTAAATCCAGAGCAGTCCTCACACACTATTACTATGGCATCTCTGTAATGAGGTAGACTTGTGTAGTTGTCCATAGCAACCAATCAGAGCTCAGCTTTCACTTTACCTCAGCAGCTTCAGTGATGAAAGCTCCCTGTATAGTAAGCAATAATGACAATCTTACTATGGGGCAGTTTTTGCCTGACCAATATTGCTGCTCAGGCTGCTTGCACACTACAGTATTTTTCACGGGTCTCCGGGCCATGAATTCTACAGCACCATAGACTTCTATGGAGCCTGCAAAATTCACAGCTTTATGCAAAAAGAAGTCTATGGAACCACCAAATACATGGCCTGAAGGCCCATAAAAAATACTGTAGTGTGCAAGAAGCCACTAAGGATACCAGACGTGTTTAGTCAGTGCATGCATGTATGTTTGTGTGTGCATGCGTGTTATCCATGTGTATGTATACGTGTGTGCATGGATGCATGTGGTCCGTGTATATGTATGCGTGTATGTGCGCATGTGATCCATGTGTTTGTGCATGCGTAGTGCAAGTGGCCATGCCTGCGGTAGTTGTGTGTGAGTACGCATGTGCTCTGTTGGTCCATGTGCGTAGTGTGTCTCATATTTGTGTGGTGTGTTGTGGCATTTTTGTGTGATGTTGTGCTTGTGGGTTGGTGTATGTGTGCTGTCTGTGTGATGTTTATATGGTGTTTGTGTGTTGTGTGTGGTGGTGCGGCCCCTTTAGCAATGACTCTTTGGCGTCATCGCTATAATCCATCCCTGTCAGTCACAACTGTTGTTTTAGCCTCAGCTCTTTCACTTTCACATTTCCCCATTATATTTATAGGGCCTAAATTCAGGGTCCCCAATCTCATGATGGGGGGATGCTAGCGATATGTAACATGCGCAGTATTCTGCTCCTGTGGGTGGAGAGGGGGCATGCCAAATTTCACCCAAATCAGGCAAGAACTGTGGATTTGTATAGAACAGGCTACAGATTTTGAGTTTTATATATACAGTATAGACTAATAGAATAACCGCGGCTTCGCTCGCGGAAAATATGTTAAATTGTTGGTTATGCTGGCTAAAGTAAAATTTCAATGTCATTGTAATTGACATTTTCAGAGCGCTACAGTATATCTTTTTTTCCACTTAAACATACCTCCCAACTTTTGAAGTGTAATAAGAGGGACAAAATGTGTGGCGCACTATGCACGACATGGCAAATTTAGCTCCTCCCACTTTTATGTTGACTTCCCATTCTCCCATTAATTTTTCATGTGCCCCCACACAGTATAATCCTCCTAGAGTCACCCGTAAATTATATGCCCCCTCCATCTCATCACCCAGTTTCATGTCCTCCTTGATCTGTCCCCTAGTTTCATGTCCCCCCTCCATCTGCCCCCAGTTTCTTGTCCCCCACTCCTTCTGCCCCAGTTTCGTGTCCCCCTCCACCTCTGCCCCAGTATCATGTCCCCCATCTCTGCCCCCAGTTTCATGTCCCCCATCTCTGCTCACAGTTTCATGCCCACCTTTCATCTCTTCCCAAAGTTTCATGTCTCCCTCCATCTCTGCCCCCAGTTTCAAGTCCCCCCTCCATCTCTGCCCCAGTTTCATGTTCTCCCCTCCATCTCTGCCCTAGTTTCATGTCCCCCCTCATCTCTGCCCCAGTTTCATGTCCCCCCTCCATCTCTACCGCAGTTTCATTCCCGCTCCATCTCTGCCCCAGTTTCATGTCTCCCCATCTCTGCCCCAGTTTCATGTCCCCTCTCCATCTCTGCCCCAGTTTTATGTCCCCATCCTTCTCTGCCCCAGTTTAATGTACCCCCTTCTATCTCTGCCCTAGTTTCATGCCCCCTCCATCTCTTCCCCAGTTTCATGTCCTCCCTCCATCTCATCCCCAGTTTCATGTCGTTCTTCCCACTCCTACATCTGCCCCTAGTGTCATGGGTCCCCTTCATTATGTTCCCCCTCAATGTTTAACACAAAATAACACTGATACTCACCTTTCCCTCACTACCCGCAGCTCTCTCCGCAGTCCCACTTACAGAGTTGTAGGTGTGATGCGAGTGATGTCATCAAATCGCGCCTACACATCCAGGAGCCAGATCGCAGTGTTAAAGCAGGAGCTGAGTTATGACAGCTCCTACTTTACTCGACTTTGTATTCAACTCTGGACGCAGATGAGTTAAAACCAGGACATACCTCCCGCTGCCCAGGACTGCGGGACAGGACCCCGAATCTGGGAATATCCTGCAGAATCTGGGACTGTTTGGAGGCATGTTTAAAATTCTTACTTATTTTGGCATTTTACTAATTTTAACAGCTTTTTTTTTCATGTCAACATTTTTATTAATTTTACATACATATTTTGTAGTATAAACTATTGCAACTATATTTTAAACTATTTTTTATCAAAAATTAAAATTAATGCACTGGCAAGTGGTGTGCAGTGAAAGCACACAGACCCCATAGACTATAATGGGGTGCATTTGCTTTCACTGCACACCGTTTGCCAATGCGTTCGGTAGTCTGTTCAGGGGGTCCCCATGCAGACACCCTGAACGAATTACCAATTGCAGATGTGAAATAAGGGTAACTCTGGAGCTAGAGCCGCAATATTGGTCTTGTTTTAAAGCCAATAATGTTTGAGATATCACTGGTTAAAGTGAAGCTTGATATTCTTGTGTATAGGAAAACACATGTAGGGGAACACATGCTCTTCACAGTGTGCAGGAGGAGGAAAAAGATTTTTTTATTCTCTTGTCCATGTCACTTCTGGATGACCCCAGTGAAATGGGTACCAAAGACTTTTGTTCATGATATCAGCCCCCATTATCAATCAGAGAGCATATTTTCTATTTAACCCCATATATTCTACAGGCAAAGTCATTTTTTATCAATTG
Organism: Leptodactylus fuscus; assembly: GCF_031893055.1. Classification (NCBI taxonomy): domain Eukaryota; kingdom Metazoa; phylum Chordata; class Amphibia; order Anura; family Leptodactylidae; genus Leptodactylus; species Leptodactylus fuscus. The sequence continues at coordinate 80,660,132 of NC_134267.1, forward strand.
GAGACAGTAGTTGATCAAAATGACTGAATGTTCCAATGGCTGCCTATGTTTTAATAATAGGCAGCCATGCAAATAATGTGTTTTTATATAGTAATAATAATGTAAAAAAGTTTTTTATTGAAAAATATTTTTCTACTTATTAGTGTAAAAATCCACCATTACAATAAATATGATTCCATGTTACTAAAGAATATTCTTTTATAGACATCATGTAAGAAACATTATATTTGTATTATATAATGTTACTGCTTTACTTTGTAATTTTACGTACAAGAAAGTCTACATATGTAACGACTTGCTGCAAACAATATAAACAAATGTACTATACAGAAAGAAATTCACATCCCAATGACACACGCAATTGCTAAACCTTTTTACATAAAGCATTCCTATTGCAAATTGTGATAAATATGAGATTCACAATGTTCAAATTTTTGCTCTTTATGCATTTCCCTGTAATGTTTCCTCCTGTCATATCCACCTTAATGGAAATTTCTTCTGTCTATAGAATCTATGCAAACTTTCTGCTGACAAGATTTTACAGTTCGTAGTTCAATTTAGTTATGAACAGCCAGGGAAGCAGATGAGAAAAGGAGAGAAAAAAAATAGGTTGTCAGTTTTATTATACCTGTATCTATTAAATGCTACTGCAAGGTTCTCCCACACAGTAGCTTTATAGACAAGTAAATTCAGGTTTGAAGCTTAGAGAATTTCATCCAGGTGTATTCTAGTGCTGCTAATAAAATGTACGTTATTTATAGAAATGTTCTTGGCATAGAAATTTGTCTTTGTATTTGGGTGTAATTCATATCAAATAACTAAACTATATTCAAAAGATGTGAGCAAGACTATACCTATCTTGAGACACTGGGTAAAAGTCAATAGAATAAGTAATGAAATATGCATAGAATTGCTGCTTCAACAGCTCACCAGGGTACTTAATCTCATAGCTTTGCCATACTGCATTACATATACAAAAGAACAGGGAGGACAGGGCTCTTTTGTATTGAAGGTAACGCTTTAAAAATAATAATGTCACCAAGAAATCATTTACTTATTCTAATGCTTTTTCACTTCTAGATGCTATTTATTGTAGCACAGTAGCTAAAGAGTATACCAACGTATATGTGCTTATAACTGGTGTATTAGTCATGGTGTTCATGGCCGGGAGTTGTGCATGTAACATGTACAGTATAGAAAAAAATAGGCAGCCCCATAAATTATAGAAACAAACTGAGTAGTGTAAATCCTGTGTCTTTAAATATAAGAGAATTAACTTTAATCCCTAAAAGCCAAGCCATTTTAAATGAACCATCATAAGATGCAACTGAATGAATTAAATACAGCTTTCATAATTATAGAGGGTCAAGATGGACAAGGTTGATGAAAAATATTACAATTATTCATGCAAAACTCAATAAAAAGAGCCCTTGACACAACAAGACGCAAGAATTTACCAGTAACAGCAACTCATATTTTCACAGGATTATTGGAAGCAGAGAAAACGCCTGCTATCATCATAGATAGCATAAAACGCTTAGTACATGACCCCTAAACAAAGAGAACTACCACGAGATGTAGTTATAGAGCCACAGTGGAAGTTCTCAAAGTAGCTATAGGTTATTGTAAACTACTATTTCAGGAAGGAAAAGCTGTTTTATACCAGAACTTGGCTCGATAAAAGAGCAGCACTGTTCCTATTAACAGAATACTTGTGGACCTCTACCAATAAAATAATGTATAAATGGCTTTTCCCTTTTGGTATAACTTTACAGGAGGAGGGGAGGAGGTGCACCATAAGAATACCATGCCCTCTTGGATGGCGGTTATCTGGAATGAGGTTCCCAAATAGGGAGATTAAGTTACACAAGTCCAAGAGAAAACATTCTTAGGCCGCCTATCAATTTATCATCGATTGTAGCAACCTAGAAAGTGAGCTCAGAATTATGCATTTTGTTCCATCATATGTTCCATGAAGTGCCTTTCCTAAGATCTGTTTTTCCTGTATATAACTTAGGGGAACTCTCTTGGTAATAAATCCTCACCAACATATCACTTCTTTAGGATATCATGATTTAGAAAATGTTTGAAGATTCTATTTCTTCCTTTTCTGTTTGAAGCATGTAGGATCTATTATTAATTCAATTGGGACATACTCCAACCTCCCACCACCCAATTACTGCCTCAATGCCTACTTCTTCAGTCCCTCGCTTGTACTTTTGGAGCAGTAGACAGACTGTTGAGATAATCACCGGTTCAAAAATAGGTTCAATTATGTTTTCAGACCATGCACCATTTACAATTTCTATGTGTTTTAATAACCTGTCAACAAAAAACATGGCCCTGATGAATCAATGAAACCTTAGTACATAATGAATCTGCTACAGTTTCCTTAAAACATAAACTAACACACTTCTTTAAAGAAAATCACCCCTCAGGTGCCTCTCATACGATTACATGGAAAGCCCATAAGGCATTCATTACAGACAAGCCAATCACTTTGGACTCAAAGGTGAAAACTCACTACTGTTATATCTATCTTAGAGAGGGAACAGAAATGTTCGAAAATGTTTAGTAAATTAAAAAAAGTACTTGAATTAAATCAGTAGCTGAAACACCTCCTTAATCTGAATTCAACAAAAACTTATCAATATGTTCAATTCTGTTTCGAAGCCAGTGGAAATAAAGAGAACTGAGTAATAGAGATGAGCGAGTAGTATTCGATCGAGTAGGTATTCGATCGAATATTACGGTATTCGAAATACTCGTACTCGATCGAGTACCACTCGCTATTCGAATGGAAAAGTTCGATGCAGAACCAGCATTGATTGGCTGAATGCTATACACTCGGCCAATCAACGCTGATTCTTCTCCTACCTTTAGAAGTCTTCTCCGTGCAGCTTCCCCGCGGCGTCTTCCGGCTCTGAATTCACTCTGCCAGGCATCGGGCCTGGGCAGAGCCGACTGCGCATGCCCGTTTGTAGTGCGGGCATGCGCAGTCGGCTCTGTCCAGGCCGATGCCTGGCAGAGTGGATTCAGAGCCGGAAGATGCCGCGAGGACGCTGCACGGAGAAGACTTCTCGGAGGATCCAGCCTGACCCTCACTCGTGGACTTGGTAAGTATAAATTAATTGAATGTTGCCTACCCCTGAAACGAGCATTTTCCCCCCATAGAGTATAATAGGGTTCGATATTCGATTCGAGTAGTCGAATATTGAGGGGCTACTCGAAACGAATATCGAATCTCGAACATTTTACTGTTCGCTCATCTCTACTGAGTAATGTCTCAACTAATTATAAGATAAAGAAGGATATGTTATTCATAAAGATTATCCTCACTGGCGATGGAATGGTAGTTTATTCCATCGAGGCCAAAGTCTCAGAATTTCAGAAGTTTACCAGAAGTTTTATAAGCCAAACCTCTTATGCTAGGTTCACACTAGCGTCTGGCTCTCTGCAATTTGGGTCCACATGGGAACCCGAAAGATGTACGCTTACAAAGTGCATACTCATGGACTCATAGAGTAAATTGGGGTCCGCCAAGTTCCTGCCAATTTTATATTGAAACCGGTGAAGAGAAAAGTCCTCCTTGTAGGACTTTTTTTTTTTTTTTGACAATTTTGCATCTGCAGTGGAGTCTCATATATATATAAAGAGCCCAGGAAACCACTGAGTATTATAAAATAAATAAAATTAATTAATTAATAAAATATTTAATTAGAGTCCTAGAAGCTATTTGTCCACCCAGAACAAGCTAGGTTTGAACAAGAGGATAACAATAAGGAGACTAATTCAGTGTGTGTCAGACTCCCACTATCCTATCCATCAGTATGAAAAAAAAAAATGAAAAACCCCTTTAACTTAAACATAGTGTCATTTTAGCCAATTTCTGATACATGTTTACCTTGGGCACACTTATTAGAAAAGATTTATCAATGTATATATTCCAGTCTTTTCGAATAAATAGCTTGAGAAAAATGGCAAAAATAATCTCTGTGAAATGCCTCAAACACATGTTCTTTAACTGGTAAATGTACTAGAAAAAGTTTGTACAGCAGCATAGTCACACTGAGTCAGCTTTCGATTTTCTGGCGGTATTTGTGTCATTAATACATTTTGTAATATGCTTTATTAACAAATTTTGGATCCTTTCTGTCAAATCCTGAATTTCTTTATTCTTTCCCTTGCATTTCTACTGAGAGGGAGTACAGGATTGTGTAAAATGAAGAGAAAATGAGGGAGGAGGGTCACTTAAAACAGTTATATCTCGATCATATGAAAGAGGGGATTTTCATTTTTCATTTGACACTACCTGTAATTCTACCTCAGGGGCGTAACTACCGTGGTAGCAGCAGTAGCAGCTGCCACAGGGCCCAGGACATTAGGGGGCCCGGTGACAGCCGCTACCGCTGCGTTTTTTTTTTTTAAATAGTCCGTTACGGGCCCCATTCACTTGCTGATCCTGGCTGGGCCGGGATCGGCAAGTGACACCGCGGGCCCCACAAACACTATCATTATACTCGGGGGTCTTTGCAGACCCCCAAGTATAATGATCAGCGGACCAGGAGACGTAAGGAACATAACAAGCAGTGTTACTTACCTCTCCACGATCCTGCCTCCAGCCTCCCTCATTCGTGTCTGACGTCTCTGACGTCACATGACCCGTGTCTGCTTCTGGCCACTATTGGGGTTAATTCTGTGTGCAGGGGACACTATTGGGGTTAATACTATATGTGCAGGGGCCACTATTGGGGTTAATTCTGTGTGCAGGGGCCACTATTGGGGTTAATACTGTGTGCAGGGGCCACTATTTGGGGTTAATACTGTGTGCAGGGGACACTATTGGGGTTAATACTGTGTGCAGGGGACACTATTGGGGTTAATACTGTGTGCAGGGGACACTATTGGGGTTAATACTGTGTGCAGGGGACACTATTGGGGTTAATACTGTGTGCAGGGGACACTAATGGGGTTAATACTGTGTGCAGGGGACACTAATGGACATAATAGAGTTCTGAGGAGGGGGTAGGTTGAGGTCTTCGGCGTCGGTTTGGGGGGGGGGCCATGTCAAAAGTTCGCCACGGGGCCCCGCCATTCCTAGTTACGCCACTGTTCTACCTGTATTACTTTCAGACATATCACTGGTTGAAAACACAGTTGAGATTGGGATATTTATATTTTATATATTAAGCAACTGCATATAAATATCCTAATCCCAACTGTGTTTTCAACCAGTGATATCTCTGGAAATAATACATATAACACTACAATCTACCTTTTATAATGCCCAAGATATAACTTTTTGAAGTTGCCCATACTCCCTACAAATTGAGAACCAGGGACAGCTCTCAATAGAGAAGCACATGAAAAAATAAAGAGATTCAAGATATCACAGAAAGGAGCCAATATATATATTTTTTTTTGTAGATTGTGAGCCCCACATAGAGCTCACAATGTACATTTTTTTCCCTCTCAGTATGTCTTTTTGTAATATGGGATGGAAATCCATGCAAACACGGGGAGAACATACAAACTCCTTGCAGATGGTTTTCTGCCCTTGGCGGGGTTTGAACACCAGGACTCCAGCACTGCAAGGCTGCAGTGCTAACCACTGAGCCACCGTGTGGCCCCCAGAAAGGAGCCAATATTTGACACTAAAGTATATCACAAAATTTATTATTGACACAAATACTGCCAGACAATCAAAAGTTGTCCAAAAGATTAATCACGCTTTAAGAAAATGGAATGTGATGTCCTTTATATTAACAAAACAACAACTATTAGGACACAGACATCCAATAAATTGATGAGACAACCGCATGAATGAACTACATTTCTTTCTGTACCACAGCCTATTGGAGAGCATTAATGTAACAACATGTACTCAAGCATTGAAAAATAAAGGACATTAAAAATAGATTAAACAGTTTTGGTGAATGAACAATTTACATCCATTCCTGGCCGTCTGATCATTTTTAATGTCTGTTGGTCATCCGCTTGTCATTCTTTTCTTTTTTTTTTTAACTGTCCTTTAAAAAAGCACAATTAAGTCCAAAAACGCCCCATGGTCAGATGCTAATTTGCTTTGTTGGACATTAATAATAGAGATGAGCGAACACTAAAATGTTCGAGGTTCGAAATTCGATTCGAACAGCCGCTCAATGTTCGTGTGTTCGAACGGGTTTCGAACCCCATTATAGTCTATGGGGAACAGATACTCGTTAAGGGGGAAACCCAAATCCGTGTCTGGAGGGTCACCAAGTCCACTATGACACCCCAGGAAATGATGCCAACACCTCTGGAATGACACTGGGACAGCAGGGGAAGCATGCCTGGGGGCATCTAACACACCAAAGACCCTCTATTACCCCAACATCACTGCCTAACAACTACACACTTTCCACATTCAAAAAAACCTCTATCAAAGTGGGAAAATACCTGGAAACCTTCTTTACTCCCCAAATGGATGGACACAAACCCCAATTTAAGCTCAACAAACAGTAACAACCACCCCTTTAAATCACGTTCCCCATGACAACCACAAATGGAATAGGCAATGGGAATTCCAAAAGCCCTCACCCTTAACTGTCATTTTGAGTGTGTGTGTGTGTGTGTGTGTGTGTGTGTGTGTGATGTGGTAAGACCTTCCAAAATTCACTTTTCTAGCCCTTAACATGAGCCCTTCCAAACAAAGTTACATGACCTTAAGCTGAGCTACCAGCAGAGATTGAGGCCCTTGGCATGAGTAGAGCCTTGCACCAGCAGTGTTTTTGGCACTTAGGGTGAGTTGAGCCTTGTACCAGCGTGTGTCCCTTAACATCAGGCGGGCCCTAAGTTCTGCGCTTTGCACAAAAGTTCCACATTAACTAGGCTGAATGGTACAAAGATTAGTAGGCCCGAGAACCAGGAACAGGTCTTGCAATGGCTGTCGGATAACGCTTAAAGCACATTGTCCACCAGCCAGTCAGCCTCTACCTCCTCTTACCCAACAGTCTTGTCCTCCTTCCACCCAAAATTCCCAATCTTCTCAGAACAATAACCCCAACTGTCCCTGCTCCCCAGAGCTGTTCTCCCTTCCTTTGACTGTACCGCAACCTGCCCCTCCATTTCGCGATTCCACGGACCTAACAGACGAGTATCTGTGTCCAGATGCTCAAACACTAGAGTCTCCTCCATTCCATCTCCGGTCGATTTGGTGGCGGATGACCAGCAACCCACCCTCATCGACGACGATGAGACGCAGTTGCTGTCAGGGCAGCCAGTTGACATGCGCATTGTGCAGGAGGAGGAGGCGAGACAGGAGTTGGAAGAGGAGGTGGTGGACGACGAGGACACCGACCCCACCTGGACAAGGCAGATGTCAAGCTGGGAAAGTAGTGTGGATGTTGAGGCAGGTGCAGCACCAAAAAGGGTAGCTAGAGGCAGAGACATGTCCAGAGGCAGAGGTCAGCTGCTTTGCCGAAGCCAGGCCAGACCCGGAATGTCCGAAGATGTTCCCTTTTGTACCCAGCCCAGAAAAACTCCCCCATCGAGGGCACGTTTCTTGAAGGTGTAGAGTTTTTTCAAGGAATGCGCCGAGGACAGATATAGTGTCGTCTACACAATTTGCCTCTCGAAATTGAGTAGGGGCCCTGAGAAGAGCAACCTGTCCACCACTTCAATGCACCGTCATTTGGAATCCAAGCAATGGAATCAGTGGCAGGCAGCAACGGCAGGACAAACGTCGCCCGCCGTTCACGCCACTGCCTCTGCTCACAGTGCTGGCGATGCACTCCAGAGGACGAGCCAGGACATCACTTCATCTGCCTCCGCCACTTTGTTGACTTCTCCCTCATCCTCCCCTGTTTCTGTCTTATCTCCTTCTCCTGCACCATCAAAGGCACCATCAGGCGCTTCTTTACAACAACCCACCATCTCTCAGACATTGGAGCGCCGGCAGAAATACACCGCTAACCACCCACCCACGCAAGCCTAGAACGCCAACATCGCTAAACTGCTGGCCCAGGAGAGGTTGGCGTTCCGGCTTGTTGAAACTCCCGCCTTCCCGGACCTGATGGCAACTGTGGCACCTCACTATGCCGTCCCTAGCCGTCTCAACTTCTCCCGGTGTGGCGTCCCCGCCTTGCACCAGCACGTGTCACTCAACATCAGGTGGGCCCTTAGTTCCGCGCTTTGCTGCAAGGTCCACTTGACCACCGACACTTGGACAAGCGCCTGTGGTCAGGGATGCTGCAGTGCTTATCTTTAATGACAGGCAGGGTGAATGTGGTGGAGTCTGTTCCTCGGGTGCAAACTGGGGTGGCCTATCTCCTCTCCCAGGCCAAAATTCATGGCAGGAGTAGACTGAAACCCTACGACGCTGCAACCTCCACCACAGCTACTAGCGGCAAACGCTAAAACACTGGTGTGGGGAGACGTCAGCAGGCGGTGCTGAAGCTCATTAGCTTGGGGGACAGACAGCACAGTGCCTCCGAGGTCAGGGATGCCATCCTGGCTGAGATGGCATTTTTTTTTCCCTGCTACACCTGGGGCCTGGCATTTTTACGCCTGTGATAATGGCTGGAACCTGGTAGCGGCTCTGGAGCTTGCCAGCCTCCAACACGTTCCATGTTTGGCCCACGTCTAACCTAGTGGTGCAAAGTTTTTTAAAAACATACCCAAATGTACCAAAGCTACTGTTGAAAATGCGGCGCTTGTGCGCCCACTTTTGCAAGTGCACAGGAGTCGCTGCTAGCCTAAAAACACTCTAGCAAGGCCTACATCTGTCCAAACACAGGCTGTTGTCCGTCATTCACACACGCTGAAACCCTACAATACCATATCTTGAGCAGGGTGTGTGAGCTGCACAGACCTTTGATGGAGTTCCATCTACAAAACCCAAGGGTTCCTCAAAGTCAGCAACCAAAGTTTCTGCACCATGAGTTTCCAGGGGTGGCAGAGTTATGGCTAGGGGAAGAGGCATGGATAGGGATGATGTCTAGGGGCAAAAGCAGTGTGGATGTGGAGGCAAGCTAAGCAGGAAAAACTGGGGGTACAAGCTAAGGCATGGACTGGGGTGATGTCTAGGGGCAAAAGCAGTGTGGATGTGGAGGCAAGCTAAGCAGGAAAAACTGGGGATACAAGCTAAGGCATGGACTGGGGTGATGTCTAGGGGCAAAAGCAGTGTGGATGTGGAGGCAAGCTAAGCAGGAAAAACTGGGGGTACAAGCTAAGGCATGGACTGGGGTGATGTCTAGGGGCAAAAGCAGTGTGGATGTGGAGGCAAGCTAAGCAGGAAAAACTGGGGGTACAAGCTAAGGCATGGACTGGGGTGATGTCTAGGGGCAAAAGCAGTGTGGATGTGGAGGCAAGCTAAGCAGGAAAAACTGGGGGTACAAGCTAAGGCATGGACTGGGGTGATGTCTAGGGGCAAAAGCAGTGTGGATGTGGAGGCAAGCAAAGCAGGGAAAATGGTGGCTAGAGGCAAAGGGATGTCCATAGGCAGCAAGGGCAAAGATGCAAAACTCTCCCGTTTCAAGAATTTTCCTGACTTGTTTCCCCACAAAACATTCCTGGGAGGAGGGCTGAAACACCACCCTCCTCCTCCTCCGCTGTTAGATTTACCCCAGCTACGAGCTGAAAACGCTGCAACACTGGTGTGGGGAGACGTCAGCAGGCTGGGCTGAAGCTCATCAGCTTGGGAGACGGACAGCACACTGCCTCTGAGGTCAGGGATGCCATCCTGGATGAGATGGCAATTTGTTTATCCCCGCTGCCCCTGGGGCCAGGTTTTTTAGCTTGTTGGAGGGCTCTGGAGCTTGCCAGCCTCCAACACGTTCCATGCCTGGCCCACATGTTCAATGTAGTGGTGCAATGATTTTTAAAAACATACCCCAAATTAGCTGAGCTAAGGGTGAAAGTGCGGCACTTGGACACCCACTTTCCCAAGTCTACAGTACCTGGAGCTAGCCGCAATACACTCCAGCAAGGCCTACATCTGCCTGAAGCACCTACTGTTGTGCGAGGTCACCACACGCTCTAACCCTAGATACCGTATGTTCAGCAGGGTGTGTGAGCAGCAGAGACCTTTGATGGAGTACCAGCTACAAAACCCAAGGGTTCCTCAGAGTCAGCTCCCTCACTTTCTGCACCATGAGTTTCCATGGGTGGCAGACTTATGGCTAGAGGCACAGGCATGGATAGGGGTGATGTGTAGGGGCAAAAGCAGTGTGGATGTGGAGGCAAGCTAAGCAGCAAAAACTGGGGGTACAAGCAGCCGGTGACATCATCACTGACAAGCACAGCTGTCTGTCAGCTGACAGGCTGACTTTCACCAAAATGAACAGACAATGGATAGACTCATCATATACATGTCAGTTACAGGACAAATTTAGTGCAATTTGCAAGTCCAAGATGGTTTGGAGATCTGCGGAGAGGAATCTCACCACCTCTTGCGGGTGCCATCATTTGGAAGGCAAGCCCTGGGCTGGGGTGAGAGCAAGCGCAGGATAATCGTCGTTTGGCCTGGCGGCCACTGCCTCTTCCACTGTTGACAGGGCTGGCGCTGCAGTCCAGACCAGGAGCCAGGACACCTCCACATCTGCCTCTGACACTTTGGGGAGTTCACCCTTATCCTCACCTTTTCCTGCCATTTCTCCTTTTGCCCGCGCCATCATGCGCCTCTTCCCAGCAACTCCCCATCTCCCAAGCCTTTCATTTCATGCTAAAGTACAGCGCAACCCACCCACATGCCCAAGGCTTCAACGGCCTCATCTCAAGAAATCTGGCCCAGGAGATGTTGGAATCCCGGCTGGGGGACACTCTGCCCTTTTTGGGCAGAGTGTCTACTGCGCCACCGCACTGTGCCGTCCACACCAGCACTTTCCCCCAAACATGAGGCGGTCCCTAAATTCAGCGCTTAGCCCTAAAGTTCCATGTGACCAGTTACGAATGGACAAGTGCATGCGGACAGGGACGCTACCTTTCAATTTGGGCACAGTGGTTGAATGTAGTTGAGGCGTGGACCGGGTCGCAAAATGTGGTGGCCTGACTTGTCTCCCCACACAACATTCCTGGGAGGAGGGCTGAAACACCACCCTCCTCCGCTGTTAAATTGACCCCAGCTACGAGCTGGAAACGCTGCAACACTGGTGTGGGGAGACGTCAGCGGGCCGTGCTGAAGCTCATCAGCTTGGGGGCCAGACAGCACACTGCCTACAAAGTGAGTCATGCCATCCTCGATGAGACGGCAATGTGGTTTTTGCCACTGCACCTGGGCCCAGGCATGTTGTCATGTGTGATAATGGCCGTAACCTGGGATTGGCTCTGTAGCTTGGCAGCCTGCAACATATTCCATGCCTGGGCCACGTTTTTAACTCATTGCTGCTAATCTTTTGAAAAAGGTACCCCAATGTTCCTGAGCTACTGGTGAAAGTGTGGCGCTTGTGCGGATAGTTTTTAAAGTGTATAGTTGCCGCTGCTAGCCTCTATGCACTCCTACAACGCCTGTACCTGCTGGAACAACGGCTGTTGTGCGACGTCTCCACACTGCTGGCACTAAACATATCATGTGTTGAGCAGAGTGTGTGAGCAGCACAGACCTTTGATGTAGTTCCAACTCCAAAACCCTCGGGTTCGTCAAAGTCAACTCCCTCAGTTGCTCAACCATGAGTGGCCATGGGTGGCAGACTTATGTGAAATCCCATCCCATCCATTGCACTGGACACGAAACATTAGCATGCGCTCAGCACAACTTCGGATATGGCAGATGCGTTAAGCAGGGTGCAGGGTACAACACAGACCAGGCCCGAGCACCAGGAACAGGTGTTAGAAATACTGCAGCATCTGCCATTTCCTTCCAATTTTGGGGTTTTGGACCCGCCACCGACTTGTCTGGACCTAAGTGGGGATCATGAGACACAGTTGCCATCAAGGCAAGCTGTGGTCATGTGCGGTTTGCAGTAAGGGGGCAGTGCGCAATTGGAAGAGGAGTTGGTGGATGACGAGGCCACCGACCCCACATGGACAGGGGTGATGTCTAGGGGCTAAAGCAGTGTAGATGTAGAGGGAAGCTAAATCAACAAAAAACCTGGGTAGAAGCAAAGGCATAAACTGGGGTGATGTTTAGGGGTGAAAGCAGAGTAGATGTGGAGGGAAGCTAAGCAGCAAAAACAGTGGGTAGAAGCAAAGGCATGCAAAACTCTACCCTGTTGGAAGACTTATTCCTAGGTCTGGAACACGTTAATGGCCCCCCTGGACAAATTACTGCCACTCAGGGGCCTAGTGTCACCAGGAGGGACAAGTATAGGCGCATGTTGTGGGAATACCTGGCCGACACCAGCTCTGTCCTCTCCGATCCCTCTGTGCTCTACAGCCTAAACTTATTTTCTCATCTTTTTTTCTGAACTGCACATCTCTTGCCTGCTTCCTTTGGGATCTTAGAAATGGTGGTCCACTTCCACAGATGGTAACTTCAATAGACAGTGTAACGGGAGTAGCTGAGGGATCGCTGTCTTAACCACTTTTTGGCACAAAATTAACTTCCAAAGCCAAATATGGTGCAAGTATATGATGCAAGGACACCTACACACCTATCTCTGACACATTGGGGAGTTCACCCTCATGCGCCCTTTTGGCCTGCACCATCATGCGCCTCTTCCCAGCCACTCCACATTTCCCAAGCTTTTCATTGCAGGCAGAAGTACAATACAACCCACCCCCATGCCCAAGCCTGTAACAGCCTCATCGATAAACTGCTGGCCCTGGAGATGTTGGTGTTTGTTTATGCTTCTGGAGACCCAGGCCTTCCGTCAGCAGATGGCAGCTGGGGCACCTCCCTATGCTGGGCCTAGCCGTTACTACTTCTCTTGGTGTGCTGTCTCTGCCTTGCGCCTGCATGTGTCCCATAACATCAGTCGGGCCCAGAGCTCTGCGCTTTGCTGCAAGGTCCACTTGACCACCGAAACATGGACAAGCGCCTGTGGTCAGGGATGCTGCAGTGCTTATCTTTAATGACAGGCAGGGTGAATGTGGTGGAGTCTGTTCCCCGGGTGCAAACTGGGGTGGCCTATCTCCTCTCCCAGGCCATGGCAGGAGTAGACTGAAACCCTACGAAGCTGCAACCTCCACCCCAGCTACTAGCGGAAAACACTGTAACACTGGCATGGGGAGATGTCAGTAGGCCGTGCTGAAACTGATCAGCTTGGGGGACAGACAGCACAGTGCCTCCGAGGTCAGGGATGCCATCCTGGCTGAGATGGCATTTTTTTTTCCCTGCTACACCTGGGGCCTGGCATTTTTGCGCCTGTGATAATGGCTGGAACCTGGTAGCAGATCTGGAGCTTGCCAGACTCAAACACGGTCCACGCATGGCCCACGTTTTCCAACTTGTTGGTGCCATGTTTCTTTGAAACCTACACCATTGTGCCTGATATACAGGTCAAAGTGGGGCCATTTTCGTAAGTGAGAACTAGCCTCTGCTAGGCAGAAAACATTCAGAGCACACTCCTCTCATCTTCGCACCGTTGGCTGGCGGAGGAAGACGAGGGGGTTGGAGTGGCATCTGATGTCCCTATCCCACACGAGGCTAGAGGGTGCACTTCAGTGCATCCCATTGCTTCACCACAAATGGTGTGAAGGGGAGTGGAAAATGGAGGAAATGGAGAGTGACCCTTACAGTTGGGGCCAGCAAAGGCATGCCAAGTAACACACTGGCACACATGGCTGACTTCATCTTGGGTTGCTTTTCAACACATATTTCACATCATGAAGAACAAATAATACTGGATTTTTTCAAGCCTCGAACCCCGGTCTAGGTCTAATGTCTGTTCCTTTCTTATATTAGGGGAGAGGGAAAAAAAATTACTTCAGTGATACGTTTAGCGTACATAGACTGACTATTAATGTGTATCCCACTTAGTGTTGTTAGGGTTACACACCGTCACAACCTGGCTAAAGCTTCTATAGCTGTTAATAAAGTCAACATAACTTTACGGTATCCAAAAAGACAGCTGGTACCGACAGAGAGCAAGACAAATGTCACCCAAAGCTGTGAGCTCTGAACACCCACAGTGACTTTGGCGTCATCATCATTATAAGGGAGTGGGTGGTAATAAATAACTTGGCAGTGCCTAAAACCCAAAAAGCTTATACAACTATATTTACATTAAGATACACAAATGAAACTTTTCAGTAGCATGTCATGAGACAAGCTGATAAGCTCTTCCTTTGTGCAGTGCTATTTGAAAGTTAAACGCTGCCTTTATTTTAATTCTGGAGAAGGTGCAGACATTAGATTTAGAACATGTTGTCTTCATTGTCCAAATCCTCTATATAGGTAACGCGTTTTTCGGGCCGAGCTGTCTGGGAACGAGCTGGTGCAGCACTGACAACCTGGGTGAATATGGCAAGAGCCTGAGATGTAGGGTGAATGAATCCCCAAATTATTTGTGGAATTCCCAGTGAGACAATGGCACTGTATACCAGTATTAAAAATTGTGGGTGCACATAACCCCCATATATTCTTTGAATTCCCAGTCAGACAATGGCACTGTATAGCAGTATTAAAAATTGTGGGTGCACGTAACCCCCATATATTCTTTGAATTCCCAGTCAGACAATGGCACTGTATACCAGTATTAAAAATTGTGGGTGCACGTAACCCCCATATATTCTTTGAATTCCCAGTCAGACAATGGCACTGTATACCAGTAGTAAAAATTGTGGGTGCACATAACCCCCATATATTCTTTGAATTCCCAGTCAGACAATGGCACTGTATACCAGTATTAAAAATTGTGGGTGCACGTAACCCCCATATATTCTTTGAATTCCCAGTCAGACAATGGCACTGTATACCAGTAGTAAAAATTGTGGGTGCACATAACCCCCATATATTCTTTGAATTCCCAGTCAGACAATGGCACTGTATACCAGTATTAAAAATTGTGGGTGCACATAACCCCCATATATTCTTTGAATTCCCAGTCAGACAATGGCACTGTATACCAGTATTAAAAATTGTGGGTGCACATAACCCCCATATATTCTTTGAATTCCCAGTGAGACAAAGGAACTGTATAGCAGTATTAAAAATTGTGGGTGCACGTAACCCCCATATATTCTTTGAATTCCCAGTCAGACAATGGCACTGTATACCAGTAGTAAAAATTGTGGGTGCACATAACCCCCATATATTCTTTGAATTCCCAGTCAGACAATGGCACTGTATAGCAGTATTAAAAATTGTGGGTGCACGTAACCCCCATATATTCTTTGAATTCCCAGTCAGACAATGGCACTATATACCAGTATTAAAAATTGTGGGTGCACATAACCCCCATATATTCTTTGAATTCCCAGTCAGACAATGGCACTGTATACCAGTATTAAAAATTGTGGGTGCACGTAACCCCCATATATTCTTTGAATTCCCAGTCAGACAATGGCACTGTATACCAGTATTAAAAATTGTGGGTGCACATAACCCCCATATATTCTTTGAATTCCCAGTCAGACAATGGCACTGTATACCAGTATTAAAAATTGTGGGTGCACGTAACCCCCATATATTCTTTGAATTCCCAGTCAGACAATGGCACTGTATACCAGTAGTAAAAATTGTGGGTGCACATAACCCCCATATATTCTTTGAATTCCCAGTCAGACAATGGCACTGTATACCAGTATTAAAAATTGTGGGTGCACATAACCCCCATATATTCTTTGAATTCCCAGTCAGACAATGGCACTGTATACCAGTATTAAAAATTGTGGGTGCACATAACCCCCATATATTCTTTGAATTCCCAGTCAGACAATGGCACTGTATACCAGTATTAAAAATTGTGGGTGCACATAACCCCCATATATTCTTTGAATTCCCAGTCAGACAATGGCACTGTATACCAGTATTAAAAATTGTGGGTGCACATAACCCCCATATATTCTTTGAATTCCCAGTGAGACAAAGGAACTGTATAGCAGTATTAAAAATTGTGGGTGCACGTAACCCCCATATATTCTTTGAATTCCCAGTCAGACAATGGCACTGTATACCAGTAGTAAAAATTGTGGGTGCACATAACCCCCATATATTCTTTGAATTCCCAGTGAGACAAAGGAACTGTATAGCAGTATTAAAAATTGTGGGTGCACGTAACCCCCATATATTCTTTGAATTCCCAGTCAGACAATGGCACTGTATACCAGTATTAAAAATTGTGGGTGCACATAACCCCCATATATTCTTTGAATTCCCAGTCAGACAATGGCACTGTATACCAGTATTAAAAATTGTGGGTGCACATAACCCCCATATATTCTTTGAATTCCCAGTCAGACAATGGCACTGTATACCAGTATTAAAAATTGTGGGTGCACATAACCCCCATATATTCTTTGAATTCCCAGTGAGACAAAGGAACTGTATAGCAGTATTAAAAATTGTGGGTGCACGTAACCCCCATATATTCTTTGAATTCCCAGTCAGACAATGGCACTGTATACCAGTAGTAAAAATTGTGGGTGCACATAACCCCCATATATTCTTTGAATTCCCAGTGAGACAAAGGAACTGTATAGCAGTATTAAAAATTGTGGGTGCACGTAACCCCCATATATTCTTTGAATTCCCAGTCAGACAATGGCACTGTATACCAGTATTAAAAATTGTGGGTGCACATAACCCCCATATATTCTTTGAATTCCCAGTCAGACAATGGCACTGTATACCAGTATTAAAAATTGTGGGTGCACATAACCCCCATATATTCTTTGAATTCCCAGTGAGACAAAGGAACTGTATAGCAGTATTAAAAATTGTGGGTGCACATAACCCCCATATATTCTTTGAATTCCCAGTGAGACAAAGGAACTGTATAGCAGTATTAAAAATTGTGGGTGCACGTAACCCCCATATATTCTTTGAATTCCCAGTCAGACAATGGCACTGTATACCAGTATTAAAAATTGTGGGTGCACATAACCCCCATATATTCTTTGAATTCCCAGTGAGACAAAGGAACTGTATAGCAGTATTAAAAATTGTGGGTGCACGTAACCCCCATATATTCTTTGAATTCCCAGTCAGACAATGGCACTGTATACCAGTATTAAAAATTGTGGGTGCACATAACCCCCATATATTCTTTGAATTCCCAGTCAGACAATGGCACTGTATAGCAGTATTAAAAATTGTGGGTGCACGTAACCCCCATATATTCTTTGAATTCCCAGTCAGACAATGGCACTATATACCAGTATTAAAAATTGTGGGTGCACATAACCCCCATATATTCTTTGAATTCCCAGTCAGACAATGGCACTGTATACCAGTATTAAAAATTGTGGGTGCACGTAACCCCCATATATTCTTTGAATTCCCAGTCAGACAATGGCACTGTATACCAGTATTAAAAATTGTGGGTGCACATAACCCCCATATATTCTTTGAATTCCCAGTCAGACAATGGCACTGTATACCAGTATTAAAAATTGTGGGTGCACATAACCCCCATATATTCTTTGAATTCCCAGTCAGACAATGGCACTGTATACCAGTATTAAAAATTGTGGGTGCACGTAACCCCCATATATTCTTTGAATTCCCAGTCAGACAATGGCACTGTATACCAGTAGTAAAAATTGTGGGTGCACATAACCCCCATATATTCTTTGAATTCCCAGTCAGACAATGGCACTGTATACCAGTATTAAAAATTGTGGGTGCACATAACCCCCATATATTCTTTGAATTCCCAGTCAGACAATGGCACTGTATAGCAGTATTAAAAATTGTGGGTGCACGTAACCCCCATATATTCTTTGAATTCCCAGTCAGACAATGGCACTATATACCAGTATTAAAAATTGTGGGTGCACATAACCCCCATATATTCTTTGAATTCCCAGTCAGACAATGGCACTGTATAGCAGTATTAAAAATTGTGGGTGCACGTAACCCCCATATATTCTTTGAATTCCCAGTCAGACAATGGCACTGTATACCAGTAGTAAAAATTGTGGGTGCACATAACCCCCATATATTCTTTGAATTCCCAGTGAGACAAAGGAACTGTATAGCAGTATTAAAAATTGTGGGTGCACGTAACCCCCATATATTCTTTGAATTCCCAGTCAGACAATGGCACTGTATACCAGTATTAAAAATTGTGGGTGCACATAACCCCCATATATTCTTTGAATTCCCAGTCAGACAATGGCACTGTATACCAGTATTAAAAATTGTGGGTGCACATAACCCCCATATATTCTTTGAATTCCCAGTGAGACAAAGGAACTGTATAGCAGTATTAAAAATTGTGGGTGCACATAACCCCCATATATTCTTTGAATTCCCAGTGAGACAAAGGAACTGTATAGCAGTATTAAAAATTGTGGGTGCACGTAACCCCCATATATTCTTTGAATTCCCAGTCAGACAATGGCACTGTATACCAGTATTAAAAATTGTGGGTGCACATAACCCCCATATATTCTTTGAATTCCCAGTGAGACAAAGGAACTGTATAGCAGTATTAAAAATTGTGGGTGCACGTAACCCCCATATATTCTTTGAATTCCCAGTCAGACAATGGCACTGTATACCAGTATTAAAAATTGTGGGTGCACATAACCCCCATATATTCTTTGAATTCCCAGTCAGACAATGGCACTGTATAGCAGTATTAAAAATTGTGGGTGCACGTAACCCCCATATATTCTTTGAATTCCCAGTCAGACAATGGCACTATATACCAGTATTAAAAATTGTGGGTGCACATAACCCCCATATATTCTTTGAATTCCCAGTCAGACAATGGCACTGTATACCAGTATTAAAAATTGTGGGTGCACGTAACCCCCATATATTCTTTGAATTCCCAGTCAGACAATGGCACTGTATACCAGTAGTAAAAATTGTGGGTGCACATAACCCCCATATATTCTTTGAATTCCCAGTCAGACAATGGCACTGTATACCAGTATTAAAAATTGTGGGTGCACATAACCCCCATATATTCTTTGAATTCCCAGTCAGACAATGGCACTGTATACCAGTATTAAAAATTGTGGGTGCACGTAACCCCCATATATTCTTTGAATTCCCAGTCAGACAATGGCACTGTATACCAGTATTAAAAATTGTGGGTGCACATAACCCCCATATATTCTTTGAATTCCCAGTCAGACAATGGCACTGTATACCAGTATTAAAAATTGTGGGTGCACATAACCCCCATATATTCTTTGAATTCCCAGTCAGACAATGGCACTGTATAGCAGTATTAAAAATTGTGGGTGCACGTAACCCCCATATATTCTTTGAATTCCCAGTCAGACAATGGCACTATATACCAGTATTAAAAATTGTGGGTGCACATAACCCCCATATATTCTTTGAATTCCCAGTCAGACAATGGCACTGTATACCAGTATTAAAAATTGTGGGTGCACGTAACCCCCATATATTCTTTGAATTCCCAGTCAGACAATGGCACTGTATACCAGTAGTAAAAATTGTGGGTGCACATAACCCCCATATATTCTTTGAATTCCCAGTCAGACAATGGCACTGTATACCAGTATTAAAAATTGTGGGTGCACATAACCCCCATATATTCTTTGAATTCCCAGTCAGACAATGGCACTGTATACCAGTATTAAAAATTGTGGGTGCACATAACCCCCATATATTCTTTGAATTCCCAGTGAGACAAAGGAACTGTATAGCAGTATTAAAAATTGTGGGTGCACGTAACCCCCATATATTCTTTGAATTCCCAGTCAGACAATGGCACTGTATACCAGTATTAAAAATTGTGGGTGCACATAACCCCCATATATTCTTTGAATTCCCAGTGAGACAAAGGAACTGTATAGCAGTATTAAAAATTGTGGGTGCACGTAACCCCCATATATTCTTTGAATTCCCAGTCAGACAATGGCACTGTATACCAGTATTAAAAATTGTGGGTGCACGTAACCCCCATATATTCTTTGAATTCCCAGTCAGACAATGGCACTATATACCAGTATTAAAAATTGTGGGTGCACATAACCCCCATATATTCTTTGAATTCCCAGTCAGACAATGGCACTGTATAGCAGTATTAAAAATTGTGGGTGCACATAACCCCCATATATTCTTTGAATTCCCAGTGAGACAATGGCACTGTATACCAGTAGCAAAAATTGTGGGTGTATATAGCCCCAATTCTATTGCTAGGGGACTTGCAGGGTATTTCTGAGGTGAAGGTGGGGGGGCACACCGTTGGAACGGGGATTTGGGGTGTATATATGGGGTATACGGGAATACACTGTCAGTGTGTTCCATTCAGGATCCTGGGAAAGCTGGGTTGCGGCGATTGAGCCCGTCAGTGCCACGTTACACTGACAAGCTTCTCCCTGGAATTGAAGTTATATGTAAGCCCAATATATTCTTTGAATTCCCAGTGAGACAATGGCACTATATGGCAGTAGCAAAAATAGTGGGTGTATATAGCCCCAATTCTATTGCTAGGGGACTTGCAGGGTATTTCTGGGGTGAAGGTGGGGGGGCACACCGTTGGAACGGGTATCGGGGGTATATATCGGGTATACGGGAATACACTGACAGTGTATTCCATTCAGGATCCTGGGAAAGCTGGGTTGCGGCGATTGAGCCCGTCAGTGCCACGTTACACTGACAAGCTTCTCCCTGGAATTTAGCTCTTATAAGAGCTGTTGGTTGTCTTCTCCTTCCTATCCTAGCCTGTCCCTGCCTACCCAGAATCTAAGCCCTAGCTAGCTGGACGGAAACCTCCGTCCTCGGTGAATTGCAAGCTCAGAATGACGCGAAGCTGGGCGGCGCTGTTCTTTTAAATTAGAGGTCACATGTTTTCGGCAGCCAATGGGTTTTGCCTACTTTTTTCAACGTCACCGGTGTCGTAGTTCCTGTCCCACCTACCCTGCGCTGTTATTGGAGCAAAAAAGGCGCCAGGGAAGGTGGGAGGGGAATCGAGTAATGGCGCACTTTACCACGCGGTGTTCGATTCGATTCGAACATGCCGAACAGCCTAATATCCGATCGAACATGAGTTCGATAGAACACTGTTCGCTCATCTCTAATTAATAACAAAGACATTGAATGTTAATGGGTCTGCCCAGTTGTTAAAATGACCAAAAATAGGGCATGTGCTTTTTTTTAATCAATGTTATTCACTTTAACAAACAGACATGTGAATACGCCCTTTGACTCCCATTGTTCTGAAAATGGATGTGTGACGTAAGTTAAGTAAATAAAAATATGGTGTTTGCATGAGGACTAAAATTGCAATTTATTATGGTTCGGACAAAATCTAATTGCTATATGATCTAAAATTCTCTACTATTAGATGTTTTACACATGTGCACTATACAGATGTAGCCATGTTAAACATGATTTTTTATGTGATAAGTAACAGTTGCTAATTAGAGATGAGTAAACAGTAAAATATTCAATATTCGTTTCGAATAGCCCCTCAATATTCAACTATTCAAACGAATATCGAATCCCATTATAGTCTATGGGGAAAATAAAGTTTGTTTCAGGGGAAACCACTATTTGACTCAGGAGGGTCACCAATTCCACTATGACACCTCAGAAAATGATGACAACACCTCTGGAATGCAACTGGGACAGCAGGGGAAGCATGCCTGGGGGCATCTAACACACCCAAATCACAGTATTACCCCACTATCACAGCCTATCAACTACACACTTTCCAAACTCAATAGAACCTCTATGAAAGTTGAAAAATACTTGGAAACCTTCTTTTCTCCCCAATTGTATGTATAGAAACCCAAATTTTAAGCTAAAAAAAACATTAGCATGCGCTCATCACAATCCCTGACTTGATAGCTGCGTTAAGCAGGGCACCACACTGAACAGGACCGAGCACCAGGAACAGGTGTTACAATGGCTAGCGGATAATGCTTACAGCTCCTTATCCATCAGCCAATCAGTCCTCTTCCTTGCTAAGAGTCTGGTCCTCCTTCCTCCCAACATACCCAATCTTCCCAGCACAGTCATCCCACATTTTCCCCCTCTCAGGAGATGTTTTTAGGTCCTTAAACTGTTTCTCACTCTGTCCAACCACTTCACCAATCCCAGGAGCTACCAGATGATTTTGTAAGTCCTGATGCCCAAACACTGGAGCATCCGCCATCTCTGGGTGATTTAGTGACGTGTGGACAAGTGCATGCGACCAGGGATGATACATCTCAATCATGGCACACTGGGTGAATGTAGTTGAGGCTGGGACCGGGTCGCAAACTGTGACAGCCTGCCTTGTCTCCCTGCCCAATATTCCTGGCAGGAGTGCTGAAACAGCACCCTCCTGCTCCCCCACCGTTAAATTGACCCCAGCTATGAGCTGGAAACGCTGCAACACTGGCCTGGGGAGACGTCAGCAGGCCGTGCTGAAGCTCATCAGCTTGGGGGACAGACAGCACATGCCTCCGTGGTGAGGGATGCCATCCTGGATGAGAGAGCAATGTGGTTTTCGCTGCTGCACCTGGGCCCAGGCATTTTTTGATGTGTGATAATGGCCGGAACCTGGTAGCGGCTCTGGAGCTTGCCAGCCTCCAACACATGCCTGGCCTACGTTTTCAACTTATTGGTGTAATGGTCTTTAAAAACTTACCCCAATGTTCTTGAGCTACTAGTAAAAGTGCGGCGCTTGTGCAAGTCTACAGTAGCTGCTGCTAGCCTCAATACACTCCAGCAACGCCTACATCTGCCTGAAGCACCGGCTGTTGTGTGAGGTCACCACACGCTGAAACCCTAGATACCATATGTTGAGCAGGGTGTGTGAGCAGCAGAGACCTTTGATGGAGTTCCATCTAGAAAACCCAAGGGTTCATTAAAGTCAGCTCCCTCAGTTTCTGCACCATGAGTGCCCATGGATGGCAGACTTATGTGAAATCCTATCCCATCCTCAGGGGTGAACCTGCTCCTTTCACCGCCCGAGGCGAAGTACAGAAAGCCGCCCCCCCCCTCGCCAGAGGAGGGGGCAGAGCGGTGGCGTGGCTTAGCGGAGGGGGCGTGGCACATTGAAGTGGGGGGCGGGGCTTAGCGCCGTTCGTCGACAGAGAGCAGGCCCGGAGACTGCCTGCGCTCTGCCTGAGTGTGACGGGAGGCTGCTGGAGCAGCGCTGCTCTAGTGGCCTCCCCAAACCACCGCTCCGTCCTAAGCTTGCCTGGACTGGCTTAGGTTAGCAAAAATGCCGCCCTCCCTGAGGCCCTGGCATAGTGCCGCCTGAAGCACTCGCTTCAGGTCGCCTCATGGGAGGTGCGGCACTGCCCATCCTTTCCACTGGACACTTTACAAACTCACTAGAACCTCTATGAAAGTGGAGAAATAATTTGAAACCTTCTTTCCTCTACATTAATATGGACAGAAACATAACTTTAAACCCGAAAGAAACATTAGCATGCGCTCATCACAATTCCTGATTTGAGGGGGGGCGGAGCCTGACTGCGCATTATGGTGGTAGCTACTTGCTAGAGCTCCACAAACCTGGGACTTTGTAGTGGCCGTCTTGCTATTCCTACCCGGCGAACATGGTCAAAACTAACAAGAATAGACAGGGGGACACCCCGGGCACCCCTTGGTTGGCAAAACAGCAAGGAGACCTGCAAAGGTACCTGAAAAAGAAGAACTTTGCTTCCCCACGAGGACTTCCCAAGATGGCGCCGGATCTTCAGAGAGAGCTGGATTCGGAGGATGAATCTGAAATGGAGAGTGTTACAGGAGGTGAGCGCTCTGACTCTGGCTCCACACACATTACACGTGGATTCCTACACAAAACACTTGAGAAAGCCCTCTCTAGGGCACTAAACCCGGTTTTGTCAGAACTGGCCTCTATTAAAGCGGAGATACAGGCTACCGGGCATAGAGTACAGGCACTAGAAAATACATACTCATCCGTACGTGATAATGCTGATATGGTGGCAGACCATTTGCAGTGCCATACTGAGCTTCTTGATAGGTCTCTCTCACTAATTGAGGACCAGGAGAATAGAAGCCGTAGAAGAAATCTACGATTGAAAGGAGTGCCGGAATCCTACACTCCAGAGGATCTTCCTAAGATGGCGGAAGGCCTTTTTTCAGAGCTCTTGGGCCCAGAACGTGCTACGCAGGTTGTAATAGAAAGAATCCACAGAGCTTTGCGCCCAAAAACCCCGACAAGGAGACCCTCCTCGAGACATAATATGTGGGCTCCTATCTTTCCGTGATACACAGGCGATATTAACAGCAGCCCGTAATAGAGAGCAGTTGTCCCTAGATGGTACTGAAATATCCATATATCAGGACATTGCACCATCTGTACTGGCGAAAAGGAGGCTTCTCAAACCTTTGTTAGACGAGTTGCGGGCCCGCAATATACAGTATGTTTGGCTATACCCCTTCGGCCTCGCTATTTTGCAAGGAGGCAGACGTATTGCGGTACATACACCGAAGGACTTGGCAGCAGTTTGGTCCCTATTGGATATAGAACCTATGGACATTCCATCTTGGCTTCCATCCCAAAACCTGAGTGTTATTCCGTCCCTGCCATCCCTGCCCTCCTGGAAGGAATCTGCCAGATCTCAATCGCCGAGATCAAAGAAATCTCTTCTCAGAAACCAACAACAGTAATCTGGTTTTCCTTGCTACCATTTGTTGAAGTAGCTTGTTACTGCCCGGATTCAGTCTTTTTTCCTTCACAATGATAATTGCAATGGTAGTTCCCTGGTTAATGGCTTGTTATCTCTCTTGGCCTAAACGGCTTTATATTCCAGGACTCTACTCTATAAGATGATGCACTGTTTTAATGTCTTATATGTGTTGTGGCTCCATATGCCCGTATATTACAGTAGCTCTACATCTTTGTTTATACGGGGTATTCGAATCCATATTTAATGTACCGATTGTTTGTTTCTGTACATGATACTTACCTGACCATGTTCTTAGTTGGTAGGTTACTTGCCAAGCTTATCTTTTCACTTTATAGGACGGCCCATCCTTAGTCCCACATCCGATCAGGATTTTCCCTCGCCTCCCTAGTTCACTGTTACTTACTGCTAGCGCAGTACTTGGCTTGGTGTGAGAAAGGACAGGTCTCACCTGAGTGTATTCTCTTGGTTTTGCTCTGTTTATATTTGTTGTGTTTTGTTTCTCTAGGTTTTCTTTTTCTATTTCCATCACTTGGTTTGCTTTTTCTCCTCTATTCTTCTATTCTTTCCTTGTTTATTTCCACGTATCCCTTAACTCTTTTCTACCCCTCCCCCTCTCCCCACCGCTTCTTTCTCTTAGACTACTTCGTTTGTTTTGTGTCTGTTTTTCTTTTTGTGTCTGGTCCTTGTATTGTATGTCACTATGCCTAGCAATATTCCTCCCCCTGTTTCTGTGACGACATTTAATGTCAACGGTTTAAATTCACCGAATAAACGTCATTGGCTAATGACGCTTTCTAAAAAACTTAAAACAGATATCTTGCTATTGCAGGAAACCCATTTCAGGTCCGGTAATGTCCCCAAACCCTACAAATCAGATTTTGACAGATGGTACTATTCCACGCACCCCACCTCTTCATCCAAAGAGGTCGCGATTGCCCTACGTAAATCACTCCCAATTGTGGTTACGCATCAATACGCTGACGCTGAAGGCAGAGCCTTGTTTATTAACCCCTTCCCGACATGCGCCGTAATAGTACGGCGCGTGTCGGGTCTGTAACTATGGCGACCGCCCGGGAGCCGGGCGGCCGTCATAGCCGCCGGGTGTCTACTGTTTTAAGCAGTAGACAACCGGCTCTAATGCCTCCGATCGGTCCCCGGACCGATCGGAGGCATTAACCCCTCCGGCGCTGCTGTCAAAGGCGCCGGAGGCGCCATTTTCCCAGCGGCGCATGGGCGCCGCCATTTTGGCAGGGATCGCCGGCTCCTGGAGCATGCTCCAGGGTCGACCCCCCATTGCCATGACAGCCGGGAGCCTTGTTAAAGGCTCCCAGCCGGTCTGCAAATTCTCTCTTTTGCAGGCTGGTGTATACAGCCTGCAAAAGAGATGATGATTTTTTGCAATGCATTGCAATGCATTAGCATTGTAATGCATTGCATTAGTGATCAGACCCCCTGGGGTTCAACACCCCCTAGGGGGTCTAATAAATGCAAAAAAAAAAATAAAAAAAAAAGTTAAAAAAATATTAAAAAATATAAAAAGAATTAAAAGTTCAAATCACCCCCCTTTCCCTAGAACACATATAAAAGTAGTTAAAAACTGTGAAACACATACATGTTAGGTATCCGCGCGTCCGAAATCGCCCGCTCTACAAATCTATAAAAATATTTTTCCTGTTCGGTAAACGCCGTAGCAGGAAAAATAGTCAAAAGTGCCAAACCGCCGTTTTTTCACTGTTTTAATTCTGATAAAAATTTGAATAAAAAGTGATCAAAGCAATAACATTTCCCGAAAATGGTAGAACTAAAAAGTACACCCGATCCCGCAAAAAAAGACGCCCTATACATCCCCGTACACGCACGTATAAAAAAGTTACGGCTGTCGGAATATGGCGACTTTTAGAAAAAAAATTTTTTAACACCGTTTTGGAATTTTTTTTAGGGGTCAAAATGTAAATAAAACCATATAAATTTGGTATCCCTGGAACCGTACCGAAACACAGAATATAGGGGACATGTCATTTTGGCTGCACAGTGAACGCCGTAAAACCAAAGCCCGTAAGAAAGTCGCAGAAATGCATTTTTTCTTCAAATCCACCCCATTCTGAATTTTTTTCCTGCTTCCCAGTACATTATATAGAATAATTAATGGTGGCATCATGAAGAAAAAATTGTCCCGCAAAAATTAAGACCTCGTATGGCTCTGGGAGCGGAGAAATAAAAAAGTTATGGGGTTTAGAAGGAGGGGAGTCAAAAACGAAAAACGAAAATCAAAAAATGCCATCGGCGGGAAGGGGTTAAAGGACACTTAGCAAATCGTCCCATGACCTTAGCTTCTATATATGCCCCTAATCAGGGTCAATTGGCTTGGATATTGAATATCCTGACGGTACTCTCACACTTTGCACAAGGCGAAATTATACTGGGTGGAGATTTCAATTTGTTATTTGACCCCTTCTTAGATTCTTCTTCAAAGAAATCCTCTATGTCCCAAAAAGCTATCAGGAGGCTTCAGGTTACTTTACAAGATCTAAATTTGATAGACTCTTGGAGAATGGCAAATCCCTCAACGAGAGATTACTCTTTTTTCTCTGCTCCCCATGACTCAAACCAACGCTTAGACTATATTCTCTGTTCCAAATCCCTTATGGAATTCATACTCACCTCTCACATCGGGATAATTAGTATCTCGGATCATGCCCCAGTCTCCACCTCCTTCTCTCTCCCAGAGCTATCCCCGAAAGCTTGGACGTGGCGTCTAAATGAACGCATATTAGATGACCAGAAGGTTTGTGACCAAGTTAGTGAAGATATTGCGCAATATTTTGTGTAGAATGATTTGCCAGACGTGTCCCCCACCTTGTTGTGGGAGGCGCACAAACCATACATACGAGGCCTTTTTATTGCAAAGGCTTCGGCCATGAAGAAAAAAAGACAAAGGGAGGTTGACAATTTGATGTCCCAGATAGCAGCCCTTGAGAGGTTACAGAAGAGATCCGCTGCCTTGTTGGCAGTAGATGAATTGACAATTTTAAGGGAAAAATTGAGAAAGACGCTTAATGCGTCAGCGGCTAAAGCATTACTGTATTCAAGGGTCAGGATTTATGCACATGGCAATAAAGGAGGCAAGTTTATGACGGCTATGCTGCGAAAAGAGAGAGCGCGAGCTTATATAGAAGCCATTAAGGGAGTTGATAACAAGTTAGTGTATGCTACGCCTGAAATAGCCAAAGTTTTTCATGGCTATTATTCTTCTTTATACAATCTAGATGACAATGCTCATGGAAATGTGCAAGACGCTACAGAGGCGATTCCTAGATTCGTTACACTTACCCTCACTCCGGGATCAGGACAAATTAGATCTGTTGTCCCCAGTCACTGAGTCTGAAGTGAAAATGGTCCTCAGTAGCTTCCCCAATGGAAAGAGCCCGGGTCCTGATGGACTTCCTTCCCTTTATTACACTAAATTTCAAACAGTCCTTATTCCGCACTTAACGTCTTTTTGCAATGCGCTTCTCCAAGGGTCTCCCATGATGCGCCAATCTCAAGAGGCGCATATTACTCTTATACACAAAGAGAGTAAAGACCCAACAGATTGTAGTAATTACCGGCCGATTTCCCTGCTAAACCATGATGTGAAAGTTTGGGCTAAACTTCTTGCATTACGCTTAAGGGATTTGACCCCACAGTTGATACATGAGGAACAGGTTGGTTTTATCAAGGGTAGGGAGGGTAAAGAAAATACTCATAAATTGTTACATATTATTGACTTAGCTAAAAAGAAGAAAAGCCCTCTACTACTCCTAAGTGTCGATGCTGAAAAAGCATTCGACCGTGTAAGCTGGTTGTATTTGTCAGAAGCACTTAAGACATATGGTATCCCTCCCACATTCATCCAGGCCATCCTCTCCCTTTATGCACACCCTCATGCTAGAATATGAATAAATGGGTCCCTATCTCCCTACTTTGAAATTTTAAATGGCACTAGACAAGGCTGTCCTTTGTCACCCACCCTTTTCGTCCTTACACTAGAGACATTTCTTCAAGCCGTGCGTCAACACCCCAGTATTCAAGGTTTTCAGATTGCAGATAGATCAGTTAGCTCAATGGCTTTTGCTGATGATGTATTATTCCTCCTTTCTAACCCAGTAGACGCTTTCCCCCATTTACAGTCTCTCATTGCCATATATGGAGAACTCTCAAATTATAAAATTAATGCCTCAAAATCTGAAATCCTAAATGTATCTGTACCGCCACCTCAAATTCCACTCGTAAAATCGCTCTCCCCATATGTCTGGAAAACTGAGTCCATTAAATATTTAGGAATTCAACTTCACTCGGACCTGAATAGGGTATTCCATCTAAATTTTTCTCCCCTCTTAACAGACCTCCAGTCCATTTTACAGGGTTATGACTTTCCATACTTATCATGGCTAGGTAGGAGAAATCTTCTACAGATGTACGTTGTCCCTAAAGTCATGTATGTTTTACAGATGTTACCTATATACTTACCAAATTCCTTCTTCAACCAGTTGAAACGACTTTTTTCTTCATTTCTTTGGAGATATAAGCCTCCGCGTCTTCCCTACTCACTACTTATTAAAGGAAAGAAGCAAGGGGGCATCGCGCTACCTGACATGAAAACATATTACCATTCAATTCAACTATCCAGATGGATGTCCTATGCTCTACCTCCTAAACCTTCTCTAACCTCGATTTTGGCGACTGAACTATTTGGACCTCATTTCCTGCACTCACTTTGGCTTCCAACAACTTCTGTGAATGCCCACAACAATGTCTCTACCCTGCTGAGGGGTCCGTGTGAAATGTGGCTGAGATATAAGGAGTCGTTAGCTCCTACCCCCTCACCCATCATGCCTGCGTCTTTAACTCCTTACCTTATTCGAACAAAGATGCCCAACCCCACAGGTGTGGTGTCCCTTTGGCAATCAATGAAGGGTTTGCAACTAAAAGACTTATTCCGGGACTCTTTACCGATCTCTCCACAGCAACTGCAAAGTTTACTTCCTGGACTTAAACTGAATTTTTTACACATTGCCCAATTTGCAAATACCACTAAGCATATTGCTCTCTCTTGGAATGCCAAAAGACCTTTGACTGCATTTGAGAAAGGACATACTTCACTTCTTCCATCACAAAGGAAGGTTACTTTCTGCAAATCCTTACTCCAATGCCAGGACTCTGATGCTAAACCAAATTTCATTTCTGCTTGGGAGAAGGAGCTAGCCCTTACATTTTCTTCGGAAGATGCTGCACACATCCTACGATATTCACACGGACCATCGACATGTGTAAGATTGCAGGAACTCCATTATAAAATATTAACAAGATGGTATCACACACCAGATTGGCTCTTTCGTCATGGGCTGAGTGACTCAGATCTCTGTTGGCGATGTCACCAGGAACCGGGCACAATGCTACACATATGGTGGTCGTGTACCTCAATTCAACCCTACTGGAATGAGATTGAAACTCGACTCCACAGCATTCTACACATCTCTGCACCACTCTTTCCTGAAAATGTTCTGCTAACCGGTCCAGATGGCTCTTTGAGCCCTAACAAGCAATCTTTATGGTCCCATCTGATAGGGGTGGCAAAATCTTTAATTCCGTTATTCTGGTTGAATACCTCCCCCCCAACGGTAGCTTTGTGGACGGAGAAAGTCCACCAGGTGGCAAGATTTGAGGAACTACACAGTTGGAAGGAAAGGAGCCATGATAAGTATGTGAAAATTTGGTCCAGATGGTGGAAACACTCTGTTGATTAGTTAGCAAAAGTCACGAGTATTCTGCTTGATATGGTATTGCGATGTCCTCCGCCTATGTCCTTTGTCTTCTTTTCATTATCTTTCCTCAGTATATGGTCTTATTTTTTAATGTGATTTGCTGGTATTGAAACATTTTGGTAGAAAATACCATATTATAATAATGACCATGCTGCCCTTCATAAAAACAACTAAACTCATTAATAGTTCAAAGCTTGCCCCAAAGCAAAGAACTATTTATAATCTGTTTTACAGTCACATTGACTTGCAAAATGTTGTTTTTATTGCCAAAAAGACCTGCACAGAATTGCTTCATTAAGTCTTACAATATCAGTGAGAATTTCAGTGCACCGTGCCATTAAAATCCTTGCTGCTAGAAATCTCCGAGCTTGATTCATTAACCTCTTTACTCACAGAGGTTACATTAAGCATCACTTGAAGTAATTATCTGTGCCACTTCAAGTAATTATTTCAATGGGCATTGGGATCAAAAACTCTATCAGACTCCAGGGTAGGAAGTTAATATTAGAAATAGCTGTATGTAACTGCTTGGTGTTTAACAGATATAAGGTTAAACTGAAGGAAAGGAGACTAAGAATATTTGGAATGATGACGTACCTCAACATTTTCATGACAGTTCTATGTTTTGTTACTCAAAAACAAAATTATGTACTATAGCTATAGGGAGAAATTAGTATTTCAAGTTAAATTGAATGTATAGGAGAAAAAAGTAATGTAACTTTTATAGTTAAATATATATATATATATATATATATATATATATATATATATATATATATATATATATACATTATGTATAAAGTTAGCTAACCTATCCTTTTTTCCCCACCATTGGTACTGATCGTATTAGCAATTTCTTGTAAAATGGGTGTGGTTAACTGCCCCCATCCAACACCCTGATGGTTCTGTTTTATCAGTGTGTTCTTTAGTGCTACAAACTGTAGTATGATCTACTGTTTGGACATTTCCCAGAGACATCAGGGACGCCAGAGTTTTCCCAGGTTATTCATCATTACAGGAATTTTCAGCACAGGATAGACATTATCATCTGTAAGACCTTCCCAAGCATTCTCATACCATCTATCTATGTATGTCATAGATATAAAATAGCAAGCTAGATATCTGTAATACATAGTTACATAGTAGATGAGATGAGATGAGTTGAGATGAGGTTGAATAAAGACATTAGTCCATCAAGTCCAACCTATAACCCTACAATCCCTATAGTGTTGATCCAGGGGAAGGCAAAAAAAACCATGAGGCTCATGCCAATTGCTCCATTTCCTTTCCGACTCCAAAACTAGAGACCATAACCGTTATATTTTTCTCTTCAAGAAAGGCATCCAGGCCCTCTTTGAACTTGTTTAATGAATCCGCCATCACCACTTCCTGGGGCAGAGAGTTCCATAGCCTCACTGTTCTCACTGTGAAGAATCCCCTTCTATGTTTCTGGGGAAACTTTCTCTCCTCCAGACATAGAGGATGTCCTCTAGTCACTGTGACTGGCCTAGGAGTAAAAAGATCCTTAGAAAGTTCTTTGTTTTGTCCCTTCATGTATTTGTACATTGTTATTAGATTATTAGATCTCCCCGTAGACGTCTTTTCTCTAAACTGAATAACCCCAAGTTTGTTAATATATCGTTGTACTCCAGTTTACCTATTCCCCTAATCATTTTGGTTGCCCGTATTTGCACTTTTTCAAGTTCACTTATGTCTTTCTTGTATATCGGGGCCCAAAATTACACACAATATTCTAAGTGTGGCTGTACCAGTGTCCAGTCTTGAAGTTACCTCCTCATAGAAGCTGATCAGAATTGTCTGACAGGACCGATTCCTCATACACCCATGCTGATTTGGTGTTATAAGATTATCTACATTGAGATACTCCAGAATAGCATCTCTTAGAAAGCCCTCAAATATCTTACCCACCACAGAAGTTAAAATTACTGGCCTATAGTTTCCAGGTTCACTTTTACACCTCTTTTTGAAAATTTATCACCACATTTGCTATTCGCCAATCCTGTGGAACAGACCCAGTCATTACTGAATCCTTAAATATTAGATACAAGGTCAAATGTAAAGCACCATGGAATTAATGGCGCTATATAAATAAACAATAATAATAAATAAACAATAATAATAATCTATGACCATGTTTAATTCCCTCAGAACTCGGGGGTGTATTCCATTTGGAACGGACGATTTCTCTATTTTAGTGTTTTGCAGGTGGCTCCACACTTCTTCCTGGGTTAAGCAGGTGACATTTAATTGAGAGTTAACATTACCCCTAAGCATGTTGCTGGCCAATGGATTTTCTTGTGTAAACACTGTAGAGAAGAAGGCATTTAATACTTGTACTTTTTCCTCATCCTCCTCCACCATTACACCCAGATTATTTTTGAGTGCCCACATTGTCAGTCTTTATTCTCTTATTATTTATGTAATTGAAGAATAATTTTGGATTACTTTTACTTTCCTTGGCAATTTTTCCCTCAGCCTCAATCTTCGCCTCCTTTATTTGTCTTTTGCACAATCTATTTTTCTCCTTATTGTTTTTTATTGCTGTGTCACTACTTTCTTGTTTTAGTACTTTAAATGCTTCCTTTTTATCCTTTTTATCCCTCATTGCATTCTGTATCGTTTTAGTTAGCTGTATTGGTTTTCTATTATTTCTGGCCCACTTATTCCCACAGGGTATGTGTTTTCTAGTGCTCTTATTTAGTATATTTTTGAAGATGTCCCATTTAGTTTGTGTTCCTGTCAGGTTGAGGACATTGTCCCACTTTATGCTGCTAAGCTTCTCTCTCAGCTGGTTAAAATTGGCCTCCCTGAAGTTTAGTGTTTTTGTACCCCCTCTAATGAATGTCTTCTTAATGTGTACAAGAAAACTTATTATGTTATGGTCACTATTACCCAGATGTCCCTCAACCTCCACATTTGACAATGCGCCAGGTTCATTTGTTAAAATTAGGTCTAAAAGTGCCTCGCCTCTTGTTGGGTACTGCACTAGTTGTGATAGGTAATTGTCTTTTAATACTGACAAGAACCTGTTCCCTTTGTTGGATCTGCAGGTTTCTGCCTCCCAGTTGATATCGGGGTAGTTGAAATCTCCCATAACAATGACTTTATTATGCTTTGTGGCCTCATCTATTTTTGTTATATTAGTATACTAGTAGATTACCCGCGGCTTCGCTCACGTAAAATATGTTAAATTGTTGGCTATGGTAGCTAAAGTAAAATTTTCAGTGTCACAGTGAAATTGCCATTCTCTGAGCTACAGTAAATCTTTTTTTTCCACTTAAAATTTTTATTATTTTGGCATTTTCCTAATTTGTCATAACATTGATGTGAACAAGGTTTTTGCGCCTGCAAAAACCAACGCAGTCAATGGGTGGCGTAAAATCCACGTCGGGGATTTGGGCGCAGAATTGGCAAAAACCGCATGGAAAAAAAACCCTAGCGGTTTTTTTTAGAGTCCATGCATTGTGCTGAAGAAAATATATATATATATAAAATAAAATAAAAAAAAAAAGCTCCAAAAACCGCTTCAAAAAACCATTTCTTGTCAATGAAGGCTTTTTTTTCAGCGCTGAAATTCCACACCAAATTCCTCACCATTTTCCCCCGTGTGAATGGGGTATGTTCAGTCCACCTAGCAGCCCACAGTTGTTAACCATTGGGGCATGTCAATATATATCATGCTGACAACACTTCTCATATAGATTCTTGGTTTGAGCACAGATTTTTATAAATAATTTCAGATGTGTTATGTTTATCCTTATTTAACACTATACTTACCTACTAAACAGAACATTCATGGTTCAAATATAATATTAATACTCCGCTGGAGTACCAAAATTTTTAAATCTTTGTATTTATTTCTTGGATACATAGCAGCATGCTCCATGATAATTAACCATTGCGCATGCGTGGATGGCTGTGCGTTCCAGCTTCAACCGTACAGCGATCCAGAAGCGCCCTTTTCACTCCTTGTAACAATTTGGCAAATAATGATCCAAACGTGCATGTGCGAATGATATGTGCTTTCCGATGTGGACCGCATAGCCATCCGAAAGCGAGTGAATAATCACACGCCTCATAATAACGAACCAATACGCATGCGTGGATGTGCGTTCCAATGTGGACCGCGTAACTCTCCAGAAGCGCTCCAGTGAGCTGAAGGAATTACAATTGGCTTGTCCTTTATA
Source organism: Leptodactylus fuscus (assembly GCF_031893055.1). Lineage (NCBI taxonomy): Eukaryota > Metazoa > Chordata > Amphibia > Anura > Leptodactylidae > Leptodactylus > Leptodactylus fuscus. The sequence goes on from NC_134267.1 coordinate 80,694,804, forward strand.
TAGATCAAGCGGTCTTTTTAAACACAGTATGTTTTTCCGGTAAATTCAGCATCTCCTGCTAGAAGGTAACACAACTCTGTACATTCTCACGAGGTGCTAGTACATTTATGCTGCCACAAGTCATAACCATCAGACAGCATTTTAACACCACGGCTAATGACTGACTAATGGCTAATGGCTAACATATCCAGCTATTGGCTGAGGACCACTACCAAGAGTTCAGCGGGCCTCCCCAGTATTTACCCTTTAACCCCTATAAAGGGATTTGGATTTTGCTTCAGGGATAATACTACCTCCTTGAGTGGTTCCAGTATAGGATGGCAGATGACCAATTGCCAGAGTGGCATCAGTGAATAGCACCAAGGGTTAGGCAACAGAGTAGTCTAATACGAGCTACGTTCATGGGCAAACAAATAACGTTCAGAGTTGTAGATGAGTTAAAGGTCAGAGTTGACAGCATGGTTTCAGAAATAAAAGGCAGGGCAAAGTCAGTAACAGGTCTTTGCATGATGGTCAGTAATATTTATATCAGTTCATTTCATATTTCGATAACCAATTAATCCACAAATGTGATACATGAGTAGACTGAGCTATGTAGATATAAATAAATAAGTATTGGCCAGAAATTACCATGAAACTTCTGAGGCCCAAAGGACTGAGAATGGGTATGATATACCTGTACCATCACTTGTCTTAGCAATTGTTCTCATGGAGAACTCCCCTCCATCTCAATCCCCAGTGCACACTATCCACATCAATCCTTCTCTTCTTCCTTTTCGCATGTACAGCTCTTTTCACTTTCTTTAACCCTCCTAATCCCTATACTTCTTTTATCAGTGAAACTAAGCTCTATCTCATGGTAGCCTACATTTCTCACATACTCTAGGCCTGACAACAGGCAGAGTGGAGGGGTAGGCATGCTTGTATTGTCGCAGTGCACTTTTCACATCATTCCCCCAGTACGTCACTCACCTTTCCCTCATTTGAGGTCCATGCCATCAGAGTTTTCCACCCACTCTCCTTACATGTAATTGTGCCACTTCGGGTCTTGGTTTCCCCTCTTTTTATCCAGTAAATTCCTACCCATATCATAGGTGACTTTAATATCCTCATTAACACCTCTGTCTCCCCAGCTGCCTCACCGTTTCTCTCAATAACCACTTCTTTTTGTCTTTCACAACTTACACAAAGATGGCAACACAATTGATCTTGTCTTTCTCCGAGTCCTAGCAGTTTCTAAATTTACTAACTCTTCCCTTCCCCTTTCTGATCATAACCTTCTATCTTTCACAATCAGTACTCTCTGTCCTTCATAGGATACACCTAACCATCATACATATAGGAGTTTACGTGCTATTAACAACTAGTAGCTCTCAGATACTCTGCAGTCCACACTGTTCCCCTTCTGCTCATGCTCCAGTCCCAATCTGGCCTTCAGTCACTATAAAACCGTTAAATGTGCACTGGATGTGGTGGCTTTCCCTTCCACTCAAAAAAATTTACACAAAAGGCAGCAACCCTGGCACACACAACAAAAGTGTTTTCTTCAGCGGTGGGGAAGGGTGGATTTTGGCACTCCCCACGTCAATCTCGGGCCAAAATACGCCTACCACAACTGTCGCGGCTTACGACATTCGCGGCTTCCCCCTCCGGAGTAGGCTCAAATGAATGGGCCGACTCAAGAAAGGGCAGCTCACTTCTTTTTTCCGCTAGTTTCATGTTGCCACTAGCGCAAGAAAGAACACAAGCGGTCTCCATATACCACCATTGTGAGGGGGCGGATTATACCGTGGATTCCGCGCCATAATCCACCCCCTCTGTGCCCGTGTGAACTAGCCCTAAGTGTGCTCAACATCTGTGGAGAAAATTGCGTACACCTGCAGACTTCCTCCCCTTCAAGTTTATGCTGAAGATGTATACTGTAGCTCTGCCCTTCACCTCCCCAAACGAGCCTATTTCACTGCTCTCATCTCTTCTCTCTACGGTAACCCTAAATCACTACTTACGTTACTAAAATATTTAACCTCTCTCTCTGTTCTGAAATCTTCCCTCCTCTTTTAAAAATAAGAACACCACTACTGATTAAATCCTCCCTGTGCTGCTATCAACCCGTATCTAACCTTCATCTCCAAAATCTTGAAATACTTGGTATATTCTCACTTGATCCATTATCTTTCTGCTAAAAAAGCCACCCTCCCTATGAGCAAGTCTGGGGAGGTAGGTAAATAGGTGGCCTATTGCAAAAAAAAAAAAAGTATTTCAATTACCGACCTCGCCGCTGAACTCTCTGCCACCTCTTCACTTCCCCAGACAATAAGACGTCTGCGTATGAGCACAGGAGGCGTGATGAGGTCTAAACCAGCGCAGGAGAGGGCTGCTTGTGCTGTTTTCAGAGCGACCCTCTCCTGCACTAGTTTAGTTTAGTTTAGTCTAGTAAAGTTAAAAAAAATATACGATTGTCCCATCTGGAGTGCCGCCTGAGGCCACTGCCTCACCTCGTCTCATTAGAGATGCGGTCCAACCCTCTAACTATGCTCCATTCTGTCAGCCTCGCAGACATAACACTCTTGGTTCTCCTCATATCTCTCAGACTGTACTTTCAATGTATCATTTGTGGGCTCTGTCTCTTTCCCTTGGACAAATCATAACCAAATTTGTCTTCCGTACCATCTATATATTGATGACATCCAACTACATACCTTATCCTGTGACAAGATTCCTGAACTAATACAGAACATCAATGACTGTCTCTCTGCTGTTTAAGCAATCATGTCTTCACTTTATCTAAAACAGAATTTCTTGTTGATCAAACTACTGCTGTTTTCACCTTCTAAGACAGGGGTCTCAAACTTGCGGCCCTCGGGATGAAAGTTTGCGGCCCCCGTGCAGCTTGCTGCATGTCCCGCTATAGTCATCTTTCGGCCGGCACACTAAGACACGCCTCCAATAGTCACGTGATGTCTGACGTCACACACAGGTCCTTGAGTCTTAAACTTCAGCAGTACTAGCTTTCCACTGATCACCCATCGCTTTTATTGCTGTTATAAGAGCGGGGGAGTGATCGGAGGAAAGTTTAAGTAAAAAAGTTATACAACTTATCACTCTCATCCACAAGGCTCTCCTTAATGCTACACCTCCCTACATTTCCTTCCTTATCTCTGTATATCACCCAAGACATGCCCTCCATTCACTCATTAGCCTTAGATTAACCCCCTCTATTATCCAAACTTCTCACTCGCAAATTCAAGACTTCTCATGAGTTGGACCACTTCTCTGGAACAAATGCCTAGAGAGAGATTGTTAAGAGACAACAGGGTTCATAAAATCAAAGAAAATAGGATTGTCTTTTCTACCCCTTTTTGTAACCAGTTCAAATATATTGAAAAAATAATTTATTGCAATCTACCTATTTTGAATCAGGATCTAGCTACCAAACAGATTTTACAAGATGGTATTCAAGTAGTGGCAAGGAGAGGTCGCACTATTGGAAATAGAATATCTCCCATCTTATATGAAAGAGTTAGACCCAGTTCAGACACTTGGTTATCTATAAAGGGGTGTTATACTTGTGGACTGGCACGCTGTAATGCATGCAAGTTTATTAAAAAAAACAAAGAGTTTTATAACTCAGAACATAATAGTATTTATAGTATGAAGTCCTTTATGAATTGTAACAGTCAACATGTGGTGTATATAGGTGAATGTGTTACCTGTAGATTACTGTATGTTGGTTGTACAATTCGAAAATTTAAAAATCGCATTACAGAGCATGTGTCGGATAGTGAGAAAAATGTGAACAACGTGTCTAATCTGTCTCGACATTTTGCAAGGGTTCACGCAGGCAAGGTGGACTCATTAAAATTCTATGCTATAGAACAGGTACAAAGGCCCATAAGAGGAGGGGATTGGAGAAGAAAGTTATTACATTAGGGAGGCTTTTTGGATAATGAAACTAAATACACGATCCCCAACGGGTCTAAATATAAGATCGGATTTGGCATATATTTATTAGAAATACAGTATAAGTAGTGAAATGTAATGAGATCGTTAACTGTCCAGGGCTATAATTCAAAAATAGGAAAAAAATCTGTTATTGGTATGGTTTAACCGGTTAAGGACCGCTGGCCGTAAATTTACGGCCAGCAGTCCTGGTCTCTAAGACCAGCCGATAGTAAATTTACGGGCGGTCTTCAGAGACTCACTAGGCAGGGGGTGGGGCGGGGGGAGGGCAGGAGTTAGGTGTTACTGACACCTAACCACCCCCTCAACAACGTTCAGTCGGACTCAGTTCCGACTGAACGCTTTAACCCTTTCGATCCTGCCGTGAAACATCACGGCGCGATCGAAAGGGATCCGCCGCAGATTGAAGCTGATCGGCACCCCCCGCGTCGAGATCGGGGGGTGCCGATGTCAGTAGAAGGTAGTCTGGGGTCTGGCCAGTGACCCCAGACTACTGGAGCCCCCACATACCTGGTTGATCCTGCCGACCGATGGAGGAAGTGAGCGATGTGTCTCACTTCCTCTGCTGCTTGCAGGACACGAGCAGGCTCATGTCCTGCTCGTGTCTTGCAAGCTACTATACAGAATCAGTTGGTACTTTCATCAAAGCATCAACTGATTCAAGTGTCCTAAATGGACACATGAAAAAGTTAAAAAAAAAAAAAGTTAAAAAAAAATAAAGTGTATGAAAAAAGTAATAAAGTTATAAAGCCCAAAAATCCCTTTTTCTCTATACAAAATGAATTATATAAAAAAAGGTACTAAAAATTAATAAAAACAATGCATATTTGGTATCGCCGCGTCCGTAACAACCTGTACAATAAAACTGAAATAATATTTAATGTATACGGTGTACATCTGAAAAAAAAAACGGAAAAAACCCACCGGAAGTAATGATTTTTCACCATATCACCTTACAAAATATGCTATAAAAAGTGATCAAAAAATCAAATGCACCCCACAACAGTACCAATAAAAAGCGCAGGTTGTCCTGCAAAAAATAAGCCCTCAACCAACACTGTCAACAGAAAAATAAAAATGTTACGCCTCTCAGAAGATGGTAATGCAAAAATCACTGATTTATGTCCCCAAATGTGTTTTTGTTCTGCAGAATTAGTATCGCATAAAAAAATACTATAAATGAGGTATCGCCGTAACCGTACTGACCCGCAGAATAAAGGCTACATGTTACTTATACTGTACGCTACATGGCGCAAAATTTAAAGGGTACAACTCAATGCCAGGATTGATTTTTTTTTTTTTTTTAAATCCAGCAAGAAAGAGTTAATAAAATGTATTCAGTATGTTGTAGGCACCCAAAAATGGTGTCATTACAAAATACATCACATCCCGCAAACAACAAGCCCTTATATGGCCACGTCACCAAAAGAATAAAGAAAATATAGCATCTACCAATGTGAAGACAAAAAACCCCAAAATCGCCAAATTATTAGAATACAACTGGCGGCGTCAGGAAGGGAATGTATAAGCTGTGCAAGCGAATATCAGGGGACACCCCGGATTTACAGCTTATGAGGGAACAGACACCAGAAGTGACCCCCAGAGTGACTCCCCCAATCATAGGAGCTACTGGGACATAGTAGGGAATTTGGTGTCTGCAATGTTTTCTGCACAGCTTATATATTCCCTCTTCGCCATCCGCTGTGCAGTCACGTCCGGATACTAATACTCACTACACCCCCTGAGAAATTCTTTGAGGGGTGCAGTTTTCAAAATGGGATCACTCCTTTGGGGAATCCACTTTTCTGGTACCTTACAGGCTCTACAAACATGACATGGCGTCCAGATACCAAACATCTGAATCTGTACTCCAAAAGCCTCATCGCGCTCCTTCCCTTCTGCGCCCTGCTGTGCGCCCAAACTGCAGTTTATGCCACATGTATGCCACATGTATGACACTGGTGTACCCCGGATAACGGACGTAATGTCATATGTGGTAATAAACTGATATTAGGGCACAGCCAGACACAGAAGGGTTATTGGGTTTTTGGAGCGCAGACGGTTTGGTTTTTGGATGCCATGACACTTTTGCACAGCTGAAACGCCAGTAAAGTGGAATCCCCTGATATGAGACCCTATTTTGGAAACTACACCCCTGAAGGATTTATCCAGGGGTACAGACAGCATTTTTAACCCCCAAGTTTTGCTATAACTTATTATCCATAAATGAATACGAAGCTGATTGTGAGAGGTGAAAATGACCATTTTTCCAGGAACCCGTCATTTCAGTGCGTAATATGTTGTGTCCGACTTGTATCAGAGATGAACGCTCTGAAAGCTGTTGTGCCCGGGATACCACCCGCTTACCAGTTTTTGGAGTGTCTCTGCTGACATAAGTTGGGCACAACATATCGGGTACTGAAATGGCGAATCTCCGGAAATTTTTCATTTTTAACTTCTCATTATCAGTTGCGATTTCATTTCTGGAAACTAAATAAATGCAACACTCAAGGGTTAAAAATTGTCGCTACTCCATTTGATAAATCCCATCAGTGGGCTAGTGTCCAAAATAGGGTGACATGTCTGCGGATTCCACTTTATTGACAATTCAGGGGCTTTGCAAAAGTGACGTCCAAAAACCAAACTGTGCTCCAGAAACCAAAATAGCGCTCCTTCCCTTCTGCGCCCTGCTGTGTGCCCAAACTACAGTTTATGACACATGTATGACACTGGTGTACCCGGGATAACGGACGTAATGTCATATGTGGGTATAAACTGATATTAGGGCACATGTATGACACTGGTGTACCCGGGATAACGTACGTAATGTCATAAGTGGTTATAAACTGATATTAGGGCACAGACGGACACAGAAGGGTTATTGGGTTTTTGGAGCACAGATGGTTTGGTTTTTGGATGCCATGACACTTTTGCAGAGATGCTAAACTTGCCCCTACAAAATGGGGTTTACAGTTACCTCCAGGTCTCTCCAAAAGGAACATGGCCCCCAGAAAGTCCCTCTAAATCTGTACCCCAAAAGCTAAAAAGCGCAGTGCTCCTTCCCTTTTGAGCCCTGCTGTGTACCCAAGCAGCAGTTTACACCCACATATATATTTTTTTGCCCCTCGGGATGGCCCCTTAATAGTTTTAGGAGTGCAGGTCTCTGACAACACAAAGTAGGTGCAACGTATTGGGCACCGAAATGGCATATTTCTTTCAAAATTTCAATTTTCATTTTGGACATTCATTTTTTGGAAGCATTTTAGGCACAAAATGATAATACCCCTTGATTCATTCCATGACAGGTGTAGTTTATAAAATGGGGTCACTTTTGAGGGGTTTCCATTGTATTGGTACTTTAGGGGCTCAGCAAATGTGACATGGCCCCTCAAAACTATTCCAGCCACATCTGCCCTCCAAAATCCAAATACCTCTCTTTCCATTCTGAGCCTCACCATGTACCCATACAGCAGATTATGGCCACATATGGGGTATTGCCGTGTTCAGGAGAAAATTTGTAACAAACTGTGGGGGGCTTTTAATTCTTTAACTACTTGCAAAATTAAAAATATGGCGCTAAATGGACGATACATTGTGAAAAAAAAGTAATTTTTCATTTTTATGTCCCAATATTAATAAAATCTATGAAACAGCTGTGAGGCCAAAATGCTCACCAAACCCCTAGATAAATTCTATGAGTGGTGTAGTTTCCAAAATGGGGTCACTTTTAGGGGGTTTCCACTATATTGATATTTTAGGGGCTCTGCAAATGCGACATGGGACTTGAAAAATATTCCAGCAAAATCTGTCCTTCAAAAGCCAAATAGCGCTCTTTCCATTCTGAGCCCCGCCATGTTCCCATACAGCAGATTATTACCACATATGGGGCATTTCCGTGTTCAGGAGAAATTGTTTAACGAACTTTATGGAGCTTTTTCCCCTTTATCCTCTTGTGAAAATGAAAAATTTGGGGCTAAATTGACAGTTTATTGGAAAAAAAGTAATTTTTCATTTTCATGCCCCAATGTTAATAAAATCTGTGAAACAGCTGTAGGGTCACTATACCCTTTCATATGTTCTGTGGGGGGTGTATTTTCCAAAATGGGGTCACTTTTAGGGGGTTTCCACTGTATTGGTACTCTAGGGGCTCTGCTAATGCGACATGGCACCTAAAATTATTCCAGCAAAATTTGCCATCCAAAAGCCAAATAGCGCTCCTTCCATTCTGAGCCCCGCCATGTTCCCATACAGCAGAATATAGCCACATATGGGGTATTGCCGTGTTCAGGAGAAATTGTTTAACAAACTGTGGGGGGCTTTTACTCCTTTATCCCCTTGTGAAAATTAAAACTTTGGGGATAAAGTGACATTTTAGTAATTTTTCATTTACACATCCCAATGTTAGTAAAATCTGTGGAACAACTGTAGGGTCAAAATGCTGACTATACCCCTTGATGAATTCTGTGAGGGGTGTAGATTCTAAAATGGGGTCACTTTTGGAGGGTTTCCATTGTTTTGGTACTCTAGGGGCTCTGCAAATGAGGCATGGTGCCTGAAAATTATTCCAGCAAAATCTGCTGTTCACACACCCAGTGTCGCTCCTTCCCTTCCATGCACTGCTGTGTACCCAAAAATCAGTTTACGCCCACATGTGGGGTATTTCTGTGTACGGGAGAAATTGCATAACAAAATGTGAGATGCATTTTCTCCTTTAACCCTTTGTGAATGTGTTAATTTTAGGTCTAAATGAATGTATTAATGAAAAAAAATGAAATGTCTAAATTTCACTTCCATATTATGTTTATTCTTATGAAAAACTTAAAGGGTTAACAAACATCCCAAATGCTGTTTTGAATAATTTGAGGGGTGTAGTTTTGAAAATGGGGTGATTTATGGGGGTTTCTATTATATAGGCCTTTATAATTCCTTACAGAACTGAAGCGGTCCCTAAAAAATTGGTTTGGAGAATTTTCTTGCAAATCTAGAAAATCGCTGTTACACTTGTAAGCCTTGTAACGTCCAAAATAAATTAAAAGACAATCAAAAGATGATGCCAATATAAAGCAGAGATATGGGAGATAATATTTATTCATGTATTTGGGTGGTATGACTATCTGCCTGAAAAGCAGAGAATTTCACATTTTGAAAATTGCAATTTTTTCCAAATTTCCATCAAATTTCCTAGTTTTTTTATAAATAAATACAAAAATATTGATTAATATTTACCACTAGCATGAAGTATAATGTGTTACGAAAAAAACAATCTCAAAATCATTTGTGTAAGTTAAACCGTCTCAAAGTTATTGCCATTTAAAGTGACACATGTCAGTTTTGAAAAAAAAAGGCCTGGTCTTTAACATACTTTTGGGCCTGGTCCTTAACCGGTTAATATCACTTACCTGTGGATGGAGATTTGTGCATAGATGATAGGCAGAATGAAATGGAATTGGGGATTTGTATGTCTTTTTGATGAGTGTAGTTTTATGACGATCCAGTGCCAGGTTGAGTATGTTTCGAGTACACGTGATACATTAGTTACAAGATCTTTTAGAAGTATTTCTTTGCGTGTCAGGGTAATTACATCTCGCGATAGTTGAAACATAGCAATGTAAGATAGGATTGGTTCACATGACATATTGGTCACGTGATCGGCTATAATTTGTATTGAGGTAAGATATACACAACATGCGGAATATGGACCCTATGGGAGAATATTAAGATCGGAAGTCTATATAAATAGAGAGGTGTATTAGATCAGTACCGTATGTGGGGGAAGAAATAAAACAAACAACAGTGATAGAGATGGTAAAAAAAAATGGTGTTTTCTTTATGAAGTTATAATCTTATGGATGTATTTTATTGAATAAATAAGATAATACAAAATATGTACAAAATGTTTGCAAATATAAATGTTTATTGTGTATAAGATGTAAGCACGGCAGACTCAGTGTTATCTGGGTTTTTTATGGGTTACAATAGGGTTAATTGGGAGGCGGTTACACACCTTCCTAGGTAGTATTTTTAAACGAGGAGTTCATTAGTTTGTGTCATGCCATGAAGAAGGATCTAATCCGAAACGCGTAGCATTATTACCAGCGATACGCTGAGTCTGCCGATGCAGATACTGCATGTACATGGACAAGATTTTTACTTATGAAGCAATAAAAGTTTGAAGTTTTAATCGTATCTGGAGAGTGCTTGAATTTCTTTGTTTTTCTGGATTATATATGCCGAAGGAGTCCTACGGTGTCCATGCATCCCGGTTGATGAATGTATACATTAATGACAAGTGGGTGAGCTGAACTTTTCTATATTTGCACTTCTCTGGAATGCTCTATCCCAGAGAATCAGATTGACTTCCAATTTCTACAGCTTCAAACGTCTACTTAAGATGCATCTTTTTAGACAGGCCTATCACAATTACTAATCTAAACCCTTTCACAGTTAGAATCCCTATATCTAACCCTCCACTGTTCACGATCCCGCATTATCCCACATGACATGATGTTGTATGGGACTGTAGCTTTATCTGTCCCAGGGACCATCTGCAAATTAGAGGACACTGACTAGTGATGTCTCACTTTTGGAATAGAAATACTAATTTGGCAATTAAATCTGCATCATGATATTAGACTTTTTAACTGAGTAATGCATGATGTTAAGGATGCTGCCCTCTAGAGGGCGGCGTACAGAGTGCACTGTTCTCCTAATTACATCCTGGAGAATAGATTTGTATATTTTTTACCCAGAATCCCTAGTGGAGCAGGAATGACTTGTAAGTCTCCGTACTGCCTATGTAGGCACACACTCTCCCTGATGTGTACAATTATCCTCTGACCCTGGTCTATAGTCTCTCACTCTGCCAAATCAGTATCCCTATGCTATGCTGAGGATGCCCAATAGGCCGAAACAGCGCTGGCCATAGCTGGGAATCTGTTCCTTTTGGAATAGAAATACTAATTTGGCAATTAAATCCGCATCATGATATTAGACTTTTTAACTGAGTCATGCATGATGTTAAGGATGCTGCCCTCTAGAGGGCGGCGTACAGAGTGCACTGTTCTCCTAATTACATCCTGGAGAATAGATTTGCATATTTTTTACCTATGGTGATGTCTCCTACAGTGTAATTTATATGTATAATAAAACTAATGTTTATCACAAAAAAATGGCTGGATCAGTGTATAAGCAATGCTACCTCTTATGCTGTCCCTGCTACCTCTTGTGTTACCCCCTCTACCTCATGGATTGTAAGCTCTTGCGAGCAGGGCCCTCAGTTCCATTGTGTGAATTGACTAACTACTCTGTAATGCCTCATTTTGTCTGAACTTGAAACCTACAAATGGTAAAGCACATAAGAAAATATGGATAGGTTAATATGTGACAGGTGGAGGTCTGACTCTTGGGGGTCTGACTTCCCTCCTTCCTGATCAGCTGCTCCAAGCAGCAGTGTTTTAGTGAGCGGCATTTCCACTTTATTTCTCAATGACATCGGCTGATCAGTAGGGATCTCAGTTTTCGCCCTCCCAGTACCTCCCAGTACCTCCCAGTAATTACCTAAGTATGACATGCCAAAGTTAGGGCATCAATATGTAGCTCCCAAAAAAACTCTTTAGCTATAAGTTTAATAACGAAGATATACCATTTGTTGAAAATTTTGCAATCTTATTTTTAACACTCTTCCACCTAAAAAGTAAAGTATGAATAACAAATAAGTGTGAAATAGACTTTATAACTTATACATTATGTAAGCCGATGGCTGGTAAGGTGCTGGAAGGGGTGTACATCTCACCCAGATTACCCAGATGGGTGAGATGGTAAAAGTCTAGGAAATTTTCTCAGCCAACAGCTAGACTTTGCTGCTTTCCCATATCTCGCAGGTAATTGATTATCTGTAGTATGGGGGCTGGTTTTACTATAGTTAGCCAGAGGGTCATGATAAGGTTTGAATCCTCAGTTCCATCATCATATTTCACCAGATCAAGCAAGTTCAAATCCCTGGAAAATCACTTTAAGATGAAAGCCCCAAGTAGCAAAGCAAAAAATGCTGCGAAAATTGCAGTGTTATTCATTGTGATTTTACAGAGTTTTCATCTGTAGACTTTCAGCTCCTATTATACCTATACTGATAATGCCAGCATTTCTGCAGGTATAGTTGACATGCTGCAATTTTCAAAAACACTTATGGATTTTTTTGTGTGTGAATGGGATTATCCAGAATAACTTTGCAGGTACTGTAAAACATGGTGTTTTATGCGCGCCATATCCGCTGTGGTAAAAAGGCTGTATTTTCGCAATGTGTGGCTTCAGCCTTAGGGAGCCTGCACATGGAGTTTACGCTCCGCTCATTCTGAACATAAAACTCATTCAGAGTGAGCGGCGTAAAAAACAGATCCCATTGACTTGAATGGGTGACGGCATATGCGCGCGCCCCATTGAAATCAATGGGAGGCTTTTTTTTACCTATTGCTTTCAATGTGATACTCGCGTACATTCAGATTGAGCGAGTGTAAACTCCGCATGCAGGCTCCCTAAGAGTTATTATTTCCTACAACTGTAAAGAAGAACTGAAGCCAACATAAATTAAATAGCATACTTGGCACATGTCATATAAATAAAACTTGTCTTAATTTGTAATCTAATTCTTTTTATTTCGAATAGAAATTGAGTCGCATGAAGTTCAAGTTCAGGCTATATTTTTTTTTTGTTAACAACAAAACACAGCTCTTAATAAATGAAGTGTATATGACCTCTGTCAAACAGAAATTTTTGCTGGACTGGTTTGGATTAATGTCTAGTTTTTATTTTATAGGCCACAAATCTTTGTTTGCTTTAAAACTTTTGATTGAAGTATTTTCTGCATTTAAAACTAAATAGGTCATGCCATTAAGAAAACAAAATGGCACAGAGAAATGACTTGGAAAACAAAATGATATAAATAATTTAGAAGTCATGTTTTCTGACTTGATGTAATCAATCTCACGCTAAGCATTGACCTCAAGTGTTAAATGGTTTGGCAGAATTATTTTCAGGTACCTTAAACTAAATGTTAAACAATAACAATTGGCATGTCTTACAATATAAGAATAATTTGCTTGTTATGTTATTGTTCTGTTTGTCGGTGTGATTTCTCGTCTGGATAGTAAATACAAATGAGCATTAAACATCTATTCAAAGCAAATTTAAACATAACAAAAGGTAGATGAACATTGTTTTGGGAAGAGCCCAATTGCCATTTTCTTAATGAAATAACTTGAAGAAATGGAGGGTACCTTGGATCACATGGTCTGGAAAGCAAATGCAGTGAAAAGACTGTAGTATTAACCTGCCTAGCTTAAATTCTCTAAATTAAAGTTAGATTAGAAACATTTATAAACCCTAGCCTGTCGTACCTACCTTAAAAAAAAAAAAAAAACTGAACATCTGATACATGCAATGTCCTGAATCCCCTTTGCAATTGCAAGATGCCCCCCAACTAGAGATGAGCGAACACTAAAATGTTCGAGGTTCGAAATTCGATTCGAACAGCCGCTCAATGTTCGTGTGTTCGAATGGGTTTCGAACCCCATTATAGTCTATGGGGAACAGATACTCGTTAAGGGGGAAACCCAAATCCGTGTCTGGAGGGTCACCAAGTCCACTATGACACCCCAGGAAATGATGCCAACACCTCTGGAATGACACTGGGACAGCAGGGGAAGCATGTCTGGGGGCATCTAACACACCAAAGACCCTCTATTACCCCAACATCACAGCCTAACAACTACACACTTTACACACTCAATACCACCTCTCTGACAGTAGGAAAACACCTTGAAACATGTGTATTTGGCACTTGCAGTGAGGAGAGCTTGTCACCAGCAGTGAATTTGGCCCTTGTAGAAAGTTGAGGTTGGCACCAACATTTGTTTTGAAAATCAGGGTGGATTGAGCCTCTAACCAGCAGAGTTTGGGCAAATTCATGGTGGAGGGAGCCTCTAAACACCCCAGTTTGGGCAAATTCATGGTGGAGGGAGCCTCTAAAAACCCCAGTTTGGACCAATTCATGGTGGAGGGAGCCTCTAACCAGCCCAGTGTGGGCAAATTCATGGTGGAGGGAGCCTCTAAAAAACCCAGTTTGGACCAATTCATGGTGGAGGGAGCCTCTAACCAGCCCAGTTTGGGCAAATTCATGGTGGAGGGAGCCTCTAAAAAACCCAGTTTGGACCAATTCATGGTGGAGGGAGCCTCTAACCAGCCCAGTTTGGGCAAATTCATGGTGGAGGGAGCCTCTAAAAAACCCAGTTTGGACCAATTCATGGTGGAGGGAGCCTCTAACCAGCCCAGTTTGGGCAAATTCATGGTGGAGGGAGCCTCTAAACAGCCCAGTTTGGGCAAATTCATGGTGGAGGGAGCCTCTAAACAGCCCAGTTTGGGCAAATTCATGGTGGAGGGAGCCTCTAACCAGCCCAGTTTGGACCAATTAATGGTGGAGGGAGCCTCTAACCAGCCCAGTTTGGGCAAATTCATGGTGGAGGGAGCCTCTAAACAGCCCAGTTTGGACCAATTCATGGTGGAGGGAGCCTCTAAAAAACCCAGTTTGGACCAATTCATGGTGGAGGGAGCCTCTAAACAGCCCAGTTTGGGCAAATTCATGGTGGAGGGAGCCTCTAACCAGCCCAGTTTGGACCAATTCATGGTGGAGGGAGCCTCTAACCAGCCCAGTTTGGGCAAATTCATGGTGGAGGGAGCCTCTAACCAGCCCAGTTTGGACCAATTCATGGTGGAGGGAGCCTCTAAACAGCCAAGTTTTGGGAAATTCATGGTGGAGGGAGCCTCTAACCAGCCCAGTTTGGACCAATTCATGGTGGAGGGAGCCTCTAAACAGCCCAGTTTGGGCAAATTCATGGTGGAGGGAGCCTCTAAAAAACCCAGTTTGGACCAATTCATGGTGGAGGGAGCCTCTAACCAGCCCAGTTTGGACCAATTAATGGTGGAGGGAGCCTCTAAACAGCCAAGTTTGGACCAATTCATGGTGGAGGGAGCCTCTAAAAACCCCAGTTTGGACCAATTCATGGTGGAGGGAGCCTCTAACCAGCCCAGTTTGGGCAAATTCATGGTGGAGGGAGCCTCTAACCAGCCCAGTTTGGACCAATTAATGGTGGAGGGAGCCTCTAAACAGCCAAGTTTGGACCAATTCATGGTGGAGGGAGCCTCTAAAAACCCCAGTTTGGACCAATTCATGGTGGAGGGAGCCTCTAACCAGCCCAGTTTGGGCAAATTCATGGTGGAGGGAGCCTCTAAACAGCCCAGTTTGGGCACATTCATGGTGGAGGGAGCCTCTAACCAGCCCAGTTTGGACCAATTAATGGTGGAGGGAGCCGCTAAACAGCCCAGTTTGGACCAATTCATGGTGGAGGGAGCCTCTAAAAACCCCAGTTTGGACCAATTCATGGTGGAGGGAGCCTCTAAAAAACCCAGTTTGGACCAATTCATGGTGGAGGGAGCCTCTAACCAGCCCAGTTTGGACCAATTAATGGTGGAGGGAGCCTCTAAACAGCCAAGTTTGGACCAATTCATGGTGGAGGGAGCCTCTAAAAACCCCAGTTTGGACCAATTCATGGTGGAGGGAGCCTCTAACCAGCCCAGTTTGGGCAAATTCATGGTGGAGGGAGCCTCTAAACAGCCCAGTTTGGGCAAATTCATGGTGGAGGGAGCCTCTAACCAGCCCAGTTTGGACCAATTAATGGTGGAGGGAGCCGCTAAACAGCCCAGTTTGGACCAATTCATGGTGGAGGGAGCCTCTAAAAACCCCAGTTTGGACCAATTCATGGTGGAGGGAGCCTCTAAACAGCCCAGTTTGGGCAAATTCATGGTGGAGGGAGCCTCTAACCAGCAGAGTTGGTGGAAATCAGGGTGGAGGGAGCCTCTAACCAGCAGAGTTGGGGGAAATCAGGGTGGAGGGAGCCTAGTATTAGCAGAATTGTGCAACGCTTATGGTGGATGAGTATGAGGATGCGGAGGAATTGGAGAGGTTGAGTACAGACATGGAGTTTCATGTTGGGGTGCTTTACACAGGTGGGCACAAAAATGACGGCTCTACCCAGTGGTGGTTCATTTTTATCAAAGTGAGCCGGTCGGCACTCTCAGCTGACAGACGGGTGCGCTTGTCAGTGATGATGCCACCGGCTGCACTGAACACCCTCTCAGATAGGACGCTGGCGGCAGGACAGGACAGCACCTCCAAGGCATATAGAGGCATATAGGGCAAGTTCAAGCCACAGGTCCAACTTCGACACCCAATACGTGTAGGGCGCAGAGGGGTCGGAGAGGACAGGGCTGTGGTCGGAAAGGTATTCCCGCAACATGCGCCTATACTTCTCACGCCTGGTGACACTAGGACCCTCCGTGGCGGCACTTTGGCGAGGGGGTGCCATCAAGGTGTCCCAGACCTTAGACAGTGTGCCCCTCGTTTGTGTGGACCGGTGAGAACTTGGTTGCCTACTGGAGGAACTGCCCTCCCTGCTGCCAACGTCACATGCTGGAAACATCTCCATCATATTCTGCACCAATTGCCTGTGGCAAGCATTAATGCGATTGGCCCTCCCCTCTACCGGAATAAAAGACGAGATGTTGTTTTTATACCGGGGGTCAAGGATAGCAAAGATCCAGTACTGGTTGTCCTCCATGATTTTGACAATACGCTTGTCGGTTGTAAAGCACCCCAACATGAACTCAGCCATGTCTGCCACAGTGTTAGTTGGCATGACTCCTCTGGCCCCACCGGAAAGTTCAATCTCCATTTCCTCCTCATCCTCCATGTCTACCCATCCGCGCTGCAACAATGGGACGATTCGAAGTTGCCCGGAAGCCTCCTGTATCACCATCACATCATCGGACAACTCTTCTTCCTCCTCCTCCTCCTCCTCCTCCTCCTCCATTAAACGCAGTGAAGCGGACAGATGTGTGGACCTACTCTCCAGCTGTGACGGATCGGATGCTATCCCTAACTCCTCTGTGTGATCTGAGTTATCCCTGATGTCAATCAGGGATTCTCTCAGAACACACAAGAGCGGGATTGTAAGGCTCACCATCGCATCCTCAGAGCTCACCCTCCTTGTGGACTCCTCAAAGACCCGTAGGATGTCACAAAGGTCTCTCATCCATGGCCACTCATGGATGTGAAACTGAGGCAGCTGACTTTGTGGCACCCTAGGGTTTTGTAGCTGGTATTCCATCAAAGGTCTCTGCTGCTCAACCACTCTATTCAACATCTGAAACGTTGAGTTCCAGCGTGTGGGGACGTCACACAAAAGCCGGTGTTGTGGCACATGCAGGCGTTGCTGGAGAGATTTTAAGCTAGCAGCGGCTACTGTCGACTTGCGAAAGTGGGCGCACATGCGCCGCACTTTCACCAGTAGCTCTGGAACATTGGGGTAGCTCTTTAGGAAACGTTGCACCACTAGGTTGAAGACGTGGGCCAGGCATGGAACATGTTGGAGTCCGGCAAGCTCCAGAGCTGCTACCAGGTTCCGGCCGTTATCACAAACGACCATGCCTGGGCCCAGGTGCAGCGGCTCAAACCATATTGCCGTCTCATCGAGGAGGGCATCCCTCACCTCGGAGGCAGTGTGCTGTCTGTCCCCCAAGCTGATCAGCTTCAGCACAGCCTGCTGACGTCTACCAACGCCAGTGCTGCAACGTTTCCAACTCGTAGCTGGGGTCAATCTAACAGCGGAGGAGGAGGCGGTGGCGGAGGAGGAGGCGGTGGCGGAGGAGGAGGCGGTAGAGGAGGAGGAGGAGGGGGGTGTTCTTCTCGTGTCCCTGCCAGGAATGTTAGGCGGGGAGACGAGGTACACCGGGCCAGTTTGGGAAGCAGTCCCAGCCTCAACTACATTCACCCAGTGTGCCGTCAGTGAAATGTAGCGTCCCTGTCCGCATGCACTTGTCCACGCGTCGGTGGTCAAGTGGACCTTTGTGCAAAGCGCGGAACTAAGGGCCCGCCTGATGTTGAGTGACACGTGCTGGTGCAAGGCGGGGACGGCACACCGGGAGAAGTAGTGACGGCTAGGGACGGCATAGCGAGGTGCCGCAGTTGCCATCAGGTCCAGGAAGGCGGGAGTTTCAACAAGCCGGAACGCCAACATCTCCTGGGCCAGCAGTTTAGTGATGTTGGCGTTCAAGGCTTGCGCGTGTGGGTGGTTAGCAGTGTATTTCTGCCGCCGCTCCAATGTCTGAGAGATGGTGGGTTGTTGTAAAGAAACGCCTGATGGTGCCTTTGATGGTGCAGGAGAAGGAGATAAGACAGGACCAGGGGAGGATGAGGTAGAAGTCAACAAAGTGACGGAGGCAGATGAAGTGGTGTCCTGGCTCGTCCTCTGGAGTGCATCGCCAGCACAGTCAGCAGTGGCAGTGGCAGAGGCAGAGGCAGTGGCAGAGGCAGTGGCAGTGGCGTGAACGGCAGGCGGCCTTTGTCCTGCCGTTGCTGCCTGCCACTGATTCCAGTGCTTGGATTCCAAATGACGGCGCATTGAAGTGGTGGACAGGTTGCTCTTCTCAGAGCCCCTAATCAATTTCGAGAGGCAAATTGTGCAGACAACACTATATCTGTCCTCGGCGCATTCCTTGAAAAAACTCCACACCTTCGAGAAACGTGCCCTCGAGGTGGGAGTTTTTCGGGGCTGGGTACGAACTGGAACATCTTGGGAGATTCCGGGTGTGGCCTGGCTTCGCCTAAGCTGCTGACCTCTGCCTCTGCCTCTAGCTACCCTTTTTGGTGCTGCACCTGCCTCAACATCCACACTACTTTCCCCGCTTGACATCCCCCCTGTCCAGGTCGGGTCAGTGTCCTCATCATCCACCACTTCCTCTTCCAACTCCTGTCTCATCTCCTCCTCCCGCACAATGCGCCGGTCAACTGGATGCCCTGACGGCAACTGCGTCACATCATCGTCGATGAGGGTGGGTTGCTGGTCATCCACCACCAAATCGAACGGAGATGGAGGAGACTCTAGTGTTTGAGCATCTGGACACAGATGCTCCTCTGTTAGGTTCGTGGAATCGTGACGTGGAGAGGCAGGTTGAGGGACAATGAAAGGAGCGGAGAACAGCTCTGGGGAGCAGGGACAGTTTGGGTTATTGTTCTGTAAAGCTTCGGAATTTTGGGAGGAAGGAAGACAAGACTGTTGGGTAATAGGAGGAGAGGAGGCAGAGTCTGACTGGCTGCTGGACAATGTGCTGTAAGCGTTCTCTGACAGCCATTGCAAGACCTGTTCCTGGTTCTCGGGCCTACTAAGGTTTGTACCCTGCAGTTTAGTTAATGTGGCAAGCAACCCTGGCACTGTGGAGTGGCGCAATGCTTGCTGCCCCACAGGAGTAGGCACGGGACGCCCTGTGGCTTCACTGCTACCTTGCTCCCCAGAACCATTCCCCCGACCTCGCCCACGGCCTCGTCCACGTCCCTTTCCGGGAGCCTTGCGCATTTTGAATTCCTAGTTAGAAATTGGCACTGTATACCAGTAGTAAAAATTGTGGGTGCACGTAACCCCAATATATTCTTTGAATTACCAGTCAGAAACTGGCACTATATGGCAGTAGCAAGAAATGAGGGTATTTGTATTCCCAATATATTCTTTGAATTCCCAGTCAGACAATGGCACTGTATACCAGTAGTAAAAATTGTGGGTGCACGTAACCCCAATATATTCTTTGAATTCCCAGTCAGACACTGGCACTATATGGCAGTAGCAAGAAATGAGGGTATTTGTATTCCCAATATATTCTTTGAATTCCCAGTCAGACAATGGCACTGTATACCAGTAGTAAAAATTGTGGGTGCACGTAACCCCAATATATTCTTTGAATTACCAGTCAGAAACTGGCACTATATGGCAGTAGCAAGAAATGAGGGTATTTATAACCCCAATATATTCTTTGAATTCCCAGTCAGACAATGGCACTGTATACCAGTAGTAAAAATTGTGGGTGCACGTAACCCCAATATATTCTTTGAATTACCAGTCAGAAACTGGCACTATATGGCAGTAGCAAGAAATGAGGGTATTTGTATTCCCAATATATTCTTTGAATTCCCAGTCAGACAATGGCACTGTATACCAGTAGTAAAAATTGTGGGTGCACGTAACCCCAATATATTCTTTGAATTACCAGTCAGAAACTGGCACTATATGGCAGTAGCAAGAAATGAGGGTATTTGTATTCCCAATATATTCTTTGAATTCCCAGTCAGACAATGGCACTGTATACCAGTAGTAAAAATTGTGGGTGCACGTAACCCCAATATATTCTTTGAATTACCAGTCAGAAACTGGCACTATATGGCAGTAGCAAGAAATGAGGGTATTTGTATTCCCAATATATTCTTTGAATTCCCAGTCAGACAATGGCACTGTATACCAGTAGTAAAAATTGTGGGTGCACGTAACCCCAATATATTCTTTGAATTACCAGTCAGAAACTGGCACTATATGGCAGTAGCAAGAAATGAGGGTATTTGTATTCCCAATATATTCTTTGAATTCCCAGTCAGACAATGGCACTGTATACCAGTAGTAAAAATTGTGGGTGCACGTAACCACAATATATTCTTTGAATTACCAGTCAGAAACTGGCACTATATGGCAGTAGCAAGAAATGAGGGTATTTATAACCCCAATATATTCTTTGAATTCCCAGTCAGACAATGGCACTGTATACCAGTAGTAAAAATTGTGGGTGCACGTAACCCCAATATATTCTTTGAATTACCAGTCAGAAACTGGCACTATATGGCAGTAGCAAGAAATGAGGGTATTTGTATTCCCAATATATTCTTTGAATTCCCAGTCAGACAATGGCACTGTATACCAGTAGTAAAAATTGTGGGTGCACGTAACCCCAATATATTCTTTGAATTACCAGTCAGAAACTGGCACTATATGGCAGTAGCAAGAAATGAGGGTATTTGTATTCCCAATATATTCTTTGAATTCCCAGTCAGACAATGGCACTGTATACCAGTAGTAAAAATTGTGGGTGCACGTAACCCCAATATATTCTTTGAATTCCCAGTCAGACACTGGCACTATATGGCAGTAGCAAGAAATGAGGGTATTTGTATTCCCAATATATTCTTTGAATTCCCAGTCAGACAATGGCACTGTATACCAGTAGTAAAAATTGTGGGTGCACGTAACCCCAATATATTCTTTGAATTCCCAGTCAGACACTGGCACTATATGGCAGTAGCAAGAAATGAGGGTATTTGTATTCCCAATATATTCTTTGAATTCCCAGTCAGACAATGGCACTGTATACCAGTAGTAAAAATTGTGGGTGCACGTAACCCCAATATATTCTTTGAATTACCAGTCAGAAACTGGCACTATATGGCAGTAGCAAGAAATGAGGGTATTTGTATTCCCAATATATTCTTTGAATTCCCAGTCAGACAATGGCACTGTATACCAGTAGTAAAAATTGTGGGTGCACGTAACCCCAATATATTCTTTGAATTACCAGTCAGAAACTGGCACTATATGGCAGTAGCAAGAAATGAGGGTATTTGTATTCCCAATATATTCTTTGAATTCCCAGTCAGACAATGGCACTGTATACCAGTAGTAAAAATTGTGGGTGCACGTAACCCCAATATATTCTTTGAATTCCCAGTCAGACACTGGCACTATATGGCAGTAGCAAGAAATGAGGGTATTTGTATTCCCAATATATTCTTTGAATTCCCAGTCAGACAATGGCACTGTATACCAGTAGTAAAAATTGTGGGTGCACGTAACCCCAATATATTCTTTGAATTCCCAGTCAGACACTGGCACTATATGGCAGTAGCAAGAAATGAGGGAATTTGTATTCCCAATATATTCTTTGAATTCCCAGTCAGACAATGGCACTGTATACCAGTAGTAAAAATTGTGGGTGCACGTAACCCCAATATATTCTTTGAATTACCAGTCAGAAACTGGCACTATATGGCAGTAGCAAGAAATGAGGGTATTTGTATTCCCAATATATTCTTTGAATTCCCAGTCAGACAATGGCACTGTATACCAGTAGTAAAAATTGTGGGTGCACGTAACCCCAATATATTCTTTGAATTACCAGTCAGAAACTGGCACTATATGGCAGTAGCAAGAAATGAGGGTATTTGTATTCCCAATATATTCTTTGAATTCCCAGTCAGACAATGGCACTGTATACCAGTAGTAAAAATTGTGGGTGCACGTAACCCCAATATATTCTTTGAATTCCCAGTCAGACACTGGCACTATATGGCAGTAGCAAGAAATGAGGGTATTTGTATTCCCAATATATTCTTTGAATTCCCAGTCAGACAATGGCACTGTATACCAGTAGTAAAAATTGTGGGTGCACGTAACCCCAATATATTCTTTGAATTACCAGTCAGAAACTGGCACTATATGGCAGTAGCAAGAAATGAGGGTATTTATAACCCCAATATATTCTTTGAATTCCCAGTCAGACAATGGCACTGTATACCAGTAGTAAAAATTGTGGGTGTATATAGCCCCAATTCTATTGCTAGGGGACTTGCAGGGTATTTCTGGGGTGAAGGTGGGGGGGCACACCGTTGGAACGGGTATCGGGGTATATATCGGGTATACGGGAATACACTGACAGTGTATTCCATTCAGGATCCTGGGAAAGCTGGGTTGCGGCGATTGAGCCCGTCAGTGCCACGTTACACTGACAAGCTTCTCCCTGGAATTTAGCTCTTACAAGAGCTGTTGTGGTTGTCTTCTCCTTCCTATCCTAGCCTGTCCCTGCCTACCCAGAATCTAAGCCCTAGCTAGCTGGACGGAAACCTCCGTCCTCGGTGAATTGCAAGCTCAGAATGACGCGAACCTGGGCGGCGCTGTTCTTTTAAATTAGAGGTCACATGTTTTCGGCAGCCAATGGGTTTTGCCTACTTTTCTCAACGTCACCGGTGTCGTAGTTCCTGTCCCACCTACCCTGCGCTGTTATTGGAGCAAAAAAGGCGCCAGGGAAGGTGGGAGGGGAATCGAGTAATGGCGCACTTTACCACGCGGTGTTCGATTCGATTCGAACATGCCGAACAGCCTAATATCCGATCGAACATGAGTTCGATAGAACACTGTTCGCTCATCTCTACCCCCAACACAACATTGTTGTTGAATCTTTGCGAATATATATATATATATATATATATATATATATATATATATATATGTATATATATAATTTATTTGTATACAGAAGTGAGAAAAATACAAAGTAATAAGAAAAAATAAAGCAATGCCCATGCAAAAGTATTACAAATTGAAACAACCAACACAAAGCACATTTTAATTTATTTTTGTTTAAGTTTACAAATTTGAGTAACAGACTAAGGGCTCGTTCACATCTGCGTTCTCCTCTCCGTACTTCAGGTTTCCGTTTCCTGCATAAAACAGAGCAGGAGATGGAAACCTGCAGGAGTCTTTCTCACCCATTCATTTGAATGGGTGAGAAAGCTGTCCGGCTGTGAGCGGCGGTGAGCGTTTTATGCTCTCCGCCGCGAAACCGGGTTTTATAATCCGGACACAGAGTCGGACATACAGTACTCTGTGTCCGGATTTAAAAAAACGGTTTTGCGGCGGAGAGCATAAAATGCTCACCGCCGCTCACGGTCGGACCCAGTCTGTGGTTTCCGTCTTCTGGCATGTAGAAGACGGAAACCACAGAACGGAGACCCTGAACGTAGGTGTGAACCTAGTGTCAGAAACTGTAATTTTTGAAAAATGTGGATGTGTCCATTGTTTAACATCCATGTAAACAGTAATTGCATCTTCAATAGGTCTCATATAGTTTTTTTTTTTTTTTTAATATATATATACAGTTAGGGCCAGAAATATTTGGACAGTGACACAAGTTTTGTTATTTTAGCTGTTTACTAAAACATGTTCAGAAATACAATTATATATATATATAATATGGGCTGAAAGTACACACTCCCATCTGCAATATGAGAGTTTCCACATCCAAATCGGAGAAAGGGTTTAGGAATCATAGCTCTGTAATGCATAGCCTCCTCTTTTTCAAGGGACCAAAAGTAATTGGACAATGGACTCTAAGGGCTGCAATTAACTCTGAAGGCATCTCCCTCGTAAACCTGTAATCAATGAAGTAGTTAAAAGGTCTGGGGTTGATTCCAGGTGTGTGGTTTTGCATTTGGAAGCTGTTGCTGTGACCAGACAACATGAGGTCAAAGGAACTCTCAATTGAGGTGAAGCAGAACATCCTGAGGCTGAAAAAAAAAGAAAAAATCCATCAGAGAGATAGCAGACATGCTTGGAGTAGCAAAATCAACAGTCGGATACATTCTAAGAAAAAAGGAATTGACTGGTGAGCTTGGGAACTCAAAAAGGCCTGGGCGTCCACGGATGACAACAGTGGTGGATGATCGCCGCATACTTTCTTTGGTCAAGAAGAACCCGTTCACAACATCAACTGAAGTCCAGAACACTCTCAGTGAAGTAGGTGTATCTGTCTCTAAGTCAACAGTAAAGAGAAGACTCCATGAAAGTAAATACAAAGGGTTCACATCTAGATGCAAACCATTCATCAATTCCAAAAATAGACAGGCCAGAGTTAAATTTGCTGAAAAACACCTCAAGAAGCCAGCTCAGTTCTGGAAAAGTATTCTATGGACAAAAGAGACAAAGATCAACCTGTACCAGAATGACGGGAAGAAAAAAGTTTGGAGAAGAAAGGGAACGGCACATGATCCAAGGCACACCACATCCTCTGTAAAACATGGTGGAGGCAACGTGATGGCATGGGCATGCATGGCTTTCAATGGCACTGGGTCACTTGTGTTTATTGATGACATAACAGCAGACAAGAGTAGCCAGATGAATTCTGAAGTGTACCGGGATATACTTTCAGCCCAGATTCAGCCAAATGTTGCCAAGTTGATCGGACGGCGCTTCATAGTACAGATGGACATTGACCCCAAGCATACAGCCAAAGCTACCCAGGAGTTCATGAGTGCAAAAAAGTGGAACATTCTGCAATGGCCAAGTCAATCACCAGATCTTAACCCAATTGAGCATGCATTTCACTTGCTCAAATCCAGACTTAAGGCGGAAAGACCCACAAACAAGCAAGACCTGAAGGCTGCGGCTGTAAAGGCCTGGCAAAGCATTAAGAAGGAGGAAACCCAGCGTTTGGTGATGTCCATGGGTTCCAGACTTAAGGCAGTGATTGCCTCCAAAGGATTCACAACAAAATATTGAAAATAAAAATATTTTGTTTGGGTTATGTTTATTTGTCCAATTACTTTTGAACTCCTAAAATGTGGAGTGTTTGTAAAGAAATGTGTACAATTCCTACATTTTCTATCAGATATTTTTGTTCAACCCTTCAAATTAAACGTTACAATCTGCACTTGAATTCTGTTGTAGAGGTTTCATTTCAAAACCAATGTGGTGGCATGCAGAGCCCAACTCGCGAAAATTGTGTCACTGTCCAAATATTTCTGGCCCTAACTGTACATACTGCAATGACTTCTGTATGATAACATGGGGGTAAAACCCACACATTAAATTTATTTTTGAATACAAATGAATTGGTCCCCAAGAGCTGGAGTATACTGAAAAATTATTTATATAATTTATGGAACCTAATTCCTTACTTGCTGAGGTGTTTCCAACCATAATCTAGTTATAATCCGATTCAATCTGGATTCCGATAAGTCATAAGTAATAAGGAGGCTTCAAGCGGGCTTCTTTGTAGCTGTCTGGGGGTAGGGGTATCTATAATTTTTCACTTTTTTACACTTTTTAATCACTGCATACTGTAAATAAATTCAATTTTGGTGAGAGAATTTGGTTGAATCTACTATCTATTGATTGTAATGTCTCTACCTGTTCGGGTCTCTGTACCACCCTCCACTCGCACACTGCAGCACAGGAAGCATGTTCAGTTTGATTCTTTGCTTAGAGTTTTTTTGTTTCACTGTGTGAACACTGCTCGACTATTTATCCTCTGTAATTGAATTTCCACAATACCCATCTCCTGCACCTTGTTTACCTCTGTCCATTAAATAGTTAATCTAAGTCCAGTCCTGTCTGTGTAATTGACAGCCTGTCTACCAATCAAGTCTATGGCAGGTCTTGGGTTTCCTATATACAGATCATCAGCCAACACAGGTTTGCTGCCTATTGTGACACTGTCCCTTAGACTTTGTCCCTGCTAAGCTCCTCTTTTTGCTACTATTGTATTACTGACCTCTGATGTTTGGCTTCCCTTGTGCTTACTCTTCAGATTATGATTTTGTACTGCTTTGTATCTCTGGTTTTGACGCTTGGCTTGCTGACTTTGCTTCTCTGTTCTTTTGTCCTGTCTTGTTCTGAGTGACACTTATTTCAGAGAAGGGACCGACCCAAGTTGCTCCTCTCACTAGGACAGTGTGGCAAGCAGGTAGGGACAGAGGCTGGGTCAAGCTTAGGACTCACTATTTCTGTCTTCCCTTCTTCCTGGTTTCATCAGTAACACTAGGGAATTGCTCAACTAGCAATTCCCTTACAGTGATTACCTTTGATAACTGGCATATAATTTCTGTAATGCCTATAGACATTTTGACAAATCTACTCCTGAGAGAACTAGTATACATACTTTAGTATCAAAATCCCAAAAGAAGAGAAGCTCATCTCAAAAATAAATATTCAAATCAACAACTTAATTAAATACAAAAACTTCATAAAGTTAAAAACAGGAGGACCTCAATAGATCCAGGCAACAAACCCAGAGTGGACATACATAATACTTCATAATGATAATCCCCACTGGTCCTGAGATAATCATGTACAATAATCTCAAATAGTTTCACAATAATATAATATTACAGGCATGGCACCTGAAAATTATTCCAGGAAAATCTGATTTTCAAATGCCAAGTGTTGCTCCTCTTTGTGCCCAAACAGAATTTACATCCACATGTGGGGTATTCCTATGTTAGGGAGAAATTGCATAACAAACTGTGAGATGCATTTTATCCTGTATCCTCTTGTGGATGTGTAAATTTTAGGGCTAAATGAAAGTTTCACTTCCATATTGTTTTAATACCTGTGGAAAGGATTGAAAAACTTCCCAAATGCAATTTTAAATGATCTGAGGGTTGCAGTTTTGAAAATAGGGAAAAGCAGAGCATTTTAAATTTTGTGAATGGTGGATTTCTACAAACTTCCATCAAATTTTCTATTTTTTTTATAAATAAATACAAAAATATTGATCACTGTTTACCAATGACATGTAGTACAATGTGTCACAAAACACAATCTCAAAACGGCCGGATTGGCTAAAACAGAGACCGGGCACAGATGAGAACCCACCCTAAGAGATAAGAGCAGGGGTCCTCAAACTTTTTAAACAGTGGGCTGGAGGCAGAGCAGGTCGCACAGAAATCGGGAGCGGTGCCCTCTAATAGGTAAAGTGAAGTGCGCTCCATGGCCTGGCCCGAGCTCCCCAGGAGCTTCATTATAAATGCACACCTGCTGGCGTTGTCGGCGGGGCCAGACAGAAGTGCTTGGCTGGCCGCATGTGGCCCACGGGCCGCAGTTTGAGGGCCCCTGGATAAGAGGGTAAGTTAAAACATCCTAAAGTTAGCCCCATATAATGTGACCAGGGGTGTAACTACCGGGGTAGCAATGGTAGGAGCTGCTAGAGGGCCCGGGACATTAGGAAGCCCGACGACAGCTGCTACTCCTGCATTTTTTTTTTTCTTAACAGGCCGTTACCAGCTGAAGTTACTCCAGCCCTATTTACTTACTGATCCTAGCAGGGACTGGGATCCGCGGGCCCCACAAACAGTATTATTATACTTGGTATAATCGTATAATGATTGGACCCCTGGAAGAGGTAAGGGAACATAAAAAACATTGTTACTTACCTCTCCGTGTTCCAGACAGGCTTCGGGCCTACTTTTGTGATGTCCCTGACGTCAAATGACCTGGTCCTGCGTCCCGGGTCATGTGACATCCTGGATGTCATTGAAAATGTCTGACACCACTGAGGAGTGCAGCGGAGCCAGGGATAGGTAAGTAACAGTGTTTTTATATGTTGGTATCCCCTCTTGATCTCATATTATTATACTCTGGGGTCTGAAAACACCCCAGAGTATAATAATTGTTCGTTTGTGTTCACAATGGGGCATAATAGCATGTGCAGGGGCCACTATGGGGTATAATATTGTGTGCAGGGGCCACTATGGAGCATAATACTGTGTGCAGGGGCCACTATGGAGCATAATACTGTGTGCAGGGGCCACTATGGGGCATAATAGAGCTCACAGGAATGTGAGGGGGGGAAGGGGGTTGGCCGGGGTCTTCCGCATCAGTTGGGGGGGAACATGTCAAAAGTTCACCATGGGGCCCCACCATTCTTAGTTGCGCCACTGAATGTGACATGTCAGTTTTGAAAAAAACTGGGCATTAAGGGTGCAGCATCCCAGAGCAATGCTGCTATATATTCTGTGTTTGTTACATGTACACCGGGGTTGTCTTGTTTGTCTTGTCCTCCATGTTTAATGCCAAATGCTAAACGTGCCCTTTCCCTTGCATATTTTGCACTTATCTTTGCACCTTTTGCTGTTTGTATGATGCATACTACCTCTTGACCAATCACAGGCCATAGGGCGAGGTTTAAGGAAAGGGTTTATATTTTCTAGTCCTTATAATGAAGAGAAAAAATGGACGGCACAGCTACATAAGAATATTGGTCTTAGGTCATTTTCTTCCGTCACACCCTCTATCTGGCAAAAGATTCCAGTTGCACGCCGTTAACGGTGGTGCTCAACAACCCCTATTATATAGTGCGAAGCATACAAAAAGAATTAGAAAAAAATCGGGGTGGGCACTCACCATTCCGTGATCGGCGGATAGTACTTGATGTCTGACACTTCTCATATATAAAATCGAAATCCTTTATTAAGAATCAATAAAAATAGTACAGGGAGGGAGACAAGGCATTATAGGCGAAAAAAGGCAACAGCCGTTTCGCGTCCGGTACAACGCTTTTTCAAGCCAGAAATGCAATACTGCATTTGCATTTGTATTGCATTTCTGGCTTGAAAAAGCGTCGTACCGGACGCGAAACGGCTGTTGCCTTTTTTCGCCTATAATGCCTTGTCTCCCTCCCTGTACTATTTTTAATGATTCTTAATAAAGGATTTCGATTTTATATATGAGAAGTGTCAGACATCAAGTACTATCCGCCGATCACGGAATGGTGAGTGCCCACCCCGATTTTTTTCTAATTCTTTTTTTATATTTTCTAGCAGCTGTACCAGAGTTAGTTCAGCAGTTAGTCCAGTGGTTGGAAAGTCCTGAAGTCCAGCTCCAGCATCAATCTCCTCGCTGAGTGAGACAGCCAAAGAACTCATTCTAGAAGCTAGAGATCAAAGCCATCTTATTCCAAGATACAACTGGAGGCTACCCCAGAGTTAGTGAGAGAAGTTCCAGAGAGACATTGTTGTTCATGCCACTAGGAGCTACAGAGGTACTGTGGAGGCTCAGGACCCATAGCCCCTTGCATTCCCCTAGCTGGTGAGTTAGGGGGTGTTTTGAGTGAAGGAGAAGAGAACAGTACGTCAAGTACTGCACAGTGTCTATATTACTGTGGCTAAGCTCTTTAAGTCCTGGACTTTGTGCATTTAATTGTAGGCTGTAACCATCTTGCAAAAGCTGCTGGAGCATCTGTTGGTGTTGTTCAATAAAAGTGATTTGGTTTACTCTTCAACCGCTGGGCTCCTGAGTCATTGTCTGCATCATCATCATGGAGGATTCGGAGTGTGTGAGTAGCGCACCAGGCATAGCAGGCGGCACAGCCCGTGTCGCCTTATTCCGCTCTCTCTGATCAGCATCCGCTGGTTGCCGAAAGGGGTTAAATGTTTCTAGTAGTAATTGTGTATGATCATCCCACATACAGTACAATGATAACCAAATGATAACCTGAGGAGATTTGGACCTGAGTAACTGCTTGTAAATAATTCTTTATTAATACTTATTAGCCTGTTCATAGTTTTCATCTTAATAGACATTTATTGAGACTGACACAGAACTTTAAAGACATTGTGGGGAATTTATTAAGATTGGCGTTTCCTACAGTCTCAATTCCCTCAATGGTGAAAGATGACCCTGGATTATTAAAAGAGTACGGCTTCTTAATAATTTAGATACAAGAGGAGGTCCCATTTACTAGACATTAAATCTGTCAGGAAGGGACTGGCATAGATTTCAGGTATACACTCGTATACTCTCACCAGTTTTCTGGATTGAGTAATTTTTTTGGGCCAAGGCATCTTTGTCCCGGGTAACAGAAACAGAAGCCAAAGGCCATGGGTAACAAGCCATAAACCAAACAGGCAACATAATCAGAAGTCATAGGACAAATAGATAACAGAAGCAGAAACCAGAGACCAACAGGTAACAAATTATACATAACATAGACATAGAAGACAACAGGATTTGCATATCAAACAGGACAGACAGTCTATGGCATGAAACAGTACAATGCAAACATATCAGATCAGGACAGAGAATTGAACAGATTTCAAAGTGTCTTGTTCTGTGCGTTTTCCATCTTCAGCATATAAATAATTGCTGTATGTTCAGCTGTAGATTTCAAACTCACCAATGCAAAGGTTGAAGCCTAGGTAAGCTACAGAGGAAACCGAATGTTACACCTACAGTACAAATTGATCTGGTGCAGTATATACATTGTATACATCCTATAAGGGGCCCATACCTTGTGGCCTTAGCTTAAGGCCCCTTATTAATATACATATTTGTATATGTGGTACATGGTTAGTGTAATTATGTTCTTATGGATATAATTTTTTTCATTCTTTGCACTGATAAATATTTTTTGTTCTATTGTTTTTTCTTTATCTTTTGTTTTCTTATTTTTGTATTTTCTTTTCTTCATATCATCTACACTGTTGTATGAATATTTATAGATCAGAGACAGTGATACGATATAGTTGATATAGCTACACACATAGAAATATTTGTCTTTTTCATATTGACTTTTACTCAAGCCTTTTTATATTAAAAAAAATATTGAGTATAAAGTAATATTGGACAAACAAGGTTCCAAGAAGCAGATTTCTTTTTGATTTTATGTGATTGTATTTCACATGTTTTTTCCCAAAGAGTTTTGTCTATTTTTTCATAATATTGGGTTGAAGCTCTCGTTTTACATGTATGTAACTTTTTCTGGTTTGGAGTTGGAATTACACGCATAGCATGCAAGAGATGAACCCCCATTTGTTATTAATTAGAGATGAGCGAACAGTGTTCTATCGAACTCATGTTCGATCGGATATTAGGCTGTTCGGCATGTTCGAATCGAATCGAACACCGCGTGGTAAAGTGCGCCATTACTCGATTCCCCTCCCACCTTCCCTGGCGCCTTTTTTGCTCCAATAACAGCGCAGGGTAGGTGGGACAGGAACTACGACACCGGTGACGTTGAAAAAAGTAGGCAAAACCCATTGGCTGCCGAAAACATGTGACCTCTAATTTAAAAGAACAGCGCCGCCCAGCTTCGCGTCATTCTGAGCTTGCAATTCACCGAGGACGGAGGTTTCCGTCCAGTTAGCTAGGGGTTAGATTCTGGGTAGGCAGGGACAGGCTAGGATAGGAAGGAGAAGACAACCAACAGCTCTTATAAGAGCTAAATTCCAGGGAGAAGCTTGTCAGTGTAACGTGGCACTGACGGGCTCAATCGCCGCAACCCAGCTTTCCCAGGATCCTGAATGGAATACACTGTCAGTGTATTCCCGTATACCCGATATATACCCCCGATACCCGTTCCAACGGTGTGCCCCCCCACCTTCACCCCAGAAATACCCTGCAAGTCCCCTAGCAATAGAATTGGGGCTATATACACCCACTATTTTTGCTACTGCCATATAGTGCCATTGTCTCACTGGGAATTCAAAGAATATATTGGGCTTACATATAACTTCAATTCCAGGGAGAAGCTTGTCAGTGTAACGTGGCACTGACGGGCTCAATCGCCGCAACCCAGCTTTCCCAGGATCCTGAATGGAACACACTGACAGTGTATTCCCGTATACCCCATATATACACCCCAAATCCCCGTTCCAACGGTGTGCCCCCCCACCTTCACCTCAGAAATACCCTGCAAGTCCCCTAGCAATAGAATTGGGGCTATATACACCCACAATTTTTGCTACTGGTATACAGTGCCATTGTCTCACTGGGAATTCAAAGAATATATGGGGGTTATGTGCACCCACAATTTTTAATACTGGTATACAGTGCCATTGTCTGACTGGGAATTCAAAGAATATATGGGGGTTATGTGCACCCACAATTTTTAATACTGGTATATAGTGCCATTGTCTGACTGGGAATTCAAAGAATATATGGGGGTTACGTGCACCCACAATTTTTAATACTGGTATACAGTGCCATTGTCTGACTGGGAATTCAAAGAATATATGGGGGTTATGTGCACCCACAATTTTTAATACTGGTATACAGTGCCATTGTCTGACTGGGAATTCAAAGAATATATTGGGGTGACGTGCACCCACAATTTTTGCTACTGCTATACAGTTCCATTGTCTCACTGGGAATTCAAAGAATATATGGGGGTTATGTGCACCCACAATTTTTAATACTGGTATACAGTGCCATTGTCTGACTGGGAATTCAAAGAATATATGGGGGTTATGTGCACCCACAATTTTTAATACTGGTATATAGTGCCATTGTCTGACTGGGAATTCAAAGAATATATGGGGGTTATGTGCACCCACAATTTTTAATACTGGTATACAGTGCCATTGTCTGACTGGGAATTCAAAGAATATATGGGGGTTACGTGCACCCACAATTTTTAATACTGCTATACAGTTCCTTTGTCTCACTGGGAATTCAAAGAATATATGGGGGTTATGTGCACCCACAATTTTTACTACTGGTATACAGTGCCATTGTCTGACTGGGAATTCAAAGAATATATTGGGGTGACGTGCACCCACAATTTTTGCTACTGCTATACAGTTCCATTGTCTGACTGGGAATTCAAAGAATATATGGGGGTTATGTGCACCCACAATTTTTAATACTGGTATACAGTGCCATTGTCTGACTGGGAATTCAAAGAATATATTGGGGTGACGTGCACCCACAATTTTTGCTACTGCTATACAGTTCCATTGTCTGACTGGGAATTCAAAGAATATATGGGGGTTACGTGCACCCACAATTTTTAATACTGGTATACAGTGCCATTGTCTGACTGGGAATTCAAAGAATATATGGGGGTTATGTGCACCCACAATTTTTACTACTGGTATACAGTGCCATTGTCTGACTGGGAATTCAAAGAATATATTGGGGTGACGTGCACCCACAATTTTTGCTACTGTTATACAGTTCCATTGTCTGACTGGGAATTCAAAGAATATATGGGGGTTACGTGCACCCACAATTTTTAATACTGGTATACAGTGCCATTGTCTGACTGGGAATTCAAAGAATATATGGGGGTTACGTGCACCCACAATTTTTAATACTGCTATACAGTTCCTTTGTCTCACTGGGAATTCAAAGAATATATGGGGGTTATGTGCACCCACAATTTTTACTACTGGTATACAGTGCCATTGTCTGACTGGGAATTCAAAGAATATATTGGGGTGACGTGCACCCACAATTTTTGCTACTGCTATACAGTTCCATTGTCTGACTGGGAATTCAAAGAATATATGGGGGTTATGTGCACCCACAATTTTTAATACTGGTATACAGTGCCATTGTCTGACTGGGAATTCAAAGAATATATGGGGGTTACGTGCACCCACAATTTTTAATACTGCTATACAGTTCCTTTGTCTCACTGGGAATTCAAAGAATATATGGGGGTTATGTGCACCCACAATTTTTACTACTGGTATACAGTGCCATTGTCTGACTGGGAATTCAAAGAATATATTGGGGTGACGTGCACCCACAATTTTTGCTACTGCTATACAGTTCCATTGTCTGACTGGGAATTCAAAGAATATATGGGGGTTATGTGCACCCACAATTTTTAATACTGGTATACAGTGCCATTGTCTGACTGGGAATTCAAAGAATATATTGGGGTGACGTGCACCCACAATTTTTGCTACTGCTATACAGTTCCATTGTCTCACTGGGAATTCAAAGAATATATGGGGGTTATGTGCACCCACAATTTTTAATACTGGTATACAGTGCCATTGTCTGACTGGGAATTCAAAGAATATATGGGGGTTATGTGCACCCACAATTTTTAATACTGGTATATAGTGCCATTGTCTGACTGGGAATTCAAAGAATATATGGGGGTTATGTGCACCCACAATTTTTAATACTGGTATACAGTGCCATTGTCTGACTGGGAATTCAAAGAATATATGGGGGTTACGTGCACCCACAATTTTTAATACTGCTATACAGTTCCTTTGTCTCACTGGGAATTCAAAGAATATATGGGGGTTATGTGCACCCACAATTTTTACTACTGGTATACAGTGCCATTGTCTGACTGGGAATTCAAAGAATATATTGGGGTGACGTGCACCCACAATTTTTGCTACTGCTATACAGTTCCATTGTCTGACTGGGAATTCAAAGAATATATGGGGGTTACGTGCACCCACAATTTTTAATACTGGTATACAGTGCCATTGTCTGACTGGGAATTCAAAGAATATATGGGGGTTACGTGCACCCACAATTTTTAATACTGCTATACAGTTCCTTTGTCTCACTGGGAATTCAAAGAATATATGGGGGTTATGTGCACCCACAATTTTTAATACTGGTATACAGTGCCATTGTCTGACTGGGAATTCAAAGAATATACGGGGGTTACGTGCACCCACAATTTTTAATACTGCTATACAGTTCCTTTGTCTCACTGGGAATTCAAAGAATATATGGGGGTTATGTGCACCCACAATTTTTAATACTGGTATACAGTGCCATTGTCTGACTGGGAATTCAAAGAATATATGGGGGTTATGTGCACCCACAATTTTTAATACTGGTATACAGTGCCATTGTCTGACTGGGAATTCAAAGAATATATGGGGGTTATGTGCACCCACAATTTTTAATACTGGTATACAGTGCCATTGTCTGACTGGGAATTCAAAGAATATATGGGGGTTATGTGCACCCACAATTTTTACTACTGGTATACAGTGCCATTGTCTAACTGGGAATTCAAAGAATATATTGGGGTGACGTGCACCCACAATTTTTGCTACTGCTATACAGTTCCATTGTCTCACTGGGAATTCAAAGAATATATGGGGGTTATGTGCACCCACAATTTTTAATACTGGTATACAGTGCCATTGTCTGACTGGGAATTCAAAGAATATATGGGGGTTATGTGCACCCACAATTTTTAATACTGGTATACAGTGCCATTGTCTGACTGGGAATTCAAAGAATATATGGGGGTTATGTGCACCCACAATTTTTACTACTGGTATACAGTGCCATTGTCTAACTGGGAATTCAAAGAATATATTGGGGTGACGTGCACCCACAATTTTTGCTACTGCTATACAGTTCCATTGTCTCACTGGGAATTCAAAGAATATATGGGGGTTATGTGCACCCACAATTTTTAATACTGGTATACAGTGCCATTGTCTGACTGGGAATTCAAAGAATATATGGGGGTTATGTGCACCCACAATTTTTAATACTGGTATATAGTGCCATTGTCTGACTGGGAATTCAAAGAATATATGGGGGTTACGTGCTCCCACAATTTTTAATACTGGTATACAGTGCCATTGTCTGACTGGGAATTCAAAGAATATATGGGGGTTACGTGCACCCACAATTTTTAATACTGGTATACAGTGCCATTGTCTGACTGGGAATTCAAAGAATATATGGGGGTTATGTGCACCCACAATTTTTAATACTGGTATACAGTGCCATTGTTTGACTGGGAATTCAAAGAATATATGGGGGTTACGTGCACCCACAATTTTTAATACTGCTATACAGTTCCTTTGTCTCACTGGGAATTCAAAGAATATATGGGGGTTATGTGCACCCACAATTTTTAATACTGGTATACAGTGCCATTGTCTGACTGGGAATTCAAAGAATATATGGGGGTTATGTGCACCCACAATTTTTAATACTGGTATACAGTGCCATTGTCTGACTGGGAATTCAAAGAATATATGGGGGTTACGTGCACCCACAATTTTTAATACTGGTATACAGTGCCATTGTCTGACTGGGAATTCAAAGAATATATGGGGGTTATGTGCACCCACAATTTTTAATACTGGTATACAGTGCCATTGTTTGACTGGGAATTCAAAGAATATATGGGGGTTACGTGCACCCACAATTTTTAATACTGCTATACAGTTCCTTTGTCTCACTGGGAATTCAAAGAATATATGGGGGTTATGTGCACCCACAATTTTTAATACTGGTATACAGTGCCATTGTTTGACTGGGAATTCAAAGAATATATGGGGGTTACGTGCACCCACAATTTTTAATACTGCTATACAGTTCCTTTGTCTCACTGGGAATTCAAAGAATATATGGGGGTTATGTGCACCCACAATTTTTAATACTGGTATACAGTGCCATTGTCTGACTGGGAATTCAAAGAATATATGGGGGTTATGTGCACCCACAATTTTTAATACTGGTATACAGTGCCATTGTCTGACTGGGAATTCAAAGAATATATGGGGGTTACGTGCACCCACAATTTTTAATACTGGTATACAGTGCCATTGTCTGACTGGGAATTCAAAGAATATATGGGGGTTATGTGCACCCACAATTTTTAATACTGGTATACAGTGCCATTGTCTGACTGGGAATTCAAAGAATATATGGGGGTTATGTGCACCCACAATTTTTACTACTGGTATACAGTGCCATTGTCTAACTGGGAATTCAAAGAATATATTGGGGTGACGTGCACCCACAATTTTTGCTACTGCTATACAGTTCCATTGTCTCACTGGGAATTCAAAGAATATATGGGGGTTATGTGCACCCACAATTTTTAATACTGGTATACAGTGCCATTGTCTGACTGGGAATTTAAAGAATATATGGGGGTTATGTGCACCCACAATTTTTAATACTGGTATATAGTGCCATTGTCTGACTGGGAATTCAAAGAATATATGGGGGTTATGTGCACCCACAATTTTTAATACTGGTATACAGTGCCATTGTCTCACTGGGAATTCCACAAATAATTTGGGGATTCATTCACCCTACATCTCAGGCTCTTGCCATATTCACCCAGGTTGTCAGTGCTGCACCAGCTCGTTCCCAGACAGCTCGGCCCGAAAAACGCGTTACCTATATAGAGGATTTGGACAATGAAGACAACATGTTCTAAATCTAATGTCTGCACCTTCTCCAGAATTAAAATAAAGGCAGCGTTTAACTTTCAAATAGCACTGCACAAAGGAAGAGCTTATCAGCTTGTCTCATGACATGCTACTGAAAAGTTTCATTTGTGTATCTTAATGTAAATATAGTTGTATAAGCTTTTTGGGTTTTAGGCACTGCCAAGTTATTTATTACCACCCACTCCCTTATAATGATGATGACGCCAAAGTCACTGTGGGTGTTCAGAGCTCACAGCTTTGGGTGACATTTGTCTTGCTCTCTGTCGGTACCAGCTGTCTTTTTGGATACCGTAAAGTTATGTTGACTTTATTAACAGCTATAGAAGCTTTAGCCAGGTTGTGACGGTGTGTAACCCTAACAACACTAAGTGGGATACACATTAATAGTCAGTCTATGTACGCTAAACGTATCACTGAAGTAATTTTTTTTCCCTCTCCCCTAATATAAGAAAGGAACAGACATTAGACCTAGACCGGGGTTCGAGGCTTGAAAAAATCCAGTATTATTTGTTCTTCATGATGTGAAATATGTGTTGAAAAGCAACCCAAGATGAAGTCAGCCATGTGTGCCAGTGTGTTACTTGGCATGCCTTTGCTGGCCCCAACTGTAAGGGTCACTCTCCATTTCCTCCATTTTCCACTCCCCTTCACACCATTTGTGGTGAAGCAATGGGATGCACTGAAGTGCACCCTCTAGCCTCGTGTGGGATAGGGACATCAGATGCCACTCCAACCCCCTCGTCTTCCTCCGCCAGCCAACGGTGCGAAGATGAGAGGAGTGTGCTCTGAATGTTTTCTGCCTAGCAGAGGCTAGTTCTCACTTACGAAAATGGCCCCACTTTGACCTGTATATCAGGCACAATGGTGTAGGTTTCAAAGAAACATGGCACCAACAAGTTGGAAAACGTGGGCCATGCGTGGACCGTGTTTGAGTCTGGCAAGCTCCAGATCTGCTACCAGGTTCCAGCCATTATCACAGGCGCAAAAATGCCAGGCCCCAGGTGTAGCAGGGAAAAAAAAATGCCATCTCAGCCAGGATGGCATCCCTGACCTCGGAGGCACTGTGCTGTCTGTCCCCCAAGCTGATCAGTTTCAGCACGGCCTACTGACATCTCCCCATGCCAGTGTTACAGTGTTTTCCGCTAGTAGCTGGGGTGGAGGTTGCAGCTTCGTAGGGTTTCAGTCTACTCCTGCCATGGCCTGGGAGAGGAGATAGGCCACCCCAGTTTGCACCCGGGGAACAGACTCCACCACATTCACCCTGCCTGTCATTAAAGATAAGCACTGCAGCATCCCTGACCACAGGCGCTTGTCCATGTTTCGGTGGTCAAGTGGACCTTGCAGCAAAGCGCAGAGCTCTGGGCCCGACTGATGTTATGGGACACATGCAGGCGCAAGGCAGAGACAGCACACCAAGAGAAGTAGTAACGGCTAGGCCCAGCATAGGGAGGTGCCCCAGCTGCCATCTGCTGACGGAAGGCCTGGGTCTCCAGAAGCATAAACAAACACCAACATCTCCAGGGCCAGCAGTTTATCGATGAGGCTGTTACAGGCTTGGGCATGGGGGTGGGTTGTATTGTACTTCTGCCTGCAATGAAAAGCTTGGGAAATGTGGAGTGGCTGGGAAGAGGCGCATGATGGTGCAGGCCAAAAGGGCGCATGAGGGTGAACTCCCCAATGTGTCAGAGATAGGTGTGTAGGTGTCCTTGCATCATATACTTGCACCATATTTGGCTTTGGAAGTTAATTTTGTGCCAAAAAGTGGTTAAGACAGCGATCCCTCAGCTACTCCCGTTACACTGTCTATTGAAGTTACCATCTGTGGAAGTGGACCACCATTTCTAAGATCCCAAAGGAAGCAGGCAAGAGATGTGCAGTTCAGAAAAAAAGATGAGAAAATAAGTTTAGGCTGTAGAGCACAGAGGGATCGGAGAGGACAGAGCTGGTGTCGGCCAGGTATTCCCACAACATGCGCCTATACTTGTCCCTCCTGGTGACACTAGGCCCCTGAGTGGCAGTAATTTGTCCAGGGGGGCCATTAACGTGTTCCAGACCTAGGAATAAGTCTTCCAACAGGGTAGAGTTTTGCATGCCTTTGCTTCTACCCACTGTTTTTGCTGCTTAGCTTCCCTCCACATCTACTCTGCTTTCACCCCTAAACATCACCCCAGTTTATGCCTTTGCTTCTACCCAGGTTTTTTGTTGATTTAGCTTCCCTCTACATCTACACTGCTTTAGCCCCTAGACATCACCCCTGTCCATGTGGGGTCGGTGGCCTCGTCATCCACCAACTCCTCTTCCAATTGCGCACTGCCCCCTTACTGCAAACCGCACATGACCACAGCTTGCCTTGATGGCAACTGTGTCTCATGATCCCCACTTAGGTCCAGACAAGTCGGTGGCGGGTCCAAAACCCCAAAATTGGAAGGAAATGGCAGATGCTGCAGTATTTCTAACACCTGTTCCTGGTGCTCGGGCCTGGTCTGTGTTGTACCCTGCACCCTGCTTAACGCATCTGCCATATCCAAAGTTGTGCTGAGCGCATGCTAATGTTTCGTGTCCAGTGCAATGGATGGGATGGGATTTCACATAAGTCTGCCACCCATGGCCACTCATGGTTGAGCAACTGAGGGAGTTGACTTTGACGAACCCGAGGGTTTTGGAGTTGGAACTACATCAAAGGTCTGTGCTGCTCACACACTCTGCTCAACACATGATATGTTTAGTGCCAGCAGTGTGGAGACGTCGCACAACAGCCGTTGTTCCAGCAGGTACAGGCGTTGTAGGAGTGCATAGAGGCTAGCAGCGGCAACTATACACTTTAAAAACTATCCGCACAAGCGCCACACTTTCACCAGTAGCTCAGGAACATTGGGGTACCTTTTTCAAAAGATTAGCAGCAATGAGTTAAAAACGTGGCCCAGGCATGGAATATGTTGCAGGCTGCCAAGCTACAGAGCCAATCCCAGGTTACGGCCATTATCACACATGACAACATGCCTGGGCCCAGGTGCAGTGGCAAAAACCACATTGCCGTCTCATCGAGGATGGCATGACTCACTTTGTAGGCAGTGTGCTGTCTGGCCCCCAAGCTGATGAGCTTCAGCACGGCCCGCTGACGTCTCCCCACACCAGTGTTGCAGCGTTTCCAGCTCGTAGCTGGGGTCAATTTAACAGCGGAGGAGGGTGGTGTTTCAGCCCTCCTCCCAGGAATGTTGTGTGGGGAGACAAGTCAGGCCACCACATTTTGCGACCCGGTCCACGCCTCAACTACATTCAACCACTGTGCCCAAATTGAAAGGTAGCGTCCCTGTCCGCATGCACTTGTCCATTCGTAACTGGTCACATGGAACTTTAGGGCTAAGCGCTGAATTTAGGGACCGCCTCATGTTTGGGGGAAAGTGCTGGTGTGGACGGCACAGTGCGGTGGCGCAGTAGACACTCTGCCCAAAAAGGGCAGAGTGTCCCCCAGCCGGGATTCCAACATCTCCTGGGCCAGATTTCTTGAGATGAGGCCGTTGAAGCCTTGGGCATGTGGGTGGGTTGCGCTGTACTTTAGCATGAAATGAAAGGCTTGGGAGATGGGGAGTTGCTGGGAAGAGGCGCATGATGGCGCGGGCAAAAGGAGAAATGGCAGGAAAAGGTGAGGATAAGGGTGAACTCCCCAAAGTGTCAGAGGCAGATGTGGAGGTGTCCTGGCTCCTGGTCTGGACTGCAGCGCCAGCCCTGTCAACAGTGGAAGAGGCAGTGGCCGCCAGGCCAAACGACGATTATCCTGCGCTTGCTCTCACCCACTGAGCCCAGGGCTTGCCTTCCAAATGATGGCACCCGCAAGAGGTGGTGAGATTCCTCTCCGCAGATCTCCAAACCATCTTGGACTTGCAAATTGCACTAAATTTGTCATGTAACTGACATGTATATGATGAGTCTATCCATTGTCTGTTCATTTTGGTGAAAGTCAGCCTGTCAGCTGACAGACAGCTGTGCTTGTCAGTGATGATGTCACCGGCTGCTTGTACCCCCAGTTTTTGCTGCTTAGCTTGCCTCCACATCCACACTGCTTTTGCCCCTACACATCACCCCTATCCATGCCTGTGCCTCTAGCCATAAGTCTGCCACCCATGGAAACTCATGGTGCAGAAAGTGAGGGAGCTGACTCTGAGGAACCCTTGGGTTTTGTAGCTGGTACTCCATCAAAGGTCTCTGCTGCTCACACACCCTGCTGAACATACGGTATCTAGGGTTAGAGCGTGTGGTGACCTCGCACAACAGTAGGTGCTTCAGGCAGATGTAGGCCTTGCTGGAGTGTATTGCGGCTAGCTCCAGGTACTGTAGACTTGGGAAAGTGGGTGTCCAAGTGCCGCACTTTCACCCTTAGCTCAGCTAATTTGGGGTATGTTTTTAAAAATCATTGCACCACTACATTGAACATGTGGGCCAGGCATGGAACGTGTTGGAGGCTGGCAAGCTCCAGAGCCCTCCAACAAGCTAAAAAACCTGGCCCCAGGGGCAGCGGGGATAAACAAATTGCCATCTCATCCAGGATGGCATCCCTGACCTCAGAGGCAGTGTGCTGTCCGTCTCCCAAGCTGATGAGCTTCAGCCCAGCCTGCTGACGTCTCCCCACACCAGTGTTGCAGCGTTTTCAGCTCGTAGCTGGGGTAAATCTAACAGCGGAGGAGGAGGAGGGTGGTGTTTCAGCCCTCCTCCCAGGAATGTTTTGTGGGGAAACAAGTCAGGAAAATTCTTGAAACGGGAGAGTTTTGCATCTTTGCCCTTGCTGCCTATGGACATCCCTTTGCCTCTAGCCACCATTTTCCCTGCTTTGCTTGCCTCCAAATCCACACTGCTTTTGCCCCTAGACATCACCCCAGTCCATGCCTTAGCTTGTACCCCCAGTTTTTCCTGCTTAGCTTGCCTCCACATCCACACTGCTTTTGCCCCTAGACATCACCCCAGTCCATGCCTTAGCTTGTACCCCCAGTTTTTCCTGCTTAGCTTGCCTCCACATCCACACTGCTTTTGCCCCTAGACATCACCCCAGTCCATGCCTTAGCTTGTACCCCCAGTTTTTCCTGCTTAGCTTGCCTCCACATCCACACTGCTTTTGCCCCTAGACATCACCCCAGTCCATGCCTTAGCTTGTATCCCCAGTTTTTCCTGCTTAGCTTGCCTCCACATCCACACTGCTTTTGCCCCTAGACATCACCCCAGTCCATGCCTTAGCTTGTACCCCCAGTTTTTCCTGCTTAGCTTGCCTCCACATCCACACTGCTTTTGCCCCTAGACATCATCCCTATCCATGCCTCTTCCCCTAGCCATAACTCTGCCACCCCTGGAAACTCATGGTGCAGAAACTTTGGTTGCTGACTTTGAGGAACCCTTGGGTTTTGTAGATGGAACTCCATCAAAGGTCTGTGCAGCTCACACACCCTGCTCAAGATATGGTATTGTAGGGTTTCAGCGTGTGTGAATGACGGACAACAGCCTGTGTTTGGACAGATGTAGGCCTTGCTAGAGTGTTTTTAGGCTAGCAGCGACTCCTGTGCACTTGCAAAAGTGGGCGCACAAGCGCCGCATTTTCAACAGTAGCTTCGGTACATTTGGGTATGTTTTTAAAAAACTTTGCACCACTAGGTTAGACGTGGGCCAAACATGGAACGTGTTGGAGGCTGGCAAGCTCCAGAGCCGCTACCAGGTTCCAGCCATTATCACAGGCGTAAAAATGCCAGGCCCCAGGTGTAGCAGGGAAAAAAAAATGCCATCTCAGCCAGGATGGCATCCCTGACCTCGGAGGCACTGTGCTGTCTGTCCCCCAAGCTGATGAGCTTCAGCACCGCCTGCTGACGTCTCCCCACACCAGTGTTTTAGCGTTTGCCGCTAGTAGCTGTGGTGGAGGTTGCAGCGTCGTAGGGTTTCAGTCTACTCCTGCCATGAATTTTGGCCTGGGAGAGGAGATAGGCCACCCCAGTTTGCACCCGGGGAACAGACTCCACCACATTCACCCTGCCTGTCATTAAAGATAAGCACTGCAGCATCCCTGACCACAGGCGCTTGTCCAAGTGTCGGTGGTCAAGTGGACCTTGCAGCAAAGCGCGGAACTAAGGGCCCACCTGATGTTGAGTGACACGTGCTGGTGCAAGGCGGGGACGCCACACCGGGAGAAGTTGAGACGGCTAGGGACGGCATAGTGAGGTGCCACAGTTGCCATCAGGTCCGGGAAGGCGGGAGTTTCAACAAGCCGGAACGCCAACCTCTCCTGGGCCAGCAGTTTAGCGATGTTGGCGTTCTAGGCTTGCGTGGGTGGGTGGTTAGCGGTGTATTTCTGCCGGCGCTCCAATGTCTGAGAGATGGTGGGTTGTTGTAAAGAAGCGCCTGATGGTGCCTTTGATGGTGCAGGAGAAGGAGATAAGACAGAAACAGGGGAGGATGAGGGAGAAGTCAACAAAGTGGCGGAG
Source organism: Leptodactylus fuscus (assembly GCF_031893055.1). Classification (NCBI taxonomy): domain Eukaryota; kingdom Metazoa; phylum Chordata; class Amphibia; order Anura; family Leptodactylidae; genus Leptodactylus; species Leptodactylus fuscus. Next base: position 80,738,667 of record NC_134267.1, read on the forward strand.
GCAGATGAAGTGATGTCCTGGCTCGTCCTCTGGAGTGCATCGCCAGCACTGTGAGCAGAGGCAGTGGCATGAACGGCGGGCGACGTTTGTCCTGCCGTTGCTGCCTGCCACTGATTCCATTGCTTGGATTCCAAATGACGGTGCATTGAAGTGGTGGACAGGTTGCTCTTCTCAGGGCCCCTACTCGATTTCGAGAGGCAAATTGTGTAGACGACACTATATCTGTCCTCGGCGCATTCCTTGAAAAAACTCTACACCTTCAAGAAACGTGCCCTCGATGGGGGAGTTTTTCTGGGCTGGGTACAAAAGGGAACATCTTCGGACATTCCGGGTCTGGCCTGGCTTCGGCAAAGCAGCTGACCTCTGCCTCTGGACATGTCTCTGCCTCTAGCTACCCTTTTTGGTGCTGCACCTGCCTCAACATCCACACTACTTTCCCAGCTTGACATCTGCCTTGTCCAGGTGGGGTCGGTGTCCTCGTCGTCCACCACCTCCTCTTCCAACTCCTGTCTCGCCTCCTCCTCCTGCACAATGCGCATGTCAACTGGCTGCCCTGACAGCAACTGCGTCTCATCGTCGTCGATGAGGGTGGGTTGCTGGTCATCCGCCACCAAATCGACCGGAGATGGAATGGAGGAGACTCTAGTGTTTGAGCATCTGGACACAGATACTCGTCTGTTAGGTCCGTGGAATCGCGAAATGGAGGGGCAGGTTGCGGTACAGTCAAAGGAAGGGAGAACAGCTCTGGGGAGCAGGGACAGTTGGGGTTATTGTTCTGAGAAGATTGGGAATTTTGGGTGGAAGGAGGACAAGACTGTTGGGTAAGAGGAGGTAGAGGCTGACTGGCTGGTGGACAATGTGCTTTAAGCGTTATCCGACAGCCATTGCAAGACCTGTTCCTGGTTCTCGGGCCTACTAATCTTTGTACCATTCAGCCTAGTTAATGTGGAACTTTTGTGCAAAGCGCAGAACTTAGGGCCCGCCTGATGTTAAGGGACACACGCTGGTACAAGGCTCAACTCACCCTAAGTGCCAAAAACACTGCTGGTGCAAGGCTCTACTCATGCCAAGGGCCTCAATCTCTGCTGGTAGCTCAGCTTAAGGTCATGTAACTTTGTTTGGAAGGGCTCATGTTAAGGGCTAGAAAAGTGAATTTTGGAAGGTCTTACCACATCACACACACACACACACACACACACACACACACACTCACTCAAAATGACAGTTAAGGGTGAGGGCTTTTGGAATTCCCATTGCCTATTCCATTTGTGGTTGTCATGGGGAACGTGATTTAAAGGGGTGGTTGTTACTGTTTGTTGAGCTTAAATTGGGGTTTGTGTCCATCCATTTGGGGAGTAAAGAAGGTTTCCAGGTATTTTCCCACTTTGATAGAGGTTTTTTTGAATGTGGAAAGTGTGTAGTTGTTAGGCAGTGATGTTGGGGTAATAGAGGGTCTTTGGTGTGTTAGATGCCCCCAGGCATGCTTCCCCTGCTGTCCCAGTGTCATTCCAGAGGTGTTGGCATCATTTCCTGGGGTGTCATAGTGGACTTGGTGACCCTCCAGACACGGATTTGGGTTTCCCCCTTAACGAGTATCTGTTCCCCATAGACTATAATGGGGTTCGAAACCCGTTCGAACACACGAACATTGAGCGGCTGTTCGAATCGAATTTCGAACCTCGAACATTTTAGTGTTCGCTCATCTCTATTATTAATATGTGGTGCCCTTTCTTTGCTTTTTTTGTTAACTGCTCTGTATTTCCTGGTCAAACATATGACGTCGGCTATTTTCTCGTACAGTGGCAATTTTAGTTTGTCCAAAGCGAATTGCCATTTTTTCGTTTTCATTAAAAACTAAACAATTTGGAATATTCAGGTTGAATCGGGTTATAAACTGATTCTCATCTCTACTCACACTCCAGAGTATAATAATTGGAGACCAAAGTGAAGTGAAGAAAAATGACCATCACTTACACTTAAACTGTCTCAAGACTCCTGAGCTACAATGGTCCTTTGGCATCCTTTTCAATCTTACCTTGCAATATTCTGGTAGAGTCCACTTTGGTCATTGCATTGGCATGAAGTAGTGATGTCATTGCATTGCACCTGCCTATGTCCAATCAGTTGACAGCAGTGACAGAGGATGAATGGTAAAGCTGGGTGCTAAAAGTAGGACATACTGACCACTGTGTGGGAGAGTGGTATTGCATCTACAACCCAGGACTGTGTTGCGGATAGTTGAGAGGTATGCCATAACAATGCGCAGGTCATCAAACCTGAGCTACAAAGTAGTTTAAAGGGATTAATCTGACAAAATCATATATTCAGTCAATCTTTAGTGTGTACATCCAGACGGTCTACAAAATCGGGTATTTAAAAACTTTTACAGCTTTGTTACTGGAATAGCTTGTGAACTCCTACCCAACAGGTTATTAAAGAGCACTATAGGATACCTAAGTGGCAATAAACATTTTAACATTTTGAGAGGATGAGTAATGATTAGAGATAAGCGAAAAATGTTCAATCGAATACATATTCGATCGAATATCAGGCCGTTTGGGGTATTCGATTGGAATCAAATACCACAAAGCAAACGCAGTAAAAATTTGTATCCCCTCCCACCTTCCCTGGCGCTTTTTTGCACCAATAACTAGGAGAGGGGACAGGAACTACGACAACGGAGGCATCGAAAAAAATCAGAAAATAAAAAAAAAAGTAATTGGCTGCCTAAATCAGGTGACCTCCAATTTATACGAATGGTGGATTTAACATTCGATTAATTTGAGACTGTGAACTATGTGACTGTGAGACAGGGATAGATGTACAGGCAGGGTTAGCTAGGGATTACCTACCTTTATTTAGGTGGGAATGTCACTCACCCAGCTCTTTGGGGCTCTATCTGATCGGGATCCCTGTCAGCTTGCGATATGCGTGAGCTGACTTTTTCCCATAGGAATGCATTGACCAGCGTTGATTGGCTGAATGCCATATAGAGTACAACATTCGGCCAATCAACGCTGGTTCTGCCGGAGGAGGCGGAGTCTAAGATCGGTCCACAGCAGTTTCCAATGTGGTCCGATCTCAGATGTAGCAGTGATGACACAGCTCTGCTACACGGAGAAGCAGCAGAGCTCAGCACACACAGAGATGCAGCAGAGCTGAATGTGCAGCAGGGTTCAGCACACACTCAGCACTACTACATCTGAGATGCAGCAGAGTTGAGTGTGCTGCAGGGTTCAACTCACACTCAGCACTGCTACATCTGAGATGCAGCAGAGCTGAGAGTGCAACAGGGTTCAACGCACACTCAGCTCTGCTGCATCTGAGATGTAGCAGTGCTGCCCATGCGCTCAGCTCGACTGCACCTCCAGAGTAGCCGAGCTGAGCGCACAGCCAGCTCTGTTTCATCTCCGATGTAGCAGTGCTGGCCATGTGCTCAGCTTGGCTGCATCTCCAGAGTAGTCGAGCTCAGCACACGGTCAGCTCTGCTTCGTCTCTGATGTAGCAGAGCTGGCCGTGAGCTCAGCTCAGCTGCATCTACGGAGTAGCCGATCTCAGCGCATGGCCAGCTCTTCTTCATCTCCGAAGTAGCAGTGCTGGCTGTGCACTCAGCTCTGCTGCATCTCTGGAGTAGCCAAGCTCAGCGGATGTCCAGCTCTGCTTCATCGGAGATGTAGCAGTGCTGTCCGTGCGTTCAGCTTGGCTGTATCTCTGGAGTAGCTGAGCTGAGCGCACGGCCAGCTCTGCTACATATCGGCATAGGAATGCATTGACCAGCGTTGATTGGCTGAATGCCATACAGAGTACAGCATTCGGCCAATCAACGCTGGTTCTGCCGGTGGAGGCGGAGTCTAAGATCGGTCCACAGCAGTCTCTATTCTGGTCCGATCTTAGACTCCGCCTCATTACAGACGAGCCTCCAGCAGAACCACCGTTGATTGGCCGAACGCTGTACTCTCAATGCTGGTCAATGCATTCCTATGGGAAAAAGTCAGCTCCCGCATATCGCAAGCTGACAGGGATCCCAACATAATACGGTGACTTGGGCATGTTAGATGCCCCCAGACATGCTTCGCCTGCTGTCCCAGTTGCATTCCAGAGGTGTTGGCATCATTTCCTGGGGTGTGATAGTGGACTTGGTGACTCTCCTGAGTTGAATGGTGGGATCTCCTGAAACGAGCATTTTTTCCCTATAGACTATAATGGGGTTCGATATTCGTTCGAATAGTCGATTATTGAGCGGCTATTCGAAACAAATATCGAATATTTTACTGTTCCCTCATCTCTAGTAATGATATTATTTCATGATTTCAAGTTGGTCAGTGGGGAGAACGACTCTGTACTCTGGAGTGAATTTTATATGAATCCATGAAAAAAAACTCTTTTATGAGACTTCATGCTAACTATATGCATTCGATTTTAGACTGCCGTGATGTGGCCATCTGACCAATTATGGGATCATTGCTATGAACAATCCCACCATCAACATTACCAACTAAACTGACTTTATAAAATTACAAAGTGCAGTGAGTGGGTACAAAATGGCTGAAGATTGGCTGACCATCCCCTCAGGAGCCAGCAGAAAACTGGGAAAGAGCAATAAACACTACAAAATAATATAAAACTTATGAAAGATCATTGCAACAATTTAACATAACATTTTACCATAAGAACATTACACTTGCCACTACCACCAATTACATGCAATAACCAGAACCCATATGGGAAGGATAATTTCAACTTTTGCGCAAATTACAGACTTTTCTTGCCTTGAGGCCAAGCTTGATCCTATTCATAGTATAATGACTATCATTACAGCATTTATTTAATATGAGGTTGATTTACACTTGGATTCAGAACAGATAAGTTGCAACAATCAGCACGTAACAGTGAAATTTTCTATCATTTATAAATGGCCAAATTCTTTAAGAATGACAATAACATACATGCAAATTATGTAGAAACCAAATCAGTAGCAGTTAAGGCTCACGTTGAATGAAGTATTATATAAACAATGCCTGAGGTAGCAGTAATGGTAGAAGATAATAATGGTTATCATTACCTGTAATTTTGTAGAACAAAAATTTGACATCAATCTGAATTTATTGGGTTATTATTAGCAAGAGAAACAGCTTTACTGTTCCATTATCTTGCTACACTGCCCTGCATTGTCTGGATTTTTTTTATCCTATTCTGAGTTGCTCTCTGCGTGAAATGATTCACATTCATTAAAATGAACTTTGATGAATTTGGCTGTTCCTAAGAAAACAGTGAAACATAATGAGAGAGAATTAGGAGACGTTGTATACATTAATTCCCAATGCTGGGAGGTGGTGGCAACAGCAGACAGCAGCAAGAATAAACAGCAATGATAAAAGAGGCCATTATAAGAGGGAGGTCGTCTGTTCTATGTGATTATTATTAGTTTTTATTTTACTGGGGATAAGTGTCAGGATCTAAATTAATCTCATTATTTGCAATATTTAATATGCAAGTATTTTCTTTAAAAGAGCTAAAAAAAAGGCCCATTTCAATTGTCATTTAAGACTGATCACTGTTACTGCTTCCTAAAATAGTAATAAACAGAATTGTGCATTTGGAATATTAAAAGCTGCTTCACAGAACGAGACATTTGCTTTTTCCTCAGCTCATTAGACCATGAAATAGGACACCTTTTATCATATGCTATTATCACTGATAACTACTAGAGATGAGCGAACAGTGAAATATTCGATATTCGTTTAGAATAGCGCCTCAATATTCGACTATTCGAACGAATATCAAACCCCATTATAGTCTATGGGGAAAAATGCTTTGTTTCAGGGGAAGCCACTCTTCAACTCAGGAGAGTCACCAAGTCCACTATGACACCTCAGGAAATGAGGACAACACCTCTGGAATGCAAGTGGACCACAATGGAGACTGCTGTGGACCGATCTTAGACTCCGCTTCCTCCAGCAGAACCAGCGTTGATTGGCCAAATGCTGTACATTGTATGGCATTCGGCCAATCAACGCTGGCCAATGCATTCCCATGGAAAAAGTCAGCTCCTGCATAACGCAAGCTGACAGGGATCCCAACGAGATAGAGCCCCAAAGAGCTGTTTGAGTAACATTTCCAATTAAATAAAGCTAATCCCTAGCTAACCCTGCCAGTACATCTATCCCTGTCTCACAATCACATAGTTCACAGTCTCATATGACCCGGATCTGAAATCTACTATTTGTATAAATTGGAGGTCACCTGATTTAGCCAGCCAATTACTTTTTCCAATTTTTTTTTCGATGCCTACATTGTCGTAGTTCCTGTCTCACCTTCCCTGCACAGTTATTGGTGCAAAAAAAAGCACCAGGGAAGGTGGGAGGGGATAGAAATTTTTAGTGCAGTTGCCGCGTGGTATTCGATTGGAATTGAATATCAATTCGATTGAACGCCGTTCGCTCATCTCTAATAACTACATGTTCAAGAGGACACTGCATGCCCCCTGCATAATCAGGGCTGAGACATGACTCTTCTGGAGTTGCTATTTAACCAATTTCCTGATATGTGCAAAAGAGTTGACACTTTGAAGTTTAATTTTTTGTTTGGTCCCCATTTTGCTTCAGTCTAAATAAATTTGTTGCAGTTAGAGGTCAAAATTGGTTTACATCATGGTATATGATACTGCCAGGACTGTTAGGACCCCATCTAACTCATTTCTAGTGCTCTAAGGCAAACAAATATCGTAAAGCAGGTAAGCAGTAGATACAAGCTGTTCGTTTACTCACACACTGGCAGATGCTTCACCAACATGGTGATAGTATTAATAGTTTTTTTGGGGAGGGTTTTTTTTTTTTCTGTCGATACTATGGCACCAACATGACGGACCAAGCTTCAGGAGATGTCTGGCTGAGTAGTGGTGGTGATGCTGGTGGCTGTGGCAATATCAGTGACAGTACAGTAGGAAATAGGACATAGACCAGGCTACAGGAGATGTCTGGCTGAGTAGTGATGACGATGCTGGTTCATAAGATAATCCTTTAACCCCTTCCCGACATTCGCCGTAATAGTACGGCGCTGCCGGGAAGGGCTTCCCGCAAACCGCCATACTATTACTGCGGATGCATGGTGCGCACACAGAAACTGTGCGCGCACCATGCACTGCGGGTGACAGCCGTAATACATGGCTGACAATGCCCCGTGACACCCGCGGTCGGAACCGGGTCCGATCGTGGGTGTTAACCCCTGATATGCCCTCTGGGGTTTTGCTTCAAAATGGTGCCGATCGGCACCCCCCGTGCCGGTTTCGGGGGGTGCCGGTGTTCGTAGGGGGCAGCCCGGGGTCTGATCAGTGACCCCAGGTCTGCCCCATCACTTACCCCATCCTCGCACCTGGCTGATCCTGCCGTAAATGAAGCTGTCAGCCTGTGCGTCTACACAGGCTGACAGCTTCCTATACAATGCAATACACGTGTAACACGTGTATTGCAGTGTATATGTAGTGAAGCGGTGATCAGCCGATCACTGCTTCAATCCCCCATGGGGACAGAAAAATAAAGTTAGAAAAAAGTAAAAATAAAAAAGTTTAAATAAGTTTAAAATAAAATAGAAATAAATAAAGACCCAAAAATCCCATTTTCCCCATATAAAATGTTTTATTATGTAAAATAAAGAAAAATAGAAAAAAAACATTACATATTTGGTATCGCCACGTTCGTAATAACCTGAACAATAAAATTAAAACATTATTTAACCCGAATGGCGAACGGCGTAAAAAAAAACGTAGAAAATACACAAAATAATGATTATTCACCACCTTTCCCTTACAAAATGTTCAATAAAAAGTAATCAAATGGTCAGATGAAAACCAAAATGGTACCAATAAAAAGAAGAGGTGTTCCCGCAAAAAACAAGCCATCAACCAGCTCTGTCTAGCAAAAAATAAAAATGTTATGCCTTTCAGAAAATGGCGATGCAAAAATAATGATTTTTTTCCCCTAAATTGAATTTTATTCTGCACAAATAGCAAAGCATTAAAAAATAATATAAATGAGATATCGCCGTAACCGTACCGACCCGCGGAATAAAGGTAACATGTTACTTATGCTGTACGCTGCGCGGGAAAAAAATTAATGCTAAAAAGCAATGCCAGAATTGATGTTTCCTTTTACATCCCCCCCCCCCAGAAAGAGTTAATAAAATGTAGTCAATAAGTTACAGGGCCCAAAATGGTGGCATTGAAAAGCACATCTAATACAGCAAATACCAAGCCCTCATATGGCCACATTGCCAGAAAATAAAAATAAAAATCTAGCTTGTACAATGTGAAGACAAAAACCACAAAAGTCGCCAAATCATTAGGACATAAGTGGCTGCGACTAGAAGGAAATGTGTAAGCGGTGCGAGTGTTTTCAGGGGACCCCCCATATTTAGAGCTTATGAGAGATAATACACCAGCGCTGATCCCCCAGAATGCCCCTCTTCCCTGTCCGTGTCATAGGAGCTAGTGGGAAAATAAAATAGGATTTGGTGTACCCAATTTACTCCGCACAGCTTACACATTCACTTCGGGGTTACTAATGCTACTACATCACTTGATAAATTCTTTGAGGGGTGCAATTTTCAAAATGGGGTCACTTTCTAGAGGTTTCCACTGTTTTGACACCTCAAGGGCTTTGTAAATGCGACATGGCTCCTGAAACTGATCGCAGCCAGATCTGTCCTCTAAAAGCTCTTTGGCGCGCCTTCCCTTCTGCGTCTCACTGTGCGTCCATATATTAGTTTACACCCACAAGTGGGGTACTGTGGTAGTCGGGAGAACTTGCCTAACAAATTGTGGGATGCGTTTTCTCCTTTAACCCCTTGTGAATGTGCAAATTCTAGGGCTAAACGAAAATATTAGTAAAATAAATTCAAATTTGAAAATTTCACCTCCATTTTGTATTAATTCCTGTTAAGCACTTATAGGGTTAAACTACTAGGTATATGTTGTTTTGGCTTATTTAAGGGGTGCAGTTTTGAAAATGGGGTGATTTATGGGGGGCTTTAATACAAGGGTCTTTCAAAACGCCTTCATAACTGGATTAGGCCCTTTAAAAAATGGGTCTTGGAAATTTCTTGAAAATTTTGAATATTGTTGTTTCACTTGTAAATCTTATAATGTCCGTAAAAATTAAAAGGGCGCCTAAAGTTTGATGCCGACATAAAGCAGAGATCTGGAACATGAGATTTATGATATAATTTTGGCGGTCTGACTATCTGTATGTAATGTACATAATTTCAAACTTTATAAAATGCATATTTTTCAAAATTTCCACCAAATTTCCAATTTTTTCATAATTAAACACAAAACATATCAACCAAAATTTACCACTAACATGAAGTACAATGTGTTACGAAAAAACAATCTTAAAATCACTTTGGTAAGTTAAAGCGTTCCAAAGTTATTGCCACATAAAGTGACACATGTCAGTTTTGAAAAATCGAGCTTGGTCAGGAAGTCAAAAAGTGCCGTCGGCGGGAAGGGTTAATAGTCCCACATTGGGGAAATTTCAGGCAGTACAGTTGGACAATAGGACATGACGGACCAGGCTACAGGAGATGTCTGGCTGGGTATTGGTAGTGGTGCTTTCAGCTGTGGCCACGTCAGTGTCAGTACTCGGTACAGTATTGAATAAAAGGTGAAGGACCAGGTCTGACTGTGTAGGAGTATCAGGCAGCATCAGCAGTAAAGTAAATAGAACATAATACAGGGAGACAGATACAGTGGAAGAACACAGTGTGCAAAAACACTTAAAGATCCATGCCTGATTCATTTTTACAGTACTTTTTTCCATAATGATGAAGGCAAGTTTGGTCTGCTAGGGTGTTACAAAGTCACTCACAGCACTGAACACCCTCTCAGCCATTATACTAGCGGCAGGACTGGTTTAAAAGTCCATGGGTTCAAGGTTATGGGTCGAACTAAGATAATATGTCTGAGTGTAACTGTACCTGGTTGTGCATGTGTTTGAAAGTCCATCTGGCAGGGGTGTAAAGACTGTGGTTACAGTGAGTGAAACCATGACCAGACCCGGCAACTATGACAGGGGTCGGGGAAAGCCTGGTTCCCCAAACACTATATTTACTAGCCCAGGGGAGGCGACTTAAAATAATAAATATGAAGAAAAGGACATCACACTTGTGTTGTGCTTTGAAGTATTGCTTAATTTATTCACAAAGTAGAGTGAGTAAAACATTTTTCGGTATAATACCTTCTTCAGACTCTACATTTAACAAAAAAGGAAATAATAATCAAAAGAATAATTTATACAGTGCACAAATGATACATCTAGTATAATAAAAAGAAAATCAGCCTATTTCCGGGAATTTCCAAAATGTCTAACAATGGAATTGGAGACAACAGACAACGGGAGGCAACATTGCATATCATGTCAACAAAAAGTAGTTCTAAATTGCACTACAAATGAAAATAACTGTCACAAAGGCGATATCTGTGTTTAGGTCAAGGTATCTAATAGTATAGAAAATAATAAAAACATACTGAAACAAGATTAAAAAAAAAATACCTTAATATAAGCTGCAAGTAATACAAGATGAAAATCATCAAGAGAATTGGAGTTTCAGCATGGACTGCAAATAAATAATAAATGAATCACAAAGTATGAAAAATATGAGAAGATACCAGGTCAATAGTAATAATGCAGAGTATGGGAAAGGATGCCATAAGTCCATAATGGGTAAGTAGAATTGTACTGGTTTAGGGTACTAGATACAACACATGTAGGGCAGCATAGTATATATATATATATATATATATATATATATATATATATATATATATATATATATATATATATATATATATATGAAGAGCTCAACGGAAAAATGGCCTAAGTCCACATTTTGTCATATTTCAAATTATTACCTAGAAAGCTTCTTTGTACCTCGTTCTATGCATTGGGTTTACAAGGTACCTAGGATTAATGACCTAAGTCCATATATTTCAATGCAGAAGAATTTACATTCAATGGAATAATGGCCTAAGTCCAATACAAACTTACTTACTTCACTCTCGTTGGTCATTTTTTCATTGAAATCGTGACTTCCGGTCTGTTGTTTATATTAGTGTAAAAACTTTGTCTTATTGTTTAAAAGGCTCTAAATCGCCGAAAAGGGAGGCAGGTAATTATTATTCTTCATCGTTTAATAATAGTAGTAATTAATTAATAATATTAAATAAATAATATTTATACATGAAGCTGCAATTTTTTTTAATAAATAATACAATTTATGATTAGGATTAACGGTGTTCATTAGCTGATTACATTGGATAGATATATTCCACAATAATGCCCGTTTGCTTTAGGCTAAAACTTTAAATTTCGTTTTTCTCACAATATTGATTTTTGGACTTAGGCCATTTTTCCGTTGAGCTCTTCATATATATATATATATATATATATATATATATATATATATATATATATATATATATGGCTTGGTGGGGGTAAAATACTCAGGGTATAGGAAAACCACAAAAGATATATGAAGAAAAAACAAATAAACAGCGCAGGTGAGTAAAGACTAGTAGCTGCTCGTTGCCGAGGGACTTACCTCCGCCTTAGTCTATGCAGGGTCCGTCAGATATGTATGAAAATTGGAGTCAGTATTATGAAAAAGACGCTGCTGTGAAAAGTAATGGCGAGTACACCGATAGACGTAAGCGCAGACCTGGGCAAAGTCCGGCCCCCGGGCCATATCCGGCCCTCTGACTGATTCAATCCAGCCCGCACAGCTTGACTAGGGGGCGTGTCGAGGGGGCGTGTCTTAGTGCCGGCCGAAGATGGAGATGTGGAGCATGTCATAAAGTACTGAGAGAGGTGAGCTGCAGGGAGAGAGAGAGAGAGAGAGAGTCTATATGTGTCTGTCTGTCTATATGTGTGTCTGTATGTGTGTGTGTCTATATGTGTCTGTCTATGTGTGTCTGTCTGTCTGTCTATGTGTCTGTCTATATGTGTGTGTGTGTGTCTATATGTGTCTGTCTGTCTATATGTGTCTGTCTGTCTATATGTGTCTATCTGTCTCAGTAACCTAGGGGCAGAGATGGAAGGGGAATGTTATACTAGGGCAGAGATGGCAGATGGGGGGGGGGGACATGAAACTGGGGGAGAGATGGAGGGGGGGGGACATGAAACTGGGGGTAGATGAAGAGGGCACTTAGACTGGGGGGCATTAAACCGTGGAGGTAGCTGTAGGGGGACCTGTCTGCCTCTAGTTGCCCCCAGTTTAATGTCACCCTCCAGCTACACCTACGGTTTTAATGTCTGCTTCCCCATTTTAATGTCCCCCTCTAGTTGCCCCCAGTTTCATGTCCCGCTCCAGCTGTCAATTTATTGCCCCCCTCCAACTACCCCCACTGTTTAATGTCCCCCTCCAGCTGTCCCAGCTTCATGTCCCCTCTAGTTTCCACCAGTTTAAACTGGAGCACCAGGAGAGGGGCTTAATACTGTGGGGCAGTTGGAAGGGAACATTATAATGTGGGGTCATATAATGTACGGGTGACTGTAGGAGGATTATACTTTGTGGGGGCACATGGAAAGATGATTGGGAATGGGCGGCGTCAACGTAGAAGTGGGTAGAGCTAAATTATGCCGTGGCACGGCCCTCTAGCATAGTTTCAATTTCTTATGCGGCCCCATGGGAAAATTAATTACCCACCCCTGAGTAAGTGTGTGCCAATGCCGCCAGCGTTCAGGTACAAAAAGGGAACACCCAGGAGGGGCGTGTCTATAACGAAGCGTGAGGAAGGTGTGAGAAGGGGAGTGTGACCTATATGTAGCAGAGGAGAGCGGGTGACCTATATGTAGCAGAGGAGAGCGGGTGACCTATATGTAGCAGAGGAGGGCGGGTGACTTATATGTAGCAGAGGAGAGCGGGTGAACTATATGTAGCAGAGGAGAGCGGGTGACCTATATGTAGCAGAGGAGAGCGGGTGACCTATATGTAGCAGAGGAGGGCGGGTGACTTATATGTAGCAGAGGAGAGCGAGTGACTTATATGTAGCAGAGGAGAGCAGGTGACCTATATGTAGCAGAGGAGGGCGGGTGACTTATATGTAGCAGAGGAGAGCGAGTGACTTATATGTAGCAGAGGACAGTGGGTGACCTATATGTAACAGAGGAGAGCGGGTGACCTATATGTAGCAGAGGAGGGCGGGTGACTTATATGTAGCAGAGGAGAGCGAGTGACTTATATGTAGCAGAGGAGGGCGGGTGACTTATATGTAGCAGAGGAGAGCGAGTGACTTATATGTAGCAGAGGAGAGCGGGTGACCTATATGTAGCAGAGGAGAGCGGGTGACCTATATGTAGCAGAGGAGAGCGGGTGACCTATATGTAGCAGAGGAGGGCGGGTGACTTATATGTAGCAGAGGAGGGCGAGTGACTTATATGTAGCAGAGGATGGTGGGTGACTTATAAGTAGCAGAGGAGAGCGGGTGACTTATATGTAGCAGAGGAGAGCAGGTGCAGAGACAAGAAGAGTTGAAGGGGCGTGTCTATTGCCGAGCGTGTAGAGCAGAGGTAGGGAACGTACAGCTCTCCAGCTGTTGCAAAACTACAACTCCCAGCATGCATACTTGCTCTGCTGTTCTTGGAACCCCCATGGAAGTGAATGGAGCATGGTGGGAGTTGTAGTTTCACAGCAGCTGGAGAGCCGAAGGTTCCCTACCCCTGGTGTAGAGGATGTGAGAAGAGGAGTGTGACTTATATGTAGCAGAATAGAGAAGGTGTAGAGATAGAAGGAATAGAGGAAACTGAAGAGTGTGAATAGGAACTAAGAATAGTGAAATGAACCATTGACTAAGGGAAGAATAAAATATATCATGAGCAATAAGATGATACATACAGTAACCAAAGGGGGGTAAATAAACCTGCCATATCACAATAGTGAACAGTAGAACAAAGCCATAGACAGTAAAGGTGCAGCATAAACACAAAATGAAAAATTGAAACAAGTATATAAAAAATAAAAATTAAAGAATAAAAGATAAAAAACAAAAAATAAAGAATAAAAGTAAAAGTATTTAAATTGAAAAACAAAAAAATATAAAATAAAAATACAATATAAAAAGATAATAAAGGTGAAAAATAAAATTTGAATCTAGAAAAAAAAGTATAATCATGAAACCTGTATGAGCCAATTGAAAATAAAAAATAAAAAAGGATACTTTGGGGTTGCGGACCCTGATGGGTGGATGTTCGGAGGGGTCTTAACGAGTCTGTAAAAAGAGAACCACATATCACATTAAAGACTCAAATAAAAGCATTGATGTCATAATCACAATTGAGTCCTTTTAGTTCCAAGGTTTGTAGTTTATGTATCCAAAACCTCTCCCCTTTTTCGAGGATGGTAATGTGGTTGCCACCACGTCTGGGGATGTCAATGTTTTCCAAAACAGTCAGAAATCTCAGTTGTGAAATGCCATGATTCATTTTTTCAAAATGAGCTGGAATTGGTAAAAATAAGTTCTTACATCTGATGTTAGACTTATGTTGCCTGATGCGGTCTCGCACACGTTGGGTGGTCTCCCCAACGTATACGAGACTGCATGGACATTTAATCAGATAGACGACAAAATTGGATTCACAAGTGAAGTATCCCCTGACGGGTATGGCCTGACCGCTATGGGGATGGTATATTTTGTCCCCCTTGAGCACATTAGAGCACTGATGGCAACTTAAACAAGGGAATATGCCCTTTCGTTGAGTGCCCAAGAAGGTTTGTCGGGGGATTCTGGAGTCAGAGCCTATATCGGCTTTGATCAAACGGTCCCTAAGGTTGCATGGACGTTTGTAGTAAGGTAGAAAATCATTTTGAAATTCTTGGATATCTGGGTATGCCCTCCCTAACAGAGGCCAGTGTCTCCTGATGATATGGTGAAGTTTGTTTGTGAATGGGTGGAATGTGTGAATAAAGGGGATCCTGTTCATCTCAGGTCTGAGGGACCTGTAGTAAGTAGTGGATATTACTTCACGTATTGTCTTGTTAAGTAATGTGTCGGGATAACCCTGAGCAAGAAATTTTTGTTTCATCTCAGTGAACCGGATGTCTCTAGTTGTAGGGTCGTCAACGATATGTTTTACCCTCACAAATTGTGATTTGGAAAGAGAGCGTTTCATTGCAGAGGGGTGACAGCTGGAGAAGTGAAATAAACTATCTCAGACCGTATTTTTTGTATAAAGATCTGTTAGAATTTTGCCATCCTGGGTTTTGGTCACCTGGGTATCGAGAAAATTGATGGTATTAGTGTGAAAATTTAAAGTAAATTGGAGTTCCAGCCAAACACTGTTCAGATATTGTGTGAATTCCTCTAATGAAGATGGGGAGCTGGACCTAATACAAAATACATCATCAATGTATCTTTTCCAAATTATGGAACATTTTTTGAAGTACTCATGGGAATAAATGAAATTCTCCTCAAAGGATGCCATGTAGGCATTGGCGTAGGGAGGGGCCACGTTGGACCCCATAGCGGTGCCTCGACTTTGGACAAAAAACTTGTCCTGAAACATAAAATAATTTTCCTCAAGTATAATCTCCCTATATTATAAAAATGAATTTCTGTCTGTCTGTCTGTCTGTCTGTGCTCTAATGCGAACCAAACGACTGGACCGATCTTCACCAAATTTGGTACAGAGATACTTCAGATACCCGGGAAGGTTTAAGATGAGACTCCAACTCGCTCGGACGTACCGTTGCTGAGATACAGCATTCCAAAGACAGTGCCCCCCCCCCTTAGCCAATACAAACCTGCAAGACTTTCACTCATATTCCAACTGCAATACACACGGTCACTCCACATGCACAACCCAACACTGATATCCAAACTGAGATACACGCATCAGAGGATTAGATACACAGATCAGCAAACAGTATCACACTCCAGAAGATTAGATACACGCGTCTGCACACAGTCCCACAAACCAGAGGATTACATACGCGCTTCTGCACACAGTTCCACACACTGAAGGATTTGATACGTGCGTCTGCACACAGTTCCACATGCCGAAGGATTAGATACACGCGTCTGCACAAAGTACCACACCCCGGGGGATTGGATACATGCGTCTGCACACAGTACCACATGCCAAAGGATTGGATACACGCATCTGCACACAGTTCCACGCACCAGAGCATAAGATTTGCACGTCTGCACACAGTACCACATGTCGTCGGATTAGATACGCGCGTCTACACACAGTTCCACACTCCAGAGGATTAGATACGCGCATCTGCAGACAGTTGTACACGCCATAGGATTAGATACACGTGTCTACACACAGTTCCACACACCAGAGCATAAGATATGCACATCTGCACACAGTACCACATGCCGCAGGATTAGATATGTGTGTCTACACACAGTTCCCCACGCCGTAGGATTAGATACGCGCCTCTTCACACAATACCACACAGGGGAGGATTAGATACGTGTGTCTGCACACAGTACCACACTTTGGAGGATTAGATACATGCCTCTGCACACAGTACCACAAGTCAGAGAATTAGATGTGCATCTCAGCACACAGTACCACACGGGGGAGGATTAGATACGCTCATCTGCACATAGTACCACATGCCAGAGGATTAGATACGCGCATCTGCACACAGTACCACACAGGAGAGGATTAGATACGCACATCTGCACACAGTACCACATGCCAGAGGATTAGATACACACATCTGCACACAGTACCACACGCCAGAGGATTAGATACGCGCGTCTGCACACAGTACCACATGTCGTAGGATTAGATACGCGCGTCTACACACAGTTCCACACGCAATAGGATTAGATACACGCCTCTTCACACAATACCACACAGGGGAGGATTAGATACGTGTGCCTGAATACAGTACCACACTTTGGAGGATTAGATACATGCCTCTGCACACAGTACCACAAGCCAGAGAATTAGATACGCGTCTCAGCACACAGTACCACACGGGGGAGGATTAGATACGCTCATCTGCACATAGTACCACATGCCAGAGGATTAGATATACGCGTCTGCACACAGTAACACATGCCGTAGGATTAGATACGCGCGTCTACACACAGTTCCACATGCCGCAGGATTAGATACGTGCCTCTTAACACAATACCACACAGGTGAGGATTAGATACGTGTGTCTGCACACAGTACCACAAGCCAGAGAATTAGATACGTGTGTCTGCACACAGTACCACAAGCCAGAGAATTAGATACGTGTCTAAGCACACAGTACAACACGGGGAGGATTAGATACGCGCATCTGCACAAAGTACCACATGCCTCAGGATTAGATATGTGCCTCTTCAAACAATACCACACAGGGGAGGATTAGATACGTGTGTCTGCACACAGTACCACACTTTGTAGGATTAGATACATGCCTCTGCACACAGTACCACATGCCAGATAATTAGATACACGTCTCAGCACACAGTACCACACTGGGGAGGATTAGATACGCGCATCTGCACAAAGTACCTCACGCCAGAGGATTAGATACACCTGTCTGCACACGGTACCACAACGCCAGAAGATTAGATACACGCATCTGCACATAGTACCACATGCCGTAAGATTAGATATGCACGTCTGCACACAGTTTCACTTACCGGAGGATTAGATACGTGCCTCTTCACACAATGCCACACAGGGGAGGATTAGATACACACATCTGCACACAGTACCACACGCCGGAGGATTAGATATGTGCATCTGCAAACAGTACCACACCAACAAGGATTAGATACTTGAGTCTAAACACAGTACTACACGGGTAAGGATTAGATACAGCTTTACTCCAGGTATCCATAACAACTGATCATAGGTTTATCACTGATATCCAAAATGAGATACACACAATCACATGACGCTTATGGACATACACACAAACCACATACAAAATACACCAGTGCAAAATTGGACATTTCTTACGGGGCCACTACACAAACATAAAATGTAATATACCCGTGCGAAGCCGGGTCCTCCCTCTAGTATATATATATATATATATATATATATATATATATATATATATATATATATATATATATATATATATATATACTATGCTGCCCTACATGTGTTGTATCTAGTACCCTAAACTAGTACAATTCTACTTACCCATTATGGACTTATGGCATACATCCTTTCCCATACTCTGCATTATTACTATTGACCTGGTATCTTCTCATATTTTTTCATACTTTGTGATTCATTTATTAGATTTTATTATTTGCAGTCCATGCTGAAACTTACTCCAATTCTCTTGATGATTTTCATCTTGTATTACTTGCAGCTTATATAAAGGTATTTTTTTTTATCTTGTTTCAGTATGTTTTTATTATTTTCTATACTATTAGATACATTGACCTAAACACAGATATCGTCTTTGTGACAGTTATTTTCATTTGTAGTGCAATTTAGAACTACTTTTTGTTGACATGATATGCAATGTTTCCACCCATTGTCTGTTGTCTCCCATTGTTAGACATTTTGGAAATTCCCGGAATTGGGCCCCACATTCTACTTTGGCTAATTTTCTTTTTTATTATACTAGATGTATCATTTGTGCACTGTATAAATTATTCTTTTGTTGATATATTATTTCCTTTTTTGTTAAATGTAGAGTCTGAAGAAGGTATTATACCGAAAAACGTTTTACTCACTCTACTTTGTGAATAAATTAAGCAATACTTCAATGCACAACACAAGTGTCATGTCCTTTTCTTCAAGTATATCACGGGATGGGACACTACGTTCACACACCAAGATCCTCCTACTGCATCTCTCTATATTAAAATAATAAATAATTATACTCACCTCTTCTGGGCTCAGCATCTTCTCTGGTGTTCTTCCATCTAGTAACTGAAGCCTGTGATTAGGCGCCAGCGGTCACATGGAGCGTGGCAGCATAAAGATATCAGTGTGACCAATGAAGACCAATCACAGGCCTCAGCAGGGATGTCAGGAAGATAGACGAAGATAATGAAGACAGCTGGAGCCAGGATGCCCAGGAAAAGCGAGGCAAGGTGAGTATTAGTGTTTGTTATTTTTATTCACCTTCCCTGGGCCTCTGATTCTTATACCCTGAGGTCTGAAGAGACCCCAGAGTATAATAATAGCACCGGAGTGGAGGGGGCTGTTGGGAGCATATAATACTGTTGTGGGGAGGACACTGCTGGGCATATAATACTGTGTGTGTGGAGGACACTGCTGGGCAAGTAATACTGTGTGTTTGGGGAGGGACACTGCTGGGCATATAATACTGTGGGGGGTACTTTTAGGCATATAAGACTTTGTAGGGGACACTGCTGGACATACAATACTGTGTGTGCGGAAGGACAACACTGGTTGGCATGTAATACTGAGGGGGGCGCCACTACTGGGCACATAATTCTATGTGGGGGCCACCGCTGGGGAGAGGGCAGACAAAAGTTTGCACCCAGGCCCACAAGACACTTGTTACGCCACTGCCACCTGGCAATTGTATGGTCATCACTAATAGTCTGTTAGTCAGCACTATGCACTAGGCATTATTATGTGGCTGACACCTTATTCAAGGTGACCAAAAGATGGAAGCTGTTCCTCTTCCATCTGTAGTTGCATGAGTGTATTTTCAGTAATAAGAATCTTAAAGGGATGGCATCACTAAAGCTGCTGTTGTCCTTACTGACAAGTTAAGTGGCCTCTTCAAAAAGCATCAGGAGACTACACATTTCTCTCATGAGGCTCCAGTAGTGAATTTCAAAGTAACACACTGCTCATGTGCTCTGCTGTATGCAGTACTTTTTTACCACTTTTGATGATCACATTAACCTGGGAAAAGCAACCTTTTATTGAACGGCGTGTCATTTTAAGCAAAAAAGACAATGTCCTTGGTGTGCCATGCAAAATTTGAAAGGTACTTGACCCCTACATGCAAGTCATAATGGGACTTGTGGCTGTAACACAAATTACATCAGTATTATAGCCTTGCCTAATGTCTTGTTCATATGAGCACTAGAATCTCTGCTGGAGTCTAAATTTAATGTATTGTTTGTGCTCAGCCCTTGCAGAGAAGGTAGCCAAAGCTCTACTGCATAGGAAAAACTATAAAGGGATACAGCTGCTGGGACACAGATCATAAAGTGATGTCATATTTTTATGAAATGTAAATTTTTTCTGTGATAGAAAAAAATATTTACATAAGAATGAATGAAATATACTTAGATAGCTATTTATAGTAAGGATCTGAAGTACAGCATAATGAAACTCAAGTAAAGTTTAGTCTTGTTACCGAAGAATGTATTTTTAATTTTTAAAAAAACCTATGTCTTCAAGTTTAATCTTGATTTTATTTTTTTTTTACTGGTGTAGTATAAAAATTTAACAGAGGATACAAGGTATTTCAAAGACGGTTTCCTAAACAACTGCATAGCCATGTCATTCTTCAATCCCCAAGGGCACCTTCTATAAAGATGAAATTTCATGCTCTGTCAAATTTTAGAAACATATGATTTAAACATATGTCACATCCCCTTTCATGTATTTTGATTCTCATTTTCTGCATTTGACAATAGCTTACAGTGCCTAATAAATTGCCACAAATCTTGTAAGTAACATGATTAAAGCAAACAGGAGTCAACAGGTACACAGTAAAAGTGAATTTACACATACAATAGTTAGGGATGTCAAATTCAGTGAATTTTGTATGATGCAAGGAACAGGGCATCTCATTATTATTATTATTATTATTATTATTATTATTATTATTATTATTTATTTATTTATTTATATAGCACCATTAATTCCATGGTGCTTTACATTTGGGGGTTACATACAATACACAGAATATACAGGTAGATATAATACTAACAATGACTGACTGGCACAGTGGGGTAGAGGGCCCTGCCCACGAGGGCTTACAATCTATGAGGGAAGGGGGTAGAGACAGAAGGAGAGGGGGGAGACTGTATAGATGGCGGTGCGGTGATAGTGTTATTGGAGGTTGTAGGCCTTCCTGAATAGGTGAGTCTTCAGGGCCTTCTTGAAGCCTGTGATTGTGGGGATCAGTCTTATGTGTCTTGGTAAGGAGTTCCAGAGTATGGGGGATGCACAAGAGAAATCTTGGAGATGGTTGTGTGAGGAGCGGATGAGAGCAGAGCGGAGTAGGAGGTCATTGGAGGATCTGAGGTTACGTGTGGGCAGGTAGCGTCATCATAACGTGTGTGTATTGCTATTCTTCTGTTATAACACCTAGAAATTTAAAGGGTATCTGTCAATTTTACCCTAAAATGGTCCCAGCATGTGCAGCATTTCCTATGGTGTCCTTCACTAAGATTTCTGTTGCTGAAAAGTCAAGTTATAAGCTTTTCAAACCCTAGAGTGGCATATGCAGATTTATCTAAAAGGAAGTCTGTCACAAGGGTGAAGCTTATTAAACCAGCAACATAGTTAGATAAGTCAGGCTCACCTGAATGTAACATTTTTCCACATGAAAATGTGTGCCTCCATTGCAGAGATCTTAATTTATTTCACAATATAGATATGAACTGTCTTGAGTGCAGAGTGCAGCCCTGTTGCTCCAAACTTCATAGGCTCCTCTATTGCCCCTCCTCTCTTCCTCCCTTCTTTGAGTGACAGGAGTAGGGAGCATTGCTGAAATCTTGCATGGCCTTGTTTTCTCACATCTGCTCCAGTATATTAGAGTAGTTGTGGGGCATAGCAGTTTGGTGCAATGGAAAATGGCCAGTAATGTCACAGTAACACGAGGTAGAAGAGCAGAGGTGGAGAATCACAGGGTTTCTGTGACCTAGGCATGTTTTTTGACGTCTGACAGCCTTTCAGCAAATTATGAGTGGTGAGTGGCAAGGGTACAGTACCGATGTCGCATTAACATATAGGATATTGTACAGGAAGAAGTAAAAGAAGGCATTTCATGGCAAAGTAGGCTAAAGGGAAGTCTGAATGCAGCTACAGCAATTACATACAACTAGTTAGATTTTGTAAATGTCTGACAGATAGAAAAACCATAGGAGTGGGGGAGAGGCTATGTACTATAATATAACTTAAAAGAAAAGATACATAGCATAAATGGAGGAGAAGAGACTAGAAAAGTTCTCCAAATAACCAGTGTTGTCTCCTATGCATCTAAATAAAGCCCTACAACATACATGGTCATATACTACAATGAATGGCAGAGAGACAAACAACAACAAAGATAAAGAACCAATCAAAGTGATAAACATGATATTAAGAAAAATGTATTAGAGACATGATTAAAAAACTTATAGAATATAAAAAAAAGACAAGACAGAACAACAGTACAAAAATTAGTGTCAGCAAAGGAGACAGAGACTGATATAGTACTGACAGTACATGATATAGTGAAGCATATAGAACATCACATGATTCACTGAATAGTGAAAATAAACTGCACAGGGGATATCTGTGTATATCAAGTATAAAAAAAAATCTAAGTAGCACATACAATTCAACCCCTTTTGTCCAGAGACCATATAAATCAATACAAACATTTTCTATTACATATCCATGTAAAAGATGTAATAAAGATTCTAAGGGGCAGTTCACACGGAGTAACGCGTCGCGCATTCTGGCACATATACACGTGTCAGAGTGCGGTGCTTCTAAACTGATCCCATTCATTTCAATGTGTCCCGGCATAAGCACGATACACATTGAAATCAATGGGAGGCTTTGTAACCCATTGATTTCAATGTGCATCTGCGTGTATGCGTGCCAGATTGCGCAGCGCGTTACTCCGTGTGAACTGCCCCTAAAGCCTCTTCCCACTGACACCACCCGACGCGTATTTCAGCGTTTATGCATTCATCCGGGGTCAGTGGGACAGGAAATGGCTTAGTATAGGAGAGTAAGATCCTATTGATAGCAAAACCGGTGTGCAGCAAATGACCTCCGCAAATAACAAATGACCACCCATAAACATTACCTATATGTCATGGCGCATGTTCTTGCATCTCAAACAAGCCAAGTCATGTAGTCATGTGTGTTTGCGATGACTTCATCATGAGCCAAGACATGAAGACATCAGAAAAATGGACCGCCTTGCAGAGATGTGAGCAAATCAAGAGGCAGGCAAGCAGAGTGTGCGGGCATGTGCACTCCAAGTAGGACGTGCAAAGAATAACAAAACTGTGGGGGCAGCACACAAACCAAGTATGGATCATATTACACACAACCCATATGAGTGTATAATAAGTGCCATATAATAGACCATATACAAAAAATATATTTTAAATAAATGAGGTGAATATAAAAGTAATAATAATACAAAACAAGAGATGTGACATATAATACAAATATATTAAATAATGTGACAAAAAAAAGGGAAAAGGTGGGATAGGTCTATCAAAAACATTATAATGTACATCACACCGCTTGAATCCAAGGAAACAAGCCATAAAGAAATATCACTAAAATAAATGAACACATAATAAATTAAAAACACAAAAATAAACCTGAACAAACTAAAAAGGCAACTCTGCTGCCACAACACAGAAAACATAGGGTTACTGTTAGGGTTAGGGGCACAGTCTATACCTCCTACCTGTAGTAGGGCAGGGTTGCTGGCGTGACACTGTGCAAATTGTTTAGCACAGTTTAAATTTATCAATCTATATTTCGTTCTTATTTGCCAAAATGTCACGCACATATTCCCTTACCCAGGTCTTAAGCTCTCTGGACATAAGCCCAACATATATCATTGAACATGGCATGGCAAGTGGCATAATAAACAACATAACGTATATTACACGTAATATGATGTAAAATTTGTAACGTTCTACTCCCTTGTGCATTACAGAAGGTGGCAGATCTTTGGCTATTTGGACATGCAACATAATGTCCATAAGGAGTGCAGAACTTGTTTGGACCACTCACACCAAAAATACCTTTAGGTCTCCCTTCATAATGACTTTTAACAAGCAGATCTTTCAGATTCTTGGATCCATGGGCAACAATACTAGGAAATGATGGGATATACTGTTGCAAAATTGTGTTACCATGTAAAATAGGCCAGATTTTAGTCAACGCTCTCTGAATCTCTTGCCAATGAGAGTGAAATTGAGTTATAAAACATACCCTATTCTGTTTGGATTTCTCTGAATTCATGTAATGTTCCAACTCCAAATGTGGTGTATTTTTTGCTCTCCAATAGGCATGTTTAATTTATTATTTAACTATAACAGTAAATCGCTGTTTAAGATTGTGAGCATAACATTCAAAACTTTCATTAGTTGAACAGATTCGTCTAACTCGTAAAAACTGCCCAATTGGATCTGCATTAATTGTTTGAAATGGATGAGATGAAGAGTTGAATTAACTGCTATTTCTTCTCTGAATATTTCAGTCTCCGTGGTCTAACAGTTGCCCCTATAGAGACAAACATACATAAAATCAATCCTAGTCCTATAAAACTTTAAGGTAAGGCGGATATTTAAGTCAAATTGGTTGATGTCATCTATAAAAGTGAGTAACTGGTGTTCTGTACCTTCCCAGACAATCGGGACGTCAACTATGTACTGTATCCAAGTGTGAATGCAGCCCATCATGACGTCCTGATCATCACTGTAGTGTTCACTATGTTACCTATACTCTGACCAGGTCACCTTTTAAATGCCAAACAATTTGTTTTATAAAGTTGTTTTTATAAATGTAGTTGGTCAAACCTGCCATTAGTGTTGTACTGTAATCTGTGACTATCCACATTATTTGGACTAGCTACATTACCATTACCATTATCAATGCTAAATCTCATCTTCTTGTTAATATCTTATTGTTAGTATCTTTGCAGTAGTGTCTTAAAAATACAGAAAAAAATGTAAATATTATATTATTACACTAGAGGGAGGACCCGGCTTCGCACGGGTATATTACATTTTATGTTTGTGTAGTGGCCCCATAAGAATTGTCCAATTTTGCACTGGTGTATTTTGTATGTGGTTTGTGTGTATGTCCATAAGCGTCATGTGATTATGTGTATCTCATTTTGGATGTCAGTGAAAAACCTGTGATCAGTTGTTATGGATACCTGGAGTAAAGCTGTATCTAATCCTTCCCCGTGTAGTACTGTGTTTAGATGCAAGTATCCAATCCTTGTTGGTGTGGTACTGTGTGCAGGTGCACATATCTAATCCTCCCCGTGTGGTATTGTGTGAAGAGGCGCGTATCTAATCCTCCAGTAAGTGAAACTGTGTGCAGACACGCATATCTAATGACTCTGGCGTGCGGTACTGTGTGCAGATGCACGTATCTAATCCTCCCCTGTGTGGTATTGTGTGAAGAGGCGCGTATCTAATCCTACGGCATGTGGAACTGTGTGTAGACGTGGGTATCTAATCCTACGGCATGTGGTACTGTGTGCAGACGTGCGTATCTAATCCTACGGAATTTGGTACTGTGTGCAGACGCGCTTATCTTATCCTCTGGCATGTGGTACTGTGTGCAGACGCGCGTATTTAATCCTCCCCTGTGTGGTATTGTGTGAAGAGGCGCGTATCTAATCCTACGGCGTGTGGAACTGTGTGTAGACACGTGTATCTAATCCTATGGCATGTGGTACTGTGTGTAGATGCGCGTATCTAATCCTACGGCATGTGGTACTGTGTGCAGACGCGTGTATCTAATCCTAAGGCATGTGGTACTGTGTGTAGACGCACGTATCTAATCCTACGGCATGTGGTACTGTGTGCAGACACGTGTATCTAATCCTATGGCGTGTACAACTGTGTGAAGACACATGTATCTAATCCTCCCATGTGGTATTGTGTGAAGAGGCACGTATCTAATCCTACGGCGTGTGGAACTGTGTGTAGAGGCATGTATCCAATCCCCCGGCATGTGGTACTGTGTGCAGATGCGCATATCTAATCCTATGGCATGTGGTACTGTGTGTAGACGTGCGTATCTAATCCTCCCCCATGTGGTACTGTGTGTAAACACACGTATCTAATCCTCCCCTGTGTGATACTGTGTGCTGAGACGCGTATCTAATTCTCTGGCTTGTGGTACTGTGTGCAGAGACACGTATCTGATCCTCCAAAGTGTGGTATTGTGTGAAGAGGCGCGTATCTAATTCTTTGGCGTGTGGAACTATGTGTAGACGCGCGTATCTAATCCTACTGCATGTGGTACTGTCTGCAGACGCGTGTATCTAATCCTATGGCGTGTACAACTGTGTGCAGACGCGCGTATCTAATCCTCTGGAATGTGGAACTGTGTGTAGACGCGTGTATCTAATCCTACGGCATGTGGTACTCTGTGCAGATGCGTGTATCTAATCCTATGGCGTGTACAAATGTGTGCAGACGCACGTATCTAATGCTCTGGAGTGTGGAACTGTGTGTAGACGCCTGTATCTAATCCTTCGGCATGTGGAACCGTGTGCACGTGACGCGTGTATCAAATCCTTCAGTGTGTGGAACTGTGTGCAGAAATGCGTATTTAATCCTCTGGTGTGTGGGACTGTGTGGAGACCCGTGTATCTAATCCTCTGGTGTGTGATACTGTGTGCTGATCTGTGTATCTAATCCTCTGGAGTGTGGAACTGTGTGTAGACGCCTGTATCTAATGCTTCGGCATGTGGAACCGTGTGCAGGCGCACGTATCTAATCCTATGGCATGTGGTACTGTGTGCAGAAGTGCGTATTTAATCCTCTGGTGTGTGGGACTGTGTGCAGACCCGTGTATCTAATCCTATGGCGTGTACAACTGTGTGAAGACACGTGTATCTAATCCTCCCCTGTATGGTATTGTGTGAAGAGGCACGTATCTAATCCTACGGCGTGTGGAACTGTGTGTAGACGCGCGTATCCAATCCTATGGCATGTGGTACTGTGTGTAGATGCGCGTATCTAATCCTCTCCCGTGTGGTACTGTGTGCAGACGTGTATATCTAATCCTTTGGCGTGTGGAACTATGTGTAGACGCGCGTATCTAATCCTACTGCATGTGGTACTGTGTGCAGACGCGTGTATCTAATCCTATGGCATGTACAACTGTGTGCAGATGCGCGTATCTAATCCTCTGGAATGTGGAACTGTGTGCAGACCCGCATATCTAATCCTCTGGAATGTGGAACTGTGTGCAGACGCGTGTATCTAATCCTATGGCATGTACAAATGTGTGCAGACGCACGTATCTAATCCTCTGGAGTGTGGAACTGTGTGTAGACGCCTGTATCTAATCCCTCGGCATGTGAAACCGTGTGCAAATGCACGTATCAAATCCTTCAGTGTGTGGAACTGTGTGCAGAAATGCGTATTTAATCCTCTGGTGTGTGGGACTGTGTGCAGACCCATGTATCTAATCCTCTGGCATGTGATACTGTGTGCTGATCTGTGTATCTAATCCTCTGATGCGTGTATCTCAGTTTGGATATCAGTGTTGGGTTGTGTATGTGGAGTGACCATGTGTATTGCAGTTGGAATATGAGTGAAAGACTTGCAGGTTTGTATTGGCTAAGGGGGGGGGGCACTGTGTTTGGAATGCTGTATCTCAGCAACGGTACGTCCGAGCGAGTTGGAGCCTTGTTTTAAACCTTCCCGGATACCTGAAGTATCTCTGTACCAAATTTGGTGAAGATCGGTCCAGTCGTTTGGTTTGCATTAGAGTACAGACAGACAGACGGACAGACAGACAGACAGACAGACAGACAGACAAGAATTCATTTTTATAAGATAGGGAGATTATAATTAAAAATCTGATCTGACTGGCACATATTGTGTTATGTAATATTTACTGGTGGGGTTACCTTTTCAGTGTCAAATCTCCCAAAATTTTCTTGAAAAAGTTTTTGTTAAAAAAAATAAAATAATCAAAAGGCCACTGTTACATTTGTTACCAATAACGTTTAAACAAAGCAGAGAAGGGCTAAAGGAGGTACAAACCCTTATGCAACTGTCACACCATCCATGACTGGAAGTACTAAAAATAAGAATGTGGGTGGTAACAATAACACATCTACTGGTCTTAGTGGCATCGATAGCAGCCGCAGGATTGTGGTGATTCCTGAGATTGGAGAGGAAATTTTTGATTACTTGGTTTGCTCATCTCAGTAACAGGAGAATATTACATCCAAAAGTGATTCTGCGAGTTCAACTTTGAGTCATGGTTCTCTGAGTTCTTCCTCAACCTCTATTTTTGTCTACTTTACTGCAAGGCCTGTCTACGCTATAAACCATGTTTTCTTCATCTTTATTGAAGATCCCATTCCATAGTAGTGATGTGGCATTTACTGAAAATATACTTCTACTCTGAGTCTTCCCCTAGTGGGAAATCTTGAGGTGGGAATTGTGAGGGTGTGCAAGAATCCCATGGCCACGATGAGTCAGAAAAAAGTCATGAAGACCATGACATTTTTAATGATGATTCTGTTGTGGATAGGATCTGGCAACAATGTCAAGATTACATAATGGTAGAAACAATGTGCAGCTCTAGCTTTTAAAACACCTGGGTTGGGAAAGGCCTAGGGGAAGGCCAAGGTGCAGTGATTGTGGTACTTGTGGCTGACACAAATCCAGTGCTGCTGGTGTTGGTTGGTCATCTCCTGTGTGGAAATTATTTTGTACATTGCCAAATGACCAATCCACGGCACTGTGCAAGATCTGTAAACACATGAAAATCCACAGGCAGCCAAACAATAAGTCCATAATGATGCACAAGATCTGTAAGCAAAAACTTAGCCGATTCCAATCAGGAGAAACATCTCTACTTACTCACATTAAAAGGTATCACTATCTTATTTGACAAAATATACTTGGCAATGGCAGTGGCACTGGCAGGTGACGTGAGCAAGACTGTCTACTTCTTCTCACCGTGATCTTCCTGGTAGGCAGGCAACATCTACACCTAACACGTGGTCATTTGTTATCATCATCAATATCACCACCTTCTCCTCCATGCCAACATCAGTCATCCATAAACTAGTGTGTGTCCAGGAAATAGCAATATGCACCCAGTTATCTGGCGATTCTGCAACTTAACTCGTATTTGACCAAGCTGCTGGCAGCATACTAAGTGCTATGCCACTTCATTTCAATAATTGATGGCATGTGTTTCAACCTCGATAAATGATACCTATACATCATTATTGTTCTCGGAAAGCTGTCCCTGCATTATATTGTCATGAGTTACAGAATGTGGGCCTTTCCTTGGATATGTTAATCTAGGAAAAGGTACATGCCACTGTCAACATTTAAAGCACAAATTATGGACAAGTACAACAGATGGCTTTTACAGCCCCCTAGTCCAAAAATTCAACAAGGCCAGGTACTAGTTCCACCATGATAGTTCAGGCTCAGTTCCAATATCATGCAGGGCTCATACACCTCTTTTGGATCACCTTTTCTGAACCATTTACAATAACCATTTTCTCTAGGGCAGGCCATTGTTTCCAATACCCCTCCTCTACCCTATGGAGAAGCGCTATCTTGCAGTTTTCCATTCAATGATCCTGGATCAGAGGAACCATACAGCGGAGGAGCTTTTCACTGTATCCTACTGGATCACACCTCACCAACTTCAACTTGGCAGCATTGCCAGCAAAAATGGCACCAATATTGTTGTTGTGCTGCAGTGAGGACTAATAACACATTGCCTCTGTATAGTTCTTGTCCTTAATCTTCTGGTATCTTATTATTAAATGCTGTAGACCACAAGGACCCCAGAGTGTAATAGGCTGTGCAATAAGTATAATTAGAGATGAGCGAACACTAAAATGTTCGAGGTTCGAGATTCGAATCGAACAGCCGCTCACTGTTCGTGTGTTCGAACGGGTTTCGAACCCCATTATAGTCTATGGGGAACATATACTCGTTAAGGGGGAAACCCAAATCCGTGTCTGGAGGGTCACCAAGTCCACTATGACACCCCAGGAAATGATGCCAACACCTCTGGAATGACACTGGGACAGCAGGGGAAGCATGTCTGGGGGCATCTAACACACCAAAGACCCTCTATTACCCCAACATCACAGCCTAACAACTACACACTTTACACACTCAATACCACCTCTCTGACAGTAGGAAAACACCTTGAAACATGTGTATTTGGCACTTGCAGTGAGGAGAGCTTGTCACCAGCAGTGAATTTGGCCCTTGTAGTAAGTTGAGGTTGGCACCAACATTTGTTTTGAAAATCAGGGTGGATTGAGCCTCTAACCAGCAGGGTTTGGGCAAATTCATGGTGGAGGGAGCCTCTAAAAACCCCAGTTTGGACCAATTCATGGTGGAGGGAGCCTCTAAAAACCCCAGTTTGGACCAATTCATGGTGGAGGGAGCCTCTAAAAAACCCAGTTTGGACCAATTCATGGTGGAGGGAGCCTCTAACCAGCCCAGTTTGGACCAATTCATGGTGGAGGGAGCCTCTAAAAACCCCAGTTTGGACCAATTCATGGTGGAGGGAGCCTCTAAACAGCCCAGTTTGGACCAATTCATGGTGGAGGGAGCCTCTAAAAACCCCAATTTGGACCAATTCATGGTGGAGGGAGCCTCTAACCAGCCCAGTTTGGACCAATTCATGGTGGAGGGAGCCTCTAACCAGCCCAGTTTGGGCAAATTCATGGTGGAGGGAGCCTCTAAAAACCCCAATTTGGACCAATTCATGGTGGAGGGAGCCTCTAAACAGCCCAGTTTGGGCAAATTCATGGTGGAGGGAGCCTCTAAAAACCCCAGTTTGGACCAATTCATGGTGGAGGGAGCCTCTAAAAACCCCAGTTTGGACCAATTCATGGTGGAGGGAGCCTCTAAAAAACCCAGTTTGGACCAATTCATGGTGGAGGGAGCCTCTAAACAGCCCAGTTTGGGCAAATTCATGGTGGAGGGAGCCTCTAAAAACCCCAGTTTGGACCAATTCATGGTGGAGGGAGCCTCTAAAAACCCCAGTTTGGACCAATTCATGGTGGAGGGAGCCTCTAAAAACCCCAGTTTGGACCAATTCATGGTGGAGGGAGCCTCTAAAAAACCCAGTTTGGACCAATTCATGGTGGAGGGAGCCTCTAAACAGCCCAGTTTGGGCAAATTCATGGTGGAGGGAGCCTCTAACCAGCCCAGTTTGGACCAATTCATGGTGGAGGGAGCCTCTAAAAACCCCAGTTTGGACCAATTCATGGTGGAGGGAGCCTCTAAAAACCCCAGTTTGGACCAATTCATGGTGGAGGGAGCCTCTAAAAACCCCAGTTTGGACCAATTCATGCTGGAGGGAGCCTCTAAACAGCCCAGTTTGGGCAAATTCATGGTGGAGGGAGCCTCTAAAAACCCCAGTTTGGACCAATTCATGGTGGAGGGAGCCTCTAAAAACCCCAGTTTGGACCAATTCATGGTGGAGGGAGCCTCTAAAAAACCCAGTTTGGACCAATTCATGGTGGAGGGAGCCTCTAACCAGCCCAGTTTGGACCAATTCATGGTGGAGGGAGCCTCTAAAAACCCCAGTTTGGACCAATTCATGGTGGAGGGAGCCTCTAAACAGCCCAGTTTGGACCAATTCATGGTGGAGGGAGCCTCTAAAAACCCCAATTTGGACCAATTCATGGTGGAGGGAGCCTCTAACCAGCCCAGTTTGGACCAATTCATGGTGGAGGGAGCCTCTAACCAGCCCAGTTTGGGCAAATTCATGGTGGAGGGAGCCTCTAAAAACCCCAATTTGGACCAATTCATGGTGGAGGGAGCCTCTAAACAGCCCAGTTTGGGCAAATTCATGGTGGAGGGAGCCTCTAAAAACCCCAGTTTGGACCAATTCATGGTGGAGGGAGCCTCTAAAAACCCCAGTTTGGACCAATTCATGGTGGAGGGAGCCTCTAAAAAACCCAGTTTGGACCAATTCATGGTGGAGGGAGCCTCTAAACAGCCCAGTTTGGGCAAATTCATGGTGGAGGGAGCCTCTAAAAACCCCAGTTTGGACCAATTCATGGTGGAGGGAGCCTCTAAAAACCCCAGTTTGGACCAATTCATGGTGGAGGGAGCCTCTAAAAACCCCAGTTTGGACCAATTCATGGTGGAGGGAGCCTCTAACCAGCAGAGTTGTGGGAAAGCAGGGTGGAGGGAGCCTCTAACCAGCAGAGTTGGTGGAAATCAGGGTGGAGGGAGCCTCTAACCAGCAGAGTTGGGGGAAATCATGTTGGAGGGAGCCTAGTATTAGCAGAATTGTGCAACGCTTATGGTGGATGAGTATGAGGATGCGGAGGAATTGGAGAGGTTGAGTACAGACATGGAGTTTCATGTTGGGGTGCTTTACACAGGTGGGCACAAAAATGAAGGCTCTATCCAGTGGTGGTTCATTTTTATCAAAGTGAGCCGGTCGCTTGTCGGTTGTCGGTTGTAAAGCACCCCAACATGAACTCAGCCAT
Source organism: Leptodactylus fuscus (assembly GCF_031893055.1). NCBI lineage: Eukaryota > Metazoa > Chordata > Amphibia > Anura > Leptodactylidae > Leptodactylus > Leptodactylus fuscus. Next base: position 80,771,064 of record NC_134267.1, read on the forward strand.
GTCTGCCACAGTGTTAGTTGGCATGACTCCTCTGGCCCCACCGGAAAGTTCAATCTCCATTTCCTCCTCATCCTCCATGTCTACCCATCCGCGCTGCAACAATGGGACGATTCGAAGTTGCCCGGAAGCCTCCTGTATCACCATCACATCATCGGACAACTCTTCTTCCTCCTCCTCCTCCTCCTCCATTAAACGCGATGAAGCGGACAGATGTGTGGACCTACTCTCCAGCTGTGACGGATCGGATGCTATCCCTGACTCCTCTGTGTGATCTGAGTTATCCCTGATGTCAATCAGGGATTCTCTCAGAACACACAAGAGCGGGATTGTAAGGCTCACCATCGCATCCTCAGAGCTCACCCTCCTTGTGGACTCCTCAAACACCCGTAGGATGTCACAAAGGTCTCTCATCCATGGCCACTCATGGATGAGAAACTGAGGCAGCTGACTTTGTGGCACCCTAGGGTTTTGTAGCTGGTATTCCATCAAAGGTCTCTGCTGCTCAACCACTCTATTCAACATCTGAAACGTTGAGTTCCAGCGTGTGGGGACGTCGCACAAAAGCCGGTGTTGTGGCACATGCAGGCGTTGCTGGAGAGATTTTAAGCTAGCAGCGGCTACTGTCGACTTGCGAAAGTGGGCGCACATGCGCTGCACTTTCACCAGTAGCTCTGGAACATTGGGGTAGCTCTTTAGGAAACGTTGCACCACTAGGTTGAAGACGTGGGCCAGGCATGGAACATGTTGGAGTCCGGCAAGCTCCAGAGCTGCTACCAGGTTCCGACCGTTATCACAAACGACCATGCCTGGGCCCAGGTGCAGCGGCTCAAACCATATTGCCGTCTCATCGAGGAGGGCATCCCTCACCTCGGAGGCACTGTGCTGTCTGTCCCCCAAGCTGATCAGCTTCAGCACAGCCTGCTGACGTCTACCAACGCCAGTGCTGCAACGTTTCCAACTCGTAGCTGGGGTCAATCTAACAGCGGAGGAGGAGGCGGTGGCGGAGGAGGAGGCGGTGGTGGAGGAGGAGGCGGTAGAGGAGGAGGAGGAGGGGGGTGTTCTTCTCGTGTCCCTGCCAGGAATGTTAGGCGGGGAGACGAGGTACACCGGGCCAGTTTGGGAAGCAGTCCCAGCCTCAACTACATTCACTACATCGAACGGAGATGGAGGAGACTCTAGTGTTTGAGCATCTGGACACAGATGCTCCTCTGTTAGGTTCGTGGAATCGTGACGTGGAGAGGCAGGTTGAGGGACAATGAAAGGAGCGGAGAACAGCTCTGGGGAGCAGGGACAGTTGGGGTTATTGTTCTGTGAAGCTTGGGAATTTTGGGAGGAAGGAGGACAAGACTGTTGGGTAATAGGAGGAGAGGAGGCAGAGTCTGACTGGCTGCTGGACAATGTGCTGTAAGCGTTCTCTGACAGCCATTGCAATACCTGTTCCTGGTTCTCGGGCCTACTAAGGTTTGTACCCTGCAGTTTAGTTAATGTGGCAAGCAACCCTGGCACTGTGGAGTGGCGCAATGCTTGCTGCCCCACAGGAGTAGGCACGGGACGCCCTGTGGCTTCACTGCTACCTTGCTCCCCAGAACCATTCCCCCGACCTCGCCCACGGCCTAGTCCACGTCCCTTTCCGGCAGCCTTGCGCATTTTGAATTCCCAGTTAGAAATTGGCACTATATACCAGTAGCAAAAATTGTGGGTGCACGTAACCCCAATATATTCTTTGAATTCCCAGTCAGACAATGGCACTATATACCAGTAGCAAGAAATGAGGGTATTTATAACCCCAATATATTCTTTGAATTACCAGTCAGAAACTGGCACTATATGGCAGTAGCAAGAAATGAGGGTATTTATAACCCCAATATATTCTTTGAATTCCCAGTCAGACAATGGCACTGTATACCAGTAGTAAAAATTGTGGGTGCACGTAACCCCAATATATTCTTTGAATTACCAGTCAGAAACTGGCACTATATGGCAGTAGCAAGAAATGAGGGTATTTGTAACCCCAATATATTCTTTGAATTCCCAGTCAGAAACTGGCACTGTATACCAGTAGTAAAAATTGTGGGTGCACGTAACCCCAATATATTCTTTGAATTCCCAGTCAGACAATGGCACTATATACCAGTAGCAAGAAATGAGGGTATTTATAACCCCAATATATTCTTTGAATTACCAGTCAGAAACTGGCACTATATGGCAGTAGCAAGAAATGAGGGTATTTGTAACCCCAATATATTCTTTGAATTCCCAGTCAGAAACTGGCACTGTATACCAGTAGTAAAAATTGTGGGTGCACGTAACCCCAATATATTCTTTGAATTCCCAGTCAGACAATGGCACTATATACCAGTAGCAAGAAATGAGGGTATTTATAACCCCAATATATTCTTTGAATTCCCAGTCAGACAATGGCACTGTATACCAGTAGTAAAAATTGTGGGTGCACGTAACCCCAATATATTCTTTGAATTCCCAGTCAGAAACTGGCACTATATGGCAGTAGCAAGAAATGAGGGTATTTATAACCCCAATATATTCTTTGAATTCCCAGTCAGACAATGGCACTTTATACCAGTAGTAAAAATTGTGGGTGCACGTAACCCCAATATATTCTTTGAATTACCAGTCAGAAACTGGCACTATATGGCAGTAGCAAGAAATGAGGGTATTTGTAACCCCAATATATTCTTTGAATTCCCAGTCAGAAACTGGCACTGTATACCAGTAGTAAAAATTGTGGGTGCACGTAACCCCAATATATTCTTTGAATTCCCAGTCAGACAATGGCACTATATACCAGTAGCAAGAAATGAGGGTATTTATAACCCCAATATATTCTTTGAATTCCCAGTCAGAAACTGGCACTATATGGCAGTAGCAAGAAATGAGGGTATTTGTAACCCTAATATATTCTTTGAATTCCCAGTCAGACAATGGCACTATATACCAGTAGCAAGAAATGAGGGTATTTATAACCCCAATATATTCTTTGAATTACCAGTCAGAAACTGGCACTATATGGCAGTAGCAAGAAATGAGGGTATTTGTAACCCCAATATATTCTTTGAATTCCCAGTCAGAAACTGGCACTGTATACCAGTAGTAAAAATTGTGGGTGCACGTAACCCCAATATATTCTTTGAATTACCAGTCAGAAACTGGCACTATATGGCAGTAGCAAGAAATGAGGGTATTTGTAACCCCAATATATTCTTTGAATTCCCAGTCAGAAACTGGCACTGTATACCAGTAGTAAAAATTGTGGGTGCACGTAACCCCAATATATTCTTTGAATTCCCAGTCAGACAATGGCACTATATACCAGTAGCAAGAAATGAGGGTATTTATAACCCCAATATATTCTTTGAATTACCAGTCAGAAACTGGCACTATATGGCAGTAGCAAGAAATGAGGGTATTTGTAACCCCAATATATTCTTTGAATTCCCAGTCAGAAACTGGCACTGTATACCAGTAGTAAAAATTGTGGGTGCACGTAACCCCAATATATTCTTTGAATTACCAGTCAGAAACTGGCACTATATGGCAGTAGCAAGAAATGAGGGTATTTGTAACCCCAATATATTCTTTGAATTCCCAGTCAGAAACTGGCACTGTATACCAGTAGTAAAAATTGTGGGTGCACGTAACCCCAATATATTCTTTGAATTCCCAGTCAGACAATGGCACTATATACCAGTAGCAAGAAATGAGGGTATTTATAACCCCAATATATTCTTTGAATTCCCAGTCAGAAACTGGCACTGTATACCAGTAGTAAAAATTGTGGGTGCACGTAACCCCAATATATTCTTTGAATTCCCAGTCAGACAATGGCACTATATGGCAGTAGCAAAAATAGTGGGTGTATATAGCCCCAATTCTATTGCTAGGGGACTTGCAGGGTATTTCTGGGGTGAAGGTGGGGGGGCACACCGTTGGAACGGGTATCGGGGGTATATATCGGGTATACGGGAATACACTGACAGTGTATTCCATTCAGGATCCTGGGAAAGCTGGGTTGCGGCGATTGAGCCCGTCAGTGCCACGTTACACTGACAAGCTTCTCCCTGGAATTTAGCTCTTATAAGAGCTGTTGGTTGTCTTCTCCTTCCTATCCTAGCCTGTCCCTGCCTACCCAGAATCTAAGCCCTAGCTAGCTGGACGGAAACCTCCGTCCCCGGTGAATTGCAAGCTCAGAATGACGCGAACCTGGGCGGCACTGTTCTTTTAAATTAGAGGTCACATGTTTTCGGCAGCCAATGGGTTTTGCCTACTTTTCTCAACGTCACCGGTGTCGTAGTTCCTGTCCCACCTACAATCGAGTAATGGCGCACTTTACCACACGGTGTTCGATTCGATTCGAACATGCCGAACAGCCTAATATCCGATCGAACATGAGTTCGATAGAACACTGTTCGCTCATCTCTAAGTATAATAATGTCATGACACTCGAACTCCCGAGTATAATTTCAATTCATCCGAACTGAATCCTAAATTGTTTGGTTTTGTTAAAAAGTTAACAAATTTGAAGTGTATGGGTCAAATCTCATTTGATACGAACCCATTCACCCATTTCTAACCTTGTGTGGATGGAGAGAGATGAGGAACTGGCTCATGGTTATTATAGTGTAGTAACTGCAAGGGGAGGAAGATTCTTCCATGGATTCACAGGGGTCCATGATATATCAAAGGTACAGTCAAGGGGGAAGCTAACCCTTACTTCTTCCTAGATGATGATGATAATCATCATGTTGATGAAGAATGCCAACCAAAGCTTGATAGATTAAGTTATATGAAACTTTAACAGTGATTTTATTTGAGGCAGAAAGTGAAACAGAAATTTCTCTGGTGGTCAGTTTGATGTTCCAATTGTTAAAATTAACAGAATGGCAGGAAGATAGTGTACTGAAGAAACTGGCTGATGGTATTCCTGGGGTACAAATAATATTTTTGATCTTTTGAAAAATGGTCAGCTGCACCATGAACCCTATAAGAAGCTCACTGTGTACACCACTCATGAATAGTTGAAGGGCTAGTTCACATGGGGTTCCGCGTGTGCACATTTTGTTGCGGCTGCCGTGACGGGATGCACCAGCATTCCATCGTGGCTTTCCGCTCTGGATTAGGCCCAAATTAATGGGCCGAGTCGTCGCGAGGCGGACGTCCGTGGCTGAATCAGCCGTGGAATCCACCTGAAGAAAGGGCAGCTCCCATTGATTTCAACGGGTGGCAGCAGGATTTTGAAGTGGATTCCGCTTCAAAATCCCAACCATTTTGCCCCATGTGAACTATCCCAAAGAGTAATGAAAGACCTAGTGGAAATTCAAGTTGTAGCAACTTACAGAATAATGTCTACATGAAGTCAGGGCCTCACATTGCAAAACACCGCATTTTACAATCCCTTCAAAGTGGATGGGATTCTGGATAATCTTATCCACACATTGCAGAAAAAAATCTGCAGCGGAAATGCTGCAGTTTCAAAACTGTTCATATTTTTGTAAATCGCAGGATGTCAATTATACCTACGGAAACTATGGCGTTTTCTGTATAGGTATAATAGAAGTTTCTATGCAAGGATCTGGGATTACCAGTAATTCATACAAGACCAGAAAGGGGTATCCCCACAGCAACAAAAATCAAGATTAAAACCTAACTTTTATTAAAGTCATTTAAAATAAGTCTATAAAGTTCATGTGTACCTCCTTCTACCACCTAGTGCAATAAAATCACTATTCCTCACTGAGTGGCAAATCTTTTTATACAGGCGTGTGTTCTGTGATACCTAATCCGTATGTCGGGTGTTCACCCTGAATCTAGGTACTTGTTCACACCACTCTCTATAGCTCACCTAAGCTGACAGGTGCTCGTTCTGACAGCTCCCTCTCCCCTCCTCAAACAATTGGGTTTCAAATCGACTGTTCTGGGAGTCTCTGCCTGAGCCTGGACACTTATGAGAACCTGCAGCTCTGGACCCTGCTAGTTATTCTGCCTGTATCTGTGAGGACAGATTGATATTCTAGGACATCAGATATGTTCGTCCCTTATATTATAGCGTCTCTACGCGTTTCATCAAGATCATCCGGAGACGATTGAAATTTTTTTGCAGGCTGCCCTAATAACTATAGCCTGCCATCTAGCCTATTGCAATACCAGCGATATGGCATGTGGTAAAAACCACAGTTGAGACCGGGACCCTGATGGTGGATCCCAGTTGTAGTAAAGAGGCTGACACTGCGCTCTGTCGTCTCGCTCTTAAATAACCCCCGAGCGAGTGTAGGGCTCCACCTCTTTTAGGTCACGCCCCCTCAACAGGTACCCACATGGGGGAGTGATGTATCAGCGACGTCACGGGGGGGGGGGGGGTGTCCCAGCTGGAGCCGTTCATTTCATTGGCCCAAGATTCCTCCATGTCTCTCCTCAGAAACAAAATCACAATACCACAGATAGTGATAATGTTGCACTCATACCACTGGCAGTACTTCAGACCAGCAACACAATGTGAACATGGTTCAATAAGCATCCAGGATATATTGTATTGATGTTTAGACGGTAAGTATTCTCACACACACACCCCGAGTATATGGATTCAGTATCACAATGTGAAGACCAAGGTTCTATACTCAAAAATCAGGCCTCCCACAGCAAACATACTGCTTCATAAATGCCCAAGTCATATGGTAGATATCCTAGCATGTGGTCCCTCTGGTTATACCTAATACAGAACTGGCACCATGTACCTATTCCTGTCAGTCCACACATGCACAAATAAACCATTCTGTGTATGGGCAATTCGATAGTTTAGGGGTGAATGTCTATATTCAGGGGTGATTATCACCGTATGTGACCTCTATGTTGATAAATTTAACTAGGTCACACACAAAGCTACATGTCTTAAATAAATGAAAGAAACGAAATCCCGTCATTCAGACCCTCGGGTTTCATTGATGAAAATCGGAAGATCCATTGCGCCTCACGGCGAAGAATCATCTTATCCCCATTCCCACCTCTCATGGGTCTCGGGACCTTTTCAATAACCTGGAAGCTGAGACATAAGGGGTCACCATTGTGTTTGTCCCAGAGGTGTTTGGACACGGGAGTCTCTGTATGTCTGAGCACATCGCCCACATGTTCGAGGATTCGCACCCGCAGTTGGCGGCGGGTTTTGCCCACATAGTTCAAATCACAAGGGCATGTGATCACATATATCACCCCTTCCGTCCTGCAGTTAGCAAACTCTCTGATTTGGAAGATGTGTCCCGTGGCACCCGCACGTATCTCCTTGCCCCGTTTTATGTAGCAGCAGGCTTTACAAGAGCCACATCTGTGGGTGCCCACCACTCCCGTCCGCCCCAGCCAAGTTCCCGGTGTTTGTAAGGGTGAGAGGTGACTGTGGGTGACCCTGTCTGCCAAGTTACGACCCCTCCTGAACGTAATTGAGGGGTGTGGGGGAATTACCCCACAAATGACAGGGTCTTGTTTTAAGATATCCCAATAGGTTTTAAAAATATTAGTGACCTCCCTTGACTGGCTGTCATAAGAGCCGATCATACGGATCAGTTGTTTCCCCTCCGTTTTTGGTTTGGGTATCAGGAGGGAGTTACGTGTGACCCTCTGTGTGGATTCTCTCGCCGCTTCTACCAAATGGCGTGGATATCCACGTGCCACGAAACGTTCAATGAGAGTGGAACTTTCCCTTTCAAAATCTAGGTATAATAGAAGCAATGCAACACTTTATAGAGACTTTCTGTACAAAGTGCTGGGGGAAAAACAGCAATGCATTTCCACAGTGTTTTTTTGCAGCGTTTTTTGGTTATGACTTAAAACATGGGGACTTAGCCTTAAAGAATTTTTATCTATTCTGGATTTGCATGGATAGAAGAGATATTTCACTTCACACCTAGAAATGTCCTCAACAATTATAATTGGGGTTCCATGTAATACAACTGTACATCCAAAAGAAAAACAGTATATGGAGCTAATATTTATAACAAAATAAATCAAGTTTAAAATACATATACAAAGGATTATATAATAATGAAAATAAATAGATATAAGAAGAACTTACAAACAACGATCACTGTAGAAATTATAGCATCAGAAAGATCACAAGTGATGAACCCTAATATGTAGCAATATAGTTCACCAACAATATTACCAACAACATGAATATCTAATCATATCAATGTCATGTAAATACTAGATATTGTACTAGAATATCCAGAATATCATAAATTTATATCCCACACCCACAATAAAACAGATACATCTTATAGATGAAAATATCAACTGCAAGAGACTCAACAATAGTAACACAGCAATAATGAATAATCCATAGAGCCTACTATATTAATATGGCAAAACCAAGTAGAGTGCACACATACCTAATGCCATAGTAAAATGATGTGGGGGGCTCAAAGACCACCCTAAAAGCCAGAGAGTAAATGGCATTCACGCCCACCACACGTTTAGCAAATAGGATGGCTTCATCGGGAAGCAATATCATACTGCAGTCAGGGTATATTTATATGTGCATATTCAGCACATTGTCGGCTTTTCACGATCTGTGCCCCAGGTAAAGAGCTATCGGTGCTGGTACCATAGCTCTTCACCATCAGAAGGGCGTTCCTGACAGTCAGTCAGGAATGCCCCTCCTCACAGCAACGCCTATTGCGCTGTACTGTGAGATGGCTGAGGAATGCCTCCTCCCTCTCCTCACAGCACTCGTCCATAGACGATGAAATGATGAAATTAGGGATTTGATCAAATCCCGGAAGTTGTTAAAATGACAACTCTGTGGAGTCATTTCCTTAAAGTCAGTGATTTGATTTGACTCGCACAGCTCTATGTTTCTCTTGTTATCACTCCCCACTTGAGGCTGGGTTCACACGGGAGTTTTTTGGACCAGATTTTAATAAAAATCGCCTCCCACAGCTAGCCGTGACCGTTGTGGTATTCCAACAGTCGCGGCATTCCGCTCTGGATTAAGCCAAAGTGAATGGGCCTAGTAAGGAGGGAGTGTCACACTGCAGAATCCGAAGAAACTGTTCACGGAAAAAGGAAGTGAACAGCTCCCACTCAAATCCAGTCCAAAAAAAACCAGTGTGAACCCAGGGCTTACCTCACCGCTACCCCCCAGCGTTCATGCCAGCCAGTGCGCCATGCTTCTGTCTTGACACACACAAAAAATGGGTTCAGATCTGAAAAAAAATAAAAAAAACTCACTGGAAATAACACAAGTCAGGACTTGCACAGCTCTATGTTTCGCTTGTTACCACTCCCCCTTTTCCTTACCGCTCCCCTCCGGAGTCCGTGACGGCCAGCGTGCCACGTTTCTGATGTGACGCAGTACATGAAAAATGGGTTCAGATATAGAAAAAAAAAATCAAACTCTGACCAAATTTGTATCTGAAGAACAGTTTAATGAAATTATCAGAACGTGTTTTGAACAAGCGACATGATAAAACCTTTGTGGACTCGCGAAAGGATAAAAAAAGCTTCACGGTCATTGAACAATTTACAATTAATACCACTACTTACAATACAAAGGACACATAAACGGGACTAGTAAGGTAAAAAAAAAAACGATGTTATGGAAGTAGGTTCCAAAAAAATAACAGCTTAAGTACCTTTTTCTTTGATAATTAGTTTTGAAATAATAAGAAATAATTTGTGTTTCAATGACTATTGTTGTATTACATACTCTACATTTAATAATGCTGCTTTACTAAAATACTTTTTTTTATTGTAAACAATATTATTTCATCATTTCACTAAAACAACTCAGGGATTTGATCAAATCACTGAGTTTCTTTAGGAAAATGACCCAACAGAGTTGTTATTTTAACATCTTCCGGGATTTGATCAAATCCCTAGTTTCATCATTTGCCTGCGACAGCTATACATAGCTGTAATCATTACACGAGTTCATTTCTATTTCAGTATATTATTGTTTACTATATTACCATTTACTACCAGTTGGTTCTAAACTCTTGTACTTTTAGAAAGCGTTTTCATGTTTGTTCTGAGTTTGAAGTACAGAACATTTTCCCCATGCCAAATGAAACTTATCCTTTGCCTTTAAGTCCTTTAAGGTTGATTTGTTGTTTCCTTTATGTTGCAGCATCCTTTTCACATTACATATTTTTTTCTGAAGCCAACATTGAGCAAATGCAATATTGCAAAGTGTTGTAATCAAGTGGGACAAATTGATGTACTAAGCAGTCGGGTTTACTTTTCCTTCTGCCTGCTTTTTTATGCACAGTTACTATGTATTTAATGGACGAGCAGAAAAACTGTACAGCGATGACTAAGCCATAATCGGTCCATTTCAATTCAGTTAATCGCCTCTGAACTGGAATTTGTTAATCCAAGGGGATGCACAGAGAGCATTTTAATATGGGAAGGGTATGCCTTTAGCTATTTTCAAAATAAACTTAGCAGCTATGGAGTGTGTGCAAGTGAAAGATAAGAATGTTTTTAACAAAAATATTTCCAGAGTTAAGAGAACAAACTGGTCATACAGTGAGAACTGTAAAATAAGTTAATTATTAATAATTCAGGTTATATCCAAAGTCAGTGAAATGTGAATATGAAGAAATATATGCATACATATTTTTATTTAAGATGAATCAGTACTGCTGTTCCTACATTTACCTTTTGATAATAGATTATTTTATTTTCTGAATCTTATATAGCACCATTGTATTTCATGGCGCCATTAAGAAATTGCCACCACTGTTCAGTCCCTGTCCCCAAATATATGTTTATTTATTTATTTTACAGACTTTGGCCATTTTAATAGAGGATGGTGTAATACAAATAAGAGGGCAATTGGGGTAGTTATGTTTAAGGAAGGACCTTTAGCAACACAATGGGGCATAACTAATATAAGTGGTATTATGGGGCTTTCAGAAAAGGGAGTATCATTCATAAAGAAGGTTAGTGGGGAAACTATGAATATATGGGGCCATAACAAAATAACAGGGCATTGGGGAAATATTAAAGGGTTTTTTTTTCCAGGGGGTGATACATTTTACTGGTAAGTTTTAATACTCTCTAGGTAACCCCCTTAAAGAGGTTGTTCAGGAATTAGACAAATCGCAGAGGAAGACAGGGAAGGTAAAATATAAAACAGTTGATGATAATGTTGATAACGACATCTCGGATGCAAATTCCTCCTGTGACTGAGATGAGCCAGCTAAATAATGAAAAACTTACTCTAAATTCTCAGAAAGTACTGCAGTCCTGTGGCTACTGCTGGTGCCACCAAAACCAGAAGCGGTGTTACTCTTGCTACCTACATTCCTATTGCTGCCTGACCTGTTTTTTTCTGCTAATTTTTTAATGTACACAGTGCTTAATTATTGACCAAAAACCACTGAAATTATGGAGATTATTTTCTGACATTAGCAAAGGATGCACTACTAATAGTACTACAGCTGCCACTACTACTTTACTATTGAATGGGACATACAGTATATCTAGAACCACATATGCGCACACAGTGCACTTGTGCAAACAGATAAACTTATAAGCTTATTATACTGTATGGAGAGGCCACTATGATATTATACTGCATGGAGGGGCCACTATATAATATTATACTTTGTGTAGGGCCACTAAATTATATTATACTGCATGGACAGACCACTATGTGACAATATACTGTGTACCACTATGGAACATTATACTGTATTCAGAGGCGGCTATGGGACATTATAATCTGTGCAGGGGCCACTATGGAACATTATACTGTGCACAGAGGCTGCTATGGGACATTATGGGACATTATACTATCTGGAGGCTATGTTAGACCATTATAGTTTGTATAAATGGTGTTATACCATATGGGGTTCTGGAAAGGGGGTGCTATTTGGGGGGAAAAGTGTCAAGTTTGCTATTTGCTAGTCTTTGCTGGTTATGCCCCTGATTGTAGGTGTGTCCATTTTCTGTCCATTTAATGTATACACCAATTTTTTTTTTTCAGTGGATATCTTAAAGAGAACCTGAGTTTTTGGTGGAACTTACAAATTTACATGGACCTCATAGGTATGACCCAGACAGGCCCCCTATTAGGCTCTGCATCCTGCAGCCAGGGCATTGCAGTCCCTGTTTGTGGATTTGAAGAGTCTTGCACACTAGCTAATTTACCCTGTTCTACCTCAGTAAACACCATCCATTACCTTGTTTGTAAACCTGTACCAACCAGTTTGGGCACACCATCCACCATAAGGCTCAGGGAGGCTTGCTACCATTAGCACATTCCCCAGGTGAACACCGCTATCACCAACGGACAGCATGCAGATGCACCAGCCTAGGAGGATTTGATCAAGGACTTGAACAGGACTGGACTTGGTCAGTAAGAAATTCCGAAACACACAAAAAGGCAGTGTTTTTCTTGACATGTTTCTATCGTTGCTGCAGATATTATTTTCAAATCAGTAAGGAAATATGAAAGAAAACTTGTCACCTAGAATTTTTTATATTAGCTCAGCCACCAATAGGTTGTAATGCTTCTAAACTACATAGAAAGCATGATACGCTAATGTCCAAAGGGCTAACTTGCTTCTTATACTAACAACAAAAAGGCTTCTGAATGATCATCCGGTTTTGATATCTGACCCCACTGGACCCCAGAAGAATGGAGTTGTTACTTCATCAACCTGTAATTCCCCTAATGGTTTAAGATCAGTTGTCATTCACAGGAAATGAAAGGCATAGGGCGGTGTAACAACAGTGAAAGTTCAATTGTTGCAAATCTTAGGGGAAGGTAAAAATTCACTGTTTGAAATTTTCAGTGAAGTGCAACTATTCTAATCTGAATCAGTCACTGACTTAGTAAGGGAAGCTGGATGGGGGTGACTTCACTCTTCACTAGAATACAACCCTTGATGGCTAGGAATAGCTACCACAGAAATGGGACATGCAGAAAGCATTGCTGTTAGCTGTAAAATCAACCTACTGTATCACTAATAGTATATAGCACCACTACACTTTACAATTCATTAATGTGTATGGCAGCGGCCATTTCTCAATGTGCCATACTGTGAAAAAGGCACAATAAATGTTTGTCTGAATCTGCTACAATTTTATAACATTCCTGCTATTAGCAAACACAAATAAAATAAAATGAATCCAAAGTATTTACATATAAACCATTTGCATTGTTAGATCAGTTGTTTAACTTTAGCCATAAATCTTTCTTCCTCTGTGTAGGGTGGTCTCTAATTGTTTTTATATCTATCCATTTATCCACCTAACTGGACCAGAAGTGGGCCCCGCTGTTAACCCTTAGGGCAGTCATGCAATGAATAAGTTATGCTCCCTCACTCTATCTGTATGTAAGCTTCAAATGGTTCCTCACAATGGCCCTTTCTTTTCCATCTTTAAATTTAAATTAACATAGCTCCCGATCCATGTAGGATTGCAATATTGTATAGTGAGAAGGGCTTAGTGAAGCTGGCATGTATCCCAGTATTGAAGTTTGTGTTAACAAATCTTTTAGCACCTGTTGTTCTTGGTCCCAATATGTTTGTCTTCATTGAGCTGTTTGACATGCCTAAGGCCTCGTTCATATCTGCGTCAGTAATCTGTTCGGGGGAGTCCACAAGGGGACCCCCTGAACAGACTACCAAACTCATTTGCAAGTGGTGTGCAGTGAAAGCACACGGACCCCATAGACTATGACGGGGTACGTGTGTTTTTCACACGGTCTCCGCACAAGTAATGTGGACAGGAAAGTAGATAGTGAACTACTTTTCTGTCCGCAAATTCCATGCGGAGACCGTGCGGAAAGCACATGGACCCCATTATGGTCTATGGGGTCCATGTGCTTTCACTGCACACCGCTTACCAATGCGTTCGGTAGTCCGTTCAGGGGGTCCCCATGCGGACTCCCCAGAACGGATTACCGACGTAGATGTGAACGAGGCCTAAGAAGGTGAGCAAAGAAGCTGCTTCTATGGAACAATATTAAATACATCTCCTGTGCTAGTCAATAGGGTCTAAGAAGAGCTCTAACTCTTACATCATAGTAGAATACAGCTACTGTTGTTCAGACTCCATCTTGGCCTTTGTGGATTGTACTGTTTACTTCTTTATGACACTTTTTAGGTTTTCAACCTTCTTCTTCAACAGGAAGCATTTATTGGGCTTAGGTTTAAAGGGATTTTTCATAAATTAAAAATAAATTTTAAATGGCTAAAAATTGGATCTTAACTTAAAAAAAAATCTTAATCAGTTCCTAACAATCCTGCAACTGCTGTAATTCCTATGTTATTTGAGTCTATCCTGGTCTGTCTAAGGCCTGTTGACATGCAGGAAATGTCTACAGATGTTAGCTTGGCATTGATAGGGCCAGTGAACTGCTTTGAAAACAAGCTGGAACCTTGTCACCAGTAAAGGGGGCCAACTCTATTTGCAATTGTGATTGCACTGCAATGGCTAGGACACAGTTAACTCTGATATGATGGCACAGCAACTAAATAGTCAATTAAAAAAAAAAAAAAACTACTTTTCAAAAAAAAAAAAAAAAAGATATATGGTACATCTTCCATAACAACCTGGAGAGAAAAGATGACAAATTTAAACTGAATAATTCATGGTGTGAAAAAAACACAGGGAACAATTAAACATTAGAGATGAGCGAACACTAAAATGTTCGAGGTTCGAAATTCGATTCGAACAGCCGCTCACTGTTCGAGTGTTCGAATGGGTTTCGAACCCCATTATAGTCTATGGGGAACATAAACTCGTTAAGGGGGAAACCCAAATTCGTGTCTGGAGGGTCACCAAGTCCACTATGACACCCCAGGAAATGATACCAACACCCTGGAATGACACTGGGACAGCAGGGGAAGCATGTCTGGGGGCATAAAAGTCACTTTATTTCATGGAAATCCCTGTCAGTTTGCGATTTTCGCAAGCTAACTTTTCCCCATAGAAATGCATTGGCCAGTGCTGATTGGCCAGAGTACGGAACTCGACCAATCAGCGCTGGCTCTGCTGGAGGAGGCGGAGTCTAAGATAGCTCCACACCAGTCTCCATTCAGGTCCGACCTTAGACTCCGCCTCCTCCGGCAGAGCCAGCGCTGATTGGCCGAAGGCTGGCCAATGCATTCCTATGCGAATGCAGACTTAGCAGTGCTGAGTCAGTTTTGCTCAACTACACATCTGATGCACACTCGGCACTGCTACATCAGATGTAGCAATCTGATGTAGCAGAGCCGAGGGTGCACTAGAACCCCTGTGCAAACTCAGTTCACGCTAATAGAATGCATTGGCCAGCGCTGATTGGCCAATGCATTCTATTAGCCCGATGAAGTAGAGCTGAATGTGTGTGCTAAGCACACACATTCAGCACTGCTTCATCAAGCCAATACAATGCATTAGCCAGTGCTGATTGGCCAGAGTACGGAATTCGGCCAATCAGCGCTGGCTCTGCTGGAGGAGGCGGAGTCTAAGGTCGGACCTGAATGGAGACTGGTGTGGAGCGATCTTAGACTCCGCCTCCTCCAGCAGAGCCAGCGCTGATTGGCCGAATTCCGTACTCTGGCCAATCAGCACTGGCTAATGCATTGTATTGGCGTGATGAAGCAGTGCTGAATGTGTGTGCTTAGCACACACATTCAGCTCTACTTCATCGGGCTAATAGAATGCATTGGCCAGCGCTGATTGGCCGAATTCCGTACTCTGGCCAATCAGTGCTGGCCAATGCATTCTATTAGCTTGATGAAGCAGAGTGTGCACAAGGGTTCAAGCGCACCCTCGGCTCTGATGTAGCAGAGCCGAGGCTGCACAAGGGTTCAAGCGCACCCTCGGCTCTGATGTAGGAGAGCCGAGGGTGCACTTGAACCCTTGTGCAGCCTCGGCTCTGCTACATCAGAGCCGAGGGTGCGCTTGAACCCTTGTGCACACTCTGCTTCATCAAGCTAATAGAATGCATTGGCCAGCGCTGATTGGCCAATGTATTCTATTAGCCTGATGAAGTAGAGCTGAATGTGTGTGCTAAGCACACACATTCAGCTCTACTTCATCGGGCTAATAGAATGCATTGGCCAGCGCTGATTGGCCAGAGTACGGAACTCGACCAATCAGCGCTGGCTCTGCTGGAGGAGGCGGAGTCTAAGATCGCTCCACACCAGTCTCCATTCAGGTCCGACCTTAGACTCCGCCTCCTCCAGCAGAGCCAGCGCTGATTGGCCGAATTCCGTACTCTGGCCAATCAGCACTGGCTAATGCATTGTATTGGCTTGATGAAGCAGTGCTGAATGTGTGTGCTTAGCACACACATTCAGCTCTACTTCATCGGGCTAATAGAATGCATTGGCCAGCGCTGATTGGCCGAATTCCGTACTCTGGCCAATCAGCACTGGCTAATGCATTGTATTGGCTTGATGAAGCAGTGCTGAATGTGTGTGCTTAGCACACACATTCAGCTCTACTTCATCGGGCTAATAGAATGCATTGGCCAATCAGCGCTGGCCAATGCATTCTATTAGCGTGAACTGAGTTTGCACAGGGGTTCTAGTGCACCCTCGGCTCTGCTACATCAGATTGCTACATCTGATGTAGCAGTGCCGAGTGTGCATCAGATGTGTAGTTGAGCAAAACTGACTCAGCACTGCTAAGTCTCTGCATTCGCATAGGAATGCATTGGCCAGCCTTCGGCCAATCAGCGCTGGCTCTGCCGGAGGAGGCGGAGTCTAAGGTCGGACCTGAATGGAGACTGGTGTGGAGCGATCTTAGACTCCGCCTCCTCCAGCAGAGCCAGCGCTGATTGGTCGAGTTCCGTACTCTGGCCAATCAGCGCTGGCCAATGCATTCTATTAGCCCGATGAAGTAGAGCTGAATGTGTGTGCTTAGCACACACATTCAGCTCTACTTCATCAGGCTAATAGAATACATTGGCCAATCAGCGCTGGCCAATGCATTCTATTAGCTTGATGAAGCAGAGTGTGCACAAGGGTTCAAGCGCACCCTCGGCTCTGATGTAGCAGAGCTGAGGGTGCACAAGGGTTCAAGTGCACCCTCGGCTCTCCTACATCAGAGCCGAGGGTGCGCTTGAACCCTTGTGCAGCCTCGGCTCTGCTACATCAGAGCCGAGGGTGCGCTTGAACCCTTGTGCACACTCTGCTTCATCAAGCTAATAGAATGCATTGGCCAGCGCTGATTGGCCAGAGTACGGAATTCGGCCAATCAGCGCTGGCCAATGCATCCCTATGGGAAAAAGTTTATCTCACAAAAATCACAATTACACACCCGATAGAGCCCCAAAAAGTTATTTTTAATAACATTCCCCCCTAAATAAAGGTTATCCCTAGCTATCCCTGCCTGTACAGCTATCCCTGTCTCATAGTCACAAAGTTCACATTCTCATATGACCCGGATTTGAAATCCACTATTCGTCTAAAATGGAGGTCACCTGATTTCGGCAGCCAATGACTTTTTCCAATTTTTTTCAATGCCCCCAGTGTCGTAGTTCCTGTCCCACCTCCCCTGCGCTGTTATTGGTGCAAAAAAGGCGCCAGGGAAGGTGGGAGGGGAATCGAATTTTGGCGCACTTTACCACGTGGTGTTCGATTCGATTCGAACATGGCGAACACCCTGATATCCGATCGAACATGTGTTCGATAGAACACTGTTCGCTCATCTCTATTAAACATACCTAATAGTATCACAAAAACTATGGCTGATGTACGTGCGGTCAGATCCTCTTGATAAATCAGGAACCTTGCACTAGTCAGACCCTTTATGAAGATTTCTATGTAAAGCTTAATAAATATGCCCCAAATTTTTTTTTTTATAACTGTTTTCTCATGCAAATGTATTAAAGCATAAAAATATACATTTGGTACTACTGTAATTTTAATAATCCAGTAAAATGATATAAAACATTTATAAGGTCTTGGAATGCATCAAAGAAAATCATGAAATAATTTAAAAAAACACACAATATTGAAGATCAGGAATATGTCCGTCTTTGAGAAGTTAGAAGTAAACCTAGATGAGCAAAACAAAAACGTTTGCTGTTTACTTTGGATTTTTATGGGGAATTAATCTTGTTTGGCTGGAAAAGTTAACTACACAGTGCGTTGGGAAATAGTATTGGCTATATCTGAAGACCTGGAATTGTAGAGATAAGACTTTTTCATTGAGCTAAAAATAGAATCAGAAATTTCAAGGCAGTTCTTGTCCTTTGGTCTAGATAGTTAAATATCTCTCAATGGCTCTGCAAATTATTTCTAGGAGGATTTTAACTTGAATTCAAAGCAGTAAACAATATTTGTTTAATATAATGAATGCTTTATTGGAATTTTTATATGTAAACCCGTTTGATCTGTGATGTACTGTATTGTGTATCGCTGTATTTTATGTTTGTATTTACTTTCTACCCAAGAACAATCACTTTATGCATCACTGACAGATCTACACTCTTAAAAATTCTTTAGAGATAGATCTGGACATTTTTGAAAAGGTCACTGACTTTATGATAAACACAGCAAGCATGATCAAGCCTAGCATATAATCTTAGAGGCTTCGTTTTCTTTATTTTTCATCACAATAAAAAAGTACTTGGTGTAAGTCACAGAGAGGTCTGTTGGCTCAGTAAACAGTTTAACTCCTCGGTGAATGAATTATTACCCAACTATATTTGGAACTCAGGCCAAAAGTTAAAGGTATAAATCCAAAACTGCATCAAACAGACGTAGTTGTGTTGTATACATGTGTTGTATACATCTCACAAGCAGTGTGTTTTTATTAAATGTCAAATATTATACCCTTTGTTACATTTTTAGACTTAAATATGCAAAATTCGGTCTTACCTGGAATTTTGCTTTCTTTGAGTATAAGGCAGCACAGACCGGTAAGTTGTCCCATCTACTTCCCTCTAGAACCAGCCCTAATGGCAATGACGCAGTTAATTAGCATAATTGGTATAAGAACCCCCCTCTTTCACTGCTCCCTTGTGTTTTATCTGGACAAGTTTCCTTAAATTAACTTAGGAGGGTATACTTGTACAACCTTGAACTCAAAGAAGGCAAAATTCCAGGTAAGACCCAACTTTTTATTTCTTTTTTTGTTTTTCAGGAGTACAGATGGGACCTAGCAAGCCACCTAAGAGAGAAGAGGGGTTAGATCATCATTTGGAAATCATATTAAGTACTGCTGTGCCAAAGGCTGGACCCTCAGAATGCATGTCCAGAAAAGAGGAAGAACTCTAGCAAGCAGCATTACAGATATCCTGGATGGATACTTGAGCATGTTTAGCCTTTCAAGTAGATGACAAAGGGATATTTGCTAGTCTGTATACTTTTGCTATAAAACTTGGCAAGGTTCTCAATGGCGTTCCTTTGAGTAGAATTCTTAGATATGGACTATTTGAAGATAAGGCTGGCAACTTTCCCAGCCTCCTAGCAGATGTAATCGCTATCAAAAAAGCTACTTGGTATGATAACCATTTAAGGTCTTTATCTCAGATGGGTTCAAATGGTAGAAAAGTTGTGAAGGCATTGAGGTTTGGTCTCAAGTTTCTGATCGCTTTGAAGAATCTTGTTACTAAAGGATCACTAGAACATTTTCTGTCCGTCATAGCATTAATTGCTGACATATGCCCTTTAAGTGTGTTGAATTTCAGGCCTTTTTGAAACCCATCTCACAGGAATTGCAAAATGCTTGGCATTTCTACTGAATGGAACCCTGAGTTGCTGAGAGAACTTATACCATATGTTATTGTACGTTTTATTTGTAGAGTCCTTACAGGCTGCCAATAATGTTTTTATTATTGGTGAAGACAATTCCATCTTTTTCAATCTTGAACCTTCACAAACCAAGCTGGAAGATGAAGCTTGTTCAATACTGGATGCAATAGGCCTCTCTGAATTAAGAGATCTGGATAGTAGGGAAGAAGCCAATGCTCACTGTTCAAAATTTGCAATAACAGAGGAAACCAAACCCTTTGGGGCCAAAACAGAGCTATTATTATTACTGATGGTTTCTCCACTAATATTGAAGCTTCTGTATAATCTAGACTGGTGGAAAGACATAAAGATATTAGGGTTTCTAACTCAAGGAGAATGTGTCCACCATGTATGGATGATCCTGAGGACTCAAGGAATCAAATGCCAGAAGTTTTGCAATGATTCTGGTTGCCATCAAATCTATGGCATTGCCCATTTGTCTGTTAGAAGATGGAAGTATTTGAAATTTAGTTCCCAATCCGATGGTATGAGTGTTTTCCGTCTCAGAAGATTGGCTCTGGCATTCACAGATACTTGTATATACAGAGTTCTTAAGTCCAGCAGGGCAAATTCTGCCAGTTGAAAAATCTTCTTGCACTCCAGAAGCCTACTTTGGGTTCAACCCTGATTGTTAAAATAGTAGGATACAACTTGATTGTCCAACTGAATTACGGCAAATTTGTTCTGAATTAACAGTTTGACGTGTAGCAGTGCCAACCTAACAGCTTTCAACTCTAGAAAATTTGAAGACTGACTTCTATCCAATTTGTCTGTAAAGCCTTGTTGTAGATGAGCACTCCAACCTTTCTTGGTGGCATCTGTGGTTATAATCAGTAGAGATGAGCGAACACTAAAATGTTCGAGGTTCGAAATTCGATTCGAACAGCCGCTCAATGTTCGTGTGTTCGAACGGGTTTCGAACCCCATTATAGTCTATGGGGAACAGATACTCGTTAAGGGGGAAACCCAAATCCGTGTCTGGAGGGTCACCAAGTCCACTATGACAACCCAGGAAATGATGCCAACACCTCTGGAATGACACTGGGACAGCAGGGGAAGCATGTCTGGGGGCATCTAACACACCAAAGACCCTCTATTACCCCAACATCACAGCCTAACAACTACACACTTTACACACTCAATACCACCTCTCTGACAGTAGGAAAACACCTTGAAACATGTGTATTTGGCACTTGCAGTGAGGAGAGCTTGTCACCAGCAGTGAATTTGGCCCTTGTAGTAAGTTGAGGTTGGCACCAACATTTGTTTTGAAAATCAGGGTGGATTGAGCCTCTAACCAGCAGAGTTTGGGCAAATTCATGGTGGAGGGAGCCTCTAAAAACCCCAGTTTGGACCAATTCATGGTGGAGGGAGCCTCTAAACAGCTCAGTTTGGGCAAATTCATGGTGGAGGGAGCCTCTAAAAACCCCCAGTTTGGACCAATTCATGGTGGAGGGAGCCTCTAAAAACCCCAGTTTGGACCAATTCATGGTGGAGGGAGCCTCTAAACAGCCCAGTTTGGGCAAATTCATGGTGGAGGGAGCCTCTAAAAACCCCAGTTTGGACCAATTCATGGTGGAGGGAGCCTCTAAAAACCCCAGTTTGGACCAATTCATGTTAGAGGGAGCCTCTAAACAGCCCAGTTTGGACCAATTCATGGTGGAGGGAGCCTCTAAAAACCCCAGTTTGGACCAATTCATGGTGGAGGGAGCCTCTAAACAGCCCAGTTTGGGCAAATTCATGGTGGAGGGAGCCTCTAAAAACCCCAGTTTGGACCAATTCATGGTGGAGGGAGCCTCTAAAAACCCCAGTTTGGACCAATTCATGGTGGAGGGAGCCTCTAACCAGCCCAGTTTGGACCAATTCATGGTGGAGGGAGCCTCTAAACAGCCCAGTTTGGACCAATTCATGGTGGAGGGAGCCTCTAAAAACCCCAGTTTGGACCAATTCATGGTGGAGGGAGCCTCTAAACAGCCCAGTTTGGGCAAATTCATGGTGGAGGGAGCCTCTAAAAACCCCCAGTTTGGACCAATTCATGGTGGAGGGAGCCTCTAAAAACCCCAGTTTGGACCAATTCATGGTGGAGGGAGCCTCTAAACAGCTCAGTTTGGGCAAATTCATGGTGGAGGGAGCCTCTAAACAGCCCAGTTTGGGCAAATTCATGGTGGAGGGAGCCTCTAAACAGCCCAGTTTGGACCAATTCATGGTGGAGGGAGCCTCTAAAACCCCCAGTTTGGACCAATTCATGTTGGAGGGAGCCTCTAAACAGCCCAGTTTGGACCAATTCATGGTGGAGGGAGCCTCTAAAAACCCCAGTTTGGACCAATTCATGGTGGAGGGAGCCTCTAAACAGCCCAGTTTGGGCAAATTCATGGTGGAGGGAGCCTCTAAAAACCCCAGTTTGGACCAATTCATGGTGGAGGGAGCCTCTAAACAGCCCAGTTTGGACCAATTCATGATGGAGGGAGCCTCTAAACAGCCCAGTTTGGGCAAATTCATGGTGGAGGGAGCCTCTAAAAACCCCCAGTTTGGACCAATTCATGGTGGAGGGAGCCTCTAAAAACCCCAGTTTGGACCAATTCATGGTGGAGGGAGCCTCTAAACAGCTCAGTTTGGGCAAATTCATGGTGGAGGGAGCCTCTAAACAGCCCAGTTTGGGCAAATTCATGGTGGAGGGAGCCTCTAAAAACCCCAGTTTGGACCAATTCATGGTGGAGGGAGCCTCTAAAAACCCCAGTTTGGACCAATTCATGGTAGAGGGAGCCTCTAAACAGCCCAGTTTGGACCAATTCATGGTGGAGGGAGCCTCTAAAAACCCCAGTTTGGACCAATTCATGGTGGAGGGAGCCTCTAAACAGCCCAGTTTGGGCAAATTCATGGTGGAGGGAGCCTCTAAAAACCCCCAGTTTGGACCAATTCATGGTGGAGGGAGCCTCTAAAAACCCCAGTTTGGACCAATTCATGGTGGAGGGAGCCTCTAAACAGCTCAGTTTGGGCAAATTCATGGTGGAGGGAGCCTCTAAACAGCCCAGTTTGGGCAAATTCATGGTGGAGGGAGCCTCTAAACAGCCCAGTTTGGACCAATTCATGGTGGAGGGAGCCTCTAAAACCCCCAGTTTGGACCAATTCATGGTGGAGGGAGCCTCTAAACAGCCCAGTTTGGACCAATTCATGGTGGAGGGAGCCTCTAAACAGCCCAGTTTGGACCAATTCATGATGGAGGGAGCCTCTAAACAGCCCAATTTGGGCAAATTCATGGTGGAGGGAGCCTCTAAAAACCCCCAGTTTGGACCAATTCATGGTGGAGGGAGCCTCTAAAAACCCCAGTTTGGACCAATTCATGGTGGAGGGAGCCTCTAAACAGCTCAGTTTGGGCAAATTCATGGTGGAGGGAGCCTCTAAACAGCCCAGTTTGGGCAAATTCATGGTGGAGGGAGCCTCTAAAAACCCCAGTTTGGACCAATTCATGGTGGAGGGAGCCTCTAAAAAACCCAGTTTGGACCAATTCATGTTAGAGGGAGCCTCTAAACAGCCCAGTTTGGACCAATTCATGGTGGAGGGAGCCTCTAAAAACCCCAGTTTGGACCAATTCATGGTGGAGGGAGCCTCTAAACAGCCCAGTTTGGGCAAATTCATGGTGGAGGGAGCCTCTAAAAACCCCCAGTTTGGACCAATTCATGGTGGAGGGAGCCTCTAAAAACCCCAGTTTGGACCAATTCATGGTGGAGGGAGCCTCTAAACAGCTCAGTTTGGGCAAATTCATGGTGGAGGGAGCCTCTAAACAGCCCAGTTTGGGCAAATTCATGGTGGAGGGAGCCTCTAAACAGCCCAGTTTGGACCAATTCATGGTGGAGGGAGCCTCTAAAACCCCCAGTTTGGACCAATTCATGTTGGAGGGAGCCTCTAAACAGCCCAGTTTGGACCAATTCATGGTGGAGGGAGCCTCTAAAAACCCCAGTTTGGACCAATTCATGGTGGAGGGAGCCTCTAAACAGCCCAGTTTGGGCAAATTCATGGTGGAGGGAGCCTCTAAAAACCCCCAGTTTGGACCAATTCATGGTGGAGGGAGCCTCTAAAAACCCCAGTTTGGACCAATTCATGGTGGAGGGAGCCTCTAAACAGCCCAGTTTGGGCAAATTCATGGTGGAGGGAGCCTCTAAACAGCCCAGTTTGGGCAAATTCATGATGGAGGGAGCCTCTAAAAACCCCAGTTTGGACCAATTCATGGTGGAGGGAGCCTCTAAAAACCCCAGTTTGGACCAATTCATGACGGAGGGAGCCTCTAAACAGCCCAGTTTGGGCAAATTCATGGTGGAGGGAGCCTCTAAACAGCCCAGTTTGGGCAAATTCATGGTGGAGGGAGCCTCTAAAAACCCCAGTTTGGACCAATTCATGGTGGAGGGAGTCTCTAAAAACCCCAGTTTGGACCAATTCATGGTGGAGGGAGCCTCTAAAAACCCCAGTTTGGACCAATTCATGATGGAGGGAGCCTCTAAACAGCCCAGTTTGGGCAAATTCATGGTGGAGGGAGCCTCTAAAAACCCCCAGTTTGGACCAATTCATGGTGGAGGGAGCCTCTAAAAACCCCAGTTTGGACCAATTCATGGTGGAGGGAGCCTCTAAACAGCCCAGTTTGGGCAAATTCATGGTGGAGGGAGCCTCTAAAAACCCCAGTTTGGACCAATTCATGATGGAGGGAGCCTCTAAACAGCCCAGTTTGGACCAATTCATGATGGAGGGAGCCTCTAAACAGCCCAGTTTGGACCAATTCATGGTGGAGAGAGCCTCTAAAAACCCCAGTTTGGACCAATTCATGGTGGAGGGAGCCGCTAAACAGCCCAGTTTGGACCAATTCATGGTGGAGGGAGCCTCTAACCAGCAGAGTTGGTGGAAATCAGGGTGGAGGGAGCCTCTAACCAGCAGAGTTGTGGGAAAGCAGGGTGGAGGGAGCCTCTAACCAGCAGAGTTGTGGGAAAGCAGGGTGGAGGGAGCCTCTATCCAGCAGAGTTGTGGGAAAGCAGGGTGGAGGGAGCCTCTAACCAGCAGAGTTGGTGGAAATCAGGGTGGAGGGAGCCTCTAACCAGCAGAGTTGGGGGAAATCATGTTGGAGGGAGCCTAGTATTAGCAGAATTGTGCAACGCTTATGGTGGATGAGTATGAGGATGCGGAGGAATTGGAGAGGTTGAGTACAGACATGGAGTTTCATGTTGGGGTGCTTTACACAGGTGGGCACAAAAATGAAGGCTCTATCCAGTGGTGGTTCATTTTTATCAAAGTGAGCCGGTCGGCACTCTCAGCTGACAGACGGGTGCGCTTGTCAGTGATGATGCCACCGGCTGCACTGAACACCCTCTCAGATAGGGCGCTGGCGGCAGGACAGGACAGCACCTCCAAGGCATATAGGGCAAGTTCAAGCCACAGGTCCAACTTCGACACCCAATACGTGTAGGGCGCAGAGGGGTCGGAGAGGACAGGGCTGTGGTCGGAAAGGTATTCCCGCAACATGCGCCTATACTTCTCACGCCTGGTGACACTAGGACCCTCCGTGGCGGCACTTTGGCGAGGGGGTGCCATCAAGGTGTCCCAGACCTTAGACAGTGTGCCCCTCGTTTGTGTGGACCGGTGAGAACTTGGTTGCCTACTGGAGGAACTGCCCTCCCTGCCGCCAACGTCACATGCTGGAAACATCTCCATCATATTCTGCACCAATTGCCTGTGGCAAGCATTGATGCGATTGGCCCTCCCCTCTACCGGAATAAAAGACGAGATGTTGTTTTTATACCGGGGGTCAAGGATAGCAAAGATCCAGTACTGGTTGTCCTCCATGATTTTGACAATACGCTTGTCGGTTGTAAAGCACCCCAACATGAACTCAGCCATGTCTGCCACAGTGTTAGTTGGCATGACTCCTCTGGCCCCACCGGAAAGTTCAATCTCCATTTCCTCCTCATCCTCCATGTCTACCCATCCGCGCTGCAACAATGGGACGATTCGAAGTTGCCCGGAAGCCTCCTGTATCACCATCACATCATCGGACAACTCTTCTTCCTCCTCCTCCTCCTCCATTAAACGCAGTGAAGCGGACAGATGTGTGGACCTACTCTCCAGCTGTGACGGATCGGATGCTATCCCTAACTCCTCTGTGTGATCTGAGTTATCCCTGATGTCAATCAGGGATTCTCTCAGAACACACAAGAGAGGGATTGTAAGGCTCACCATCGCATCCTCAGAGCTCACCCTCCTTGTGGACTCCTCAAAGACCCGTAGGATGTCACAAAGGTCTCTCATCCATGGCCACTCATGGATGTGAAACTGAGGCAGCTGACTTTGTGGCACCCTAGGGTTTTGTAGCTGGTATTCCATCAAAGGTCTCTGCTGCTCAACCACTCTATTCAACATCTGAAACGTTGAGTTCCAGCGTGTGGGGACTTCGCACAAAAGCCGGTGTTGTGGCACATGCAGGCGTTGCTGGAGAGATTTTAAGCTAGCAGCGGCTACTGTCGACTTGCGAAAGTGGGCGCACATGCGCCGCACTTTCACCAGTAGCTCTGGAACATTGGGGTAGCTTTTTAGGAAACGTTGCACCACTAGGTTGAAGACGTGGGCCAGGCATGGAACATGTTGGAGTCCGGCAAGCTCCAGAGCTGCTACCAGGTTCCGGCCATTATCACAAACGACCATGCCTGGGCCCAGGTGCAGCGGCTCAAACCATATTGCCGTCTCATCGAGGAGGGCATCCCTCACCTCGGAGGCAGTGTGCTGTCTGTCCCCCAAGCTGATCAGCTTCAGCACAGCCTGCTGACGTCTACCAACGCCAGTGCTGCAACGTTTCCAACTCGTAGCTGGGGTCAATCTAACAGCGGAGGAGGAGGCGGTGGCGGAGGAGGAGGCGGTGGCGGAGGAGGAGGCGGTAGAGGAGGAGGAGGAGGGGGGTGTTCTTCTCGTGTCCCTGCCAGGAATGTTAGGCGGGGAGACGAGGTACACCGGGCCAGTTTGGGAAGCAGTCCCAGCCTCAACTACATTCACCCAGTGTGCCGTCAGTGAAATGTAGCGTCCCTGTCCGCATGCACTTGTCCACGCGTCGGTGGTCAAGTGGACCTTTGTGCAAAGCGCGGAACTAAGGGCCCGCCTGATGTTGAGTGACACGTGCTGGTGCAAGGCGGGGACGGCACACCGGGAGAAGTAGTGACGGCTAGGGACGGCATAGCGAGGTGCCGCAGTTGCCATCAGGTCCAGGAAGGCGGGAGTTTCAACAAGCCGGAACGCCAACATCTCCTGGGCCAGCAGTTTAGCGATGTTGGCGTTCAAGGCTTGCGCGTGTGGGTGTTTAGCAGTGTATTTCTGCCGCCGCTCCAATGTCTGAGAGATGGTGGGTTGTTGTAAAGAAGCGCCTGATGGTGCCTTTGATGGTGCAGGAGAAGGAGATAAGACAGGAACAGGGGAGGATGAGGGAGAAGTCAACAAAGAGGCAGATGAAGTGGTGTCCTGGCTCGTACTCTGGAGTGCATCGCCAGCACAGTCAGCAGTGGCAGTGGCAGAGGCAGAGGCAGTGGCAGAGGCAGTGGCAGTGGCGTGAACGGCAGGCGGCCTTTGTCCTGCCGTTGCTGCCTGCCACTGATTCCAGTGCTTGGATTCCAAATGACGGCGCATTGAAGTGGTGGACAGGTTGCTCTTCTCAGAGCCCCTAATCAATTTCGAGAGGCAAATTGTGCAGACAACACTATATCTGTCCTCGGCGCATTCCTTGAAAAAACTCCACACCTTCGAGAAACGTGCCCTCGAGGTGGGAGTTTTTCGGGGCTGGGTACGAACTGGAACATCTTGGGAGATTCCGGGTGTGGCCTGGCTTCGTCTAAGCTGCTGACCTCTGCCTCTAGCTACACTTTTTGGTGCTGCACCTGCCTCAACATCCACACTACTTTCCCCGCTTGACATCCCCCCTGTCCAGGTCGGGTCAGTGTCCTCATCATCCACCACTTCCTCTTCCAACTCCTGTCTCATCTCCTCCTCCCGCACAATGCGCCGGTCAACTGGATGCCCTGACGGCAACTGCGTCACATCATCGTCGATGAGGGTGGGTTGCTGGTCATCCACCACCAAATCGAACGGAGATGGAGGAGACTCTAGTGTTTGAGCATCTGGACACAGATGCTCCTCTGTTAGGTTCGTGGAATCGTGACGTGGAGAGGCAGGTTGAGGGACAATGAAAGGAGCGGAGAACAGCTCTGGGGAGCAGGGACAGTTGGGGTTATTGTTCTGTGAAGCTTGGGAATTTTGGGAGGAAGGAGGACAAGACTGTTGGGTAATAGGAGGAGAGGAGGCAGAGTCTGACTGGCTGCTGGACAATGTGCTGTAAGCGTTCTCTGACAGTCATTGCAAGACCTGTTCCTGGTTCTCGGGCCTACTAAGGTTTGTACCCTGCAGTTTAGTTAATGTGGCAAGCAACCCTGGCACTGTGGAGTGGCGCAATGCTTGCTGCCCCACAGGAGTAGGCACGGGACGCCCTGTGGCTTCACTGCTACCTTGCTCCCCAGAACCATTCCCCCGACCTCGCCCACGGCCTCGTCCACGTCCCTTTCCGGGAGCCTTGCGCATTTTGAATTCCCAGTTAGAAATTGGCACTATATACCAGTAGCAAAAATTGTGGTTGCACGTAACCCCAATATATTCTTTGAATTCCCAGTCAGACAATGGCACTATATACCAGTAGCAAGAAATGAGGGTATTTGTAACCCCAATATATTCTTTGAATTCCCAGTGAGACAATGGCACTATATACCAGTAGCAAAAATTGTGGGTGCACGTAACCCCAATATATTCTTTGAATTACCAGTCAGAAACTGGCACTATATGGCAGTAGCAAGAAATGAGGGTATTTGTAACCCCAATATATTCTTTGAATTCCCAGTCAGACAATGGCACTATATACCAGTAGCAAGAAATGAGGGTATTTATAACCCCAATATATTCTTTGAAATCCCAGTCAGACAATGGCACTATATACCAGTAGCAAGAAATGAGGGTATTTATAACCCCAATATATTCTTTGAAATCCCAGTCAGACAATGGCACTATATACCAGTAGCAAGAAATGAGGGTATTTATAACCCCAATATATTCTTTGAATTACCAGTCAGAAACTGGCACTATATGGCAGTAGCAAGAAATGAGGGTATTTGTAACCCCAATATATTCTTTGAATTCCCAGTCAGACAATGGCACTATATACCAGTAGCAAGAAATGAGGGTATTTGTAACCCCAATATATTCTTTGAATTCCCAGTCAGACAATGGCACTATATACCAGTAGCAAGAAATGAGGGTATTTGTAACCCCAATATATTCTTTGAATTCCCAGTCAGACAATGGCACTATATACCAGTAGCAAAAATTGTGGGTGCACGTGACCCCAATATATTCTTTGAATTCCCAGTCAGAAACTGGCACTATATGGCAGTAGCAAGAAATGAGGGTATTTGTAACCCCAATATATTCTTTGAATTCCCAGTCAGACAATGGCACTATATACCAGTAGCAAGAAATGAGGGTATTTATAACCCCAATATATTCTTTGAATTCCCAGTCAGACAATGGCACTATATACCAGTAGCAAGAAATGAGGGTATTTGTAACCCCAATATATTCTTTGAATTCCCAGTCAGACAATGGCACTATATACCAGTAGCAAAAATTGTGGGTGCACGTAACCCCAATATATTCTTTGAATTACCAGTCAGAAACTGGCACTATATGGCAGTAGCAAGAAATGAGGGTATTTGTAACCCCAATATATTCTTTGAATTCCCAGTCAGACAATGGCACTATATACCAGTAGCAAGAAATGAGGGTATTTGTAACCCCAATATATTCTTTGAATTCCCAGTCAGACAATGGCACTATATACCAGTAGCAAAAATTGTGGGTGCACGTGACCCCAATATATTCTTTGAATTCCCAGTCAGAAACTGGCACTATATGGCAGTAGCAAGAAATTAGGGTATTTGTAACCCCAATATATTCTTTGAATTCCCAGTCAGACAATGGCACTATATACCAGTAGCAAGAAATTAGGGTATTTATAACCCCAATATATTCTTTGAATTCCCAGTCAGACAATGGCACTATATACCAGTAGCAAGAAATGAGGGTATTTGTAACCCCAATATATTCTTTGAATTCACAGTCAGACAATGGCACTATATACCAGTAGCAAAAATTGTGGGTGCACGTAACCCCAATATATTCTTTGAATTACCAGTCAGAAACTGGCACTATATGGCAGTAGCAAGAAATGAGGGTATTTGTAACCCCAATATATTCTTTGAATTCCCAGTTAGACAATGGCACTATATACCAGTAGCAAGAAATGAGGGTATTTATAACCCCAATATATTCTTTGAATTACCAGCCAGAAACTGGCACTATATGGCAGTAGCAAGAAATGAGGGTATTTATAACCCCAATATATTCTTTGAATTCCCAGTCAGACACTGGCACTATATACCAGTAGCAAGAAATGAGGGTATTTGTAACCCCAATATATTCTTTGAATTCCCAGTCAGACAATGGCACTATATACCAGTAGCAAGAAATGAGGGTATTTGTAACCCCAATATATTCTTTGAATTCCCAGTCAGACAATGGCACTATATACCAGTAGCAAGAAATGAGGGTATTTGTAACCCCAATATATTCTTTGAATTCCCAGTGAAACAATGGCACTATATACCAGTAGCAAAAATTGTGGGTGCACGTAACCCCAATATATTCTTTGAATTACCAGTCAGAAACTGGCACTATATGGCAATAGCAAGAAATGAGGGTATTTGTAACCCCAATATATTCTTTGAATTCCCAGTCAGACAATGGCACTATATACCAGTAGCAAGAAATGAGGGTATTTATAACCCCAATATATTCTTTGAATTACCAGTCAGAAACTGGCACTATATGGCAGTAGCAAGAAATGAGGGTATTTTTAACCCCAATATATTCTTTGAATTCCCAGTCAGACAATGGAACTATATACCAGTAGCAAGAAATGAGGGTATTTATAACCCCAATATATTCTTTGAATTCCCAGTCAGACAATGGCACTATATACCAGTAGCAAGAAATGAGGGTATTTGTAACCCCAATATATTCTTTGAATTCCCAGTGAGACAATGGCACTATATACCAGTAGCAACAATTGTGGGTGCACGTAACCCCAATATATTCTTTGAATTACCAGTCAGAAACTGGCACTATATGGCAGTAGCAAGAAATGAGGGTATTTGTAACCCCAATATATTCTTTGAATTCCCAGTCAGACAATGGCACTATATACCAGTAGCAAGAAATGAGGGTATTTATAACCCCAATATATTCTTTGAATTACCAGTCAGAAACTGGCACTATATGGCAGTAGCAAGAAATGAGGGTATTTTTAACCCCAATATATTCTTTGAATTCCCAGTCAGACAATGGCACTATATACCAGTAGCAAGAAATGAGGGTATTTATAACCCCAATATATTCTTTGAATTCCCAGTCAGACAATGGCACTATATACCAGTAGCAAGAAATGAGGGTATTTGTAACCCCAATATATTCTTTGAATTCCCAGTGAGACAATGGCACTATATACCAGTAGCAAAAATTGTGGGTGCACGTAACCCCAATATATTCTTTGAATTACCAGTCAGAAACTGGCACTATATGGCAGTAGCAAGAAATGAGGGTATTTGTAACCCCAATATATTCTTTGAATTCCCAGTGAGACAATGGCACTATATACCAGTAGCAAAAATTGTGGGTGCACGTAACCCCAATATATTCTTTGAATTACCAGTCAGAAACTGGCACTATATGGCAGTAGCAAGAAATGAGGGTATTTGTAACCCCAATATATTCTTTGAATTCCCAGTCAGACAATGGCACTATATACCAGTAGCAAGAAATGAGGGTATTTATAACCCCAATATATTCTTTGAATTCCCAGTCAGACAATGGCACTATATACCAGTAGCAAGAAATGAGGGTATTTATAACCCCAATATATTCTTTGAATTACCAGTCAGAAACTGGCACTATATGGCAGTAGCAAGAAATGAGGGTATTTGTAACCCCAATATATTCTTTGAATTCCTAGTCAGAAACTGGCACTATATGGCAGTAGCAAGAAATGAGGGTATTTGTAACCCCAATATATTCTTTGAATTCCCAGTCAGACAATGGCACTATATACCAGTAGCAAAAATTGTGGGTGCACGTAACCCCAATATATTCTTTGAATTCCCAGTCAGACAATGGCACTATATGGCAGTAGCAAAAATAGTGGGTGTATATAGCCCCAATTCTATTGCTAGGGGACTTGCAGTGTATTTCTGGGGTGAAGGTGGGGGGGGCACACCGTTGGAACGGGTATCGGGGGTATATATCGGGTATACGGGAATACACTGACAGTGTATTCCATTCAGGATCCTGGGAAAGCTGGGTTGCGGCGATTGAGCCCGTCAGTGCCACGTTACACTGACAAGCTTCTCCCTGGAATTTAGCTCTTATAAGAACTGTTGGTTGTCTTCTCCTTCCTATCCTAGCCTGTCCCTGCCTACCCAGAATCTAAGCCCTAGCTAACTGGACGGAAACCTCCGTCCCCGGTGAATTGCAAGCTCAGAATGACGCGAAGCTGGGCGTCGCTGTTCTTTTAAATTAGAGGTCACATGTTTTCGGCAGCCAATGGGTTTTGCCTACTTTTTTCAACGTCACCGGTGTCGTAGTTCCTGTCCCACCTACCCTGCGCTGTTATTGGAGCAAAAAAGGCGCCAGGGAAGGTGGGAGGGGAATCGAGTAATGGCGCACTTTACCACGCGGTGTTCGATTCGATTCGAACATGCCGAACAGCCTAATATCCGATCGAACATGAGTTCGATAGAACACTGTTCGCTCATCTCTAATAATCAGTGATTCCTTGAACTGGAAACTCTTTCCCTTCTTGAAATTGTCTGAATTGAGCCATCATTTCAGATCATGTTTTGTGGCAGAGTCTAAGATTATTTTTGAATGCATCCTCTTCAGTGTCGTAACAAGTGTCTTGTGGGCCAGGGTGCAATCTTTTATCCAGTGACAAAACGATGACAAAAACATAAGAGAGTAGTGAAAGAGGGAGGTACTTAGACTATCAATTATTCTTATTAACTGAGAAAGAAAAGTGTAATTCTGCAAAGATTATTGTTACTAAGGTCGGGGCCCCACGTTGCAAACATGCAGTGTTTGCATGGTGGAAATGCTACAAATTACAGTGACTGCAAAATGGATGGTATTCTAGCTAATACCTTCGGAAACACTGGCATTTTCTGCATAGATATAATAGAAGCAGAGAGTCTGCAGAATTTTCTTGAAAAAAGAAAAAAAATTGAGGAAAAAACTTGATGCATTTATGACGCTGTTTTTGGCTACAGCTTGTTATGTAGCCTTAAAGAGGTTTTACAGGATATATTAATATTTTAACAATGAACCCCCTCCCCCTTTTCCTCCCCCCCCCCAACTTTCTAAATAACATTTATTATAAAAAAATGTTTTAGTTTTACTGGCTAATCCCATCTACACGTTTCAGAAAAAATATTCAGCGGAAAAACTGTGATTTTAAATTTGCAACCTGTGGATTATACCTATGCAAATTATGCAAACATGTTCCATATAGGTATAACAGGAACACAAAATCCAAAGGCTATCCTTTTTTCTGAAAAAAATAAAAACCCAAACACTGAGAAAAAAACTGTGATGCATTTCTGCCATGGTCTTTTTTGGGCCTTAGCCTTTGCTGTAAAAATGTAGCATTTTTGCCACTACAGACTATGCAAAGTACCTACAAAGTGAATTGCATTTTGGCTAATCCCATCCCAGCGCCGCACCTCTTATGAGGCAACCTGAAGCGACCGCTTCAGGCGGCGCTATGCCAGGGCCCCGGGGGGGGCAGCAATTTTGCTGACCTAAGCCAATCGAGGACAAGCTTTCCTGGACTGGTTTAGCGTCACCGTCTCGGCAGCCCGGCACGGGAAGTGAGCGGTGGATTGAGGAGGCCCTGTGGACACAGCGCTGCTCCAGCGGCCTCCCCTCATGCTTAGCAGAGAGCAGGTCCTCTCCCTGCCTGCTCTCTGCCTGCTAACGCTGCCCTGTCCGCCCCACCCCCTGCGCTTCACCCGCCCCCTCCGCTCCGCCCCCTCCTCCTGGGGGGAGGGGCGGCTTTCTGTCGTCCACCTCAGGCGGCAATAAAGCTAGGTTCACCCCTGTCCCATCCACACATTGCAGAAAAAAACCTGCAGCGGAAAATCTGTGACTTCAAAAACTTAGCGTTTCTGAAAATTGCAGCATGTCATTTATACCTGCAGAAACACAGGCATTTTCCTATAGATTTAATATGGGCAGAAAGTCCACAGAGAAAAACTCAGTGAAAATGCAATAGAAAACGGAGCTGAAAAAATTGGCACCAATTTTTGGTATCTATAACTTATTGATAATTTTTCAATGCTATTTTTTTTGCGGAGGGGGGGGCTGAGTCAGGTGACCAAAACACATTAATTTGCGCATTGGGGTATTGCTATGTTTTTACAGCATTCACTGTATGGGATAAATAATGCTGTTTTTGGATAGTGCAGACTTCTGCGTAAAGAGGATCTCTAATATGCTTGTTTATTTTATTTTGTTTATATTAATATTTTTTTTTTTATTAAAAGTTATTTTTTTTTCATTTTGTTACTTTTTTTCTTGTTCCACAAGGGAACTTGAACCAGGGATCTGCTTTTTCCCCATTGCAATGTACTGCAATACATGGTATTGCAGTACATCACACATATGCTCCCTACCGTGCTTCCCCGAAAGTAGGACACCCCCGAAAGTAAGGCATGCGGGGATTTCTGTTGAATTGCCTAATATAAGGCACCCCCGAAAATAAGACATGCCTGGCAGTGGTGGGCGGGGCTTAGCGGGGATTCGGGGGGCGGGACTTAGCGGAGCTTTCATGGGTGGGGCTTAGCGTTCCCCACTTCACTGACACAGCAGCCGTGCTCTGTGTTCCATGTGCACAGCAATGTGCACAGAGCACAGCTGCTGTGTCAGTGAAGTGGGGAACGCTAAGCCCAGCCCACGAAAGCTCTGATAAGCCCCAAAGCATCGCTAAGCCCCGCCCACCACTGCCGGGACGAACAGCAGCACCAGCGCTGCTAGGAAGATGGGAAAGGTAAGTATGATACTTTCTCCCCCTCCCCTCCCCTACACTACCTACAACCGGCAGTCAAGCTGACGCTCCACTAAGGAAGTGCTGGCATGACTGCCGGTTGTAATAAGGCACCCCCCGAAAATAAGACAGGTCCTATATTTAGGGCGCCCATTTAATATAAGACACTGTCTTATTTTCAGGGAAACACGGTATGTGTGATAGGGGAAGGCAGTCAGAAGGCCATTTCTTTGACCCACAATTTCATGGGATCCCATTGGTGGTGGGGGGTGCTCTTGCCCCTGAACCATGTGGATTCCATGATTGCTATTGATCATGGCATCTGATGAGTTAAACTGCCAGAGTTTTAGTAATACAGCCAAGACATGGAAGTAATCCTGTAGGCATAGCTCCTGTTCCAATGGCAGTACAGTGCTGT
The DNA here is from genome assembly GCF_031893055.1 of Leptodactylus fuscus. NCBI lineage: Eukaryota > Metazoa > Chordata > Amphibia > Anura > Leptodactylidae > Leptodactylus > Leptodactylus fuscus. The sequence goes on from NC_134267.1 coordinate 80,806,450, forward strand.
ACTATTACAGTGCTTAGTGTTAAGTATACGCTTCACATTACATAATAGTACAGCGTGGAGCAAGAAAGAGATATGCATATAACAACAAAATGTTAGGGAATGGTATTTTATAAATTGTAGAGTGAATTATCCGCATTGAATCAATTGTCCACTCAACAATGACACAAGTTTTAACTGCTGGGTAGCATAATGCAATGCCACTATTCATTAACTAGATTGAAACTGTCCCTAATTATTAATTACTAGCGATGAGCGAACAGTAAAATATTCGATATTCGTTTCGAATAGCCGCTCAATATTCGACTATTCGAACGAATATCAAACCCCATTATAGCATACAAAGGCTACGCGTTTCGGGACTGTGTCCCTTCCTCATGGCATGCCATGACACAATCCCGAAACACATAGCCTTTGTATGCTGATTCCCTAGTCAATATGTGACTTTTTTTAAATTTGGGAATGAAATAAAAGTTAAATTTTATTGCACCGTACATGTTTGGATCTTTTGGATATTGGAACCACAGTTGAAGCTGGAATTATACTACAGTTATGCCTACCATTCAGCCTTGAAATCCTAAAAGGTTTCCCTGCTTCCTGGATTTGGTTCTCTGATTATGGACGTTGATATGGTGAGCTGGATAACTATGTAAATGTCGATCACAGCAGTTTCCATTGTGGTCCGATCTCAGATGTAGCAGTGCTGACACAGCACTGCTGCACGGAGAAGCAGCAGAGCTCAGCGCGCACACAGAGATGTAGCAGAGCTGAGTGTGCAGCATGGTTCAGCGCACACTCAGCTCAGCTGCATCTGATGTAGCAGTGCTGAGTGTGCGTTGAACCATGCTGCACACTCAGCTCAGCGGCATCTGAAGTAGCAGTGCTGAGTGTGCGTTGAATCATGTTGCACACTCAGCTCAACTGCATCTGATGTAGCAGTGCTGAGTGTGCTTTGAACCATGCTGCACACTCAGCTCTACTGCATCTCTGTGTGTACAGAGCTCTGCCACTTCTGTGTGTAGCAGTGCTGTGTCAGCACTGCTACATCTGAGATTGGACCACAATGCAAACTGCTGTGGACGGATCTTAGACTCCGCCTCCTCTGGTAGAACCAGCATTGATTGGCCGAATGCTGTACACTGGCCAATCAATGTTGGTCAGTGCATTCCTATGGGAAAAAGTCAGCTCGCGCATATCGGAGGCTGACAGGGATCCCGACCAGATAGAGCCCCAAAGAGCTGGGTGAGTAACATTCCCCCCTAAATAAAGATAATCCCTAGCTAACTCTGCCTGTAGATCTGTCCCTGTCTCAGTCACATAATTCACATTCTCAAATTAATTGAATGTTAAACTCACCATTCGTCTAAAGTGGAGGTCACCTGATTTTGGCCACCAATTCCTTTTTCTGATTTTTTTTTGATGCCTTCGTTGTCGTAGTTCCTGTCCCACCTCCCCTGCGCAGTTATTGGTACAAAAAACGTGACAGGGAAGGTGGGAGGGGATATGAATTTTTACTGCGTTTGCCTCGTGGTATTCGATTGTAATCAAATACCTCGAACGGCCTGATATTCGATCGATTATGTATTCGATCGAATGGTGTTCGCTCATCTCTGTTAATTACTATGCAAGATGTAAATAATACAATAATAGGATCAATCAGATTATTGAAAACGAGATTTCTCCAATCCAAAAAAAAAAAAAAACTGCCCCAAAGACGAAGGTAAATAGAGAAATGTTTAAACTCATGTCAGGTTTAGCTAAAGCAATAACTGTGTACACCCAATCAGGTTATATTAACATTTTCGCAGAAAATCAGACTTCCTGTTAAATATAATAACGTGCCTTTCAATGTGCATTCATGCAGCTATAAGCAAGAGTGGCACAATAAGTCAATCAACAATGCTGCAGGAACATATTAAGCCTGTAGTGATTTATTAGGTTATGGTAATCAGTGTGCATTGAAGCAAAAGATTAAATATTCTCGAGATTTTCAGATTAGTAGGAAAAATGTGCTTCTGTAATGACACATAGCTCATGCTGGTAGTAGCCTCGACCAAAAAAGATACAAAACAAATTTAATCAATGGGAAATCATAGCTCAGAACATTTCATAAACTTCAATATTTAATTTCTACTAAACCCTAAAAGCCTGAACAAAAAAAATGCAAGGATCAGTGAGGATTATATTGTACTAATTAGATTAATGTAACACATATAGCATTTAACTAAAATATGAACAGCCATTTGAAATTTATTGAATTCATACTGTGCACATATAGTCTATCTGTTAGCGGTGAATAATACACATTTGCTGCTTACAAGATAGTTGCTGTCCAGTTCTTTCCCTATATACACAGCCAATATTGATATTGATATTGATCAGATGCTTTCCTGAAGATTTGTTAGTGTGAATGGCTTAGTTACATCTTACTTTGTTGGCTAAGCTAAATATGCAATATTGCTTCATGAACATATGTTTGGGTATGTTCCTGGCAGGGGTGAACCATGGCTTTCTGCCGCCTGAAGCGGACGTCAGAAAGCCGCCCCTCCCCCCCCAGATGAGGGGGTGGGGCTGAATGGAAGGTGCGGGGCCGAGTGGAGGGGGCGGGACCGAGCGGAACGATCATCTTTAGCAGGCAGAGAGCAGACATGGAGAGGACCTGCTTTCTGCCTGAGCGTGAGGGGCGGCTGCTGGAGCAGCGCTGCTCCAGTGGCCTTCTCAATCCACCGCTCAGTGACGGTGACCCTAAGCCAGTCCAGCACAGCTTGTCCTGGACTGGCTTAGGTCAGTGGCCCTGGAATAGCGCCACCTGAAGCGGTCGCTTTAGGTCGCCTCATGGGAGGTGCGGCACTGGTTCCTGGTAATGTTACTCAAGTAACAAGGTTTATTTATTATTATTATATTTCTATTTATTATTACAGAAAAACTCTATGACAGATGACAATTTATTCTCCTATTGTAGAAAAATATGCTCAAAACCAAATAATGGTCTCAGGTGAATTTAACAAGGTCGATTCTGGCCTATGAATAAAAGATATATTTGTTACTTGAAAGAACGGACCATAAATTTCCTTCTAAAACCCTCTGAATTAAGACTCTCCCACTAGATATATCACACAGCATTCACGTTACCACACATCCTGTAACATATATGCAAATAGTCAGAATAGGCATGATTAATTTTAACTAGTGTGAGATATTATATTAACAATATCTTTCTAAAATATTCTACATGGTTAAAGGGGCTCTATCATTGGGAAAAGTCATTTTTAACTAAGCACATACTTGCATAGCCTTTAGAAAGTTTATTCCACATTCCACACTTTTGTATGTAAATCACTTCAGTAGTTTTTGAATGAGACCGTTTTTATTCATATGCTAATTAACCTCCAGCGAGCACTGGAAGTTCTCAGCGAGCACCCACTCTGCTTTGTGCTGTGTATGAGAGCAGGGAGATGAGTTATCATCAGCAGCAGCCTGTGCTTAACATATAGCACACAGTGTTCGATGAGACTTCCGGTGCTCACTGGAGTCTAATTAGCATATGAATAAAAACAGGTTCATTCAAAAACTACTAAGGCAAGTAGTAGAGTCAAATTTGGTCTGTTTTTTCCCATCGTCATTGAAGTTGCCTACATTACACTACCTCTGGAATTGAGTTTTTGTTGCTCTATAAAACATTTTAAAAAATCTGACCGTGCAATGTGTCTTCAAAGAAAGTGATGAATACCATCCGTTGCGCCATAGCCATATCTGCTACTGTCACTTCGACAGTACTCTGTTTATGCTTGCATTAAAGAGATAAAATGGTATTAGAGTTATATTTGCCCTCAGTGTGTCATGCACAACTTCTTAAGAATGAATGAACCAGTTCAGACTTGTACTAAGATTTTGGTCCAAACCGGAAATCCCAAAGGCAAACGATTTTGAAAAGTTGGTTCATCTCCTATGGATAGATTGGTTAATATTTTTTTTCATGAACTTTTTTTTTTTCTTTTTATAAAATGTGCATTTTGTTTGTTTTTTTTTATCTGCTCAGTAGGAGTGTAATATTACAGATTTGGCTATGACTTATTTCTATTTGGTTTGCAGCATATTCAGAAAGCCATTCTTATTTATCTGTATATTTACTGTGCAGAAATTTGTATCTTTACATAAAACCAGTGAATGGAATAAGTTATTAATAATGTGTTATTTTCCACTACTGACCCATATGCATGGCATGAAAAAAAATCAAATCAAAGTATAAGAGGTCAGTATAAATGGGCCTTTAAAGAAGATACCTTACATTCAGACTAAGTGTAACCTAAGGCAATGCAAATAGTATATACAGTCCTGATTATAACCATCATCTATTGAAGGAATCTACAGTGTATTCCTGTCGATATTACTGAATCAATAAGTCATTGTATTTTTATGACTTTGAACAAAACAACAAGAACATGTTTTTCCTCAGCTTGACTGGTTTCATCCTAATTTTGAATAGCCTTAACAACTTATTTCAAGTTGTCTTTAAATCATATTCTCAGAAGATCTCTCTAGTGTACAGTACAGCTTCACTGATAATTATAACAGATGGCTGTTTTAGAAAGATTGCTGTAGATCTAAAAATGGGCATTTGTGGTTGGAGACTGACTTTTTCCAATCTACAGTAATACATAAAGGTTTTCTGAATTAGTTTTGGTCTGTTGATATATTTTGTAAACATAATCTTACATATTACACTGCTCAAAAAAATATAGGGAACGCTCAAGTAACACATCCTAGATCTGAGTGAATGAAATACTCTAATATAATACTTGATTCTGCACAAAGCTGAATGTGATGACAACAAAATCACAAAAAAAAATCATCAATGGAAATCAAATTTATTAACCAATGGAGGCCTGGATTTGGAGTCACCCCAAAATTAAAGTGGAAAAACACAGTACAGGCTGATCCAACTTTGATGTAATGTCCTTAAAATATGTCAAAATGTGTGTGCGTGTGTGTGTGTGTGTGTGTGTGTGTGTGTGTGTGTGTGTGTGTGTGTGTGGCCTCCACGTGCCTGTATGACCTCCCTACAATGCATGGGCATGCTCCTGATGAGGTTACGGATGGTCTCCTGAGGGATCTCCTCCAAGATCTGGACTAAAGCATCTGCCAACTCCTGGACAGTCTGTGGTGCAATGTAATGTTGGTGTATGGAGCGAGACATGATGTCCCAGATGTGCTCAATTGGATTCAGGTCTGGGGAACGGGCGAGCCAGTCCATAGCATCAATGTCTTCATCTTGCAGGAACTGCTGACACACTTCAGCCACATGAGATCTGGCATTGTCCTGTATTAGGAGGAACCCAGGGCCAACCGCACCAGCATATGGTCTTATATGGATTAGCACAGGGATTGTTGGCTCCTCAGATAGACGAGCACTTTTTCTGGCACAGTTATGAAAGTCCACTCCAGCAAGTGTGGTGCAACCAGTTTTATTAGGATTTTTCAGGTAAAACAAAACAGAAGCAATACAAAATGAAATCCTAGCCATCTGGCTTCTACCTACAACAACAGGTATCTTAACTGAAGAGAGCTGGGCCTACTGCATAACTTCTCAAGCACAACAAACAGCAGTTGTTTACTCACAAGTAGTTTTCCAGGAGCAGAGAGAGCCTCTGTGTGCTGTCTGCCCTTTTAGGCCAGGTTCACACAGGGTCACTTGGTCCAGAAACTGAGGTGGAGGCCGCCTCAGTTTCCAGACCAAAAACAAGTAGCTGCGACTTGATGCCGATGCAGCGCACTCCGCTCCGGATTAGGCCCAATCAACGGGCCTAGTCAGGTGGAGAGAGTGTCTTCAGGTGAAGTGAATCCGCCTGAAGAATGAGCATGTCACTTCTTTTTTCCGGGAGCCAGAACAAACGGCTCCCAGAAAAAAGAACTGACTGTCTCCCATTGATTTCAATGGGAGCCATCTTTTTGGTCAGCATTTTAAGGCGAATTCGGCCTCAAAATCCTGACCAAAAAACTCCGTGTGAACTGAGCTTTATGCACACATCTCAGGATGCAATGAATTAACCCCACATATCTCAAAACCTGCAGTGGCTGAGTGGAATAGAGACACCCAATTCTCCCTACTCCAGCAGCCAGACATTTTACCAGGGTTTCGGTAAAACCCTCCAGCAGAGAACATAGCTTTCCTCAGCTGCATCTAGAACATGTATGACAGGAACCTGGGAGAAATATGTACTCCTTCTACCACTTTGCTCCTGGTTCTGTCACACCACATACAGCAATAAAGAATCCTTAATAGATTAAAGAAAATTCTTTAAGATTACTATCCAGATCTGAGAGTAACCGAATACGCATAAAACATATGTTCCAAGTGTAAAAATTTTTCATAAAAGGGGTTATTGAATGAACACACAGCTGATGCTATGTATAGGATCCATAGTTATCACATGATGATGTTCTCCATCTCCAAAAATCTTGTCGGCAGAAGGAAGAATGAAGTGCTCTAGAATTTCCTGGTAGATGACTGCACTGACTTTGCTCTTGATATAACACAGCAAATGTACACCAGCAGATGACATGGCTCCCCAAACCATCACTGATTGTGGAAACTTCACACTAGACCTCAAGCAGCTTGGATTGTATACAGCGGCCTCTCCACTCTTCCTGCAGACTCTGGTACTTTGATTTCCAAATGAAATGCAAAATTTACATTCATCTTAAAACACCTTTGACCACTGAGTAACAGACCATAACTTTCTGATGATATTCTAATTTATTGAGGTGTTGTAGTATGTTCAGCATAGTAGACAGAGATGATGGCACTTGCTGCAACATGTACAATGAGAAAATGTAAACTATTACATGGATTACAGGTATGCTATTGGAAAAGTTATTGATCCAATGATTTTGTACCAATTTGGAAATGTTGAGACTTCATTGAACCAGCAGGTGATCCAATAAAGCATGAAATAATGATTAGAAGTCTCTTTACAGCACTATAACTGCCTAAAAAGATAGTAGTTATATAGGTGCAGACTCGAGCCAGAAAAAAAAAGATTCCTGAAGCAATGCCAAGGCATAAAAGCTGTCCTCAAAGAATGTAAATTTCTATATACTTATATCAGGGGTGCCTACCTCAAAAGACGTGTCTCTACTGAGCACAATTCAGAGGCAAGGTACGAAAGAGGAGCAAAGAGAGTAGGAAAAGAAGGGAGAACTTTTTCTGTAACTTTTCTCTAATAAGCAAGGGAAGATCAGATTTCAAAGATGGGCTAGCTGTGAAGATCTAGAATCTTGGGTTGCACTACTGTAGTTACATCAGAAGTGCTATTTTGTACATTATTTTTTTTTTTGACTGATACAATATATAGAATTGGATGGCTGAAATGTTGATATTTTCTTATTTACAACAGGTAATGTTGCTTTAATTTGGTGACTACCACAATCAAGCAACTTCTTTTCTGACATATTTTTATGGAATATAGTCTCACTGACTTTTTTCCACGCAGATTCTGACACGAATTCCGCAGCAGAATCCATGTACAGCAACTCTGTGTGAGTGAACCCTAAGTTAGACTTTAGAAAACTATTTTATTTGCCACACCCATTTGCGCTAAAACAGAAGTGTTTTGTTTAGCAAAATAGAATTACGCCTTTAATCCAATAATATTTAACCATTATCCCTTTACTGGCTCCTGCACAGTATAGTTTTCCTTTTTAGGCCCCCTAGCATAATATTCCCTTTTTCATTTTGGCTCCCACACAGTATACTGTTCCCTTTTAGGCCCTACACAGTAATATGTCAGTCTTAGATTTGACTGAACCCAAAACCTTTGGGTCTTGTCATCCACAAAGCATTCCTACACTCTAGGGTCTTCTAGACCTTAGGCTATAATAAGGGGAGATCTGGAGGGTGAGGAAAATTAACAAACACTTATACTCCCTTTGTCACACCTCTCCTTCATGACATCTGGAGATACCTGATGTCGTCTTCAGGCTTCTGTCTGTCATCACGGGCCACTGGTTATCACAGGCCTCAGCGGTAACCTTGTGTATGTGAAGTCAGATGCAGGCTGTTAGAGGACTATAGAGGACGTCAGGGTATGGATATCTAGATATCCAGGAGAATTGAGTATAACTGTTTGTTGTTTTTACTCACATCCCCTGTACCACACAAGTTTGGCTGCTATCTATTAGATTATTCCAACAGGTAAAGGCCAATGTTTTACTCCCCAATCCCTGTACCTGGTCATTCCAGACTTCGCTTCTGCCTCCAAGGCTCGGACGCTGAATAATGCCACCCTCTGAAGGAAGAAGCAGATGTTAGAGTGGATAGGAGTGGCTTTCAGTATCAGCATCTACCTGTTTAAATAATGCAATAGGCAGCTGCCACACAATTTATACCAGGACACAACTCTTGGGGCTGGCGTGCCCATAAAGAGTGACACTAGACTTAGACAAATGCATACTCTCATGCTCTAACATTCACTTAGCTGCTTGCTTTAAATAGGCTTATTCCAAATAGGCTGCTCCTGCACAGCAAGTTTGTGTTCTAGTAGCAAACCCAGCATGTCAAATTGTCCACATGAGGATCTGCAGCAGAAAGTCAGCAGCACATGGTGAGTGATCACAGGAGGATAGCCACTACAAATTCTCCATTGGCTAATCCATTGTCATAAACAGTAGCAGCATTGTGAATGAAATGTATAGAAATCTTATTCACATGCTACATTTGAAAGATTGTAAAGATTGAAAGCTGTGGAGAATTGCAAAGAAATCTGAAGACAAGCGGCAGAAAAACTATCAGATGTTTGCCATGGAGTCCAAATTCTTCTGGGTGTTAGTACTTTGTGGCCCCTTCCTATGCATCGAGTTACTGATACTTCCGTTCCTGGCATTATGTGCAACAAGTGACCCATATCACAGTGAACACTTCTGCATAAATCTCTCACTCCAAAAGGCCTCCCTTCTCTTTGGCTCTCCATATATCACATAGTGATATAAAGTCAGCCTACTATAGTTATTTTGCATAATACAACATTTTGGTCCACGGTTAAAACTAAAAAATATTTACATACTGGAGAAAGACTAAGTATGTGTTTTACCTAAATATTTCATTGAGATACAATATAGATTTTATTTAGATAATTTTATCATAAAACAGAGCAGAATATACAGCGGTATATTTTGTATTTTTCCATGAACCACATTTTTACAAGGTTGTACACAAGGGACAAAGGGTTGAACAAGTACATATTTTTGTATTTTTTTCATTGTGAAAATAGATGTTGTACAAAGTACAGAAAAATGGAGAAAAAAGAAACCAAATTATCCCGTTTGCCTGGGTAATTACAGTATGATTGCACCTCTCTGCAGTTAGAAAGTAGTTAGCAAATCTATATTTTCCACTAGCTTGCTGAGATGTGATTACTGTAATCCTGAATAGGTGAGTTTTGCTTTTGAAGTCATGGTGGGAACCTGCTTTTATTCTTTACAATCTTCCAGAAGGTTTTTAAGTATCAAACTGAGGTGACAAAAATAATCAAAACAAAGTAACTATAGTAAAACAACAAGAAATTGTAAAGTAAATAATTCACGTTTACACATGTTAACAATTAATGACGTGTAATATATTACTAATATGCAAGTAATCAAACCTTTCATTTTTCTTTTTAACGTTTTTTTGTAACACACAAGTGTGCTATATGTCTGGATGCAGTTATTTTAAGGATACATTTTACGCTAGGTTCACACTAGCATTCGGGTTTCCATTCCTGAAACCCTATCTGCCTCCGCTATAATGGGTTTCGCCACGTTTTCCGCCCAATTACCACCTGAAATCGGTGGAGAGAAAGGTCCTGTTTGTAGGACTTTTCTCTCCACCTTTTTTAAGTGAAATGGGGGACGGAGTCCCTGAATGCAAGTGTAATCCTAGTGTTAGAATAACCAGTGGAGAATGTCTTGATGTGAAGTACAATTATCATTTAATATTTTATGAAATTACACAAGTCCACAAGTAATTCAGTTAATCTCATCCACACATTGCAGGAAAAAAGAGTTGCAGAAAAATACAGCATGTTAATTTTATCTGTGGAATAGTGAGCATTTACCCTGAGATTTGGAGTGCAGGATGTACTTTATGGGGGGGAGAGATGTGGGGTGCATGGTGTACTGTGAAGGAGAGATATGTGGGTTGCAGTGTGTACTGTGGGGGGAGAGATGTGGGGTGCAGGGTGTACTGTGGAGGGGAGATATGAAGGTTGCAGTGTGTACTGTGGGGGGAGAGATGTGGAGTTCAGATTGCATTTTGTTGGAGGAGAGATGTGGCGTGCAAGGTGTATTGTGGGGGTAAGGTGTGGGGTGCAGACTACTCTGTGGGGGGGGAGAAATGTACAGTGCAGGGTGTACCGTGTGTGAGGGAGAAATATGGGGTGCAGGGTGTACTGTGTGTGTGGGGGAGATGTGGGGTGCAGCGTGTACAGTGTGGGGAGGGGAGAGTTGTGGGGTGCAGAGTGTACTGTGTGGGGGGGAGATGTGGGAGATGTGAGGTGTACTGTGTGGGGAGGAGAGATGTGGGGTGTACTGTGTGGGGAGGAGAGATGTGGAGTGCATGGGTGTACTGTGTTGTGTGGAGATTTGGGGTACAGGGTGTACTGTGTGGGGTAGAAATGTGGGGTGCAGGGTGTACTGTGTGACTTGAATGGGTGTACTGTGGGGGGGAGATGTGCTTGATTTCTGAAGAACTATATTTTTAATGCCATTTTGTATATCTAATGTATTAATCAGGTTTTATTACATTTTTAGGAAGGAATGCAAAAAAATAAAAAGAAAGCATTTGGGGCAGCAGAGTTATACTCTTTTATTCTATGTGTTGGTATAAACATAGAAATACCAAATGAGCAAACTTTTTTTAACTAGTTTTTGGACCATCCATTGGCTATATACATCCCGGCAGATCACTTTTAACCCTGCAAGTATTAAGGGTGTAACAGGTGTAACTCATGCATCTGCAGAAGCGGGTAGTCAGCTTTTACAGCCAGAGCTCCTATAGTGAAGGCAAGGATGGTTTATTACCATCTCTGCCTTCCTGATCACTGTTTAGACAACTATGGCAGTTGCCATGATGCGGTTTCCCTCTGACCCAGTGGTCTCATGACCTGGTGTAATGGTGGTGAGCTGGGGAAAAGTAGATATAGCTTTTACTATAACCTCCTATTGCCTTAGAGGAGAGTTTGTGGAGCGGGAGGAGTGGTCCAGAGTCACATTAGCTGTGAAATTAAAAATCCCCGCACCAACTACTTAAGAAAATTGAGGTGTCCAAACACAGCGTACAGCTCATGGCAAAATGTCACCGGGAAGCATAGAAATTGACTAAGCATAATTGTTGACCATAAAGGTGACATTGAATAAAAATGCATCGCCCTTGAGGATTTACGGTCATAGTATCAATTTGAAGGGGGGCAAAATTTCTGACCAGAACTAATACTGCTCGTAGATTGATTGGCAGCATGACCAATAAGGGTGTAACAGGAATAGAAAAATTTAGGGAACAAGATGAGAGTGAAATGGGATTCCTGAATATAGAATATATCAGGTTGCAGTTTCACATATTGAAGAAACTCCCTACATCATTTATGAGGGAAATTAAATCCCCTTACATTATGTGAGACAATCTTACACATGGGAAGAACATAAGGAAATGTGAAACCTCTTGCAGTTAAAGTGGACTACATGGGTTAAGTAGCCATGGGAAATATGAAGCAGGGGACTGAAATGGCCAGAGACCAGATATGCAAGATAATAACAGGAGTCACTGTGGAGGGAATATAACGTTAAGACTAAGGCCTCATGTAGCGGGCTGCAGTTAGAAAGCACTGAGGGAAAAACTGCAGGGCAAATGCATTACAGTCTCTCCCACGGTGCTTTTTACAGAAAGTCCACAGAGGTTTCCTAAACACAGCATTTACGTCACATGGGACCCTGGCCTAACAGTACAAAACAATACCAACAAACTCCAAACAAGGGTGCAGACATCTAGAGGGGATGGTGTGCAACAAACCCTATAATGCACAAGGTGTAGGGGGACATGGGGACTGCTGCCACAGTCAACCGCTAGTGTAATAATAGTGAAAATGATAAATACCATAGACTTCGAAAGGAGGCAACTAATGATTCCAGAAACCACCCTAATAAATTAGTGCAAACATAAAACCAGTAGTACCAATATAGTGACCGTGGAAACTAAGTCCACAATAGATATTGTAAAGCTAATGCCTAAACCCTGAGGTTACAGAAATCACAGTATAAGTAATTAGTAATGTCCAAGCTAAAAAATCTGTAAATAAAACAATGCAATACTTATCAGGAGGGCCCAGGGGCCTCAGTAGGTAGTGGAGATCATGGAGGGTCTGGCAGCTGCTTGCATTTTGGTTACCAAGCATGCAGAAGTTAGGGGACCAATTGTATCAGGATCATCTACCTGGAGTCCTTCACACTGTAGAATGTGGAGACCTTACTGCAGAGAATGAATGATGTGATCTTTAGTGTTGAGGTTGTACATGCAATGTGAAAGAAGAAGCCACATCGGTAGCAGATCTGGGCTTTCTGTAGACAACAGTGACCATGTATATGGTTTTGCACCTACCTATCTAGGGTAGCCAGTGCCAGCTCAGTAAAGTGTTGAACAGATGACTCCTTGCCTGGGAGAGGCTTAAGGTTACGGGCTTCCAACAAAATTTGATCACAAAGCTCTATTTCCAAGTCCTCCAATTTCAGGTCCATAGCTTCAAATTTTTGGACATACTCAAGGCGAGTTTTATCTTCTTCCAGAGTGTCCACTACCTCATCCATTCTATCTTCCACCTCCGGTACTCTGGAGCCAAGGTCCCATACCTGTTTGTAAAAGTCAACTACTACCTTAGAGAGTTCAGTGGAAAACAGCTGTTTAATTTTGACGAAGAGAGTAGCTGAGTCCAAGTGTTAGGATCGGGTCTCGCAGGGTTCCATCATGGCGCACAGTGCCACCTGCAGGTCAATCCGACTCTTGCCCTCAGCCTCATGCAGTGAGGCGACTGGAGTCTAAGTGCCATTTCTCCCCAACTGAGCATGCTCGGACCTTTTGGAGCCGCTCACAGCCTAAGTGCCAGTTCTCCACGACTGAGCATGAGCGGTGAGGTCATGGCCACCGCCCCTATTGGGCGGGGACTTCCATTTAAAAAGAGTGAGTCGACGCCCGCCCGGCGCTCACACTTTATCTGAAATTACCAGTCCTAGTGACAGTAGTCCCAGGGAGAGTCTCCAGTGGTTAGGCAGGTTGCAGTATAGGGCGCTACTAGTTACACCAGTAAACCCTGAATGACTGACAGCTCTACACCAAGGCCTGGAGCAATAGACATTGTTCCAGCCTGTGGAGCTGCAGCAGGTGTGGTCCCCCAGTTAGCTGTGTTCGCCCTGTCTAACACTGTTGGAAGCTCCTAACTGTGTGCCGGAGATCTCCTAGCTACTGCAAGGACCTAGTTTTTTGCCCACTCCTAGCTGTGTGCAGGAGCACCCCTAGCTACTGTAGGGGATTATGTTTGTCGCTGACCTGGGGTGAGTGTTAACCCTGGGCAGCTGTCTTTTGTTTGTTTTTGCTTGTTCACATTGGGAGCTGCACTGCCATTCACTCAGTGAGTCTAACTGGTGAACTTGTGTTGCTCCCAATTCACACTGTGCTGTACTATTGCACACAGACATACAGCCGCCCATAGGGCCTGTAGACCTCGCTGCAGTGCCTTTGCAGCCCAAGAGGTTCTGCGGTTTCAAAATATTATTTTTGTATATATACCCAGAACCATAACAGAAGTGTGAGCCAAGGTCTTGCTGTCATGTCTGAACAGGTGCAGTTACAGCGCTACGTGCAGCAGTTGGAGGCGCGTCTGCTATCGCTGGAGCAGCGACCGCCACCTACTGAGGACGCCTCCCTCACTGCACAGGTGTTAGCGCAAGCCCTAGCACACACACCATCAGCTACAGGGCAAAACCTCCGTCTGGCTCTCCCCAATAAATTTTCTGGAGAGTCAAAGGAGTGTAGGGGGTTTATCAGCCAGTGTACCATCCACTTTGAAATACAATCTGCCGCATTCCCCACCGAAAAAAGCAAAGTGGGGTTTGTAATATCTCTCCTGGCTGGCCGAGCATTAGAATGGGCCACACCACTATGGGAGCGGGGCGATCCAGTCACCACTCGCGCCACATCTTTCTTGGGGTCCCTGAAAACTGCATTTGTGGGTCCACGGGTTACCTTTGACTCGTCCCTACAGCTACTTAATTTAAGCCAGGGACAGTCAGTGCATATGCAGTACAATTTAGGACACTGGCATCCGAAATTGACTGGCCGGATAAGGCTTTAGTACCAGTCTTTTGGAGAGGGTTGGCTTCCCACGTTAAAGATGCTTTGGCAACCCGTGAAGTCCCTTTAACCCTAGAGGCCCTAATCGCTCTGGCTACTCGCATTGATCTACGGCATGGTGCGCAAGAGCTGGAGATAGCGGCTAGCCGGCCCCGTACTCGATTGGCTCCCGTATTCAATTCCTCCAGTTCCTCTGCACTGCCTGTAGAGGACACACCTGAGCCAATGGACGTTTCTCGTGCCGGAGTTATTTCCCGGCGTCCAAAGCGAGATTACGTATGTTACTCCTGTCAGCTGCCAGGGCATCTCTCCCCCCACTGCCCTATGAAGCAGGAGAAGGCAGGGAAACATCAGTCGCTAGTATCCGTTGGTGGGGGATTGCTAGTCAGGTCTACACCACCCACCAAGCTAGTCTTCACTGTACACTTAGTGGAGGGTAACCGTACTATACCGGCCAGGGCATGCATAGACTCTGGAGCGGACGGGGTGTTTATTTCCGCCGAGTTTGCACGCAAGAAAGGCATCCCGTTAGTGTTTCTGCCACAACCCATGAAGGTGCAGCTCATAAATGGCGCCACCTTACCCGTGGAGATCACACAACAGACGGTACTACTAGCTATGACTTTTCCCTCCAACCACAAGGAGACCATGTCGTTTCTGTCTTTGCATAAGGGTACGGACGATCTCCTCCTGGGCCTCCCGTGGCTACGTCAACACTCGCCACAGATTAACTGGGCTAAGGGAGAGATAGCGTCCTGGAGTGACAACTGCCATCAGCACTGTCTGTCACAGGCGAAGGGGGTCACTCTCCAACCCATGACTTCTGACCCTATTGATGAAGTCACTGAGACAAAACGACCTATTATCCCTTCCCAGAGGGTTCCGGTGGTTTCGTCCCTCATCCAGGCAGGGGGGCCGCCTGATAAAATTTCTGTACCATCTGACAAGCGTCGGGAGATGCTTGCCTGGGCGCACTCCTCACGCATTGGGGGACACTTGAGTAGCAGGGGAACGCAGAAACTCCTGGGCAAGTCTTGTTTTTGGCCTGGAATGGCTCGTGATGCCAGGAGATTTGTGCGGGCATGTGCAACCTGCGCCCGTAATAGGCCCGTGACAAAGGATGGGGCCACGGCTAACGCTCACTGCCGTCCTGATCCCTCTCTTCAGCCCATGGTTTGGTCTGGGGTGCGCGCTAAAAACATTGACGCACCACACGTTGTTACGGCTTTTGAAGGGGGGGGGCGCTAGGAGGGGGGGTAATGTTAGGATCGGGTCTCGCAGGGTTCCATCATGGCGCACAGCGCCACCTGCAGGTCAATCCGACTCTTGCCCTCAGCCTCATGCAGTGAGGCGACTGGAGTCTAAGTGCCATTTCTCCCCAACTGAGCATGCTCGGACCTTTTGGAGCCGCTCACAGCCTAAGTGCCAGTTCTCCCCGACTGAGCATGAGCGGTGAGGTCATGGCCACCGCCCCTATTGGGCGGGGACTTCCATTTAAAAAGAGTGAGTCGACGCCCGCCCGGCGCTCACACTTTATCTGAAATTACCAGTCCTAGTGACAGTAGTCCCAGGGAGAGTCTCCAGTGGTTAGGCAGGTTGCAGTATAGGGCGCTACTAGTTACACCAGTAAACCCTGAATGACTGACAGCTCTACACCAAGGCCTGGAGCAATAGACATTGTTCCAGCCTGTGGAGCTGCAGCAGGTGTGGTCCCCCAGCTAGCTGTGCTCGCCCTGTCTAACACTGTTGGAAGCTCCTAACTGTGTGCCGGAGATCTCCTAGCTACTGCAAGGACCTAGGTTTTTGCCCACTCCTAGCTGTGTGCAGGAGCACCCCTAGCTACTGTAGGGGATTATGTTTGTCGATGACCTGGGGTGAGTGTTAACCCTGGGCAGCTGTCTTTTGTTTGTTTTTGCTTGTTCACATTGGGAGCTGCACTGCCATTCACTCAGTGAGTCTAACTGGTGAACTTGTGTTGCTCCCAATTCACACTGTGCTGTACTATTGCACACAGACATACAGCCGCCCATAGGGCCTGTGGACCTCGCTGCAGTGCCTTTGCAGCCCAAGAGGTTCTGCGGTTTCAAAATATTATTTTTGTATATATACCCAGAACCATAACACCAAGTCAGTTGCCTCAGCGATGGGTTCTTCAATGGAAGTAGCAAGGGAGGTAGTGCTACTATTAGGGCTCGTTCACACGGGCACAGAGGGGGCGAATTATGGTGCGGAATCCACATCATAATCCGCCCCCTCACAATGGTGGTCTATGGAGACCGCTAGTGATCTTTTTTCCGTGATTGGCATGTTGCTGCTCACAGAAAAAAGAAGCAAGCTGTCCTTTCTTCAGGACCAAAGTACACTATTCCATCCCCGTGTGAACTAGGCTTTAGGAGAGTCATCTCTTGTAAAGCCCATTGAGCAGGTGACCTGAACAGTTCAGATAGAGTGTTCAGAGAGGGCAGCAACTTCATCTCTAAATTTACAGGTTTTTGAGAGCGGGTAGCCATCTTAGAAGTCAATGGGTCTATGGTGAAAATGGGGATGCTGTAGCATTAACTGGACATAGCAGACAGACTGGAAATACACTGAGTGGCAGGCATAGGCACCACCATGAATATTAGCATATTGCAGATTTAGCAGGAAACAGAGCAGAAAAAATTCAAATCGAGTATAAAAGTAACTAATCCAAAACGGCAACCTACAGTGTAGCAACAGCACACAGTAGCCAGCATCAGGAAGGATTCAATATGCAGGAGAAGAGAGGCTGATGATAGCAGGCTTACAGATGCAGCCAGGCATGGAGAATCCACACTGGAAGATGGAATGGAGACACTCTACTTCTTATTAAACAGTCAACAGAGGCGTTGGCAGCTGAGGAGGATTTCAGCGGATCCAAGACCCGAGCACCAGGCAGGAAGATGCTGTGAGTATACTGTCAACAAACTGGTAATTCCAAAAGGGGTCTCAGGGGAACAACAGGGAGAGATGTCAGGCCAGACCTCTCCAATGCAGGTAAGAAGGTGGCCGCTCAATGTGTGGAAGTGGCTCGCTATAGCTGTTGGAGTGCAGGCAATGGAAGGCTTTCGGACTCAGGAGCAGGCAGACAATTGGGGAACCCAGGTTAGAACCCTAATATGCATCTAATTAGCTGGGTCTGTGCAGAGGTGATCCATGTTTATTTGAGTTTTTATTTTTTTTTTGGGAGGGGGGGATTAAAAAAAAAGTCTGCAAAATTGCAATTCGGGCATAATTCTCTTCTTTTTTTAATACCATGTACTGAACTGTAATAGGTTGCCCTTATTCTTTATCATTATGATTACAATGTTTTGCATGTTTTATTAATTAGAAAAATGTAATCATCGAATACTTTTTAATGAAATCAGCAATTTATATATTTTGTTTTGTGAGTGTGATGTTTTTGTAAATTTTTATTATACAACATTTTACCTTTTTCCTACTGGGGAACTTATAACTGCAATAATTTGATCTCTTGTATTGAATAATGTCATGGACTACTTAATATTCCAAAGCATTATAGCCTAAAATATTTCATGGATAAGCACCCTCTGGGCTAGTAGGCCGATATGGAAGACCCAGGAGCCTTGCTTAGACCCCTGGCAATGTTTCTGCACCTCACAGTCTTGCCACAGGAGGTCGATGCACTGAAAGTGTTAGTCCCATCATGCAGTTGAGCTTCTTACATTCTGACATCACTGACTATGGCAATGGATTAAACTGATGGACCAGAGCTAGATCCAGTATCAGCTATTATGGCAGGATCAGGGCTGTGTAATAGAGCTCTGATCCCATAGTGATCTCATGACTACTACCCATTTTGATGGCTACTATATTAAGCATGCAGGAACTAACAGCTGTTCTTTAAGAATATATATATATATATATATATATATATATATGTGTATATATATATATATATATATATATATATATATATATATATATATATATATATATATATGCATATCATCATCAAGATGGTAGACTGTTATAAAAAAAATTGCTAAAAAATAGAATAGGGCTAAAAATCCCTAAATCACACATTCAAAATCATTGAATTGTTAAGGTAAACAATGCTGTGACTGTTAATTTAGACCTTTTAAGAGTCATGGTAAACTTTGCTACTGTACATCTTGTAACATGCAAATAAACCTTTTGCTAGTAACAGCCTGGTGCTGTAATACTTAATTGATATTTTTTTGTTTTAAGCTTCCTCTGTCGTAAAATCTGAATATTTAATTTAAATGAGCCATAAAACATATCTCATTAGCGCTGATGAAATACAGAACATTCCAGAACATGATGGTAAATGCTGTTGAAACCCAATAAAAAAAATTTGAAGCAAATAATTTTTATTTTAATTCAGTTAGTGTTAGTAGTGTTAGACATTAAACCCCTTTTCTTTTAACTGGCTGTCAAAACAAGATTTAATTAATGTAATTCTAGCAAGAACGTAAGACTTTGACAATGCTAAATAATTATTCTCTTGTGTATTCCGGCTGCAATAAATAGAAGCATTCTATGTTTCAGATGGCATGCAAATTAAGTTCTACATAGCTGTCAGGGATTTCTTGTGTCCCCGAAGAATGGGTTATTGAAAATGAGTTAGTCTCAAGACTCATTTAGACAGAAATTGCAATGCTTGCTCTGATATACATTTTGGTATTTTTCTATTCACAAGAGGTCTGATTTAAACTTGTTTTATGTTTATCAAGCTGGTTAGAAAATAAAGAAATATATTTTAATAGAAATGGAGCTGTAGTCAATAGCCATATATACTGGGAAATATATGTGATGTGTAATCCTATAAATCACTGTCTTTTTGCCTGTAGTTTTGCACAGAACAGTTTTAATTTCCTCCACTTAATCTTTTTCAAGACTGATGCTTGAGACAATAGGTTGGTATAGTGTGCTAATGAATGCTTTGGCTTCTCACATAATTGCAATTATGAAACAATGATGCTTTAATAAAACATAAGGAACTCTTGATTAATAAGCTACTTCTACAGGCAGATACTCCTTTGAGTCCCATGGGTTCCTTGCAAGCAATTTGTAGTAATGAAGCTTATTTGCTCAGTGCCAGTGATTTTTTCCTGTAAATAAATGCATTGATTACCCAGGAGCAGTGGTCTCAATGTTGTTCTTTTTAGTTTTGTTTGTTTCAATCCCAGTAGTGGGAGCCTTGAATTCTGGAACCTCAATAGTGTTACCCAGGGATTCTAAAATATGATAATTTTAAATGAATTCTTTTTTTTTCCTGAACTGCTGAACGAAAACAAGGGCAGTCTGCTTGCTCGCTGATAAATATTTATGTAGTCCATGACAATATTCCTGTAAACTATAGATCAAAGTGAATTAACTCCTGTCAAGAAAATTTGATAGGTTGCATTATATCTACATTCTGTTTCACACTGTTTCCCTGTAGTGATACAAGAACCCAATTTGCACTACTGGTTCTCTATACAACATCCTTCAATTCTTGAGTGAATATGATTTTGACTTTGAAAAATTAGATGCATCTGAAAACATTTAGTAATTAAGCATTTCCAAGTGGTTTACATCATAGGAAAAGTAAAGTTAACACAAAGAAATTAAAGTTAGCAAAACATATCTAGAGTTAATGGAAAAAGTATAGTACCTCATATTTATATTCTAGAACTAATCATTATGGATATAGGAACATATATCCTAATTATTATACATTCTGAAAACATAGTATTCATTTAGTAAATAAATGGCAACTTGCAAAAAATCCCAAGAGGCTCATGCCGATTGCTCCATTTCAGGGGAAATGTCCTTCCCGAATCCAATCTGGCAGTCAGTATAAAAACCCTGGATCAACGTGTCCTTAAAATCTAGAGTTCATAACCCATAATATTGTTCTCATCCAGGCCCTCTTTGAACTTGCTTAATGAATCCACCATCACCACTTCCTGGGACAGAGAGTTTCATAGCCTCGCTGTTCTTACTGTGAAAAATCCCCTTCTATGTTTCTGATGAAACCTTCTCTCCTCCAGATGTAGAGGATGTCCCCTTGTCACTGTCACAGGCCTTAGAAAGTTCTTTGTATTGTCCCTTCATGTATTTGTACATTATTAGATCTCCCTATAAATGTCTTTTTTCTAAACTGAATAACCCCAAGTTTGTTAATCTCTCGTACTCAAGCCTACCCATTCCCCTAATCATTTTGGTTGCCCGTCTTTGCACTTTTTCAAGGTCACTTATATCTTTCTTGTATATTGGGGCCCAAAATTGCGCACAATATTCTAAGTGTGGCCGTACCAGTGATTTGTATAGAGGCATAACTATGTCCTTGTCATGAGAATCTAGACTTCTTTTGATGCATCCCATAATTTTATTCTATGCACCAATCCTGTGGAACAGACCCAGTCATTACTGAATCCTTAAATATTAGATTCAAGGGTCTATCTATGACCGTGCTTAATTCCCTCAAAACTCGGGGGTGTATTCCATCTGGACCAGGTGATTTGGAATGATATTGACCATGATTTCTACTCACATTTTATAGCACTTTTTGGATCAATTAGCCTAAGAAGCCACAGTGATGGGCCATATCCCTATTTACAATTTCTTACACTTTAGAAACTGTTACAAAATAATTAAAGCAAATTAACACTCCTATTATATCATCTGTTTTCCCACACTGTGCCTTCACCCCAGGTCTACTGCCCACCTTTTTTCACTGGTGGAAGAATAAGGGGTTGGATGCACTTAAGTAGTTCATGACAAGGAATAAGATTATGAAATACATGTCACACTTTCTCATAACTTTGGCTTTGTTTGCCTAAAATAGCTAAAAATTGGGTAGATACAGTCATGGCCATAAGTGTTGGCTTCCCTAAAAATTTTCCCACAAAACTCCAGAAATGGACCTGACAAAATTATTGGCACCTTTTCAAAATTGTGGGTAAATAACTGCTTTAAGTATGAGATGCTCATTCATACTCACCTGTGGCAAGTAACAGGTGTAGACAATATAAAAATCACACCTGAAACCTGACAAAAAAGGAGAGAAGTTGACTCAAACTTCATTATCCAAACATTATACATGTATGTCTGTGTATGCCACTCTAAGCATTGAGAACAGAAAGAGGATAAAAAAAACTGTCTGAGGACCAAAATTGTGAAAAAAAATATCTACAATCTCAAGGTTATAAGTCAATCTCCAGAGATCTTAATGACCCTATAGCTAATCTCCCTGGACATGGATGGAAGAGAAAAATTGATGAAAGGTTGCAACACAGTATAGTCCACACGGTGGATAAATAGTCCCAATCAAGTTCCAAAGAAATTCAAGCTATACTACAGGCTCAGTGTGCATCAGTGTCAGCGCAAACTATCCGTCGACATTTAAATAAAAAGAAACACTATGGCAGGAGACCCAGAAGGACCCCACTGCTGACACAGAGACACAAAAATCTAGACGGACATGAGAAAGCCAAAATCATTCTGGGAAAATGTCTTGTGGAACTTTGTTTCTAATTAAATTTGTTATACATTAGCATTTATTATTAGAGATGAGTGAACAGTAAAATATTCAATATTTGTTATTCGTTTCGAAGAGCCGCTCAATATTCGACTATTCGAACGAATATCGAACCCTATTATAGTCACAATTCGACTCAGGATGGACACCAAGTCCACTATGACACCTCAGGAAATGATGCCAACACCTCTGCATTGCAACTGGACAGCAGGGCAAGCATGCCTGGGGGCATCTAACAAGCCCAAGTCACTGTATTATGTCGGGATCCCTGTCAGCTTGCGATATGTGAGAGCTGACTTTTTCCCATAGGAATGCATTGACCAGCGTTGATTGGCCGAACGCCATACAGAGTACAGCATTCGGCCAATCAACGCTGGTTCTGCCGGAGGGTCATCTGTAAGTAGGCGGAGTCTAAGCCCAAGTCACAGTTTTACCCCACCGTCACAGCCTATCAATTACACACTTTCTACACTCAAAAATCCTCTATCAAAGTGGAAAAATACCTGGAAACCTTCTTTCTTCCCCAATTGGATGGACAGAAACCCAAATTTAAGCTAAAGAAACATTAACAAGCACCTCTTTAAATCACGTTACCCATGACAACCACAGATGGTATAGGCAATGGGAAATCCAACAGTACCCACCCTTGACCACCGACGCATCGACAAGCGCCTGCGGTCAGAGATGCTGCTTCTCTGTAATGACAGCCTGCGTGAATGTAGTGGAGTCTTGGCCCAGGGTGCAAACTGAGGTGGCCTATCTCCTCTCCCAGCCCAAAATTCATGGCAGCGGTTCTCTAAAAGCCTATTCCTGTGCTGCAACCTCGACCACAGCTATGAGCTGGAAATGCTGTAACACTGGCGTGGGGAGATGTCAGCAGGCTGTGCTGAAGCTCATCAGCTTGGGAGACAGACAGCACACTGCCTCTGAGGTGAAGGATGCCATCCTGGATGATATGGCAATATGGTTTTCCCCGCTGCACCTGGGCCCAGGCATGTTTGCGTATGTGATAATGGCCGGAACCTGGTAGCAGATCTGGAGCTTGCCAGACTCAAACATGGTCCGCACATGGCCCACGTTTTCAACTTGTTGGTGCAAAGGTTCTTTGAAACCTACACCATTGTGCCTGATATACTGGTCAAAGTGTGGCCATTTTCGTAAGTGAGAAGTAGCCTCTGCTAAGCTGAAAACATTCAGAGCACACTCCTGTCATCTTTGCACCATTGGCTAGAGGAGGAAGACGAGGGGGATGAAGTGACATTTCATGTCACTGTCCCACACAAGGCTTGAGGGTGAAGTTCAGTGCATCCCATTGCTTCAGCACGGATGGTGTGAAGGGTAGTGTAAAATGGAGGAAATGGAGGAAATGGAGACTGACCCTTACAGTTGGGGGCAGCGAAGTCATGCCATGCTTTTGGGGGGGTAGACCCTTAAAAATTGGATTGAGCTGATATAGCCTTATTAAATTGCTGTGACTCCCACTTAGCTTTGGAGGGTACAGCATTAAAAACAGGTTTGACCACAGATGGACTAAATGAACGACTGTGTCTCTCATTTAGCTTTGGGGGGGGGTACAACATTAAAAACAGGTTTGACCATACATGGCCTGACTGAACGGCTGTGTCTCCCACTTAGCTTTGGGGGGTACAGTATGTGGAAAACTGGATGTTGCATATATAGACTGACTGAATTGCTGTGTATACCACTTAGCTTTGGGGGGTACAGAATTAAAAACACGTTTGACCATACATGGACTGACTGAACGGCTATGTCTCCCACTTAGCTTTGGGGGATACAACATTAAAAACAGGTTTGACCATACATGGACTGACTGAACGGCTATGTCTCCCACTTAGCTTTGGGGGGTACAGAATTAAAAACAGGTTTTACCATACATGGACTGACTGAACGGCTATGTCTCCCACTTAGCTTTGGGGGGTACAGAATTAAAAACAGGTTTGACCATACATGGACTGACTGAACGGCTATGTCTCCCACTTAGCTTTGGGGGATACAACATTAAAAACAGGTTTGACCATACATGGACTGACTGAACGGCTATGTCTCCCACTTAGCTTTGGGGGGTACAGAATTAAAAACAGGTTTTACCATACATGGACTGACTGAACGGCTATGTCTCCCACTTAGCTTTGGGGGGTACAGAATTAAAAACAGGTTTGACCATACATGGCCTGACTGAACGGCTGTGTCTCCCACTTAGTTTTTGGGGGTAAAGCATGTGGAAAGCTGGATGTTGCGTATATAGACTGACTGAATTGCTGTGTATACCACTTAGCTTTGGGGGTACAGAATTAAAAACAGGTTTGACTACACATGGACTAAATGAACGGTTGTGTCTCCCACTTAGCTTTGGGGGTACAACATTGAAAAAAGGTGTGACCATACATGGCCTGACTGAACGGCTGTCTCCCACTTAGCTTTGGGGGGTACAGCATGTGGAAAGCTGGATGTTGCATATATAGACTTACTTAATTGCTGTTTATACCACTTAGCTTTGGGGGGTACAGCATTAAAAACACGTTTGACCATACATGGCCTGACTGATCGGCTGTGTCTCCCACTTAGCATTGGGGGGGTACAGTGATGGAAAGCTGGATGTTGCGTATATGGACTGAATGAATTGCTGTGTATACCACTTTGCTTTGGGGGTACAGCATTAAAAACAGGTTTGACCATACATGGCTTGACTGAACAGCTGTCTCCCGCTTAGCATTGGGGGGTACAGTGGAGGAAAGCTGGATGTTGCGTATATGGACTGAATGAATTGCTGTGTATACCAGTTAGCTTTGGGGGGTACAGCATTAAAAACAGGTTTGACCATACATGGCCTGACTGAATTTCTGTGTCTCCCAGGTAGGTTTTGGGGGTACACACCATGGATATCTGGATTGAGCATACATAGCCTGACTGAATTTTTGTGTATTCCACTTAGGTTTTGGAGGTACACATCGTGGATATCTAGATTGAGCGTACATAGCCAGACCTAATTGCTCTGTATCACTGTTTTGGGGGGCACTGCCTGGAAAGCTGGGTTGAACATATATCGCTGGACTGAATTGCTCTGTATCCCTGTTAGGTGTTTGGGGGGACACCGCCTGCAAAGCTGGGTTGAGCATATATTTCTGGACTGAATTGCTCTGTATCCCTGTTAGGTGTCTGGGGGGGTCACTGCCTGGAAAGCTGGGTTGAGCGTATATCGTTGGACTGAATTGCTCTGTATCCCTGTTAGGTGTTTGGGGGGACACTGCCTGCAAAGCTGGGATGAGCGTGTATCACTGGACTGAATAGCTCTGTATCCCTGTTAGGTGTTTGGGGAGACACCGCCGGCAAAGTTGGATTGAGCGTATATCGCTGGACTGAATTGCTCTGTATCCCACTTTGGCATTTGGGGGGACACACTGTACAAAGCTGGATTGAGCGTCTATCGTCTCCTCTCCCTGCAGTATATAGCTCTGAAAAGAGTTGTTCTTCTTCTGTTTTTCCCTGCCTATCTGAAGCTAATTCCTATCTAGCCCTATCCTATCTAGAAAATGAAACAAAGATGGCGGCCGCAATTCTTATAAATCAGAGGTCACATGTTTTCGGCAGCCAATGGGTTTTTCCTATTTTTTTCAATGCCTCCGTTGTTGTAGTTCCTGTCCCACCTCCCCTGCACAGTTATTGGTGCAAAAAACGTGCCAGGGAAGGTGGGAGGGGATACAAATTTTTATTGCGTATGCCGCGTGGTATTCGATGGCAAACGAATACCTTGAAATGCCTGATATTCAATCGAATACTTATTCGATCGAACGGCGTTCGCTCATCTCTATTTAATTTTGAATAGATTTTATTGGACACATATAATGTAAATACAACTATCACATAGTTATTTGGATGTCCGTGTCTTTATTCCGTGTGTGGAATCTGGAGTGCTGTCCTTTTGCTTTTTAAGAATTCATAAAGTGTCACTTAAAAAAGAACTGGATACACACCAACTTTCAGGTAGTTATATAACATAAAGGAAACTAATAACTATAATGTAAATACACTTTTACATAAGCTGAGTGGTGAAAGGCATAATTTCACTTTCTGACTTGTACTGGTTTTACAAATGTAATGGAAATTACTTAATTACTGTATAAACTTTATAGCTCTCTGCTGTCTGGCACTTAACAGTTAACAGAAACTAGTTAGACTATTTCACACTTAATCTTCTGAGTTAAGTAAAAATACAATTTTCCTTATTAAATACATTATCATGTCCTTTAAAATACTGGATGAGCTGAGGGAATGATTAAATTGGAATACTAATAAGAACCAGGTCATGATAATACCCCATCAAATCTAGCAAAGCATGCATCTCTTTTATAGGCCAAACACTAATGAAAATATTTAATTGGACATGAGTACTAAATAAGAATTCCCGATGGATTAGAAAACTGCCAAGGTTATGACAACAATTAAACTAGAAATTTTTGAAACTTTACAGTTTATAATGATATCAGAACTGACTAAATATTCCAAAGAACCGTTCTATCTATCTATCTATCTATCTATCTATCTATCTATCTATCTATCTATCTATCTATCCATCCAGGTGTACACTAGAGATAGTAGAATAGTAGAATAGATAGTTACCCAAGGAAACCAGCTCACCCCATAGACTGTAATGGGGTACGCTGGGTTTCTGCCTGATTTCTGCCCGAAAAAAGCAGATTATTCTCTCTGTATTTTTAATGTGTAATGGGGAACAGAATCCCTGAGCGGAGACCGGGTGCAGGTATGAACCTAGCCTTAAAGGAATATTGTTGCAACTGTTTATTTACCTTATTAAACTTAATATATTTTGCTACATCTGTATTACTGTATTGTACGAGTGATTTTATTTGTAAGAACCAACTGTCCATTAACTTACCCATAAACATCATCAATTAACAAAATGTATTCCAATAAATTGCATGTAGCAATCCTGTAATTGTTGTTCTAGATATGATAGATAGCTTTCAAAACCCTTTACCAGTGAAATTAATTATTCTAGTGGGACTCACGTGGTCAGAAAGCAATGAAGAGTTTTTTGCTAACCATTTTTTGCAGAAGTGCTTGTTTTTTTTCTTCAATATTCTGTTTAATAATAATTAGAAATGAGCGAACACCGTTCGATTGAATAGGTATTCGATTGAATATCAGGCCGTTTGAGGT
Organism: Leptodactylus fuscus; assembly: GCF_031893055.1. Taxonomy (NCBI): domain Eukaryota; kingdom Metazoa; phylum Chordata; class Amphibia; order Anura; family Leptodactylidae; genus Leptodactylus; species Leptodactylus fuscus. The sequence goes on from NC_134267.1 coordinate 80,833,548, forward strand.
ATTTATTCCCAATTGAAAACCACGCTGCATATGCAGTAAAAATTTGTATCCCCTCCCACCTTCGCTGGCGCGTTTTTTCACGAATCCCTGTGCAGGGGAGGTGGGACAGGAACTACGACAACGGAGGCATTGAAAAAAAATTGAAAAACCCATTGGCTGCTGAAAACATGTGACCTCCCATTTATAAGAACGGCCGCCGCCATATTCGCCAGATTTGCGGTCAGAGATAGGGAGAGAAACATATCTGCTGAGGGCTAGATAGGCATTAGCTTCAGATAGGCAGGGAAAAACTGAAGAACAACAACAGCTCTTCTCAGAGCTATACACTGCAGGGACAGGAGTCCAGCTTTCCATGGAGGGTGGAAAACAGGGATACAGAACAGTTAATTCTTGCTATATATGTGCAAAACAGCTTTTGTTAGGGGTGTCCCCCCACAAAATAGCAGGAATCCACAGCAGTTACTTCTTGCTATATACGTTCCAACCAGTTTTTCTCAGGGGTCCCCCCAAAAAAAAAAAAATGAAAAAAATAGCAGGAATCCACAGCAGTTACTTCTTGCTTTATACGTGCAAAACAGCTTTTCTCAGGGGTGTCCCCCCAAAAAATAGCAGAAATCCACAGCACTTACATCTTCCTATATACATGCAAACCAGCTTTTGTTAGGGGTGTCCCCCCACAAAAATAGCAAGAATCCACAGCGGTTACTTCTTGCTATATACGTGAAAAACAGCTTTTAATAGGGTTGTGTCCCCCCCAAAAAAATAGCAGGAATCCACAGCAGTTACTTCTTGCTATATACGTAAAAAACTGCATTTGTTAGGGGTGTCTCCCAAAAAAAATATAGCAGGAATCCACAGCAGTTACTTCTTGCTATATACATAAAAAAACAGCTTTTATTAGGGGTTCCCCCCCCCCAAAAAAAAAAAAAATAGCAGGAATCCACAGCAGTTACTTCTTGCTATATACATGAAAAACAGCTGTTATTAGGGGTGTCCCCCCCCAAAAAAAATATCAGGAATCCACAGCAGTTACTTCTTGCTATAGATGTTTCAACCATCTTTTGATAGGTGTGTTCCCCCACAAAATTACAGGAATACAGAGTAGTTAGAACTGGCTATATACATGCAAACCAGCTTTTCTTAGGTGTGTCCCCACCACAAAATAGCAGGAATACAGAGCAGTTAGTTCTTGCTATATATGCATGCAAACAAGCTTTTCAGGCAGTTTGTAACCGCAAAACAGGGATACAGAGTAATTAGGTCCAGCTATGTACGCTCAATCCAGATATCCAGGGTGTGTACCCCCAAAACCTAGGTGGGAGACACCGAAATTCAGTCTGGCTATGTACACTCAATCCAGTTTTTTCATGGTGTGTACCCCCAAAACCTAGGTGGGAGAGACAGAAATTCAGTCAGGCTATGTCCGGTCAATCCAGTTTTTCATGGTGTGTAACCCCAAAACCTACCTGGGAGACACAGAAATTCAGTCAGGCTATGTACGCTGAATCCAATTTTTAAGGGTCTACCCTCCAAAGCTAAGTGGGAGACACAGCAATTCAATCAGGCTATATCAGCTCAATCCAATTTTTAAGGGTCTACCCCCTGAAGCTAAGTGGGAGACAGCCGTTCATTCAGTCAGGCCATGTATGGTCAAACCTGTTTTTAATGCTGTCCCCCCGAAGCTAAGTGGGAGACACAGCAATTCAGTCATGCTATATCAGCTCAATCCAATTTTTTGTTCAATCCAGTATTGTTTGCTCTCCATGATGTGAACTATGCCTTTGTCTATTGAAAAGCAACCCAACATGAAGTCAGTCATGTGTGCCAGTGTGTTACTTGGCATGACTTTGCTGCCCCCAACTGTAAGGGTCACTCTCCATTTCCTCCATTTTCCACTCCCCTTCACACCATCTGTGCTGAAGCAATGGGATGCACTGAACTTCACCCTCAAGCCTCGTGTGGGACAGTGACATGAAATGTCACTTCATCTCCCTCGTCTTCCTCCACCAGCCAATGGTGTGAAGATGACAGGAGTGTGCTCTGAATGTTTTCAGCCTAGCAGAGGCTATTTCTCACTTACGAAAATGGCCTCACTTTGACCAGTATATCAGGCACAATGGTGTAGGTTTCAAAGAACCTTTGCACCAACAAGTTGAAAATGTAGGCCATGTGTGAACCGTGTTTGAGTCTGGCAAGCTCCAGATCTGCTACCAGGTTCCGGCCATTATCACATACGCAAACATGCCTGGGGCCAGGTGCAGCGAGGAAAACCATATTGCCATATCATCCAGGGTGGCATCCCTCACCTCAGAGGCAGTATGCTGTCTGTCCCCCAAGCTGATGAGTTTCAGCACTGCCTTTTGACATCTCCCCATGCTAGTGGTACAGCGTTTCCAACTTGTAGATGGGGTCGAGGTTGCAGCGCAGGAGTAGGCTTTCAGAGAAACCCTGCCATGAATTTTGGGCTGGGAGAGGAGTTAGGCCACCCCAGTTTGCACCCTGGGCCCAGACTCCACTACATTCACCTGGCCTGTCATTACAGGGAAGCAGCATCCCTGACCGCAGGCGCTTGTCGATGCGTCGGTGGTCAAGTGGACCTTGCAGCAAAGCGCGGAGTCTGGGCCTGACTGATGTTATGGGACACGTGCAGGCGCAAGGCAGGGACAACACACCAAGAAAAGTAGTAAGGGCAAGGCCCAGCATAGGGAGGTGCCCCAACTGCCATCTGGTGACGGAAGGCCTGGGTATCCAAAAGCATAAACGGCAACATCTCCAGGGCCAACAGTTTTTAGGTGAGGCTGTTAAAGGCTTGGGTATGTGGGTGGCTTGCGCTGTACTTCTGCCTGCAATGAAACGCCTGGGAGCTGGGGAGTGGCTGCAAAGAGGCACATGATGGTGCAGGCCAAAAGGGCAGATGAGGGTGAACTCCCCAATGTGTCAGAGACAGATTTGTAGGTGTCCAGGCTGGTGTAAACAGTGGAAGAGGCAGTGTCAGAAACACCGGGCGACGATTGTCCTGCATTTGCTCTCTCCCACTGAGCCCAGGGCTTGCTTTCCAAATGACAGCACACGCAAGAGGTGGTAAGGTTGCTCTTTTCAGAGCCCCTACTCAGTTTAGACTTGCAAAGTGTGCAAACCGCACTAAATTTGTCATATAACTGGTGACACTAGGCACCTCAGTGGCGGAAGTTTGGCCAGGGGGGCCACTAGCCTCCTGTGTGACAATGAGATCATCTGCCACTTCGTCATCCTCTTCTTCCTCCATCAATATACGCTGTGAAGCGGTCAGGAGTGTGCACTGATTATTCTGCTGGAATGGTTCTGCTCCACTTCCTGACTTCTCAGCGTACAATGCATTATCCCTGATTGTGATGAGGGATTCTTGCATCACACACAGGAGCGGGATTGTTAAAATTAGTAATGCATCGTCAAAGATGACCCTCTTGGTGGACTCCTCAAAGACACAGAGAGATCTCGCATAAGTCTGGCAACATGGGCGAGTTTTACATGAGTGACTAGTACATGGAAAATCTTTGGCCTTGCTGCCTCTGGACATGCCTCTGCCTCTAGCTACCTTTTTTCCTGCTTAGCTCACCCCCACATCAGCCTGCCTTCATATTTACATATCATTTGTGCGTTTTTTTCCTCTCCTGTAGCAGAACAAAGTATGAGATTTTTAACTTATACCGGGGGTCGAGGATTGCAAAAATCCATTATTGTTTGCTCTCCATGATGTGAACTATGCCTTTATCTCTTGAAAAGCAATCTAACATGGAGTCAGCCATGTGTGTCAGTGTGTTACTTGGCATGATTTATAATGAGCTTCTAACCAGCACAGTTGGGGTAATCAGGGTGGATTGAGCCTCTAACCAGAAGAGTTTGGGGGCATTAGTGTGAATTGAACCTAGTAGGAGCAGAATTGTGCAACACTGATGGTGGAGGAGTATGAGGGAGAGGAAGAATTGTACAGGGTGAGCACACACATGAAACTTCATGTCAGGGTGCTTGACACTGCTGGACATGAAAATGATGGGTCTATCCAGTGGCTGTTCGTTTTTATCAGCGTCAGCCGGTCAGCACTGACAGTTGACAGCTGGCTGTGCCTATCCGTGATGATGCCACCGGCTGCGCTGAAGAAATTTTCTGATAGCACGCTGGCGTCAAGGCAGGAAAGGACCTCCAATGCGTATAGCGTAAGTTCGAGCCACAAATTGGAGATCCACTAAATGTAGGGCGCAAAGGGATCAGAGAGGACAGGGCTGGGGTCGGCCAGGTACTCCCGCAAATAGCGTCTATACTTGTCCCTCCTGGTGACACTAGGCACTTCAGTGGCGGTAGTTTGGCCAGGGGGTTCCATTAACATGTCCCAGACCTTGGAGAGTGTGCCTCTGGTGGGTGTGGACCGGATGGCAGTTGTTAGCCTGTCGGAGGAATTAGTCTGGCAACATGTTTTGCATGAGTGGCTAGTACACAGAAAATCTTTGGCCTTGCTGCCTCTGGACATGCCTCTGCCTCTAGCCACCTTTTTTGCTGCTATGCTTGCATCCACATCTACACTGCTTTTGCCCCTAGACATCACCCCAGTCCATGCCTCTGCCTGTGGCCGCCTTTTTTCCAGCTTAACTTGCCTCCACATCTACACTGCTTTCCCCACTATACATCACCTTTGTCCATTTAGGGTCGGTGGCCTCGTCATCCACCAAATCCTCTTCCAATTGCTCACTCTCCTCTTACTGCAAACCGCACATGAAAACACCATGCCCTGATGGCAGCTGTGTCTCATCATCATCACTGACGATGGAAAATGCTGGTTGCGGGTCCACAACCACAAAATCGCCAGGTGATGGTGGATGCTCCAGTGTATGGGCATCAGTACACACAAAGTCCTCTGGTAGCTCCTGAGATTCAGGAAGTGGTTTAACAGAGGGAGAGACAGTAAAAGGACCTGAAAAGAGATCCTGGAAGGGGGCAAGGGTGGGATGACTCTGTTGGGAAGATTGGGCATGTTGGGAGGAAGGAGGGGCAGACTCTTGGATTTGAACACGACTGCAGGTAATGGCTGACCGGCTGCTGGAAAAGCAGTTGGAAGCATTATCCGCTAGCCATTGTAACACCTGTTCCTGGTGCTCAGGCCTGGTCTGCGTTATACCCTGCACCCTGCTTAATGCAGCTGTCATTTCAGGAATTGTGATGAGCGCATGCTTATGTTTGTTGTCCAGTGGAAAGGATGGGATAGGATTTTACATAAGTTTGCCACCCATGGAAACTCATGGTGCAGAAACTGAGAGAGCTTACTTTGATGAACCCTTGGGTTTTGGAGATGGAACTCCATCAAAGGTCTCTGCAGCTCACACACCCTGCTCAACATACGGTATCTAGGGTTTCAGCATGTGGTGACCTCGCACAACAGCCGATGCTTCAGGCAGATGTAGGCGTTTCTGGAGTGTATTGAGGCTAACACCAGGTACTGTAGACTTGCCAAAGTGGGAGCACAAGCGCCGCACTTTAACCAGTAGCTTGTGTAAATTGGGGTAAGTTGTTAGAAACCGTTGCACCAATAATTTGAAAATGTGGGTCATGTGTGGACCATGTTTGAGTCTGGCAAGCTCCAGATCTGCTACAAGGTTCTGGCCATTATCACATACGCCAACCTGCACCTGGGCAAAAAACATTGCCATTTCATCCAGGATGGCATCCCTGACCTCGGAGGCAGTGTGCTGTCTGTCCCCCAAGCTGATGAGCTTCAGCACGGCCTGCTGACGTCTCCCCACGCCAGTGTTGCAGTGTTTCCAGCTCGTAGCTGGGGTCGATTTAACGGCGAAGGAGGAGGAGGGTGGTGTTTCAGCACTCCTGCCAGGAATATTGGGCAGGGAGACAAGGCAGGCTGCCACTAGTTTGCGACCCGGTCCCAGCCTCAACTACATTCAGCCAGTGTGCCGCGATTGAGATGCAACGTTCCTGGCCACATGCATTTGTCCACGCGTTGGTGGTCAAGTGGAACTTTGTGCAACTTAGCGCAGAACTTAGGGCCTGCCTGATGTTACAGGACACGTGTTGGTGCAAGGCTCAACTCATCCTAAGGGCCAAAGGAAGAACAAAAGGACGGCGCTCTCAGGTCCAAAGGAATTTATTCAAAAAGAAGATTGCAAAAACACTGCTGGTGAATTTTGTTCAGTTCCAAAGGACTCTGTGTTTAGATTTGTCTCAGTCGCAGCTCCAAAACATGCCTTTGAAGGCAAGGTTTCCTTTAATGGCTCCATCTCAGCAGGATGTTGATGGTGAAGCTTGGTTAAATCTGGTGTCAGAAGGGAAAGTGGTTTCTGATCTACATCTAAAGTACTGGAGCATGTTGTTTGTACTATTAACACCTTATCAGAACCCTGTAGAGGTAATGTAGAGTCCCACATTAGAGGACCATTACCGGTATTAGTAGTTGCAGCCAATTGTCCACCTTTGTGGTCCTCTAAATAAAAGTTACCCCCAGGACTTGATGCCAAAATATTATCAATTTCCCAATTAAAATCAAGATCAATGTCTGGGTCCTCAGTCCAATCCACTGCATCAATCCAACACAATGAGAGTGATGGTTCTGGAACCACCGTTTTAGGGGCTAAGAATTTTAAAGGGGCTAACACTCTGCTGGTGCAAGGCTGAGCTAAGTTAAAGGCCCTAAAACTCTGCTGATAAGAGGCTGAAGTCACCTAAAGGGCCTCAATCTCTGCTGGTAACTCAGCTTAAGGGCCTGTAACTTAATTTGGAAGGGCTCAGTTAAGGGCCAGTAAAGTGAATTTTTGAAGCTCTTACCACATCACACACACACACACACACACACAATGTCAGTTAAGGGTGGTTACTGTTGGATTTCCCATTGCCTATTCCAGGGGTGAACCAGCCACTTTCGCCGCCCGAGGCGAACTACAGAAAGCCGCCCCCCCCCTGCTGGGGGAGGGGGCGGATGGGGGGGGCATGGCTTAGCGGAGGGGGCGTGGCGACTCGAAGGGGGCGGGGCTTAGCGCCGTTCGCCGGCAGAGAGCAGGCCCGGAGACTGCCTGCACTCTGCCTGAGCGTGAGGGGAGGCTGCTGGAGCAGCGCTGCTCCAGTGGCCTCCCCAAACCACCGCTCGGTGCTAAGCCAGTCCAGGACAGCTTGTCCTGGACTGGCTTAGGTTAGCAAAAATGCCGCCCTCCCTGAGGCCCTGGCATAGCGCCGCCTGAAGCGCTCGCTTCAGGTCGCCTCATGGGAGGTGCGGCGCTGGCCTATTCCATATGTGGTTGTCATGGGCAACGTGATTTAAAGGGGTGCTTGTTAATGTTTCTTTAGCTTAAATTTGGGTTTCTGTCCATCCATTTGGGAAAGAAAGAAGGTTTCCAGGTATTTTCCCACTTTGATAGAGGTTTCTTTTAGTGTGGAAAGTGTGTAGTTGATAGGCTGTGATGGTGGGGTAAAACTGTGACTTGAGCTTGTTAGATGCCCCCAGATGTGCTTCCCCTGCTGTCCCAGTTGCATTCCAGAGGTGTTGTCGTCATTTGCTGAGGTGTCATAGAGGACTTGGTGACCCTCCTGAGTCGAATGGTGGGTTTCTCTGAAATGAAGCATTTTTCCCCATAGACTATAATAGGGTTCGATATTCGATTGAATAGTTGAATATTGAGTGGCTATTCGAAATGACTATCGAATATTTTACTGTTCGCTCATCTCTAATAATAATAAAAGAGTACAATACATCCATCCATATTAAGCTATTAAGCCCTGCCGCACTACCACACATGCTGCCACAGCTCACCTCTTAAGCAAACATGGTCCATCAAATTATTCCCTGCCACACATGTTGCCTATGCCCTGCCACACATGTTGTCACAGCTACCATCACTGCCACCAGTCATGACAGACATGACAGACATGTGTTGCAGTCTGGTATATCATATTACACCTTGACGAATTGCCACACATGTTGTCACAACTACCACCACTACTACTGTTCAGCCAACCCTGCAGATTGATCCACCATCACATTCCACTATTTGTGCCACAGTGTTGATAATATATATATATATATATATATAGATAGATAGATAGATAGATAGATAGATAGATAGATCACATCTGCTCCAATCATGGGATACTTTTTTTTTTTTTTTTTTTTAAAAACAATTCTTCATAACTTTTCAAATTGGCTCACAGACATAAATTTGTCTCCAAAATAACAATAAGCCAGTAGCACTTACAAGTCATTAAAACAGACTAATTTTTCCACCGAACCATTAGTTTTTACAATGTAACTAGTATGCTTATCTAAAAAACCATGGGCAAGCACCTCTTCTTCCAAAATATATTGTAATTTTTGGAGTATTTAAAATTTTAATATGCGTAAAAGCAAGTGTCAGTAAAGTGGATAGTTAAATTTGTTGTTTGAATCCATTTCTCACTGTTTCTCCATAGTCATTCATGTCGATCGGATCAGATTTCTAGGATCCTAAGATCCTTGCGAGTTTTCTACAATATGATTTAAGGTGAGATTTTTACTGAACCTGTTCAACCAAAAATGAATCTTGGTCAAAAGTAAATGAATCTTGAGAGGTTTGTCCCAAGATAGAACATGAACAAACCATGTCTGTTAAATTTAGTTTATATCTCTCAAAATATCCAAAAGGGGTGACCTCATGGGATTCCAGAGGAGTGTGAAAAACTCCTGCGTCTGTTTCTTGCTTTTGGTCATAGTATGTGTAACAACATGGGAAAAAAAACAACTTCATGGCACATTTTGTGTTCATGTCACAAAAAGGAGACTGGCACACAATAAAAAAAAAAACATGTGGTACTCCACCAAGAGGGCAGGAGTTTAGTAAAAGAGATGTGATCATATGATAATTAGCTAGTCCTCTCATAGTCCACTAATAGTTGGCAAGTATGATTATTTTAATATTAAACTAGGGGGTGGAATCTAAGGGATCTAACTGTAATTGAAAATACCCCTTGTGGGGTAAGAAGTATGCAAAGATTATCTGCAGGATGCATCCTGACAATTGTTTGCAACAGCTAATGGCTTGCAGATGATATTCTACAATGTGGCATCAAACGGTATCAAATAGTAAAGAAGAAAACAGTCATTCAAATATAAGACCAAGGTTGTATATGTAATACAGGAACACAAACATGAGTCAGGGTTGGCAGAGAACATAATGTATAGTCCGATAGCAGTCCAGGCTAATCCAAAATAGCAAAGTAATACCGAACAGGAATAAAGGAACCTTATTACTTATGCAAGGAAATGGAGGATGTAATTAATTAATTACTATGATTCTGTAAAATGTGATACGGCACACTTCACTTCTATATCAAAGAGAGATGAAGAGGAGAGTGTCCTATTAAAGATATGGATAGGGTATAGTAGGTAAGGTAGGGATATTAGCTTTAAGATATAGCTATACTTTACAAATAATAACAAATGACAATACTATGTAAATTGTTACCTGTAATATTTATTGAATACACAAGAAAGATCAATGTTATCAATGTTCAATGTTATTTTATTTAAAAATTTTACACTACATACTTTAGATTTTTTATCAAAATTTCAAAGAAGAAAAATATATTGACATATAGCTGTTCAAGTTGCACGATCCATGCTTCCGGACTTCAGAAAGCTGTAACCATATGTATCCCCATTCCAAGAGAGAAGATCTGCAACAATCTGTTTCCTTAAAATTTAACTTTTAATCCATTGTGTAAAATGCATACCGACAGAGCTATGACGCTATGGTCCCGAAACACGTCAGCAATAGCGGTATTGTCAGCGGTTTTTAAAACACTTTTTTTTTTTTTTTGACTTTGCACTTTTTGTGTCTATTGACTGATTTTAAACAATGGATTAAAAGTTAAATTTTAAAGACACAGTCGAGTGTTGCGGATCTTCTCTCTTGGAATGTGGATACATTAGATTTTTTATGACAAGGTTATGTTGTGCACATAAGCACAATGGGGCAGAAAAACTTACAAATATGGGGCCTCACGGTGGCTCAGTGGTTAGCACTGCAGCCTTGCAGCGCTGGAGTCCTGGTGTTCAAATCCCGCCAAGGGCAAAAAAACATCTGCAAGGAGTTTGTATGTTCTCCCCGTGTCGTGTTTGCATGGATTTCCATCCCATATTCCAAAAAAGACATACTGATAGGGAAAAAATGTACATTGTGAGCTCTATGTGGGACTCACAATCTACATTTTAAAAAAAAAAAAAAAAAAACTTACAAATTCTGGTGCAATTTGTGTTAAAAAAAAAAAAAAAAAAAAAAAGTGAACATGCTTTATACCTAATTACTATGTGTTTCAGGTGAGGTTTTCCACGTACCACAAATGTCATGATTTCGCAGCGTTTTACAGTACCTGCAAATTTGAAGGGATTCTGGCTAATCCCATTCACACATTACAGAATAAAAATATGCACCGGACAAGCTGCAATTTCAAAAACCATCATGTTTTTGTAATTCGCAGAATGTCAATTATTCCTACAGAAATTCTGGCGATTTCCATAGATATAATATATTGAAGCAGAAAGTCTGCAGAGGAAAACTCTGCATATTTTTTGTGAAAAGTGCTGCAAGAAAAACGATGATGCATTTCTGCGGTGGTTCTTTCCTCAGCTTCTTTTGGCAGCAACAGGCTACATGGGGCCATAGCCTTAGACAAATTTTTTTTATCGTTTGAATAATTTTATTACTTTTCAAAACAGTATACAAGAAAATCTAGAAACAGATGTAGAAAATAACCAGCAAGGATAAACTGTAAGTGGTTAAAGCACAACTCTGGAGCAGCAGAGCATAAAGAAAAATAACAAGGGGTTTACTAGAAGGTACAACAGGTAAAGGGAAGGGGGAGGTATGGGAGGAGTGGTAAGAGGTTGGAGGGTCAGAGCAAGGTCAGAGAGAAGGGATATTAGGGAAAGAGGATTGCAAAGTAGAGGAGTAATAGAAGGAATTCCAGAGGAGCCAAACCTGCTGGTGGGCCCTGTCATCTGGCCTAAGTTCGTAGACTAGGCTCTCCATACGTCTGATATACAAAAGTTGATTGTGCCAGTCCATGAGGTAGCTGACGTAGATTTCGGGGTGATTGATCTGGACACAACCAACATAACATAGACTCATTTCTAACATTTTGATGGGGCTTGTTGAGAAGAGGGGGGTTTAATATGCTAAGCAAACTTTTGAAAGTTGCTCTACTTATTACCCCATTGCAGAAACTAAGGCAACTAATAAGTTAAATTAGGCAGTATGAAAGTATACCAGAGTTTCAAACAGCATTAGATACTTAGAATCTAGTGCAGTTTAAAGCTGTCTAGGCTAACTTTGCACAGCTAGCTTCATATACAAAGCAAATTAGGTGGTCAGGTAAAGAACAATTACCAGAAGTGAAACTGAAAAGGATGTAATTACATTATGCCATAGAGAAGGAGAGGTGCATACATGAATCTCAAGTGAAGTATATGAAATACGTCAGCCCTAAATTAGAAAGTAATTAGACATGATTAAATGGAATCTAATGAACTTTTCAGCTTGCACATTCAGAATACACATAAAGTACATTAGATTTCTGTAACTTCTGTATATATGAACACAGTTGCTGGTTTGTAATAAACATCTTTGAAAGTAAACTGTAGCCATCTTAACCCCTTAGTGAACTTTGGCGTAGTACTACGTCATGGGCGCAAGGTAGTTCACGCACCACGAAGTAATACGTTGAAGTCCGAGTACAGCATTCGGCCAATCAACGCTGGTTCTGCCGGAGGCTCGTTTGTGAGGGGTGGAGTCTAAGATTGGACCAGAATGGAGACTGCTGTGGACCGATCTTAGACTCCACCTCCTCTGGCAGAACCAGCGTTGATTAACCGAATGCTGAACTCTGTATGGAATTCGGCCAATCAACGCTGGTCAATGCATTCCTATGCCGAGATGTAGCAGTGCTGGCTGTGCGCTCAGCTCGTCTATTCCGGAGATGAGCCAGGCTGAGCGCATGGCCAGCACTGCTACACCGGAGATGAAGCAGAGCTGGCCATGCGCTCAGCTTGGCTACTCCGGATATGCAGCCAAGCTGAGCGCAAGGCCAGCACTGCTACACCGAGGAACCGCTGAACCCTGCTGCACACTCAGCTCTGCTGCATCAGAGATGTAGCAGAGCTGAGTGTGCGCTGAACCCTGCTGCACACTCAGCTCTGCTGTATCAAAGATGCAGCAGAGCTGACTGTGCAGCAGGGTTCAGCGGTTTCTCCGGTGTAGCAGCGGAGGCTGCATATCTGGAGTAGTCGAGCTGAGCACACGGCCAGCACTGCTACATCTCGGCATAGGAATTCATTGGCCGAATGCCATACAGAGTACACTTTTAGGCCAGTCAACGCTGGTTCTGCCGGAGGAGATGGAGTCTAAGATTGGTCCACAGCAGTCTCCATTCTGGTCCGATCTTAGATTCCGCTTCCTCACAGACGAGCCTCCGGCAGAACCAGCGTTGATTGGCCGAATTCTGTAGTCTGTATGGCATTCGACCAATCAACGCTGGCTAATGCATTCCTATGGGAAAAAGTCAGCATATCGCAAGCTGACAGGGATCCCAACGTAATACAGTGACTTGGGCATGTTAGATGCCCACAGACATGCTTCCCCTGCTGTCCCAGTTGCATCCCAGGGTGTTTTCATAATTTCCTGGGGTGTCATAGTGGACTTGTTGACCTTCCTGAGTTGAATAGTGGTTTCCCCCTAAACGAGTATTTATTTCCCATAGGCTATAATGGGGTTTGATGCTCGATTGAACAGTTGAGTATTGAGCGACTTCTCGAATCGAACTTCGAACATTTCACTGTTCGCTAACATTACTCATATGTCCGATAATTCCACACTATATTATTGTTAATTGCCATATAGTTTTATTTCCTATTTTTTTTGTTTTGTTTTGGTGTGTGTGCTTTGTTTTATTTTTAGGTGAACTGAAGGTAACAGGTGTACCATTGCACTTCTGAGCAGTCTGAAAATTTCAGCTACCGATTACACCACACAACAAAAAAAACCTCTTTGTCTGCTACTGGGCAAAAACCTTTTGTCCTATACTAAATCGAGTGTGTGGATTCCAAATCCAATGTCAGAATTGTTGTAACACGTCAGGAAATTTTGCTATGCATAAGTATGCCTCAATGAATTAAGCACATGGAAAGCATTGAATAATTTTGAACAGAACGAGTTTTAATCCAACAATTTCCTGATCTACATCAAAGTTTTCATAGTAAACAGTGTATGCAAATGTAATGGAATAACAAAATTTCAAAAAGTCTTGTTTTTCAGATTAAAAGTCTTACTTGAGCAAGCCCAGGACTTTTAAAAGTGCCTCAGGCATCTGCTTTTGCGTTAGTGATTTTCCAGTTGCAAACACCAGCAGTAGTCCCACATCACGTTGGGATTCCAGCAGCCTTGATATCTGTTCTCCATTGTAGAAATATCTTTTTGGAACTGCTCTCCATGTTCACTTATGTGTCCCAAATTGGGTGGGAAAAAGTCATGATGGGAATGTAAGAAATGCATTTTCATTGACATTCATCAGCCAGTTGTTCATATGCTGTAAGCATGTTGTCTACTAATTCAGCAGAGTTATCAGCTCGTCTATTCCCAAGGAAGTTCTGCACTTCTAGGACAAATGCATCCCAAGCTGCAAGGTCCAGAGGGTTGAGTTTTGTTCTGAATGTGTCATCAGGGTGAGGAGGGGCGTCTATTGATTGTCCTCCTCAGGCAGCAGAGAGGCTAGGTTCACCACTGTATGCCAGATAGTGTATTCCACTGCTTAGGTAACTGATATTGTGTTCTCAATGGAGAATACCTTCCTATGCCATCAATGCCCTAAAAGACTGTCGCTGCCCTGTACTCTTACATGGTAAACAACACAGGCTGCTCCTTGCAATTTTCCCTGTGTCGAAAGAAGGTTGCCACCATTGACTCCTTGAGCGGCAATTAAGAGGAGGGGCAGTACATAGGAAATGTAGCGAGTAACAATTACACAAAAATTGTGGCTGTACTGAAGTTGGGTAAAATAACATAACATATGATATTGTGCAATGATTTGTAAAATGGTGACAGGAGGTGCTGCTTATGGCTTGGAAAGTGTCTGAGCATTTCAATAATTGTTATGTGACTAAACTTTCTAGATTTCCACCTTGAATATGCTGGACCATCTATATGAGCAACTTGAAGTAGTCAATGATTGATACATGCAGCAGACCACAGGGACAATCTGCTACTATTATTTAGAGATCAGGCAATGGAAACTTATCTTAACTTACCTTACCTTTCAGGAGGTCACTAATTTTGTAAGGTGGGATGACATCAGTCATGCAACAATGGATTGGGGAAGGACAACAGCTTCCACAGTTTGCTTACTGCTCTGGGACTGTTGGGGATCAGCACATATAATGAAAGGTGCGGGAAGAAAGGAGTTTTTGAGTTTTTGATTAGAGATTGGCAAACCGATTTGTTCCGAACCAGGTTTGACCAAAATATTCTAAATTGTTTGGTTTTTAAAGGAACTGAATAAATGACAATTTGTCTAAGTTGAACTAAAATTGACACCGCAACATTGCACAGTGAAAATATGGAAGACACAAATTTCTGTGAGTCACTGTAACATTCTGGCATCACCTGACTGTTTCTGAGCTGATAGTAAGTGGTAGGGGAACATCTTATAAGTCTGATGTCACACACAGTGTACTGGATGCTGTATTCAGGAACACAGGACACTTCAGCGATGATGGAAATAGGGGAGGGATATGTTATTCATCATTGCATAATCCAAAGCAATTACTTCAATTTCTTCGAAATATACAGCCTTGAGTGCAGTAACACTTGCAAAAGAGCTAAAGAATCTTAGACATAGAACAGTTTAGTCAGATTTAATCAATTACAGGTTGTTTGAGCCAGACTGCTCACATAGTAATATGGATAGATAGACAAAGGACAGTTTACCCTTTTATTGCCAACAATCTAATTTTATATCTGTGTTGACATAGAGTAGTTGGATCTGTCCACATAGTGTTATATTATTTTTACTGACAAAGTCAGTCCTGTTAGTGAAAAATCTTTTCTTAATTTTTTGTTAAATTTATACAAAGTGTTGTTCTAACAGCAAAACACTGGTTACATCCGTGCTAATCTGAAAAATCTCTGCTTCTTAAGGTTTTTTTTTCACTCACCCAATAAATAGTGTGACAAAGCCTGCTACTCTGAAAAAAGAGTACCCCACTATGGGGGCCACGGCAGGTGAGCACAAGTCTCAAGGCAGGTCCAAGATATTCGCTGCCAAGTTATTGGGGTTGTGACAGGCACATGATAGATAACAAATGTGTAAGGAGAATACAGATAACAATAAATGCCGGCTTCTGTTCAAACCCATAGTCAGTTTGAAAGAGTGATAGAATGGGTAGGAGTGTGTAATGAGAATAATAAGAGAGCAATCAAGGGCAGAAATCGTGAGACTAGCAACATAATCTAACTGAAAGAAGAGACAACACTCCAGTAGGGTAGAGGTCACCTGATGAGAGGCTCCCCAAGGAGGATGGTCTCTGTCTGTGACTATTTGAGGTCTGTGTCAGGATTACTGCAAACAGGGAGAGCGCAGGTCGCAAATGTTTTCAGTAATTCCCATAGTGGGGCAAGTTTCAGACAGGTCAAAGTTCGCCAGAGGTATAAAACAATAATTTCCCCCATTGGACACTTGGGACAGTCTTTTAGGGCATGGCCAGCATTGCCACAATAAACATATAAACCTCAGTGCTGGAGGTGTGCTGAGGAGTCCAGAAGGAACCATATTCGGTCTAGTGGACTTCAATGCTCAATTCATTCAATTTTTTGCCTCTAAACAGCACATTTGTGTCTTGCTGTGTCTTCTACCCCTCTCTCCTATATGTTCCTCTCACCATTCACTCTTCCATACCTTTAATAGCATATCTGTTTTATTTCTAGGGAGCTACATCTTCCATCTTCTGTTTATTAGATAATGTATACTTCTCTTGAAAATTTAATAAACCAGAATTTGAAAAAAAAAAAAAAAAAGTGATTATTAATGCTTGTCATACTTTTTAGCCATCTTAAAGGGATTCTACTATTAAAAATCTTTTTTTCTGTGGCTAACACGTCGGAATAGCCTTTAGAAAGCAATTGCGGCCTCGGAACTATGGCCACGCATGCGCAGTCGGCTCTACTAGTGTCAGAGCCGACAGAGGTGAAGCCGCCGAAGAAAGACAAAGAAAGAAGGGGAGGATGCAGCAGAAGATAGAGGCGGTGCAGGATCTTGTTCTCAGGCAGCGGTGGGGACGCCCTCATCGCATTTTCAGCGCTGGGGCCCGCCCCCATCGCTGCCAAAGAACTAATTTACATACCGTTAAAAACCGGTATTACTAATGAACGGCGCGTTGGAGATCCCATCTAAAGATAAGAGACGAATAGCCTTTCTAAAGGCTATTCCGACGTGTTAGCCACAGAAAAAAGATTTTTAATGGTAGAATCCCTTTAATATAAAAAAAATCTTTAACTTTAACTTGTTCATGCTTATGTTTAACTGTGAAACACAGTATACAGAACTTATGCTATTCTTACCAAATTGTAAATTTGGTAAATTAATTATAGATTAAATACTGTTTATTGACTACACAATCTTAAAGGTATTTGTTACTCATCAATAAAAATAAATGTCTATATTTCTATCTATTTAATAAATAAAAAGTCCCTGGAATGTTATACAGCTGTGTCTCTTGCTCTATCTTTCAAACTGAGCCCCTGAGGATCATATGTCAACAATGGCACCCATCAGCAGAATGAAGCAGAAAATATATTTCAGTGGATAAGATAACTGACAAGGTAGTGAGCTCATTTTGGCAGACAATTTAACTTTCAGACTAAGTCCCTTGGAAATATGAAAGGACACTGAAGAGTGACAGAAAGCAGGTAGGCAAGAAGATAGAGTCAAGTAAAACCCTCTGAAAATTTTCACTTGAAAATCAAATGCCATGAGCTGATTCATTCATACATATACATTTACTTTATGTTATTTTATTCTATTTTTATAACATTCCTCTATCAATCTATCCATCCAACTTTAGAAGAGCCCAGGTACTGGACCTGCTTGTACCTTTCTGCAGATCAGATCATTTACCAATAGAAAATATTTAGTGCTTTATGAAACAAAACATCCGAAACAAAGAAGACGCAGGACTTGAAGACCAGACAAAAATGGGACAATTGGTTTCCTCACTTCCTAGACACTTACAGAGTGTTGTAAAAAGAAAAGGGAATGCTATGCAATGGTAGACATGACCTTGTTCCAACTTTTTTGAGATGTGTTGCTGTCTTCTATTAAATCATGAAAATGAAATGGAAAAATGTCTAACTTTCAACTTTTGTTGTGTTCTATGTTCTATTGTGAATAAAATATGGTTATCTGAGATTTCCAAATCATTGCATTATTGTTTTCTTTACATTTTACACAATCTTTTTGGAACTGAGTTTGTAGATCCTACTACAAAGATAGTATAAAAAGGTCATATTATAAGATATGTATATACAGTCCTATGAAAAAGTTTGGGCACCCCTATTAATCTTAATCATTTTTAGTTCTAAATATTTTGGTGTTTATAACAGCCATTTCAGTTTGATATATCTAATAACTGATGGACACAGTAATATTTCAGGATTGAAATGAGGTTTATTGTACTAACAGAAAATGTGCAATATGCATTAAACCAAAATTTGACCGGTGCAAAAGTATGGGCACCTTAACAGAAAAGTGACATTAATATTTAGTAGATCCTCCTTTTGCAAAGATAACAGCCTCTAGTCGCTTCCTGTAGCTTTTAATCAGTTCCTGGATCCTGGATAAAGGTATTTTGGACAAACAATTCAAGTTCAGTTAAGTTAGATGGTCGCCGAGCATGGACAGCCCGCTTCAAATCATCCCACAGATGTTCAATGATATTCAGGTCTGGGGACTGGGATGGCCATTCCAGAACATTGTAATTGTTCCTCTGCATGAATGCCTGAGGATTTGGAGCGGTGTTTTGGATCATTGTCTTGCTGAAATATCCATCCCCGGCGTAACTTCAACTTCGTCACTGATTCTTGAACATTATTCTCAAGAATCTGCTGATACTGAGTGGAATCCATGCGACTCTCAACTTTAACAAGATTCCCGATGCCGGCATTGGCCACACAGCCCCAAAGCATGATGGAACCTCCACCAAATTTTACAGTGGGTAGCATGTGTTTTTCTTGGAATGCTGTTTCTTTTTGGACGCCATGCATAACGCCTTTTTTTATAACCAAACAACTCAATTTTTGTTTCCAAAATGAAGCTGCCTTGTCCAAATGTGCTTTTTCATACCTCAGGCAACTCTATTTGTGGCGTACGTGCAGAAACGGCTTCTTTCTCATCACTCTCCCATACAGCTTCTATTTGTGCAAAGTGCGCTGTATAGTTGACCGATGCACAGTGACACCATCTGCAGCAAGATGATGCTGCAGCTCTTTGGAGGTGGTCTGTGGATTGTCCTTGACTGTTCTCACCATTCTTCTTCTCTGCCTTTCTGATATTTTTCTTGGCCTGCCACTTCTGGGCTTAACAAGAACTGTCCCTGTGGTTTTCCACTTCCTTACTATGTTCCTCACAGTGGAAACTGACAGGTTAAATCTCTGAGACAACTTTTTGTATCCTTCCCCTGAACAACTATGTTGAACAATCTTTGTTTTCAGATCATTTGAGAGTTGTTTTGAGTAGCCCATGATGCCACTCTTCAGAGGAGATTCAAATAGGAGATCAACTTGCAATTGGCCACCTTAAATACCTTTTCTTATGATTGGATACATCTGGCTATGAAGTTCAAAGCTCACTGAGGTTACAAAACCAATTTTGTGCTTCAGTAAGTCAGTAAAAAGTAGTTAGGGGAATTCAAATCAATAAAATGATAAGGGTGCCCATACTTTTGCACCGGTCAAATTTTGGTTTAATGCATATTGCACATTTTCTGTTAGTACAATAAACCTCATTTCAATCCTGAAATATTACTGTGTCCATCAGTTATTAGATATATCAAACTGAAATGGCTGTTGCAAACACCAAAATATTTAGAACAAAAAATGATTAAGATTAATAGGGGTGCCCAAACTTTTTCATAGGACTGTATTTGCCTTTGCAAATGGGTGTTTTTCCATCAGGTTTTATTAGTCTTTGGAGGCTCTCACACATCTCGATTATTCTTGGGCTTCATTTTCATGTTTAGAAAAATGTTTTTGAGGAAATTGTGCAACTTTTGGACTAAAAGTATTATGATGCTCACTCTAATCTCAGATACCATGCAATGTGGCTGGTTTGATATTAGGTTCATGGTAAGAGATTCCCTTTAAGGACATGGCCCCATTTTTATATACATGGCAATAACTTTGAGACATTTGTAAAAATGTGGAAAAATGTGTAGTTTTCAAAATGTAAAATGCTCTATTATTAGACAGATATTCATATCACCAAAACTGCATTTTATCTATTATATCTCTGCTTTATATTGACATCCCCCTTTAAGGCTGTGACTGACATTTTCCAGATTTACAAGAAGATACCCATTCCTTAGTGACCATTTCTGTTCTAAAGGGGATTTTAAAGGCCTATATATGAGAAACGTCCCATAAATCACCCCATTTTCAAAACTGCACCCCTCAAAAACTTCAAAACTAAACTTTCAGAAGTTTGTTAACACTTTAAGCACTTCACAGTAATAAGTAGCTGAAATTTAGATATTACATCTTTTTTTAATAATACGTTCATTTAGCCCTGACATTTACACAGTCACAAAGGGTTAAAGGAGAAAATACTTCTCTGAATTTGTTATGAAGTTTCTCTCCACCACAGTAGCACACTGAGGGAAGGAGCCTCAGGAAGGAGCAGATTTTGCTGGCATAGACTTCAGGTGCCATGTCTTATATTTAGAACCCCTACCAATACAATGGAAACCCCCAATTTTAGAAACGACACCTCTCATGGAATTTATCAAGGGGTATAGTGAGCAATTTGACCCGACAGATGTTACACAGAATTTATTAATATTAGGATGTGAAAATAAAAAATTTCAAAGATTTCACTTTATCCCCAAATTTTTATTTTAAAATGGGGTTAAAGGAGAAAAACACCCCACATTTTGTTACACATTTTCTCCTTAACACGTCAATACTTCATATATGGTTGTAATCTGCTATATGGCTTTTGAAGGGCAGTTTTTACTGAAATAGACTTTGGGTGCCACGTCTTATTTGCAGAGCCCCTAAATTACTAGTACAATGGAAACCGCCAAAAATGACCCCATTTGGATACTATACACCCCTCATGGAATTTATCAGGTGGTATAATATGCATTTTGACCCAAGAGATGGTTTTCAAAATGCGCAAATAATAGTGCGAAATGAAAATTTAATTGTCCCCAGATATCTCCAACTTCAGCTGTCCAGTTATTATGCTCTTTCCTGATTTTGGAAATGTCCTACTTGTGAAGACAGAAGCTGAATTTGGACATCTACACTGCATTGGCAGGCATTGGCAGAGATCAAATAAATAATTTGAACCCAAAGTATGACCCCATTTTAGAAACAAGACCCTTCAAGAAATGTATCAAGGTATATTATTATCATTTTGAGATTGCTTCCCAGATATGATTGTGTCAACAGAAACACGTATTCCTAAAACATTTAAATGGGTTATTTCAGGTGCAAAAAATTGCATATGTGGGTGTAAACTACTGTTTGGGGACACAGCAGGGCTCAGAAAGGAAGGAGCAGTGCACGTTCTATATTTTGCAGTGTTGATTTCGAGGGGCTGTTTTTTAGATTCCATATTGTTTTATTCAGAGCCCCGAAGGTGCTAGTAAATTGAAATTTTCAAAAAATTGGTAACTTGGAGTAAACAATTTTGTTGTATGATATTGTATTTTTGTGTGCATTTTTTTGCATGTTGCATCCTTTGTACCATTATGCATTTACTTTCATATTTGCAATCTTATTTTTGTAATGTGTACTGGGGTATGGATGGGACCTCTACTATGTAATCTGTTTCTTTTATTGTTTTTAGTGCTAATATTGTTGTTTAATGTTTCTTATTATGCTTGAGTTTAAAATTCTTTTGGTATAATCATGTAGGTTTTTCTGATTACCCAAGCAGCAGTTTATGTCCACATGTATCCACAGAAAAAAAAAAGTTTTGTGACAGCACTCCAAAGTTATATCTGCTAATTATTTTATTAAAAATAGTCACATATGAATATGTATAATTCAGTCATCCATAATTGCCAGATTACAACGTTTCGGGATCAAATTCCTTCATCAGAAATAGGTCAAATGTTGAAGGATGCAGCAATATGATGTTTCTGAAAGCAGGGGATACACAGGCGGAACACGGGTAACATCCATGTGTCCCCCGTGCACCGCCCATACCTTTTCTGATTCTATGGAAGTCCAGGTTTATTGACTTCTACTATAGCATGGTCTATTGTGAACCTGCCTTTAGATTAGATATAATCTTTAATAAACAATGGTTTACTATTTAATACATAGCATACATTATCAAAACAAAGTTCATTTGGCAACATTTCTGGACTTTTCTTTAAGCAGACAAATGCTTTCCAATTCTATTTGGATGCCTACTTTAGTTTATTCCCTGAATAGTTAGGCAGACATGTTTCAGCTGCCGGTTTCAAATGTTTCTATAATATGTTAACATGCTGGTCCCTAGAAGCATATTGCTTGTTAGCTACATTGCCAGAATGCCATCTGGAAGGTAATATATAAATTCCAGATTGTTTTGGAAGCAGGTTTCCCTTTTTTGTATACTGTATGCCATAGATTTTCTGTAGAATGCATTGTATATTAAAGTGTGCTAGCAAATATGAAGGATATAATTTAACAGGAATTGCTTCTGAGTTAAAAAGAAAAAATGTATTTTATGTTGTTTCAATATTAGTATGCAAGTGGTGATAATGCTTGGGAAATAGAAATTGTGAAAATTCCTCTTTTTCTTTTACAGATGTATCAAGGTTTAACATTACATTGATAACATGCATCTTGTTACCGAAGACAACAAAGCCATTTAAATCTATTGAAAAAGCTGAGCTAACACCGTGTCACAGAGTAGTTATAGCTTTATTTATCAGATGATACAATGTGTAACCTTTATCTTTTTGTTTCACCCCTCAGGGCTCTTTCATAGACAATACTTTTTCAACTTTTATGAAAAGCTTGTAAAATACTATGAATTTCAAGTGGTTTTCTTTACTTTTGTATAAACATTTGTAATGGTGTAAATGCCACTGGTATACAGTATATATGTGTATATACAGTATATACTGGTATACAGTATATACGTGTCCCATAGAGGTGAGAAGCAAGCTGTATACGTTGCATCCGGTATATACAATAGTAGATACATGCTATATATATCCATCCTCCGTGTATACTTTGCACAAACTGATGTATACAAGTGTTTTTGTTCACTCATTCTACCTGTCCCATTGGGTGAAAAGATAGCTGCATACTGTCATCCGGTATACAGGTAGTCCTCGATTTACGACGTTGATCCGTTCTTACGCGGCGTTGTAAACTGAATTTCGACGTAAGTCGGAAACATACGTAACTGTACCATATGACGCCGCGTAGAAACGGATCAACATGATCTAGTGTACACCGGCTTGGACCCGAGGAAGACTGTACCATATACAGTACAGTACAATCTTCCTCAGTTCCGAGCTGCTGCACACTAAATCACGTACTGTACAGGGAGAGCTGGCAGCTTGTGTTTATGCAGGAGCTGACTTTTTCTCATAGGAATGCATTGGCCAGAGTTGATTGGCCAGTGTACAGCATTCGGCCAATCAACGCTGGTTCTGCCGGAGGCTCGTCTGTGAGGAGACAGAGTCTAATATCGGACCACAATGGAGACTGCTGTGGTCCGATCTTAGACTCCGCCTCCTCACAGATGAGCCTACGGCAGAACTAGCGTTGATTGGCCGAGGGCTGGCTAATCAACGCTGGCCAATGCATTCCTATGAGAACAAGTCAGCTCCCGCGTAAATGCAAGCCACCAGCACTCCCAACTAGCAAGGACCTACTTGCTCATCTCTAGTCGTAACCACAAAACGTCGTAACCTGGCTGAGACCATCGTAACCCGAGGACTACCTGTATACAGTAGTAGATAAATGCTCAATATATCTACCCTCCGTGTATACTTTAAACAAAAACACTTTTATACATCAGTTTGTGCACTCACTCATTCTACCTGTCCCATTGGGTGAGAAGAAACATGCATGCTTTCATTTGGTATATATGGCATTTATCTATTAACGTATATCTGCTGGTGCAAAGCTGAACTCACCCCAAGGGGCAAAAAATAAAACACTGCTGGTGCAAGGCTCATTTCACCCCAAGGGCAAAAATTAAAACACTGCTGGTGCAAGGCTCAACTCACCCCAAGGGCAAAAAATTAAAACACTGCTTATGCAAGGCTCAACTCACCCCAAGGGCCAAAAATTAAAACACTGCTGGTGCAAAGCTGAACTCACCCAAGGGGCAAAAAATTAAAACACTGCTGGTGCAAAGCTCAACTCATCCTAAGGGGTAGAAATTAAAACACTGCTGGTGAAACTAAACTCATCCCAAAGGGCAAAAATTTAAAATCTGCTGGTGCAAGGCTGAAATCACCCCAAGGGTCAAAAATTAAAACACTTCTGGTGCAAGGCTGAACTCACTTCAAGGGCCAAAAATTTAAAATCTGCTGGTGCAAGGCTCAACTCACCCCAAGGGCCAAAAATTAAAGCACTGCTGCTGCAAGCCTCAACTCAAGTCAAGGGCCTAAGGGCTCTGAGAAGAGAAGACTTACTATAAAACTCCAGTCCTTAAAAATTCCAAAATTATTTTTGAAGAAAAACTTTATGCCATTTTTCAGCAACTCTCAATAAATCAAATACAAATCTATTGATATTCTAACTCTAACTAATCTATTTATATTTTATTGATAATCTAACATAGTATGAGAAAACATAACTACAGTAAATCGTTGACCAGTTTTCATTTTTCAAAAACTGTGACAAGATAGGAAACAGAAATCAAACTTGAACTCAAAAGAAAACATACACACGCAGGTTCTATTATGAAGTTACAAGTAGGAGAGTCGCTCAGCAAGTGACAGATGTGGTTCTTTGTGTACATTCTGTCCCACCAAAAAGGTTAACTTGTGGGCGTACTGGCACCCAATCACCAAACTCGCCAAAAACTGTGCATCAGGACAGAGAAATTCGTCTGTTAGCTCCTTGCATTTGGGAAGTGGTTGAACAGAGTGAAAATATATATATTTTGAGTGTATAGCAAGCACGGTCTATACTGTATGGCAAGTATACCCCTTGCTTCACACCCGTATAGGACAGGTATAATGGGCGCACAAACTGATGTATACAAGCTTATTTTCTGAAAGTATACATGGACGCTATATATATTGAGCGTATGTGAAGTACAGTATATACCGGATGGAAAGTATACACTTGGCTTCACA
Organism: Leptodactylus fuscus; assembly: GCF_031893055.1. NCBI lineage: Eukaryota > Metazoa > Chordata > Amphibia > Anura > Leptodactylidae > Leptodactylus > Leptodactylus fuscus. Next base: position 80,858,137 of record NC_134267.1, read on the forward strand.
CCCGTATGGGACAGGTATATTGAGCGGATGCTCCAGTGTTTGGGCATCAGGACACAGAAATTGTTCTGGTAGCTCCTGGGAGGGGGCAAGGGTGGGATGATGCTGGAAAGATTGAGCATGTTGGGAGGTAGGAGGGGCAGACTCTTGGGTAGGAACACGACTGGATGTAGTGGCTGACTGGCTGCTGGAAAAGCAGCTGGAAGCATTATCCGTGAGCCATTGTAACACCTGTTCCTGGTGCTCGGGCCTCGTTAGTGTTGTACCCTGCACTCTGCTTAACTTTGTAATCAAGTCAGGAATTGTGATGAGTGCATGCTAATGTTTCTTTAGCTTTAAATTTGTGTTTCTGTCCATATTAATGCAGAGGAAAGAAGGTTTCCAAGTATTTTTCCACTTTCATAGAGGTTCTATTGAGCGTGGAAAGTGTCTAGTTGATAGGCTGTGACAGTGGGGTAATACTGGGACTTGGGCGTGTTAGATGCCCCCAGACATGCTTCCCCTGCTGGCCCAGTGGCATTCCAGAGGTGTTGTCATCATTTCCTGAAGTGTCATTGTGGACTTGGTGACTCTCCTTAGTCGAATTTGGGTTTCCCCAGAAACGAGCATTTTTTTTCCCCATAGACTATAATGGGATTCGATATATATTCAGTCAAATAGTTGAATATTGAGGGTCTACTCGAAATGAATATCGAATATCAAATATTTTAACTGCTCCCTCATCTCTAATTAGAACATTTTTCAAAACTTTCAACTTCACATGTAATAAATGTAAATGATTGAGGTCGGACTTGGCTCTTTCTGGCACTCTTGATAAAAAAAAAAAGGGACTCCAGTTGTAACCATGTTGCCCAATTTTTAATCTTAATGCATATTATGCATATTGGACATAGTGTATGAGGAGACCAACTCTCTTGAAGACCACTTTTTATTATAATTTTGTATGGTTGTATAAAATAGAGGCCCCTTTTTTGTAGAAATATAATGTTTTTTTTTACTATATATCAGTTTTTAGCAGTATACAATCCTTACTTTCTTGAACAAATCACATTTATGAAATCCTCTTTTACATTTCTCTCAGAATTTTATACTTTTGTTCCCTTTTTACGAGTATATGTGATGTACAGTGAAAGTACATTTTTTGTTTTTCACAAAGCTAAATAAATAGAAGAGAGACTACAATGTTGCCAAATATTCCCTAAAATATTGTAATTCATCCTCACAGCAAACCTATTTGATATGTGCCTGTTTTTAAATGGCTCACTTGTCATCTTTAATTATGCTAATGTGGCAGTAATATATTGATTTCTTTGGGGCATTGCATTTTCCTTTTCAGTGATCAGCTATATATGAAATGCGGCTGTAAGATATATTAGACAACATTTGTTACAAGTCCACAGACAGTAAAGCCATTTTAATATTTTTTACATTCTTTAAGAAACAAGAGATGTTCAAATACCATCCAGACAGAACAAATCAATAACATATTTCACTTATTAGATAAGAAAAAACTTTATAATCTCCAGCAATTTACATCCTCTACTCATCTGCTCCATCATACATAGCAAAAATTAGGCTACATTTATGTGACAGTGCAAATTTTGACTAATCTGTGTTTGAAGAAGGTAGTGAATGTCCATTTTTGGTGCCTGTTTAGCATGGGTGTTCATTTTTTAATTTGTAAACTAGAGATGAGCGAACAGTAAAATATTCGATATTCGATATTCGTTTCGAATAGCCCCTCAATATTCAACTATTCGAACGAATATCGAACCCCATTATAGTCTATGGGGAAAAAATGCTCGTTTCAGGGGATCCCACTCTTCGACTCAGGAAATGATGCCAACACCCTGGAATGCAACTGGGACAGCAGGGGAAGCAGGTCTGGGGGCATCTAACATGCCCAAGTCACTGTATTACGTCGGGATCCCTGTCAGCTTGCGATATGCAGGAGCTGACTTTTTCCCATAGGAATGCATTGACCAGCGTTGATTGGCCGAATGCCATACAGAGTACAGCAGAGCTGGCCGTGCACTCAGCTTGGCTATTCCAGAGATGCAGCCGAGCTCAGCGCACAGCCAGCTCTGCTTCATCTCCGGTGTAGCAGTGCTGGCCATACTGCATCTCCGTTGTAACCAAGCTGAGTGCACAGCCAGCTCTGCTACATCTCTGCATAGGAATCACAAAATTGCGGCGGATGCTTCAGTGTTTGGGCATCAGTACACACAAAGTCGTCTGGTAGCTCCTGGGATTTGGGAAGTGGTTCAACAGAGGGAGAGACAGTAAAAGGACCCGAAAAGAGATCCTAGGAGGGGGCAAGGGTGAGATGACTCTGTTGGTAAGATTGGGCATGTTGGGAGGAAGGAGGGGCAGACTCTTTGGTATGAACATGACTGCAGGTAGTGGCTGACTGGCTGGTGGAAGAGCAGCTGGAAGCATTATCCGCTAGCCATTGTAACACCCGTTCCTGGTGCTCAGGCCTGGTCAGCATTGTACCCTGCACCTTGCTTAACGCAGCTGTCATATCAGGAATTGTGATGAATGCATGCTAATGTTTCTTGTCCAGTGGAAAGGATGGGATAGGATTTCACATAAGTCTGCCACCCATGGAAACTCATCATGCAGAAACTGAGGGAGCTAACTTTGATGAAACCTTGGGTATTGGAGATGGAACTCCATCAAAGGTCTCTGCTGCTCACACACCCTGCTCAACATATGGTATCTAGGGTTTCAGCATGTGGTGACCTCGCACAACAGCCGGTGCTTCAGGCAGATGTAGGCGTTGCTGGAGTGTATTGAGGCTATCACCAGGTACTTTTTTTTTTTTATGTAGATTGTGAGCCCCACATAGAGCTCACAATGTACATTTTTCCCTATCAGTATGTCTTTGGAATATGGGATGGAAATCCATGCAAACACGGGGAGAACATACAAACTCCTTGCAGATGGTTTTATGCCCTTGGCGGGATTTGAACACCAGGACTCCAGCGCTGCAAGGCTGCAGTGCTAACCACTGAGCCACCGTGTGGCCCCCTGAGGCTATCACCAGGTACTGTAGACTTGCCAAAGTGGGAGCACAAGTGCCACACTTTAACCAGTAGCTTGTGTAAATTGGAATAAGTTGTTAGAAACCGTTGCACCAATAATTTGAAAACATGGGCTATGTGTGGACCGTGTTTGAGTCTGGCAAGCTCCAGATCTGCTACCAGGTTCCGGCCATTATCATATACACCAACCTGCCTGGGCCCAGGTGCAGTGGGGCAAAAAACATTGCCATCTCATCCAGGATGGCATCCCTGACCTCGGAGGCAGTGTGCTGTCTATTCCCCAAGCTGATGAGCTTCAGCACGGCCTGCTGACGTCTCCCCACGCCAGTGTTGCAGCGTTTCCAGCTCGTAGCTGGGGTTGATTTAACGGCAGAGGAGGAGGAGGGTGGTGTTTCAGCACTCCTGCCAGAATATTGGGCAGGGAGACAAGACAGGCCACCACAGTTTGCAACCTGGTCCCAGCCTCAACTACATTCAGCCAGTGTGCCGCGATTGAACGCAGCATCCCTGGCCGCCGCATGCACTTGTCCACGCGTCGGTGGTCAAGTGGAATTTTGTGCAGAGCGCAGAACTTAGAGCCCGCCTGATGTTATGAGACACGTGCTGGTGAAAGATGAATTTTTTTCCGTTCCATAGGACTCTGTGTTTAAATTTGGCTCAGTCGCAGCTCCAGAACATACCTTTGAAGGTTTCCTTAAGTGGCTCCATCTCAGCAGGATGATGATGGTGAAGCTTAGTTAAATCTGGTGGCGGAAGTGAAAGTGGTTTCTGATCTACATCTAAAGTACTGGAGCATGTTGTTTGGACTGTTAGATATTAGAGGACCATTACCGATAGTAGTATTTGCAGCCAATTCTCCACCTTTGCGGTCCTCTAAATAAAAGTTACCCCAGGACTTGATGCCAAAATATTATCAATTTCCCAATTAAAATCAAGGTCAATGTCTGGGTCCTCAGTCCAATCCACTGCATCAATCTAACACAATGAGAGTGATGGTTCTGGAACCACCGTTCTATGGGCTAAGAATTTTAAAGGCTCAACTCACCCAACTTAATTTGGAAGGGCTCACCTTAAGGGCCAGTAAATAGAGATGAGCGAGTAGTATTTGATCGAGTAGGTATTCGATCGAATACTACGGTATTCGAAATACTCGTACTCGATCGAACAATACTAGCTGTTCGAAGTTAGGATTCGATGCAGAACCAGCGTTGATTGGCAGAATGCTATACATTGCCAATCAACGCTTGTTCTTCTCTTACCTTTAGAAGTCTTCTCCCTGCGCAGTGTTCCCGCGTCCTCTTCCGGTTCTGAATTCACTCTGCTTAGGCATCGGGCCTGGGCAGAGCCGACTGAGTATGCCCGCGCATGTGCAGTCGGCTCTGCCTAGGCCCGATGCCTAGCAGAGTGAATTCAAGACCTGGAAGAGGACGCGGGGCGCTGCGCAGGGAGAAGAATCCAGCCTGACCCTCACTCATGGACTTGGTAAGTAGAATTTGATTGAATGTTGCCTACCCCTGAAACGAGCATTTCCCCCCCATAGACTATAATGGGGTTCTAAACCCAGTCGAACAGTTTGCGGCTGTTCGAATCGGATTTCGAACTTCGAACATTTTAGTGTTCGCTCATCTCTACCAGTAAAGTGAATTTTTGAAGCTCTTACCACATCACACACACACAATGTCAGTTAAGGGTGGTTACTGTTGGATTTCCCATTGCCTATTCCGTCTGTGTTTGTCATGGGCAACGTGATTTAAAGGGGTGCTTGTTAATGTTTCTTTAGCGTCAAATTTGGGTTTCCAGGTATTTTCCCACTTTGAGGGTTTTTTTGAGTGTGGAAAGTGTGTAGTTGATAGGCTGTGATGTTGGGTTCAAACTGTGACTTGGGCTTGTTAGATGCTCCTAGGCATGCTTCCCCTGCTGTCCCAGTTGCATTGCAGAGGTGTTGGCATCATTTCCTGAGGTGTCATAGCAGACTTGGTGACCCTCCTGAGTCTAATGGTCTGATCCCCTGAAACGAAGCATTTTTCCCCTAGACTATAATATGGTTCGATATTTGATCGAATATTCGAATATTGTTCACTCATCTCTAATGTCACATTATGCAAACTACTGACTCTAACTATATATGATCCTCAAAGTGCATCAGGTTTGCTTAGAGAATTTTTAGAGTCAATACTAGAGACAATACTACTGACCAAATTAGCTAGCGGAGGCTGAAGATATGGACACTCTGATAAAATTATATATGTGTGTTTACAACCAACATGCACCAGATTGAATGGAAGTTAATGCCCCAACCAGTACATCCAAACCCTCCAGTGTAAATGCACACTGAAACATCCAGAGGTGGTAAATAACATCTGTTTTTTTAAGAGTAAAGAGCAGTGGCGTAACTAGGAATGGCCCATGGCCCAACTTTTGACATGGGGCACCCCCCCAACCAACACCGACGCCGAAGACCTCGACCGACTCCCTCCTCCGCACTCTATTATGTCCCTTAGTAAGCCCTGCACACAGTATTATATCCATTAGTGGCCCCTGCACATAGTATTATCCCCCATAGTGGCCCTTGCACACAGTATTATGCCCCATAGTGGCCCCTACACACAGTAATATCCCCAATAGTGTCCCCTGCACACAGTATTATCCCCCATAGTGTCCCCTGTACACAGTATTATCCCCAATAGTGTCCCCTGCACACAGTATTATGTCCCACTTTGGACACCCATAAACAATTATTATACTCTGGGGTCTTTTCAGACCCCAGAGTATAATATTCGGAGAATATTCGAGAAATAAAAACATTAAAAAAAATAGTTGCTTACCTGTTCCCCGGCACCTATGCTGTCGGCCGCTGCTCTCGTCCTTCTTTAATGACGTCAGATGTCACATGACCCGGGAAGCAGGCTGGGTTCATGTGACGTCGGAGACATCAGACAAGTATGAAGGAGGCCTGGCAGGATCGTGGAGAGTTAAGTAACAGTATTTTTTACGTTCCCTTACCTCTCCCGGTCCGCCGATCATTAAACTCAGGGGTCTGCGAAGACCCCCGAGTATAATGATACTATTTGTGGGGCCCGCGGTGTCACTTGCCGATCCTGGCCAAGCCAGGATCGGCAAGTAAATAGGGCCCGTAACTGCCTATTAAAAAAAAAAATGCAGCGGTAGCGGCTGTCACCAGGCCCCCTAATGGCCCGGGCCCTGTGGCAGCCGCCTCCGCTGCCTCTACGGTAGTTACACCCCTGGTAAAGAGGTTATGTCTCATGAAATAGTAAGTTCAATTTCAGCTCTATACAGCTTGGTTTGAATAAAGCTACATATCCTCTATGTCCTGAGACTTGTGGTTACTAAATAGTGAAATTGTTGTTCCACATGATTATGAAACAGTGTTGCAATTTTGTACACAGTGGGTGTTATAGTCATGCAGCAGAATTGAACCTGTAATTTAAGGACATAAACATGTGTATGACAAACCATTTTCTGGAGAAATACTTCATTTTCTGTTAATAAAAAAATTCAGGGGTGCCAACACCTATGGCCATGACTGCATATATTTAATTATTTATTTAAAATTTCTAAAAATCCTGCAGTTCAGACACTGTCCACTAGAGTATATAATATTCTGAGACTTCCTGTTTTCTGCAAGAGATGTAGGAGTCCTCTCACTTATCAGGACTCTGATGGCAGATATCATGCATGTGTAGATAAGACACAGAATCCACCAGTCGAAATAGGCAATTTCACAGCTTATCTACAACCCTCTCTATACAATGACCTCTGCCCAAGTCATGCAACTCAGGGTTGTATACCATCTGGACTATGGGTTAAACAGGTGATATTTAATGGAGAATTTACATTACCCAAAAATAGAGATAGGCAAACCTCCAAAAATTTGCTTCAGGTTTGGTATCTCTAGTCTCTCATTTGCTTCAGATGGAACAAGTTTAGTATGAAACATAACATTAATTGGCTTAAAACATAATGTAGAACTTACTCGAGGCATCTACAAACATTTATCTATCTATCTACCTATCTACTTTCTTTAAGGCAAACACAGCCAAAATTATGTCAAATTGAAAGTGACATTATCATACTCTGGGGTCTCTTCAGAACCAAGGAATAATACATGGAGGTCCAGGATAGGTATAAAACTAAAAAAATATTCATACTTACCTTCCCTTTGTTAGGATTCCTATTTCCTATACATTTACTGTATCAACCTGAGAAGCTTCTACAGTTTCAGAAGTTGTCTGGGATTGTCCAATTAGCAGCTGAGGAGGCATATAAAAGTCCGTCCCCTCCTGAAGCAGAGAGCCTCTTTGCTCTTGAAACTCATAACACTCTTACCTCTTTGAGCCTACTTTAGACATCTACCGCTCTTTTGTGATTTCATCATTCCAGGGTCACCATTGCGAGCTGTGATTGGGTCACCAGTGGTCGCATGGGCACGCCAGGCTTCATGACATCGGACACCCCGAGGAGGCCAAAAAAAGTAACGGAAGGTGAGTATTAGTATGCTTTCTTTAACTTTTTTCACCTCCCCTGCACCACCTATTATATCCTAGTAAGTTTGCCTAAGATGCATCTCCATTTGTTCGATTCATTTTGGAATATTCGGTTCAAACCCAACTTGGTATAAACCAATTCACCCATCTCTACCCCAATCATGTATTTATCTTTTGGATTTTTCTGTGTAAAAACAGAAGCAAAAAAAGTATTTAATAGAAATACATTTGTCTCATCCTCTTCCACCATTACACCCAGACTCTTTTTAGAGGTTCCACATAGTCAGTTTTTAGTTTCTTATTATTTATGTATTAAACATTCATGTTATTTTTACTTTCCTTTACAATTATTCTCTCTTTTTCAGTCTTTACTGCCTTTATTTGTGTTTTCCAAAATGTATTTTTCTCTTTATAATCACTATATTCTCTAATAGGTATTACCTGCTCTAATGTCTTACTTATAAAATTTCTGTGTCAATTAATCTAAATTTACACTTAAATAGGACCTTTCATGGGTTTGGGCACAGGCAGTTCCATATACTGCTGGAAATTTGACAGTGCGCTGAATTCAACACATTGTCGGCTTTCACGATCTGTGCCCCGGGTGAAGAGCTATCAGTAATAGCGCTGTACTGTGTGAGCGGAGAGGAACGCCCCCTCCCTTTGCTCACACTACTTGTCCATAGATGAGTATTATCAGAAGGAGGGGGGCGTTCCTCCCCGCTCACACAGTACAGCGCAATAGGCGCTGCTGTGAAGGACGTTCCTGACAGACTGTCAGGAACGCCTTTCTGACTGTGAAGAGCTATGGTTCCAGCACCGATAGCTCTTCACCCGGGGCACAGATCGGGAAAGCTGACAGTGCGCTGAATTCAGCGCACTGTCGGCTTTCCAGCAGTATATAGAACTGTCTGTGCCCCAAACCATGAAAGGTCCTCTTTAAGATAAAGCACACATTGGATGAAAACACACTTAAAAGGTCGAACGCTCACTTAATTTTATAAGCTTTTAAAGCTAGTCCCATTCAGTGCTGCAAGGGAATCTTCTGCTTGCAAAAGTTACATACGATAATAGTTCAAAACTTGAAATTCAAAAAAATCTATATATCATTAAACTTTTGGCAGTCAATATTTGTTGAAATCAAATGACCACATTTCCCCAAAAACAAGCCAAGAAAATGTTAAAGTTTCATTCATTTCTTCCTTATGAATGTCTGTTTCAGAAAATTACCATTATTCTCTCACTGTAAAATGTATTGCGCTATAGTACTGTTAAACCATTATACATAGGTTGTTTTTATAACATTATCTATTGCGATATCTATTTTAGCCTAAGGATGATTTTTTTGAACTTGAAAATGTCAATACATTTTTCTGTCACAAAACAACCAAAAATGTGATATTTTGTAATGTTGGAAACACAATAATAAATGCATACAAAAATATGCAGAGTATTCTCTCATAAGCAAATGCTTGCAGTACTCCTTTGTACCCTTGTATAATCTGTGACATTACAATTGGAATTCATCACTGTAGGAGCTGCATCTGATGTTACAGCCTAAAGCAGAAGTGAACAAAAATAAACAATCTGTTCAATTCTGCCTAAACTAATGCGACAGTGATGAAGTCTCTGCCCAGTGAGAACTGAAACTAAATTTCACAACACACAAACATTTTGAAGACCTGAATACTTTAACATTTGGGTTCTTTATTTTAATGCATGCATATTGAAAATATGGTAAATAAATGCTAGTTCTAGATTATGGATTCAGATATAAGAAAATGCAGAATTTGAGTTAGCAAATATATATTTTGAGAATTAAAGGGGACCTTTCATGTCCTCATCAATGTGCGGTTTTATATACATGGTTTTATATAAATTCAGCACACTGTCAGCATTCCTGGTATGTGCTCCAGTGCTGATCAATGAACATACTCCATTTGCTTGTCAGGCTTCTCCCCTTATCACAGATATCCTGAAACTAGGGAAGGAACCCACTAGTTGCGCTAGCTATGGGCCAATTTCCCTTATTAACGTTGATGTCAATTTTTTCTCCAAGCTCCGTCGCTAACTGTCTCTCCCTGCTGATATCTGCCCTGGATCATACTGATCAGGTGGGCTTTGTTAAAGGTCATGAGGTGCGTCACAATGTTTGCAAAACCATCTTGGCGGTCTCTGCAGCATGTGACAGTGGTTCTCCCTTTTGCCTTCTGTTTGACGCAGTGAAAGCTTTTGACCGTGTGCACTGGGACTTCCTCTGGGCTACAATTGCTCAGGTTAGAGTGGGCCTCAAGTTCTTCGGGAAAATTCTCTATTTATACAGTGATGTCTCAGCCCAGATATGCGCTAATAGGAGTCCTTTTTGGTACAGAATGGGACCAGAGAGGGGTGACTCTTTTCTCCTTTTTGTACACCTGGCAGTGGCCCTGTGGGTGTCCTGGTGTACAAAGGAACATAGGTAAAAGCAGTGCTATACACCGATGACCTTCTGCGCTGTCTCCCAAACACGTATGTCTTTCCCGTTGGTTCTTCAAGAGTTCAGAAGGTTCAGTCATCTAAGTAATTTTTTGCTTAATTTGTCCAAGAGTAAGGCTCTCAACAGTACTCTTCCCTCAAAGGATGTTGCCCACTTGGCAGACCATTTTAGCTTCTTATGGTAGTCCACCTCAATTAAATAATTAGGGATCCAGATCTCTTCTGACCTGACCAGATCTCTTCTGGTTTAACGGATTAGGATAGATTACTTTGGTTGAGCTGCATTTACACCCTGAACATAGATATTGTCCTCTACCTATTTACTAGAGTGCCTGACCCCCTGAGCCCCTATGCTTCCACCAGGTGGCTCCACCTTTCAGATCTTTCAGTGGCACATTCGTGACAATGTAAGATGGCATCAGGTGGTTGGGGACACTCCTCTTCCTTCTTTTGATCAGCTTCAGACCTCTTTCTCTGATACCTCATTGTTATGGTTTGAATACTGTCAACTCCTTGACTTTTTGCATCATCATTCCCTGCTCCCATTGCTTCTATCTAGCCCTACTATGTTGGAGAATACTCTTAAGCAATTGTAGACCCTTGAGCAAGCTAATTCCCTATTAAGCTGGGTTCACACAGGGTATTTTTGAGCGTGACTGGATGCCGATGCAGTGCAGAAAGAGTTTTCCGGCATCCAGTTTAGGCCCAAATGAATGGGCCTAGTTGGGAGGGAGTCTCGCAATGTGGATTGCGCGGCTGAATCAGCCTTGCAATCCATGTCAAGAAATGGCAGATCGCTTGAATGCAATGGGACGCATTTTTTGGAGCCGGATTTTGAGGCGGATTCTGTACCAAAATCTTGACCAAAAAACCCTGTGTGAACTCGGCTTTATATGACCTATTTCTCCATGTGGCTTCGCCGAGTATCCCATCTTACATTCATGCATAGGAGCATGATCTCCTGGCAAGCTTCTTCTCTACTGATCGGAATGGAGCCTTTCTGTTCGCACACAAGTTCCCAATGTCATACAGTTTGCAGGAAAAGAATTTTAAAATAATGAACATTGGTCCTGTTGTCCAGTTCTTCTCCACAGTTTTTATCTGAGTGTCCCTGACTGTTGCTGTTGCTGGTTCTGGTGCTGTTTGGTGGGAATGCTTGATGAAAAAAGCCTTTCTTGAATGCTGTTTTTGAACTATATGCTGAGGTCTCCAAACACTCAATCACATCTCCCACCCCTCCTCTCTGTCATTACTAAAAAAAATCTCTGCCGTGAAGGGGGACATCCTGCGATACTTCATCATGACTGCCAGATCTGTTATCCCCAGACACTGGCATAGTATGTTACTCCTATGTTAGTGGAACTGCTCCAAGGAGGTTTATGTATATGGAGAATAGAGACTTTGATAGGAGAGGACTCTCGTGACTCTTCTGTATTTGAGCTTCTCTGGTGGCAGTGGATGTTGTTCAGACGAATACGCTAACCTCTTTTCCTAATCTCCCACACCCTGTGCCTTTGGTCCTTTTTTGGGTTTGTTTTCTCCCTTTAGTTCTTGTCATGTCATCATTTCATCCTTTCCCTCTCTTCTTGCTTTGTCTCTGTATTTTGCATGCTAGTTGTTTGTTTCCCCTTCCCTTGTGTGTGTCATTAATGCTATGAGCTAGTGCCATAGGCCTACGGTAGGTCATTTGTTGCTGGATGTGGTTATCATGGTTTTAATTTCCTAGGCTCTGGAACTAGTTAATAGAGATGAGCGAACAGTGAAATGTTTGAAGTTTAAAGTTCGATTCGAGTAGCCGCTCAATACTTGACTGTTCGATTGAACATCGAACCCCATTATAGTCTATGGGGAATAAATACTCGTTTAGGGGGAAACCACTATTCGACTCAGGAGGGTCACCAAGCCCACTATGACACCCCAGGAAATGATGACAACACCTCTGGAATGCAACTGGGACAGCAGGGGAAGCATGTCTGGGGGCATATAACATGCCCAAGTCACTGTATTGCATCGGGATCCCTGTCAGCTTGCGATATGCGTGAGCTGACTTTTTCCCATAGGAATGCATTGACCTGCGTTGATTGGCCGAATGCCATACAGAGTACAGCATTCGGCCAATCAACGCTGGTTCTGCCGGAGACTCGTCTGTGAGGAGGCGGAGTCTAATATCGGACCAGAATGGAGACTGCTGTGGACCGATATTAGACTCCGCCTCCTCCGGCAGAACCAGCGTTGATTGGCCGAATGCTGTACTTTGTATGGCATTCGGCCAATCAACGCTGGTCAATGCATTCCTATGCCGAGATGTAGAAGTGCTGGCTGTGCACTCAGCACTGCTACACTGGAGATGAAGCAGAGCTGAATGTGCACTGAACCCTACTGTACACTCAGCTCTGCTGCATCAGAGATGCGCTGAACCCTGCTGCACACTCAGCTCTGCTGCATCAGAGATGTAGCAGAGCTGAGTGTGCACTTAACCCTACTGCACACTCAGCTTGCTGCATCTCAGCAGAGCTGAGTGTACAGCAGGATTCACCGCACACTCAGGTGCATGGTCCTTCTTCCTGGGAGTTACAAAATTGGGTCAGTGACTGAACTTTATTCATTTATTTTTCCCATCATCTGGGTTTATTCTATTACATTGGATTTTTTCTGTGGATGGCTGTGTTTCCCCTTTTACCCTTCCTGGTTAGTTATATTATGCAGATGCATAGGCTGACTTTCTCTAGTCCCAGCAGAATCAACCAGGTACTGGGGGGCACCAGGCAGTCTGGGGTCACTGGCTGAAGATTACTGATACTGGCACACCCCACCCCATCTCACCACGGGGTGTGTCGGGGGGAAAAGAAACTTGGCAGAACCCCTTGGATGTGGCGGTCAAGTTTCACCGCCGCATCCAAGGGGTTAAAATGTCTGGTTAGAGCTCCAGATCCTCGTCAAGGGGTCTCTGAAGGGCCTATCGACTGGTCTTCATAGACCACGATCGCCAGCTGTAAAAATTGTCAACTGATTAATGTTATTGCTGATTGTTGTAATTACATCCATAAACTTTTTCGGAATCTTCAAAACAGAAGAAAGAGCACAGAATACACAAATAAGAAGGAAAAGGCTGTTATATTTATCACATTGCACCACCTGATCATAAATATGTTTTCATATCTAAACTTTATGGGGAAAAAATCATAACTTTTAATCTTTAGAATATTCATTCATTTAAAAAATTTATGTTTTTTGCAATTCAAATATTTATTCACAGTTTCCTCTTGAGGGGTTTCAGGGTAAAAGATATGTAGTTTGAATCAACTGTTTTCTACAGTTAACTGAAAAACAATGCCCTGAAGTTTATTTAGCTTGATTATGTAAGAAGAAACAAAGTCAGAGAACAAAAACTCTCAGTCAATTTAAACAATGTTTTCCTGTATGTTTTGGTAAATGAATAAGATTTATTTTTTATGATAAAATAAAAACACCTTAAGGCTGTTAAGATACTTAATGGAATGCATTGTGTTTAGTATTTGTGAAATTGGAAAGTTAAACTTTTGCATACTCGCCCTCACTGCATATCAAAGCACAAACTATTTTAATCAACATCTTTATTCATATTTGTCAAACAAATATCGATTTTACTGTTTTGCAAAACCATTAATTCTTAGAAATCAAAATGAAGACATTGAAATGTTATAAAGAAATGTATTGTGATTGCTGATTTATTTGTTGAAGGGCGACAGGGACATCTTCATCTTCTCAAATATCACAAACAAATGGGAATCGTTGAACCCACCTATGGGACCCACATTTCATGAACAGCGGTTTATTCTGCACACAGTTCATTGCATGATGTAGCTGCTGGGTGTCTGCATTACAATACACAACGTGAATGCATCCTTATGCTGCAGTATAGCTTGTGCTAGTCCTAACAGTCAGACCAATATCTAAAATATTAGATTAGGCCATCAATTTATAAAAGGTGGATATTAAAATGGTATTCTAGATCCTTTGCATAGATTGCCTGTCCTCATTATAGGTAATCAGTAAGAGATTAGTGCTGTTCAAACAACCCAGGGCCCCTGCTGATCAGAGTGCTTGGTGTTTGTACGATAGCTGTGACTTACATTATTTACATTGTACGGTACCTGTTTTATAAAGACCATGTTAATAAATCATCAATAGCATGTAATAGAAATAACCCTTTAGACGGGTTATTCACTGGGGATCCCAACTCCAACTTCATGACAATAATTGGGCCTGATACCCCAACTGCTGTCTCCAATGTAAAGCTATTTCCAGGGCAAAGTATATAATAGGCCTCATTATATATATATATATATTAATTACTCTCCATTATATAGAATAGTGCCCTGGATACAGTGGACACATGATAGACTCAGTGATAAATTGCCCGGGACTGGTCCGTGGCCTGGTCATTGAGGACTCCAGTGCTGCAAGGCTAACCACTGAGCCACCATGCTGCCCCTAGACAAATGCCACTTCCATCAGTAACGGTATGACGTTCATGGTGAGTGTGGCTAACAACTGAAGCCATGTGCAATGAAAGGCAAATGATCAAGACTGAATTTAAAGGGATTCTACCATTAAAATACTTTTTTTTTTTCTAATTTACCACGTCGGAATAGCCTTAAGAAAGGCTATTCGTCTCCTACCTTTAGACGTGGTCTCCACCGCGCCGTTCCATAGAAATACCGGTTTTAACCGGTATGCAAATGAGCTCTCCGCAGCAATGAGGGCGGGCCCCAGCGCTGAAAGGCCGATGAGCGCATCCCCATTGCTGCCCGAGAGCTCTTTCCTGTGCTGCCTCCTTCTTCTGCAGCAACTCCGCCTCTTCTGGCTTCTCTTGCTCTTGTAGTTCTATATAGGAGCATAGAGAGGCCATCCCAAAATGGCCGCCGGCCATTTTTGGGTAGCCGCTCTTGCAGTTCAATACAGGAGCCGGCCGGCGGCCATTTTGGGGTGGCCTCTCTATGCTCCTATATAGAACTACAAGAGCAAGAGAAGCCAGAAGAGACGGAGTTGCTGCAGAAGAAGGAGGCGGCGCAGGAAAGAGCTCTCGGGCAGCAATGGGGATGCACTCATTGGCCTTTCAGCGGTGGGGCCCGCCCTTATTGCTGCGGAGAGCTCTTTTGCATACCGGTTAAAACGGGTATTTCTACGGAACGGCACGGCGGAGACCACGTCTAAAGGTAGGAGATGAATAGCCTTTCTTAAGGCTATTCCGACGTGTTCATTAGAAAAAAAGGTAGTTTAATGGTAGAATCCCTTTAAGAGAGGTGATGTTGCTCACACATTTTTGTTGTACATGAATGATGTGAATGTTAAACTGCTTTGTACCTTGAAGAGCATTTTTACCTAAAATAGAAAAAATATTAATAAATACCCTAAATAGTTCTCAGTAATTGTGTTTCAATAATTCTGTACCGCTAGTTGTTAGGCATAGACATTGTTTAGTTTGTGCATTTTCCAAGAACAGGATAATTGTTGTCATCTATTTTTCTCAACATGAATATGTTTGCCTGGTCATGCATTTGCTTGCTTCTTCATTCACATAAGCCATTCAGAAATCTAGGATTAAAATATAGATGTATCTCTGTGGCATTCATATTTGTGAATATGTACCGATCATTTTCAGTTTTTATTAAAAATGGCTCCCAAAAGTCTTGGAATGTATTTTGTACTTTTCTTCACCATGAAAAAGTAGCAATACAGGACTATCTGAATCTAAATTTTCTGCTGTACATTCTTATGGCTAAGTATTTTTAACTTTGTATCTTCTCCTTGCATAATATTTGCAAACATCCAAATGCTCATACATAAACATGCGCTCAGATTTCTTGACATTATGCCTTTCTATCAATTCCCAAAGCAATAAAGTGCCACTGCTATTTTTCCTCCATTAGCAAATCCTTTAGTTTACCATACCCCCGGCCAAGAATCTGTACTGCTAAGTGGCATATAAATTTGTGTGTGATGACTGACTTTGCTAATGGGTTTGGTTCCATTGACTACACACATCATTTCATTAGAAAATGAGCGCATTTTGCAACCTGCACTATTATGAATCATTTCCAGGTAATGTAGAAAATGCTGCAGTATATATCATAACATTAATGATTTGTATCCAATGTCCCAGAGTCCTTTTTTGGATATCAAACACTACCAAGAAACAAAGCAGTTATCCAGTAGCCGCTTCTATTTCTCTGACATTTCAGTTTTGTGAAAACAAATATGTGACTTGTCCTTTCACAAATGTATCACACAATGTTTTGCCATAGTCATCGGTAGGAAAAGTCAAACCCATTAACACTAATACAATGGTTATTATTGTAATTAAAATGCCTTTAAATATATTCAATATCTGTTTTGTTACTGTGCATTGCATAATAAATTTTACCCCTAGGTAGGGACAGATAAATTATTATTGCACCAATTAAAGAGAAAAAATGGGCAACACAGTGGCTCGCTGGTTAGCACTGTTGACTTGCAACGCTGTGGTTCTAGTTTTGAAGGACACGTTTTTAAGTACAATTACAAGGCGTTTGTATGTTCTCACTTGTAGGTTTCCTCTGAGTATTACAAAAACATACTGATAGAAAATTTAGATTTTGAGCCCTACTAGGGGAAATTGAGTGACAATATCCATAAAGTACTGCGGAATATGTTGGTATCATATAAGGGGGCAGTTTGCGTCCATCGCTACAATCCATTACAAAATGTTAATAAAGGACACTAAGAAATGTGTCATAAAACTGTTGATCTGTTGTCTGTTAGACGACCGGTTTCACCAAATCTGTCACATAATATTGCAGGGTGCAGGACTTTTTGTCAGTTCAAAATAATGTACATATAACTGATGTTAAATGTCCATTATTTTTTAACATTAATGTCTTTGGCTAACAGAATGGTAACGGACGGTCATCCGTTATTGTTAGGGAATTGCTAGGACACAAAATACACAGGGTGTAGGGACTAAACTGAATTTAGTATACTGAAAAAATTCCCATGAGGATCCTTATGAAGTAGCGGGGCCAACCCTCATGGTCCTGTGAACTGCGGTTTTCACCACACAACTATTTTACTAGCCATTGCGCTCATATACCGTGCCTCCTGATGAACCCTAGGGGAAACGCGTCGAGGTCTTTGTTATAGTGAGGAGGAGGGGGATAAAGCAGTGTCCTTAGCCTGACAGTCTCTCCCTGGGGGATCGACGGGGTAGACAGTTATTGTTAACAAGCTGACGACTGGCCTCATTTGATTAACCCCCGCTGTAGTTCCCTCATGTTATCTTCAGGGGTGTGAGTGAGGATAGTTTGCTACTCTAATGAGACTAGCTCCGTATGAGCAGAAATTTATGAAACTAAGGACAGTGAGGGCAAGATAAATTGGAGAGGGTCATTGCCCACTGTCACATTACTGCCCAGAAAGTTGTCTCAATTAGCTCCCTCTCTCAACCCTTTTGTTTTTATTTGGGTCTACATTTTATTATGCACAAAGAAATAAAAGTTACATTTTATTTTCAATAGGGAATTTTTTCAGTGTACGGAATTGCTAGGACAGCAATTCCCCAGTAGCTGCTGGAAACCCTGGGATGGGGCACAAGAGACAGTGAACCCTAAGCTGAAACCCCCCACTGTCTCTTCCTGCTTGCCTGATCCTATCCTATGTAATAGGCGGCAACTTGGAGGCGGTCCCTTCTTATATACGTAAGACACAAAACGCAGACAAGACAAACAACAGCAAACGGAGGTCAGCTAGCCAAGGGTCAGGTAACAGTCGAGCATTGCAGTGCCAAATCGAAATCCAAAAGAATATTCAATAGGGAAAGCCAGAGGTCAAGAATCAGAATACAAGTAATAACAGCGAGAGTAAAAGCCAGAATGCACAAGGCAATAACAAGCACCAATGTGAATGTGAGTCTAAAATAAATAGGGAGGAAGAACCCACCCTATTTCCTAGTTGATAGGAAGGCAGTCTGTCAATCACAGGGCATGGCTAAAATTAACTATTAGAGGAGCAGAGGGAAATGAAGGTGATAGAGATGGGTGTGGTGGAAAATCAATTACCAAGGTGAAAGAATAGGACAGTGTTCAGACAATGCATGAAGAACCCAAATAAAGAAATCACAGCCCAACGCTTCTCCTGTGCTGCAGCATGCAGCCGGATGATGACGCCAAAGCCCGGATGGGCAAAGATGTTACAGTAACCCCCCTTTTACGAGGGGGCCTCCAGACCCTCGCCAGACGGACCAGATTTCGAGGGATTTTGACGATGAAAGAGTTTAATCAAATATGGAGCATGAAAATCTACACCAGAAACCCACGTCTGTTACCTTTAGACCACACCCCTTCCAGTGTATGAGGTATTGGACTGAATTCTGCACTCTGAATCTAGAATTTTTTCTACTTCGTATTCTAGTTCCCCTTGAACCACCACAGACGCAGGTGGACTGGACGAAGGAAGGACAGGAGAAATATATTTTTTCAAAAGCAACTTATGAAAGACATTGTAGATACGGAAAGTACTTGGAAGTTGTAACTTAAAAGAAACTGGATTTATACGTTCTGTGATGGCATAGGGCCCAATATAGCGTGGCGCAAATTTCCCTGAGGGAAATCTAAGACGCAAATTCTTGGAAGATAACCAAACTTGATCTCCCACCCTTTATTCCGGACCAGGTAATTGTTTTTTATTAGCCTGTCGCTTTTGATATTCTTGGGCTTTTACAAGGCTCAGGCAAGCCTGGGCCCAGACTGTGCACAGTCATTGATAAATCTGTTCAGCATTGGAGTTAACGGATTCCGTACTATGGAGAGAGGAGTAAACACTAGCCTAGGGAGGCAGGGGCGCACACGGAACTCTGAAGGCATGTGAATGAGAGAAAAGGAGCGATAAGAACAGGGAGCGGCAGTGGATCTTTGCAAGTAAGCGGGTGCAGGTTAGCTGACACCAGGGCGGACTAAGTAGCCGGCGGATTTTTTTTTAATTACTACACAGCATGGAGTCCAAAAATTAAAGCATTCAATTTTTGGACTCAATGCTGTATAGTGAAGGGCCATTGGAGGGCCAAAAATTGATAAGGGGCATGGAGGACCTCAGTTATGAGGAGAGATTAAAGGAGTTAAATTTGTTTAGTCTAGAGAAGAGGTGTTTAAGGGGAGACATGACACACCTGTATAAATATATAAACGGCCTGTACAAAAAATATAGGAAAGGCTGTTTCATGGAAAATCCCCTCAAAATGGGGCATCTCAAGAGCCAATGGGTTTAATCTCAAGAGCCAACGAGGCTTCTTCACTGAAATGACTATGAATCTGTGGGATAGCCTACCCCAGGAGTCGGTCACATCTCCAGCAGCTGGCAACTTCAAAAATGGATTAGATAACTTTTTAGAGAAAAACAGCATTGATCCTTATTGAAATTTGCTGCATTTCTGCATTCAAGCCTAGGAGTATCTACAGGAAGGAATGGAAAATATAAAGGAAGCACTTATCCTTCTCCCTTTTGCAAACTCCGCTCCTGGATTTGGCTCAGAAGAATGCAGCAAAATCTGTAAAAAACAAAAAACAAAAAATAACAAAAGAACAGGCTGCTTTTCACAGCATGACCCTTAGTATTACAATGAACTGTGATTGGTAACCACGAACGACAAGGCCAGTTTTAGTGTTTGATAAATTAGACCTATATTTCTTTTTTCTGATTCTGAACATAAACAACAACTTGGTCGTCATGACTTCCATTTCAATAAAGCAAAATACCTATTTTTTCTGAGTCTCTTCCATGATGTACTGTGTGTACTAAACTGCATCTGAAACACTCAAAGCTTTTACAATGACCATTGATCCCAATGAAAGCTTTTTCTATTGTTAAAGACCATTTAGTTCTCTCTTCTTTATTTTATCCACACACACAATAACAAGAAATTGCAGTTTTTTCTAGTTGTGGAATGTTTTATATCCATCTAGTTATGCACTTTGCTTGCTCCTTATTACTGTAACAGCCTGTCAATGTTTATGGCTAAAATAGATAAAACATTTTAACTTAGAAATGGTTGAAAGAAAATCTAAAAACATATCAGAGAACAATTTATATTTATTAGTGATTTTTTATTTTATTTTTTTAAAGTGTGAAAATATTCTTTAACCCCGTCTTGTTGCAGCCAATTTTGGACATTTTGATAGAGTGCTATTTTTCAAATCTGTTACTTTGTGTGGTAATAACTTTAGAGGTGTTTTTTGTATATATCATGTTAGTGTTAAACATTTGTTCATATTTTTTTTCTATGTATGAAAAAAATAGGAAATTTGGTGAAAACTTTAAAAATGTTAAATGCTCTGCTATTCGGATAAATAGCTGTATCTCCCAAATTAGATAATCCATATTAACTACTATATTATTGCTTTATTTTGAAAATATTTCTTAATAATCCTTGAATTTATTTAGGAAGTTAGAAGGCTTATAATTCTAAAACAGTAATTTTCAAAATATTCAAGAAAAAAAATCCCAAACCCATTTTTAGACACCACTTCAGTTCTGAAGGGGAACTTTAAAGGACCATATATTAGAAACTTCCCATACATCACCCACTTTCAAAACTATACCTATAAAATGATTAAAAACAGCATTTAAGAGGTTTGTTATCTCTTTAAGTATTTGATGGGAATTAATAAAAAAAATTGGAAATTACATTTAAACATTTCATTTTTTTCAATTATATGTTCATATAGCACCAAAATCTACTCATTTAAAATGAGATAAATAAGAAAATACATCCCCAAATATATTCAATAAAACCCATAAATACTCTGCATGTCATTGTAAATAACCGTATGGGTACATGGCAGAGCTTGAAACAGTGCTACTTGGTTTTTGAATGGCAGATTTTGCTGGAATAGCTTTTGGATACCATGTCTCCTTTGCAAAGCAGCTAAAGTACCAGTACAATGGAAAACTCCAAAAAGTGTCCTTATTTAGGAGATTACACCCCTCAAAGAATTTATCAAGGGCTTTTTGTCCCTACAGCGGTTTCAAAGATTTTATGAACAATGTAACATGATCATCAAAAAAAAAAAAATTTCCAATGAAATGTTACTTTAGCTCCATTTTTTTTTTTTTCACTTTTTCAAGAGACAAAAGAAGAAAACGTGCCCCACTATTTAATGCACAATTTATCCCAAGTACAGAATAATGCCACATCTGGATGAATGCTACTGTTTGGATACACAGTGGGGCAAAGAAGTTGAGGAATACAATTAGGCTAAATAATTTCCTAGGTATTATGACACATGTGAAGAGCCTCTAAGGTAGTGTACAGTACCAAAAAATGACCTCATTTTGGAAACTGCATCCCTCAAAAAATATCAAGAGGTGTAGTGATAATTTTGACCCCAGAGATGCTATCTAAGGAGAAATTCTCATAGATATGGCCATAAGTGATGGCCATAAGTGATGGCACCCCTGAATTTTTTCCAGAAAATGAAGTATTTCTCCCAGAAAATGTCTATAATTATACGTTTTGTTATACACATGTTTATTTCCTTTGTGTGAGAAAAAAAGGCAAAAATTACCCTCGATTTAATATCTGGTTGCACATCCTTTGGAAAAAAATAACTGAAATCAATTGCTTCATATAGCCATCATCAAGCTTCTACATCTCTCAACTAGAATTTTGTACCACTTTTCTTTAGAAAACTGATCCATGTCTCTCATATTTGGTGAGTATGGGTGCCTTCTCACAACAGCAATTTTAAGATCTCTCCACATGTGTTCAATGGGATTTAGATCTGGAATCATTGCTGGCCACTTCAGAACTTTCAAGCGCTTTGTTTACATCAATTATGGGTGTTTTTAGAAACATTTTTGTGTTCATTATCCTGCTGGAAGACCCATGATCTAGAGCACAAACCCAGCTTTGTAACACTGGGCAATACATGGAGACCCAAAATCCTTTAGTAATCTTCAGATTTTATCATACTTTGCACTATGTTAATGCACCCAGTACCAGAGGCAGCAAAACAACCCCAAAACATCTTTGAAACTCCACCATATTTAACTGTTGGCACTGTGTTATTTTATTTGTAGGCTTCATTTCATTTTCAGTAAACAGTACCCAAAAACACATCTTGGTCTGACCTGTCCATAAGATGTTTTCCCAAAAGGATTGTAGCTTACATAGATTTTGGCAAGCTGCAGACTAGCTTTTTTATGTCTCTTTGTCAGTAGTGGGGTGCTTCTGGGTCTCCTGCCATAGAATTTCATTTAATTCAAATGTTGATGGATAGTCTGTGTTGACAATGATGCATCCTTATCCTGTAACACAGCTTGAATTTCTTTGGAACTTGATTAGGGCTGCTTATCCACCATACAGACTATTCTTCGGGGCCCACACCTGTTACTTACCACAGGTGAGTTTGAACAAGAATCACATACCCTATATACTCGGGTATAAGCCGAATTTTTCAGCACAGTTTTTGTGTGCGTAAAAAGCCCCCCTCGGCTTATAATCGAGTCAGCAAAAAAAAACTAAAAAACATTTTTAAGGGTGGCGGGGGGGGGGGGGATATCTATGACCAGCCTCAATATTAATGTATAGAATCTCCCATAAAATAGTGGAGAAAACAAAGAAGGTTTTAAAAAAATAAAAGTTCTAAATCGCTCCTTTCCCTAGAATATATACAAAAGTGGAAAATGACTGTGATACACATACACATTAGGTATCCCTGTGTCTGAAAGTGCCCGGTCTACTGAATATAGGGTATCTGCAGTGCTCCTGTTCTGTCGGAAAGGGGTTAATAGGAGCACTGCAGATTCCATATATTCAGCCAGACTGAATTCCAAGTGGGGAAAAAAAAAAAAACAGTCCTCAAGCTCAGGGAAGGGGCGGACAGACAACCAAGACACCCCCTCCCCTTCCCCAGTACCCAGCATCTACTGCACCCAAAATCTCCGACCATTTTAATTTTAGAAATTTTCCAGTAGCTGCTGCATTCCCCCCAACCCCCACCCCCTTGGCTTATACTTGAGTCAATAAGTTTTCCCATTTTTTTGTGGTAAAATTAGGGGCCTCGGCTTATATTCGGGCTGGCTTACACTCGAGTATATACGGTACTTGAAAGTTAGTTACCCACCATTTTTAAAAGATGCCAACAATTATGTCTGGCCCTTTTTTGGAGTTTTGTGTGCAATCATTTCCAATATACACAAAGGAAATAAACATGTACAGTATATAACAAAATGTGTGTAATTGCAATAATTTTCTGACTGAAATACATTTTCAATACAATTTCTGGAAAAAATTCACAGTTGCCAACACTTATGGCCATGACTATATATGTTATTTCGGTGCCCCGTATGTCATGCCAAGCTTGTAGCACTGCAAAAAGCCAACTTTCATCTTTCTGATTTTGTAAGCACCCTATGTGCGTCCCTAGTTTTTTGACTAAGGCAACATTTTAAAATATGACTCTATTTTAGAAACTACTGCTTACAAATAATTTATCAGGGGGTATAATGGTCATTTTTAGTACATTGGTGCTCCCAAAAAATGTGCAAAGTGAAACTTGAATTTTTTTAAAGAAATATACCATTTCAGAGCACAAAATGTTGTGCCTACTGTCTATCAGCAGAAACATATACTTCTAATTTTAAGCTGTATATCCCAGATACAAAAAAAAAAACCCTGTGCAGTGGCTTGCAAAAATATTCATACCCCTGGAACTTTTTCACATTTTGTCAGTTAAGTGACAGACCAAAACAAAGTAGCCCATACTTGTGAAGTGTGATGAAAATGATGCATGGTTTTCAAAATTTTAATTACATAAAAATCTGAAAAGTGTGATGTGCAAAAGTATTAAGCCCCCTGCACTCTGATACCCCTAAATAA
The DNA here is from genome assembly GCF_031893055.1 of Leptodactylus fuscus. NCBI lineage: Eukaryota > Metazoa > Chordata > Amphibia > Anura > Leptodactylidae > Leptodactylus > Leptodactylus fuscus. The sequence goes on from NC_134267.1 coordinate 80,882,052, forward strand.
AATCCAGTGCAATCAATTGCCTTCAGAAGTTGTTGTTACTACTGGCTTGAAGTACATATTAGATGTTTTGCGATATTTCCTCAGTGACATTTGTCCCTTACTAATTTTTTGCTGTGGGTAATTTTTTTCATGTTTGCATTTTTGTATATCCTTGTATAAAGTATAAGATGCAGCTGATCCTTGGAATAAGGTACTTCATGCCGTTGTGTCATTTAAACACTTTATGATGTCGCTTATAAGTATGGTTTGGCAACGGCTGCATATTGAGTTGCATTTCGATATGTTTCATTACATTCCATGGAACATGGATGCTTCATTCATTGGATTTATATGTACATAATAAAGTCAAATTGAGCAGGTGAGAGGTAATTCCATTGGTATGCTATAGGCTAGCTGCACATTATACACAATGAAGCATTTCCTGGTTTATTTCTCAGTTTTATGCTGCAGAATGTCATTTTTAATGCACAATTAACTAAATATTGATAGATTGTTATTTTACATACTTGAAAATAAATTTAAGCAGCAACAACTTTTTTTCATTGTGCCAGCAACATAATTATAAATATTTCTTATGATCAATGAAAGTACAACTTTATATTCCAGTCACAAAATACGCCTGATTCCTATAGACAACTTCACTCAATATATAGATATAGATGAATTTGTCATTGTTGCAGAACTAATTTTGAGAGTTCATTTGGCAGAATGGACTATGGTTTTGCATAGAAATGCAGAAATTTGATGAATTCTATTAAATTACATATACAGTTACTTATCTAAATTATCCTGCAGAGGTATGCACAAGGGCGGGCACATATTGCTCCTATACAAGAACAGATGTGGGCCTATTGTTTTGCAGTTTCTCAGTATAGACCTCCTCCCCTGACCTACAAGCCCCTGTGCAACTACACAGGATGCACCAGTGGTATTTCCGCTTCTGGATGTTTATCAGGCTTTTGGGCTTTTTGAAACTCTGCTGAGCTTTCGCCACTTTCCCGAAAAGGCCACTTCCCTGAGAGCAAGTAGGGGGTGAGGCCATCAGCTTGCAAGATTTATCATCATTTACATTTAAATCTGGTGCAAATGATGGGGGAAATGTGTGCCATCTATGAACTGTGTACATTTCTCCCAAATGGATGATACACTTCATTTGTGACTCCCTGGGTACCACCCACCCAGCTAAGCGGACCATGGATGGTATTAAACCATTTGTGGTGGGCAGGGCCGCACCTCTAATGAGGCGAAGCGAAGCGCCCGATTCAGGCGGCGGTCCCGAGGGGGCGGCAGCCCGGGCTTTTTTTTTTTCCCCCTCACAACCAGCGCAAGGAGAGCTGCCGCTCTCCTTGCGCTGGTTCAGACATCTACGTATCAGCGTAGGCGGGGTCATCACGCCACCTACGCTGATACACAGACATCCTGTGAGAGAAGAGGATGCGGCAGCGGGAGCAGCAGCGCACGGTCGGTCGGTAAGTATAATAACTCTTTTTTTGGTTTATAATAGGCCGCTGCCTACTGGAGTATCTACCAGCAGGCAGCGGCCTATTTACCAACCCGGACCTGCTCACTGCCGCCCCCGCTTCCCCTTGTACTTTAGGCCGCGGCGGGCGGTAGTGAATAGGCCCGGGTCAGGCCGCGATCCCAATGCCGCTATTATTATATTCGGGGATCTTTTCAGACCCCCGAGTATAATAATCGGAGCCCCAGGGGAGGTGAGAGAACATAATAAACACTGATACTCACCTCTCCGGGATCCGGAGTTAATCCAAGCAGGCTTCGGGGCTATATGGTAATGTGTCAGACATCACGTGGTCTGGGATACTACCATATAGGCCCGAAGCCTGTGCTAGTAGTAATAGCCTGCTACTGCTAGCACAGGCTTTGGGTCTGTATGGTAACAGGCTGTTACTGCTACCACAGGCTTTGGGCCTATATGTTACTGCTAGCACAGGCTTTGGGCCTATATGGTAATATCCCAGACCACGTGATGTCTGACACATTACCATATAGGCCCGAAGCCTGCTAGGAGTAACATCAGATCCCGGAGAGGTGAGTAACAGTGTTTATTATGTTCTCTCACCTCCCCTGGGGCTCCGATTATTATACTCAGGGTCTGAAAAGACCCCTGAGTATAATAATAGTTCATGGGTGTGCAACTGTGGCGCATAATAGAGCTTGAAGGGTCCATTGTGGCCCCTGTAACCTCTATTATGCCCCACAGCGGCCCCTCTACAACCTCTATTAAGCCCCACAGTCTATTGTGCCACTGTGGGGCATAATAGCATAATAGCGGCTGCTGTGAAATATATATATATATATATATATATATATATATATATATATATATATAAAAAAAACACGAAAACTTGGTAATCTTCAGTAGTTGATACCTTTTTAATGGCTAACTCATAATGATGACAAATGGCTAACGTTTCGAAGCGCAAGGCTCCTTTGTCAAAGCAAATTTAAAAACATTTTTGAAGGATGCATATATATATATATATATATATATATATATATATATATATATATACACAGAGCAGGCACAAAGGGTGTTAGATTTCAGGAGGAGGGGGGGGTTGTTAGTAGTTGGTGAGACAATGTAAGCAATTGGTGGAGACATTTGGTCGAGACAATGTGGTAATTGGTGGAGACAATATAAACACTTACAGGTCCTTGTCAGATCACACACTACTGTAAAAAGACATGAACCCCTGTGATGCATTAATCCCACACTCTAGTGTCCGAAACAATGTCATGAATTTATATTCATGTATGCGTCTTTCTCTCTTAGATCTGAAATTCCCTCTCAAAATCAGAATTTTCATGTCATTGGTAATGTTGTGGTCCCCCCTGCAAAAATGTTTTGACACGGGAAGGTCAGATCTTTGTTCTTTAATAGTATGGCGATGTGAGTTCATGCGCAGTCTAAGTTGCTGTCCGGTCTCTCCAACATACAGATTATCAGTGGAGCATTTGGTACACATAATTAAATACACTACATTGGATGTGCTGCAGGTGAAGGTACCTGGAATGTTATATTCCTTGTTCGAGTTTGGTATCTCTATCCTGTCAGTGGTCAGTATGTGGGGGCAGGTTTTGCACCTCTTATTCCCACATGGAAATGTTCCTGCGTTGGTTGGGGATGTTAGTGAGCTACTGACCATCATATTCCTGAGGTTTGGTGGCTGTCTATAGCACAGGAGAGGGGGGTCCGGAAATATGGATGTTAGACGGTTGTCTTTTTGTAGTAGTGGATGTAGTTTGCGTGTGATTCCTCTCAGCGTCTCCAGGTGGGGGTTATAAGTGACAACCAGGGGCACTCGGTTGTTCTCCTGTTTGGTATTGTATCTTAATAACTCCGATCTTGGTATCCTGGTGGCTCTGGTGATTTGGTTATCAATCGTTCTTGAGAAGAACACCTCGGAGTCCTCAGAGACACATTCTTGAAGCAGGGTTACCATCCAAGAACGATTGATAACCAAATCACCAGAGCCCTCTCCTGTGCTATAGACAGCCACCAAACCTCAGGAATATGATGGTCAGTAGCTCACTAACATCCCCAACCAACGCAGGAACATTTCCATGTGGGAATAAGAGGTGCAAAACCTGCCCCCACATACTGACCACTGACAGGATAGAGATACCAAACTCGAACAAGGAATATAACATTCCAGGTACCTTCACCTGCAGCACATCCAATGTAGTGTATTTAATTATGTGTACCAAATGCTCCACTGATAATCTGTATGTTGGAGAGACCGGACAGCAACTTAGACTGCGCATGAACTCACATCGCCATACTATTAAAGAACAAAGATCTGACCTTCCCGTGTCAAAACATTTTTGCAGGGGGGACCACAACATTACCAATGACATGAAAATTCTGATTTTGAGAGGGAATTTCAGATCTAAGAGAGAAAGACGTATACATGAATATAAATTCATGACATTGTTTCGGACACTAGAGTGTGGGATTAATGCATCACAGGGGTTCATGTCTTTTTACAGTAGTGTGTGATCTGACAAGGACCTGTAAGTGTTTATATTGTCTCCACCAATTACCACATTGTCTCGACCAAATGTCTCCACCAATTGCTTACATTGTCTCACCAACTACTAACAACCCCCCCCTCCTCCTGAAATCTAACACCCTTTGTGCCTGCTCTGTGTATATATATATATATATATATATATATATATGCATCCTTCAAAAATGTTTTTAAATTTGCTTTGACAAAGGAGCCTTGCGCTTCGAAACGTTAGCCATTTGTCATCATTATGAGTTAGCCATTAAAAAGGTATCAACTACTGAAGATTACCAAGTTTTCGTGTTTTTTTTATATTTCCAACCCACTGGCTAACACGGTACAACAACGAACATTTCCCTTTATATATATATATATATATATATATATATATATATATATATATATATACTGTGTGTATATATATATATATATATATATATATATATATATGGGTTGGATGTGTGGAGAAGTGAGGAGTCAAAGATGTCTGTGTTTCAAACTTTACAGAGTCAAGTCACAGCTGGAAGAGGTGGTTATGGCGGTCCAAAGGGAAGAGACGGGAAATGTGGGAAGACGTCTCCTGTGAGTATTACTGCACAAAATATCACTTTGCATTGTATTTACTGTAATGTTGTAATTCATTGTAATGGTACTGCTAGCACCCCCAATCCCGCCGCTGTCTAAGGCGGACGATCAAAAGATGAACAAGCCCCCCCCCCCCCCCCCTGAACTCAATACGGGAGGGGGGGGGGGGTCTTTTGATCGTCCGCCTCAGGCAGCAGAGAGGCTAGGTTCATCACTGGTGGTGGGATTAGGGTGGTCTCAGGATGATGCATATTACGTGTCACTTACCAGTCTCCAGAGAGATGCCACCCACTAGAGACAGGGCCATCCCACCATGCCTCCCAGTCCAGAGAATCAGGCAACCATCCCACTCCCAACCAAGGCATCCATACAGCAGACCGCAGCTGCATATATTAGACTTCCCAAAGAGGCTGAGCAAAAGTCTTGGGGTAGGACCAAGTCCCATCATCATTAGGGGTAATACACATCACTGTAGTACTTTGCCTGTTTATTAATATAATATTAATAGAGATTATTAATAGAATAGAGTGTATAGAATAAAGGGAGGAAGGAGTTTTTAATCCACTATCAATGGACACTAATAGGTCATGAAAACCTTTACATATTATAGCTATCTTCCAATCCCTTTTTATTTATCAATGATCATCATATATAGTTGATACATGAGCATTTTGAGAAACAAACTGTTTGTATTAGAGATCTTTGCAGCCGTTATGAGCCACTATTCTATTTTACCTTAGAATGCTGCCTCTAATAGTATACTAGTACCTACACCACCATGTTATTATTTTCAGATGATATATACATATCTAAACGCTTCTTTTCCCAGGATGAGAATCTCTTAATACCCACTTGGTAGATTTGGTAGTCTGATACTTTATAATCCCTTTCAAACATGATTTTCGTTTGCATGTCTCGCTATTTGAGTATCTCATTCATTCTCAATATCACAGACGTGATCTATAATACGTTTGTGAAACTGACATCTTATTTTTGGGTATATCCATGTAATTAAATAAATCCCCCCTGGTAGACATGGCCTGCAGTACATGGAGGAGGAAGCATAATCCCTCAGCCGCAGTGTCCATCGGTTCATGCCCCTGTTTATATGTCCATATAGGAATTTTATAATTCCTCTCCCTGTTATGTTTCATGCCTTAATAATTATATTCTTGCTCACTCAAAATTTTCCCCTACCACATCCAAAAATGTTACGCAACTATATTATGATAGTGATAATGGTTAGACTTCCAACTCTACTCTATGGTGTTCCCATAGGATCACTATATTAACCCCTTAGTGACCAGCCTATTTTGGACCTTAATGACCAAGCCAAATTTTGGAAATTTGCCCTGTGTGACTTTATCAGTGAATAATTCTGTAACAGTATAGCGCATCCAAGCGATTCTGATATTGTTTTTTCGTGACATGTTGTACTTTACTGAGAAGGTAAAATTAGACTGATATAACTTGCGTAAATTTATTTAAAAACTCGCAAATGCTGAAAATTTTGAAAATTTTTCAATGTTTTCCATTTTTAGCTGCGATATCTCACATATACACAATAATACAGGGCAAAAAAGTTAGTAGTTATATACTTCCAAATGTTCCTTTTGTGTTTCAATCATATTTGAAATAATTTTAGCATATTTGAGTAACTTAGACAATTTACAAGTTTATCAAGTTTATAAGCAAATTTTGGAAATTTTGAGTTTGTCATTTTTTCCTGTACCAAGCTCTGTTTGCAGACAGGAATTGGTGGAATAATGACAGAACCTCCCATTAAATGACCCAAATTGGAAAACTAGACCCCTTCAGGTATTCTTTGAGGGGTATAGTGAGTATTTTGATCAAATAAATATTGTTTTGCAAGAATTATTACAAATGATGAAAAAAATGACATTTTCATTTTCTTCAAATATATGTCATTTTAAAGCCAGTTTTTTTGCACACAACACATCAAAAAGAAGAAACACACCCCAAAATATATCACCCCACTTCTCCCGTGTTAAAATATGTCCATTTTGTGGCCTTAGTCCTATGTACACACATATAGTAGGGCCTAAGAGGTAAGGAGGGCCAATTGGATTTCAAAACACAAATTTTGCTTGCAGATATTTTAGGCCCATTGCACATTCAAACAAGATTTGAGTTACCAAAGCAATTGAAACCCCCCCATAAATGACCCCATTTTATAAACTAGACCCCTTGGGGTATTCATTGAGGGGTATAGAGAGTACTTTGACCCCATAAGTTTTGAGAAAATGTGCGTCAAACAAAAAAAAAATCATATTTTTTACACAAGTGTCATTTTATAGGCAGTTTTTTTGCACATAACACATGAAAATGAAGAAAAACACCCCAAAATAGATGACCCCATTTCTCCTGTGTTCAAAAATGTACACTTTGTGGCCTTAATCCTATGTACGGATGCACGGTAGGGCCCAAAAAGAAAGGAGCACCAACTGGATTTCAAGACACAATTTTTGCTTCTAAATGTTTCAGGCCCATTGCTCATTTAAACAAGATTTGAGTTACCAAAATAATTGAAAACCCCCATAAATGACACCATTTTATAAACTAGACCCCTTGAGGTATTCATTGAGGGGTATAGTGAGTATTTTGACCCCATAGGTTTTAAAAGAATTTGCGTCAAACAAAAAATTCTCATATTTTTTACACAAAAGAGTCATTTTAAAGGCAGGTTTTTTTGCACACAAGGCATGAAAATGAAGAAAAACACCCCAAAATAGATGGCCCCATTTCTCCCGTGTTCACAAATGTACACTTTTTGGCCTTAATCCTATGTACGGATGCACGGCAGGGCCCAAAAAGAAGGGAGCACCAACTGGATTTCAAGACAAAAATTTTGCTTGCAGATATTTCAGGCCCATTGCACATTCAAACAAGATTTGAGTTACCAAAACAATTGAAAACCCCCATAAATGACCCCATTTTATAAACTAGACCCCTTAAGGTATTCATTGAGGGGTATAGTGAGCATTTTGACCCTATAGCCGTTTCACAGATTTTACTAACCTTGGGATGTGTAGGTTAAAAATTACTAAAATGTCCCTTTATCCCCAAAGTTTTCATTTTCACAAGGGGTTAAAAGAGAAAAAGCCCCCCACAGTTTGTTACACAATTTCTCCTGAACACGGCAATATCCCATATGCGGCCATAATTTGCTGTATGGGGACATGGTGGGGCTTAGAATGGGAAGAGCGCTATTTGGCTTTTGGAGGGCAGATGTGACTGGAATAGTTTTCAGGTGCCATGTCGTATCTGCAGAGCCCCTAAAGTATCAATACAATGGAAAGTCCTCAGATGTGACCCCATTTTAAAAACTACACCCATCAAGGAATGTATCAAGGGGTATTATCATTTTGAGCCTAAAAATGCTTCCCAAAAATTAATGTACAAAATGAAAATTTAAATTTTTAAAGAAATCTGCCATCTCGGTGCCCAATACGTTGCACCCACTTTGTTTTGTCAGAGACCTGCACTCCTAAAACTATTAAGGGGCCATCACGAGGGGCAGAAAATTATATATGTGGGTGTAAACTGCTGCTTGGGCACACAGCAGGGCGCAGAAGGGAAGGAGCACTGCGCTTTTTAGCTATTGGGGTACAGAGTTAGAGGGACTTTTGGGGCGCCATGTTGTTTTTGCAGAGCCCTGGAGGTGACAGTAAACTGGAATTCGCCAAGAAGTGACCCCATTTTGTAGGGGAAATTTTAGGGTCTCGGCAAATATGACATGGTGTCCAAACACCAACAATCTAAATCTGCACTCCAAAAGCACATAGCGCTCCTTCACATCTGCGCCCTGCTGTGTACCCAAATGGCGGTGTATGCCCACATGTATGACACTGGTGTACCCTGGATAACGGACTTAATGCCATGTGTGGGTAGAATCGGCTGTTTGGGTACAGCCGGGCACAGACGGGAAGGAGCGCTATTTTGGTTTTTGGAGCACAGTTTGGTTTTTGGACGTCACTTTTGCAAAGCCCCTGAATTGCCAATAAAGTGGAATCCGCAGACATGTCACGCCATTTTGGACACTAGCCCACAGATGGGATTTATCAAGTGGTGTAGCGAGCATTTTTAACCCTTGAGTGTTGCATTTATTTGGTTTCCAGAAATGAAATTGCGGCTGATAATGAGAAGTTAAAAATGAAGTTTTCCAGAGATTCGCCATTTCAGTATCTGATATGTTGTGCCCGACTTATGTCAGCAGAGATACACACTCCAAACACTGGTAAGCGGGTATCCCGGGCACAACAGCTTTTAGAGCGTTCATCTCTGATACAAGTCGGGCACAACATATTACGCACTGAAATGACGGATTCCTGGAAAAATGTTCATTTTCACCTGTCACAATCATCTGCGTATTCTTTTATGGATAATAAGTTATAGCAACATTTGGGGGTTAAAAATGCTGTCTGTACCCCTGGATAAATCCTTCAGGGGTGTAGTTTCCAAAATAAGGTCACATATCAGGGGATTCCACTTTACTGGCGCTTCAGCTCTGCAAAAGTGTCATGGTATCGAAAAACCAAACCGTCTGCGCTCCAAAAACCCAATAACCGTTCTTCCCTTCTGTGCCCGGCTGTGCCCTAATATCAGTATATACCCACATATGACATTACATACGTTATCCCGGGTACACCAGTGTCATACATGGGGCATAATCTGCAGTTGGGGTACACAGCAGGGCGCAGAAGGGAAGGAGCGCTATGCGGCTTTTGGAGTACAGATTCAAATGTTTGGTATCTGGCTGCCATGTCATGTTTGTAGAGCCTGTAAGGTACCAGAAAATTGGATTCCCCAAAGGAGTGACCCCATTTTGAAAACTGCACCCCTCAAAGAATTTCTCAGGGGGTGTAGTGAGTATTAGTATCCCAGACGTGACTGCACAGCGGATGGCGAAGAGGGAATATATAAGCTGTGCGGAGGACATTGGGAACACCAAATTCCCTACTATGTCCCAGTAGCTCCTATGATTGGGGGAGTCACTCTGGGGGGTCACTTTGGGGTCACTTCTGGTGTCTTTTCGCTCATAAGCTCTAAATCTGGGGTGTCCCCTGATATTGGCTCGCACAGATTATATATTCCCTACCTGCCGCAGCCAGTTGTGTTCTAATGATTTGGCGATTTTGGGGTTGTTTGTCTTCACATTACTAGATGCTATATTTTCTTTATTTTTCTGGTGATGTGGCCATATAAGGGCTTGTTGTTTGCGGGATGAGATGCATTTTGTAATGACACCATGTTTGGGTGCCTATAACTTATTGAATACATTTTATTAACTCTTTTTTGCTGGATTTTCTAAAGAAAAATCAATTCTGGCATTGCATTCTACCTTTTAAATTTTTCGCCATGCAGCGTACAGTATAAGTAACATGTGACCTTTATTCTGCGAGTCAGTACGGTTACAGCGATACCTCATTTATATTATTTTTTAATGCGATACTAATTCTGTAGAATAAAAACACATTTAGGGACATAAATCAATGTTTTTTGTATCGCCATCTTCTGAGAGGCGTAACATTTTTATTTTTTGGTTGACAGTGTTGGTTGAGGGCTTATTTTTTGCGGAACAACCTGCGCTTTTTATTGGTACTGTTGTGCGGTGATTATGACTTTTTGATCACTTTTTATAGCATATTTTGTAAGGTGAGATGGCGAAAAATCACTACTTCCGGTGGGTTTTTTCCGGGTTTTTTTTCCGACGTTCACCGTATACATTAAATATTGTTGCAGTTTTATTGTTCAGATTGTTACTGACGCGACAATACCAAATATGCATTGTTTTTATTAACTTTTAGGTTTTTTTTAATATAATTCATTTTCTATAGGAAAAAGGGAATTTTGGGGCTTTATAAGTTTATTCATTTTTATTAGAGATGAGCGAACAGTGTTCTATCGAACACATGTTCGATCGGATATCAGGGTGTTCGCCATGTTCGAATCGAATCGAACACCACGTGGTAAAGTGCGCCAAAATTCGATTCCCCTCCCACCTTCCCTGGCGCCTTTTTTGCACCAATAACAGCGCAGGGGAGGTGGGACAGGAACTACGACACTGGGGGCATTGAAAAAAATTGGAAAAAGTCATTGGCTGCCGAAATCAGGTGACCTCCATTTTAGACGAATAGTGGATTTCAAATCCGGGTCATATGAGAATGTGAACTTTGTGACTATGAGACAGGGATAGCTGTACAGGCAGGGATAGCTAGGGATAACCTTTATTTAGGGGGGAATGTTATTAAAAATAACTTTTTGGGGCTCTATCGGGTGTGTAATTGTGATTTTTGTGAGATAAACTTTTTCCCATAGGGATGCATTGGCCAGCGCTGATTGGCCGAATTCCGTACTCTGGCCAATCAGTGCTGGCCAATGCATTCTATTAGCTTGATGAAGCAGAGTGTGCACAAGGGTTCAAGCGCACCCTCGGCTCTGATGTAGCAGAGCCGAGGCTGCACAAGGGTTCAAGCGCACCCTCGGCTCTGATGTAGGAGAGCCGAGGGTGCACTTGAACCCTTGTGCACCCTCAGCTCTGCTACATCAGAGCCGAGGGTGCGCTTGAACCCTTGTGCACACTCTGCTTCATCAAGCTAATAGAATGCATTGGCCAGCGCTGATTGGCCAATGTATTCTATTAGCCTGATGAAGTAGAGCTGAATGTGTGTGCTAAGCACACACATTCAGCTCTACTTCATCGGGCTAATAGAATGCATTGGCCAGCGCTGATTGGCCAGAGTACGGAACTCGACCAATCAGCGCTGGCTCTGCTGGAGGAGGCGGAGTCTAAGATTGCTCCACACCAGTCTCCATTCAGGTCCGACCTTAGACTCCGCCTCCTCCGGCAGAGCCAGCGCTGATTGGCCGAATTCCGTACTCTGGCCAATCAGCACTGGCTAATGCATTGTATTGGCTTGATGAAGCAGTGCTGAATGTGTGTGCTTAGCACACACATTCAGCTCTACTTCATCGGGCTAATAGAATGCATTGGCCAGCGCTGATTGGCCGAATTCCGTACTCTGGCCAATCAGCACTGGCTAATGCATTGTATTGGCTTGATGAAGCAGTGCTGAATGTGTGTGCTTAGCACACACATTCAGCTCTACTTCATCGGGCTAATAGAATGCATTGGCCAATCAGCGCTGGCCAATGCATTCTATTAGCGTGAACTGAGTTTGCACAGGGGTTCTAGTGCACCCTCGGCTCTGCTACATCAGATTGCTACATCTGATGTAGCAGTGCCGAGTGTGCATCAGATGTGTAGTTGAGCAAAACTGACTCAGCACTGCTAAGTCTGCATTCGCATAGGAATGCATTGGCCAGCCTTCGGCCAATCAGCGCTGGCTCTGCCGGAGGAGGCGGAGTCTAAGGTCGGACCTGAATGGAGACTGGTGTGGAGCTATCTTAGACTCCGCCTCCTCCAGCAGAGCCAGCGCTGATTGGTCGAGTTCCGTACTCTGGCCAATCAGCACTGGCTAATGCATTGTATTGGCTTGATGAAGCAGTGCTGAATGTGTGTGCTTAGCACACACATTCAGCTCTACTTCATCGGGCTAATAGAATGCATTGGCCAGCGCTGATTGGCCGAATTCCGTACTCTGGCCAATCAGCACTGGCTAATGCATTGTATTGGCTTGATGAAGCAGTGCTGAATGTGTGTGCTTAGCACACACATTCAGCTCTACTTCATCGGGCTAATAGAATGCATTGGCCAATCAGCGCTGGCCAATGCATTCTATTAGCGTGAACTGAGTTTGCACAGGGGTTCTAGTGCACCCTCGGCTCTGCTACATCAGATTGCTACATCTGATGTAGCAGTGCCGAGTGTGCATCAGATGTGTAGTTGAGCAAAACTGACTCAGCACTGCTAAGTCTGCATTCGCATAGGAATGCATTGGCCAGCCTTCGGCCAATCAGCGCTGGCTCTGCCGGAGGAGGCGGAGTCTAAGGTCGGACCTGAATGGAGACTGGTGTGGAGCTATCTTAGACTCCGCCTCCTCCAGCAGAGCCAGCGCTGATTGGTCGAGTTCCGTACTCTGGCCAATCAGCACTGGCCAATGCATTTCTATGGGGAAAAGTTAGCTTGCGAAAATCGCAAACTGACAGGGATTTCCATGAAATAAAGTGACTTTTATGCCCCCAGACATGCTTCCCCTGCTGTCCCAGTGTCATTCCAGGGTGTTGGTATCATTTCCTGGGGTGTCATAGTGGACTTGGTGACCCTCCAGACACGAATTTGGGTTTCCCCCTTAACGAGTTTATGTTCCCCATAGACTATAATGGGGTTCGAAACCCATTCGAACACTCGAACAGTGAGCGGCTGTTCGAATCGAATTTCGAACCTCGAACATTTTAGTGTTCGCTCATCTCTAATTTTTATCAGACACTTTATTTTTTTTTCACTTTTTTTCTCTTACTTTTTCATGTGTCCCTTTAGGACACTTGAATTAGTGATGCTTTGATAAAAGCATCACTAATTCTCTATCAGACGCTGCAGGACACAGCTGTCAGTGTCTTGCAGCGTCTGGAGGAAGTCAGACGCAGGGGCTGCCTGCGTCTGACTTCCTCTTAAAGCGACAGGATCAACCAGGTATTGGGGGTCTCTTGGAGCTTGGGGTCACTGGCCAGACCCCAGGCTCCATGTTAGAGACATCGGCACCCCCCGATCTCGCCGCGGGGGGTGCCGATTCAGCCGGCACCGTCACGGAACCGCTTCAGTTCCGTGATCATGTTTGATCACGGAACTGAAGGTGTTAAAACCCCCCGATCGGAGACCCCTCCGATGGGGGGTTATGGAATGGGGTCTTAGCTGTTAGATACAGCTAAAATCCCATCCAATTATGTCGGCACTTACAGGGAATCCTTCCCTGACTGCCCGATGTAGTTTTCCTATAGGGCAGTCAGGAAGGACCTGCAAGTGCCGACGTAGATTCCCTATGGGCCGGTCGTTAAGGGGTTAAACAATCATAAAAAAAAACAGCAATTTCAGATGCAACTTTGTAACCTCCAAACTTTTTAGCCTTTGTAACCTTTGAAGCCTCATCTTAACAAAATTGTTTATTCCCCCCCCCCCCTCCCCCATTAGGGCTCAGGAAATGTTTGAGGTTTATAAATTTGATTTGGCACTCCACCACCTGAAAATGTTCAACTACTGGTATGGTAACAAACCAAGTTCCTTCTTACTGAAAAGTAAAAAATGTCAGCCATCTTAAACTAGAATTGCCTTTATGTCTAACTCTAAAAAAAGAAAGTTATGGAACATAAAAGGTATTTCTAATACCATGGTGGATTATTAGAACTCACTGTAAACCTTAATAAATGATTCCTCCATACCTCAACCTATTCCTTCAGACATTCAGTCCTTCCTCTCTAGGGTTCCCTTAGCTCATTTATCACCACTGTTAGTCTTGCTGAAATCCTTCTTGCCATTAAAACACTCAAAAACAATAAATCCCTTGGTCCTAACAGACTAACAAATGAGTATTAGAAAAACCATAGACAAAAATGGCCCGGGGGAGGTGCAGAAACAGTTGAGACAACTGATCAGAGAGGGGAAAGCCAACTACAGGCGGAAGATGGAACTACAGATGGGGGAAGGTAGAGTCTCGAAGGTGTGGGATAGCCTGAAGGTAATATCTGGACACAAACAAAAGGCTGGTCCCCAGATAGGTGACAGGAAGTGGCTTAACGAACTTAATCTATTCTTCAATAGATTTGACTCCAAACCAACTCTCCCTTCACCAGCATGTCAGTCAACCCCCCCTCCCCTCACACACCAAGACCCAACCCCCACCGACTGGCAGTAAATTGCAATCTGGCTATCTGATCCTCAAGGAGTCTCAAGTGTGTAGGGAAATCAAGGGTATTAAAGCAGACAAGGCTGGAGGACCCAATGGTTTAAGCGCAAGGGTTCTTAAACTGTGCAGTGACCAGCTGTGTGGTATTATTATGCACATGTACAATATGAGTCTAAATCTGGGAGTGGTACCTCAACTGTGGAAAACATCTTGCGTGGTACCAGTCCCAAAGAAACCCAACCCGATGGACTACGATGACTACCAACCTGTAGCACTGACATCCCACCTGATGAAGGTCCTAGAGAGACTGGTTCTGACACACCTATGCCCTCTAGTGTGCTCTGCTCTGGACCCCCTCCAGTTTGCCTATTTGCCGGGCATTGGGGTAGATGACGCCATCATCCACCTTCTTCACAGAGCTCTCTCTCACCTGGAGAAACCCGGGAACACTGTGAGAATAATGTTCATTGATTTCTCCAGTGCGTTCAACACCATTCAGTCAGGGCTATTGAGGGAGAAGCTGAACTTTGGTAGCGTGGACCATCACCTGTCCAACTGGATACTAGACTACCCCACAAACCGCTCTCAGTATGTGAGAACCCGGGACTGTGTGCCTGACACTGTGATCTGTAGTATGGGGGCACCACAAGGTACAGTTTTTGCCCCATTTTTCTTCACACTGTACACTGCTGACTTTAGGCACAACTCATCCAGCTGTTACTTACAGAAGTACTCCGATGACTCTGCTATAGTAGGCCTTATCACTGATGGCGATGATAGGGAATACAGAGACTTAAACTGGGATTTTGTTGAATGGTGCCAACTGAACCACCTTAGGATTTTTTATTTATTTATTTTTTTATGTAGATTGTGAGCCCCACATAGGGCTCACAATAAACATTTTTCCCTATCAGTATGTCTTTGGAGAATGGGATGGAAATCCACGCAAACACGGGAAGAACATACAAACTACTTGCAGATGGTTTTTTGCCCTTGGCAGGATTTCAACCGAGGACTCCATCGCTGTAAGGCTGCAGTGCTAACCACTGAGCCACCGTTTGGCCCCTGAACCACCTCAGGATTAATGCTGGGAAGACCAAGGAGATGGTGGTGGACTTTAGTAAACGTAGAAGTGCTCCGACCCCGGTGGAGATCCAAGGGACATGCATTGAGATAGTCAAGACCTATAAGTACCTGGGTGTGCTCCTCAATAATAAATTAGACTGGGCTGAGCGCCTGGAGGCGCTGCACAGAAAGGGTTACAGCAGACTCTACCTGCTCAGGAGGCTGAGAGCCTTTGGAGTCCAGGGGCCACTTCTTAGGGCCTTTTTCAACTCTGTGGTTGCTTCAGTCATCTCTTTCGGTGTGGCCTGCTGGAGGAGCAGTATATCAACCAAGGACAGAAATAGACTGGACAGGCTGATCAGAAGGGCCATCTCTGTCCTGGGGAGCCCCCTGGACCCAATAGAGGTGGTGGATGTAGTGGATATAATTTACGTGTGATTCCTCTCAGTGTCTCCAGGTGGGGGTTATATTTGACAACCAGGGGCACCCGATTGTTTTCCTGTTTGGTATTGTATTTTAATAAATCAGATCTTGGTAGCCCTGGTGAAGGGGCTAAATCTGTCACATGGTTTTATGTCATTTTACAGACATCACTGACCTGAGACCCTGAGAACTGATAAAAACCTGGAATGTTTACGTTGTTCTTACATTGTTTGGACCAATTACTAATGACCCTCTACCCCCCTTCCTCCTGGAATTCTATCCCTATGTGACCTTTTGTACATAAATATGCATCCTTCAGAAATGGTTTTAAATTTACTTGAGAAAGGAGCCTAGAGTTCCGAAACATTGTAATCTGTCATCATCATTAGTTAGCCATTAAAAACATATTTAGTAGTCATGTCCAACTATTTTGATTCTTTGAGACCAAATCCATCACTTAATTACATCCCTTGTGAGCTACAACATCCCTTGTGAGCTACGACATTCCTTGTGAGATACAACATCCCTTGGGGCCCTCAGATTGTTTTACTATTTCTTGATTTAGTACATCCTGAACTTACTATTATTGCTCATGTGCTTACAACCTCCCTGTCTAACATAGCTAAACTTTGGAAATTCACTACCGTATCTTCCCTTCCAGAAATAGTGAACAAAATTCACCATACTATATAACAGGCATGTCAAACATGCGGCCCTTTACAGGCATATCTGCGGCCCGCACAAAAGTCTCAAACTTTGTCTCTAAAGTTTAGAGACAAAGTTTGAGACTTTTGTGCGGGCCACAGATGTACAAAACTCACGCTGCTACTCGCTGTGTAGACGTGATGTGACGTGATGACGTCACATCGCGTCTACAACTGTTAGCGCGCGAGAGAGTGCGGCGGGGGAGCGAGGACTCGGAGTCATCGGAGAAGGTAAATTTAATATGTGTACACATAAAGGTGGAACGTGAAACTGGGGGCAGATGAAGGAGGGGACGGCATGAGGCTGGGGACAGAGATGGAGAGGACATGAATCTGGGGGCAGAGATGGAGGGACATGAATCTGGGGGCAGAGATGGAGGGGGCATGAATCTGGGGGCAGATGAAGGAGGGGACGGCATGACACTGGGAGCAGAGATGGAGAGGACATGAATCTGGGGCAGAGATGGAGGGGACATGAATCTGGGGCAGAGATGGAGGGGACATGAATCTGGGGGCAGAAATGGGGGGACATGAATCTGGGGGCAGAGATGGAGGGACATGAATCTGGGGCAGAGATGAGGGGACATGAATCTGGGGGCAGAGATGAGGGGACATGAATCTGGGGGCAGAGATGGAGGGGGGCATGAATCTGGGGCAGAGATGGAGGGGACATGAATCTGGGGGCAGATGAAGGAGGGGACGGCATGACACTGGGGGCAGAGATGGAGAGGACATGAATCTGGGGGCAGAGATGGAGGGACATGAATCTGGGGGCAGAGATGAGGGGACATGAATCTGGGGGCAGAGATGAAGGGGGCATGAATCTGGGGCAGAGATGGAGGGGACATGAATCTGGGGGCAGAGATGGAGGGACATGAATCTGGGGGCAGAGATGGAGGGGACAATGAATCTGGGGGCAGAGATGGGGGGGACATGAATCTGGGGGGCAGAGATGGGGGATATGAATCTGGGGGTAGAGATGGAGGGGGGACATGAAACTGGGGGGCAGAGATGGGGGGATATGAATCTGGGGGTAGAGATGGAGGGGGGACATGAAACTGGGGGCAGATGAAGGGTGTATATGTAAACAGATAATTTTCTTTTATGAAACTAACAAAATCTTCTCAGAGAACAAGGCTGACTGATCACCACTTATCATCTTTGATCAAAGTAGGCACTGCGTTGTCATTTCAGCCTGATATACCAACAATTGTTAGCACAAAGAGGTGTCAAGCCTCAGGACAAAACACTAAAAAAGATTGAAAAAAATGATAGCAAATAAATGTTTAGTTTTTAATTGTTGTATTTTTGTTAAATATATTAGTTGCTGTTGCGCACTGCAAATATATGTTGCTGTTACATATTACTACTTCATATCTTGTTCTCATGACTGCTGTTAAAATACGTGTGTGACATTAGCTGCCGTGTGCAGCCCTCACAACAACCTGTTGTTACTCATGTGGCCCTCGGGGTCTGCCTGCTATATAACATCTCATTGCCACTCATCAAGACAGCGTCAACTGGTCTTCCTGGCTTTGCTTCTCATGGTGTTCATGTTAAGTTCCCTTAATGGTATATTGGATATCTTCAATTCACCCCTCATACTTTTCCTGTTGTAATTTTTCTTTTATTGTCAACCTCTTTTTTTTCACTGTGGTCTGAACCTATGACATGGCCCCTAAATGAAATATAATTAACACACTGCAATGGGTAGGCCCTACTAGTGGTAATTGATCTCATCTTTATCTTTCCTATGAAATGTTTCAAGTGACCACTGCTGTGCTTCATAGAAGACCTCTATAAATCCTAATTAGTTTATTTTTAGATTTACTGGAATTTGGGATATGTCGGGCCACTATTTGTTTCATATGGGTATCTTTGAAACATCATATGTTATGTCTCTGAAAACTTTTAACTAAAGTCTATGCTACCCTGTACATTTTATACTGCTATATTTTTGCTGTACTATGTTCAAGCCCTAATATAATATTTGATATAATAATAATAAAAAAATATTCCTACTGAGTACCATTCACAAAATCCCTAATCTTAAAGGTCAGTCCAGTCTTAGACAACTGCTGAGTGTTGAGGGAACAAAAGTCATCATCTGCCCACAATTTTGGCTTCAGTCCTGAGACAGGGAAGATATTGCTGTCAGCCCCATAGAGAGTCAAAGAGTGCCAACCTTTGGAGGAAATCTAGGTTGTGGAACATACAAGTCAGGATCCATTTATCTCCAGGTACCTAGGTTTTCAGTTAATTCAGCACTTAACATCAGAACCTTCTAAATACCACCACATGGCTCAAGGTAAGAGAAGACCCCTCTGCAACGAGGACTTCCCCGGGGAAAAACTACCACCACAATTAGGTACTACACAGGGCCCCTTCAACAGTATCCAGCCTGGGAGGTGGGCTGGGGAAGCTGGTCAAGTGTCCTTGGCCCATCGGTGACATTACCACTACAACTACTACTCTCCTTCTCCGCTTGCCTCCATTGGGCATGTACAGCTGGGGTCCGTTCACTTGTCCACTTTATAGATGCCTTGGTTGGATGGGGGAAGGTTAACTGATCCTCAAAAGTGCGAGTTGTACTGGAATAGCCCTGCCTTTGGTGGGCAATGGGCAGCGGCACCTAGGGAAGAGGAGGGGGGTGAAGACTCTCTGGACCGCTCATTGGGAAGGGTGGAGCCTGGGGAGTGACTCGTAAAGCCATCATCTTGGGCCCGCCCTAACCCTCCTGCAAGTGGTAGTGGGTGAAATATCTTTCAGACAGGATTATTCCATAGTACCATGCACCTTACCCTGTATGGATGGGTGATACCAATGTCTTTCATTGGCCCAGTGAATCGATGGGTGGTATAGATGCCAAAATGGGGGACTGAAATCCCCTATGATTGGCTGAAATAGTGGGACTTGATGAGGTAGTACAAGGCCATGACTTCCTCTATTTATACTCTATATTCCATGCCATCTTCAAGACTGACATCAGTGCCTCATAGCAGACATGCTTAACTTTATAGTAGTATAGTGAATTTTTATATACTGCCAATATGACCTTTGAGGACTAACACAGGAGAAACACTTCAGAATACTAAGGGAAAGTATATGGAAAGAGGAGCAAATACTGGATGAAATGGGATTTAGTGGATCAATACCAATAGGCATATAGATGTGCTAGTGGAATGCTGTAGGAGTTAAATCAATCTCCCTGACAATATTCATGTGATATTTGCACAATATCATATCAATATGGCTGTATAACCAGGAAACACTAGAATCATTCTATTTGCAAACCAGAGAGCACTGGGATAGAAATTATTATAATAAATGTAGTTCACTATTTCAAATTGTATAATTGCATAATTAAGACAAAAATGTAATAAATATTATAATAAAAGAAAAAAAATCTAATATATATCAATAATATATATCAATAATGTATTTGTGAGTGTTTCTAAGGTCTAGGTGGGAGAGCTCTTCTACACAAGTTACTTGGGAAATCTTCTGTAGTAGGTAGGGGATGGAGAGTCAGTTGGCATGGTAGTAACTCTCGGCTCATACAGTACTATACCACCTAATTTCTTTTGGGACAAGTCCCCTACCAGATAGGGTTTTAGATAATAAGTAGGCGATTGTCTGCAAATGTAACAGCTGTATGAACAATTGTGCTGACTTTCACACCTTCGAACAATGGGTCTTGTATTGAGTTGTAATTCAACTTCTCTATGGTTAGGATAAACAGAGAGGCTTTTTCTGTATCCCTGTAAAGTAAAACCAAAGTAGTGCTTAAATGAGAGGACTGGGTCAAGTGTGTTGTGTTTGCTTTCATGGCCGGGAATGAATCCTGAATATTCTGGATGGACTAGTTGTAGGGGCAGGGTTTTTAGTCTATTTGCTAATAACCACATCAATATATATAGGCTTTAGAGATGAGCGAGTACAATTCGAAATGGGAGTTTCGATTAGCACGCACCCATAGGAAAGAATGGATGCAGGGGGTTAAGCGGCCGGCAGCTGGCAAAGTCTATTCATTCTTATGGGTTTGTGCTCTTCGAAACGGTCGTTTCGAATAGTTCTCACTAATCTCTAATAGGCTTCTCTCCAACAGTCAGACACAAACTGACCACAAAAAACATAATGGGTTCATAGAGCAACACAAAGTAACCTTAAATTTAACAATTTAATACCCAAAAGGTTCAGCGCTATATATTCAAGAAAAGATGACAAAATAACACAAAATTGCAAACAGCCTTAAAACAAATAGAAGGGAAAGAGAGTAATACTTATAAATCGTTGTTCCAGGAACTTGGAGAATCTTCAGGTGGAATTGGATACACCCAGCTTTCTTAGCTGACCCCACAGATGTGACATAAGTTGTAAAGTATCATAGTCTTTTAAAGCTTATGTTTAGCCACACCTCCTTGCCAGGATGCCCTCCCCCTCTTTATTTTGATCTATTGCTTTCCCTTTTTTGCTTATTGCGATATGCCCATGGCCCAACGATTGCCAAATTCATGTGAATAAACTTTTTTGCACCTTCAACAATTCAGTGTGTGCAGCAGCATCTTTTGATTGATTGCTGATGGGTCGAAGGATCCATTACTGCTAGCACCATGCTACATATTATTTTTGAGTGTGCGGCACCATTGCCTTCCGTACCCTTGTTGCAGTTAGCTCTCGAGCGGCCCGATTGCTACCGTATTAAACTGACATAAAGCTGCCAGTCCAATCCAATAGTGATTGGGTCATTCAGGAACTCACTGCATCATAACTGACTAAGATGCAGTGAATCCTATGCACATGGCCAAGTTCAGTCTGAGACATACAGCCCGCACACAGACCGGTTTCCATGGTCATGTGCATGTGTGAGGCCTAAGTCTATTGTACTTGTATTTGTGTACTTTCTGTTTTGTATGTAAACCCTCTTTGTAATTTATAGTGTTCTAAAAATGTATATCTTGTACAAGTTGCCAACTAAATATGTGTCTATGCATAGAATGGGATTAATTTTGCATTTCACCATAATCAGATGAAATTAAGACAGGTGGCAACCCTGTAGGTAACATAATTTTGAAGTGTTTAATTTCTCTGAATATAAAAGTCACTTCAGCAATGAATATAACAGGG
Source organism: Leptodactylus fuscus (assembly GCF_031893055.1). NCBI lineage: Eukaryota > Metazoa > Chordata > Amphibia > Anura > Leptodactylidae > Leptodactylus > Leptodactylus fuscus. Next base: position 80,903,808 of record NC_134267.1, read on the forward strand.
CACAAAAATATGTAAACTATAGAAACCCTGGCATGTAGAAGTATTTAGCTGATTGCCAATTATTTATGAAGCTATCAAATAGAATGTATCATTTTTATGAAAATAGAATTATGGAGTTTGTGGTACTCAAATATTCAAACATATTAAGCAATTCTGTGTATGGTTTTTTGTAGTATTATTTTTAAATACAATGATATTCCTAAATATATTACTTTACATTGGACAAAAATATGTTGCAGAATTACATTGTAGACTTGAATATTTGAATTTAGAAATCATTAACAGTGTATTAGTAATCAAGTGACATAATAAACTGATTATTTTCAGTATGTCAATTTGTAGGCTTAAAGGGGTTGTCCGGGGAAAAAACTTTTATTTCTTTGGAGACTGGGGAAAGACTGCTCAGAACATCTCTATCTGACCTCTCAGCACCCTGGGGCTTATTCCAGCAGAATTCCAGTCAGTGACCGCTGAGCATGCTGTTGCCCTTTGGAAAGGGCATGGTGTAAGGATCCAGTTCTGTTTTTACGTTTCACCTGTCTGTGGGCAAGTCTGCCTCGTTGTAAGATGGCCGCTATAGCTTCGGTGGCCATCTTGCCTGCTCTTGAGGCTATATTAATGAATGCACCTGTGTTCCTCCCTGCTTGAGTATCAGTCAGATCTTTGTCTCGGCTGCCTCTAGCTCTCCGCCTCTATTGTGAAGAGTCCTGTGGTTCTCTTGTTCCAGAGTTCTGCCATTTCCTACCATACCTGCATCTAGATACCTGTCTTCCTCCCGGCTGTTGCCCTTCAGCTTACCCCCTCAGCTGCACATGAGCTCCCCCTGATTGATTCAGTCTCTCATCAGGAAAACCTCTAGTGCTACACAACCTGCCTTTTACTACCGGCCGAACGCTACCCAGCTGTGCTGCAACTGACTGTAAGTTCGTCTCTTCTTTGCTGTAACTATTGTCTGCTGTGCATTTCCCCTATCAGCCATAGGTGTCCACAGAGCATTCACACATAGTGTAACAGGATACTCAAGCCCACAAGATGGAGGCCGCTGAGTCTGGGGACTTGGAGACCCGTGTTAAGAGAATACAGCAATACACAACTTCTTTGTATACAGAGTTGCAGTCGCTAAAGTCCAAGATAAATTCTCTAGAGATACAAGCTAACAAAAATGTGCAGGATCTTGGCAAAGCGATGCAGGACTTGCATACACGGACAACCGCGGTTGAGGCTTTGAAGTCAGCTCCCCCCGTAGTACTGAGCCCCCCAAAATTGCCACCATTTAGGTTTGGTGGAGACCGCGACAAGTACCGTGGCTTTGTAAACCAGTGTAAACTCTATTTTGATGCACATATCGGTCAATTTCCAAATGATCGCGCCAAGGTACTCTGCATCATCATGCTTCTGACACACAAGGCTCTAGCATGGGCAAACCCGCTAATTGAGACCGCTGATCCTTGTCTAGATAGTCTGACTCAGTTCCTTGATGGCATGGCCCTGATGTTTGATGATCCTAATCGTCGCGCCACTGCAGAGACCAACTTACTGGCGCTTCGACAGGGCCGACGTACGGTCACAGAGTATGCCATGGAATTTAAGAGATGGGCAGTGGACACGACTTGGAAATCTGAGGCGCAACTACCGTTGTTCAGGAGAGGATTATCCAGCGCCATTAAGGACGAACTGGCCCGTTCTGAGGCTCCCTCCAAGTTTGAAGAGTATGTACACCATTGCATACGGATTGATATCCGCTTATCCGAACGAAGACAAGAGAGATGGGCAGCAATGAATCGCAGGGACAGCCCACCAGCATTTTCTCCTGCATTTCCCAAGGAACCTTCTAATAGGCCCCCACAGGAGACTGAGCCAATGCAACTAGATGTTGTACAGAGGTCTGAGAGTAATGCTCGTAGGGAACGCCGGCTGCATGACGGTCTATGTCTCTATTGTGGGGAGTCCGGTCATTTTCTCATAAATTGCCCGAATCGACCTCGCAGGACTGTCGCAGCCGTGGCCGAAGGAGATTTGTCTGACTGTGAATCAGAAGCCTCAGAAGCGTCACAGCCTTTGAATGCAGTTATTCAGACCCTGTCGTCGGTGGCTTCACACCTGGAGAAGAGGAAGAAGGAGACCCATTGCCTCCTGCCAATTCAGATTTGGACCAACACTCGTTGGATTTCCACCTCAGCAATGGTGGATTCCGGAGCTAGTGGCAACTTCATGGATCTGGCCTTTGCTAAAGAACATGGTATCGCAACCCAACATAGGGCCTCACCCGTGCTTATGGAGACTGTGGATGGTTCCCCCCTGGTATCGGGGCCAATAGATCAGGAAACCAGACCCCTAAGGGTATCCATGCCGCCTGATCATCAGGAAGAACTATCCTTCATGCTTATCTCCTCTCCTCATTTTCCAGTAATCCTAGGCCTCCCATGGTTGAAAAAGCAGAACCCAGCTATCAACTGGGAAACTAGAGAGTTACGCTTCCCTGCAAAGAAGAAGTCAGCCATTTGCCCGGTCACATCTGTTCCTGACAATCCTTCTAACCTTTTTTCATCAGTCTATTCTGACTTCTTGGGCGTGAGTGACAAGAAGAATGCAGATAAACTTCCACCACACCGGCCATATGACTGTCCAATTGAGCTTTTGCCCGGTGCAGCAATACCGTTTGGCCACATCTATCCTCTAGCCGGGCCGGAGTTAAAGGCCCTCAAGGACTACGTTGATGAAAACCTGGCAAAGGGGTTTATTCGTCCTTCCTCATCTCCAGCAGGTGCTCCAATCTTTTTTGTGAAAAAGAAGGACGGGTCCCTCAGACCCTGCATAGATTATCGGGAACTCAACAAAATCACTGTTAAAAACCGTTATCCACTTCCTCTAATCCCCGAACTTCTGGAACGAGTTCGCCATGCCAAGATTTTTTCCAAATTAGATCTTCGAGGAGCATACAACTTACTGCGGATTAGAAAAGGAGACGAGTGGAAAACTGCCTTTCGGTGTCGGTACGGACACTTTGAATATCTGGTCATGCCGTTTGGTCTATGCAATGCCCCAGCTGCTTTCCAACATTTGGTTAATGACATCTTCCGGGATCTCTTGGATCAGTTCATGGTGGTGTATTTGGACGATATCCTTATTTTTTCCAGCTCTCTACAAGAACATGAGGAACATGTGAAGATTGTTCTGGACCGCCTACGAGTAAACCAACTTTACATTAAACTCGAAAAATGCGAGTTCCACAAGACTGAGATCCAGTTTTTGGGCTATGTAATCTCACAACAAGGATTGTATATGGATATCAGTAAGATCCAAGCAATCATGGATTGGCCGGTCCCGAAGAATACCCGAGAGGTACAACGTTTCATAGGCTTTGCCAACTTTTACCGGCGCTTTATTAAGCACTTCTCAGAGATTGTCAGTCCCATTACCCAACTTACCAAGAAGGGGACAGTGTTCCGTTGGACACCCCAAGCCCAGGAGGCATTTACTCGCCTTAAGTCAAGGTTCACATCCGCCCCAGTATTAATACATCCTGATCCGGAGTTGGCATTTATAATAGAGGTGGACGCTTCAGACAGTGCCGTGGGAGCTGTCTTATCTCAGAGAACAGGAGAGAAGGGTCTCTTGCACCCTTGTGCATACTTCTCCCGAAAGTTATCTTCTGCTGAGAGGAATTACGATGTCGGAAACAAGGAACTGTTGGCGATCATCTCCGCGTTCAAAGAATGGAGGCATCATTTGCAGGGGGCTTCTCAGCAGATTGTCGTACTCACCGATCACCGTAATTTGGAGTTTGTCCGATCCGCAAGATGTCTTTCTCCCCGACAGGTTCGCTGGAGCCTATTTCTAAACCAATTTAATTTTATCATCTCCTATCGACCGGGCTCCCGTAATGGCAAGGCTGACGCCCTTTCCCGGATGTTCTCTACCGAATCGGATTCGGCTCCCTCATTTGAGACTATAGTACCCGACGCCAATGTGGTGGGAGTGATACAGAATGAAGACTTAATTAACGCCTTTAAGGAAGCCTATGTCACTGATCCTCTCTTGTCCCAGCCGGCTAATGACGTTCATCTGACCTTTAAAAATGGAGTATGGTTCCAAGGCCAATGCCTCTACGTGCCTAAGTCTGCCAAACTAAGAGTACTAAGACTGATGCATGACTCCAAGGTGGCAGGTCATAAAGGGGTGCAGAAGACTCAGGAGTTCCTCTCACGATTCTTCTGGTGGCCGGGGTATCAGAGGGATGTTAAAGACTATGTCCGTTCTTGTGTCATCTGTGCCAGATGTAAGACACCTCGGTCTGCTCCGACTGGATTGCTACAACCTCTGCCAGTGCCTTCTCGTCCATGGGGATCCATATCTATGGACTTTATTGTCGAATTACCTATCTCTAAGGGTATGAATACCATTCTAGTTGTGGTTGATCGATTAACGAAGGCTGCCCACTTTATACCTTACCCCAGACTACCAACTGCTAAAGACACTGTGGAATTAATTATTCAAAATGTCTTTCGGCTGCACGGGGTCCCCGACGAAGTCATTTCAGATCGAGGAGCGCAATTCATGGCGAGATTCTGGCAAGGATTTTGTTCAGCATTAGACATTAAAGTCCGCTTGTCCTCTGCCTACCATCCGCAGTCAAACGGCCAGACCGAGAGGACCAATCAGACTTTGGAACAGTACCTGCGTTGTTTCATCAGTCATTTGCAGGATGATTGGCTGGATCTCCTTCCTCTGGCAGAATTCTCCTATAACAATTCCCAGAGTGCTTCTACAAAGGTGTCACCCTTCTATGCCAATCTGGGGTTCCACCCCAAAGTTTTTCCCAGGCTGCCAAGTGATGTCACCATACCGGCAGTTACAGAACGTGTGGCAATCATTCAGCAAAACTTGGAAGTGTTGAAGGAAACCTTGACTGCAGCTCAGGAGAGATATAAGAGATCAGCGGATCAGTCCCGCAGACCAGAACCCATATTCAAAGTTGGAGACTTAGTCTGGCTTTCTACAAAAAATTTAAAACTGAGAGTACCCTCCCCGAAGCTGGGGCAAAGATTTGTAGGACCATTTAAGATAAGTGCCATCATCAGTGCAGTGGCCGTTAGATTAAAGCTCCCCAACACCATGAAAATCCATCCAGTATTCCATGTTTCCCTATTGAAGGCTGCTATCCCTAATCCGTTCCCGGGACGCGCTGCCCAACCACCCGATTCAGTATTGATTGATGGTGAGGAACAATTTTTGGTGGAAGAGATTCTGGATTCTAGAATCCATAGGAACCAATTACAGTATCTGGTCAAGTGGGAAGGGTACCCGCCTGAAGAAAATTCTTGGGAACCTGTTGATAATATAAATGCTCCCCGTCTGGTGTCCAGGTTCCACCGAAGACATCCCGGTAAGCCTGCCCATAGGGTGTCCGGAGGCCACTCCTAAGGTGGGGGTAGTGTAAGGATCCAGTTCTGTTTTTACGTTTCACCTGTCTGTGGGCAAGTCTGCCTCGTTGTAAGATGGCCGCTATAGCTTCGGTGGCCATCTTGCCTGCTCTTGAGGCTATATTAATGAATGCACCTGTGTTCCTCCCTGCTTGAGTATCAGTCAGATCTTTGTCTCGGCTGCCTCTAGCTCTCCGCCTCTATTGTGAAGAGTCCTGTGGTTCTCTTGTTCCAGAGTTCTGCCATTTCCTACCATACCTGCATCTAGATACCTGTCTTCCTCCCGGCTGTTGCCCTTCAGCTTATCCCCTCAGCTGCACATGAGCTCCCCCTGATTGATTCAGTCTCTCATCAGGAAAACCTCTAGTGCTACACAACCTGCCTTTTACTACCGGCCGAACGCTACCCAGCTGTGCTGCAACTGACTGTAAGTTCGTCTCTTCTTTGCTGTAACTATTGTCTGCTGTGCATTTCCCCTATCAGCCATAGGTGTCCACAGAGCATTCACACATAGTGTAACACATGGGATGTCTCCATTCCTTTCCTTAGGAAAGTCCCAAGGTCCTGCAGGATCGAACAGCCTGTTACACGGGAACCCCAAGGACAGGCTAGTATGTTTTATTTTTATTTTTCACCTTCCCCAGCCTCCAGAGAAAACCCTTTTAACGTGGCTATACATTTATTGTGTGAGAGTCTTAACACTGTAACTTAGAGGGTAGGGGATGTAGCCTGGTTTTACATGTAAGCAATTGGGCTTGAATGAGGATAAGTGGGTATAGACCTAGAAAAGGTTGGACTGGATCTTTAATTTTAGCTTTGTTTATTGTGTGGGGTATCTAAGTTAGTCTAAAAATGATCGACTATATCACAGAAACATTTGTGCTGGGCAAAAGAGTACTCAACAAGGTAGCTGCTCCTGATTCAGGTACCACTGAGGCCAATCCGTGTTTTCAGCATAGTGCTGGAATACGAAGCCAGAGGAAAAGTGTATCCAGACAGGCAAAGCAGTGGATCTTGGGCAGGAACACTCTACAAAACATACTTCAAAATACCAACAGCAATGTCTTCCAAAGCTGAGTTGCCTACAATTCCAACAAAAAAAGGAGTGACCAAAAATCCAACCCAGTGGGAAAGGACCACCTGTAACTTGAAATGTAACACAAAGAAATTAGTAAGCAAAATTCACCAACTGACACTCTATTTAAACCAACCAAACCCAACCCATGCACAATTTATAATGATTAGACTTCCACCGCCCTATGCATCAGGGGATGTAACATTTACCACAGTCTGTCAGCAGGGGTGAACCTAGCCTCTTTGCTGCCTGAGGCAAACTATAGAAAGATGCCCTTCCCCTTAAAAAAAAAAAAAAAAAAAAAAAAAAGTTTACATGCTACTAGCTTCACATGCTGCTATTGTCACATATTAAACATGAACAAAACGCAAAGTTTTAAGACAGTTTTTAAGAATTCTCCTTACTTTATTACTTCAGTATCAGATTAACACAGCATTAACAATCAAAATAACTTCACACATCTTCTTGGTGGATGGATGAACCCATGTGGCCCCCATACTCTTTAATAGGATCACACAGATAGCTGTACAGAGTACTGTATTTCAGCTATGTTTGGCACTCCCATTGAGGCAGATGGGAGCCACGAGGGTTCGTCCATCCACCAATCGACATGGCTGCAGTTTCAGACTAATTCTTTACATTTCCCTTCTCTTCCCTTTGGATCACCATGGGCACTTCCTGCAGCTATGACTTGTCTCTGTAACATTTGCAACTCAGACATCTTTGGCTCCTCAATTCTCCAGGCACCACATTGTCCTCATCTACACAAAGCCCCCATCCTGCTTCTACCCCAATTATAAAATGTATAATACAACCTCTAGAGATGAGCGAACACTAAAATGTATGAGGTTCGAAATCCGATTCGAACAGCCGCACACTGTTCAACTGTTCGAACGGATTTCAAACCCCATTATAGTCTATGGGGGGAAATGCTTGTTTCAGGGGTACGCAAAATTCGATAAAATTATACTTACCAAGTCCACGAGTGACGGTCGGGCTGGATTTCCCTGGAAGTCTTCTCCTGGCGCAGCGTCCCCGCGTCTTCTTCCGGCTGGAATTCACTCTGCCTAGGCATCGGGGCCTAGGCAGAGCCGCCCGCGCATGCGCAGTCGGCTCTGCCTAGGCCGGATACCTAGGCAGAGTGAATTCCAGCCGGAAGACGCCGCGGGGACTCTGCACAGAGAAGACTTCTAAAGGTAAGAGAAGAACCAGCGTTGATTGGCAGAATGTATAGCATTCCGCCAATCAACGCTGGTTCTGCATTAAACCTTAAACTTCGAACAGCTAGTAGTGTTCGATCGAGTACGAGTATTTCGAATACCGAAGTATTCGATCGAACACTACTCGCTCATCTCTAATAACCTCCCGTAATGAAAAATACTTCCAAGTGTATCTTTCTATTAATAATGCCCCTGTGTATCCTCTGTATAAAGAGTGCCCCTTATCAATGCCCCAGGTATTTCCTAATTAAAAGGTTTTCCAGGTAATCAATAAAAAAAAATCAGTGGGGCTAAAAAAAAACCCTGTACTCCACTAATAAGCTATGTAAATGAACTGTGGTACCTTTGTGAGCGCTATGACCACTTCTCTGTTTACATAGTGTCATTCATCTCCTAGTGATGTAATGTAACTACAGCTTCGTTCTATACACATCTATGTGACAGGACTGTAATTACATCACATGGTTATGTGTGAGTAACACCCCCCAGTACTAGTCTATGGGCAAGTACTGTCAGGAGGGGGGGGGGGGGGGAGCTCTGGTTCAGCCTGAGGAGGCGGAGTCTAAAATCGGTCCACAGCAGTTTCCATTCTGGTCCAATTTTAGACTATGCCTCCTCCGGAAGAACCAGCGTTGGTCAATGCATTCCTATGGGAAAAAGTCAGCTCACACATATCGCAAGCTGACAGGGATCCTGACCAGATAGAGCTCCAAAAAGCTGGGTGAGTAACATTCCCCCCTAAATAAAGGTAACCCCTAGCTAACTCTGCCTGTACATCTATCCCTGTCTCACAGTCACATAGTTCACAGTCTCAAATTAATCGAATGTTAAATCCACCATTCGTCTAAATTGGAGGTCACCTGATTTTGGCAGCCAATGTGTTTTTTCAATTTTTTTAACTGCCTCCGTTGTCGTAGTTGCTGTCCCACCTCCCCTGCGCAGTTATTGGTGCAAAAAATGCGCCAGGGAAGGTGGGAGGGGATACGAATTTTTACTGCGTTTGCCTCGTGGTGTTCGATTGGAATCGAACACCTCGAACAGCCTGATATTCGATCGAATATGTATTCGATCGAACTGCTCATCTCTACTTATAATTTAAATCTCATTTTTTTTCTGAAAGTGTGCGTATCAGACAATACATTATTTGTGGATGCAGGTGAAACACTAGAAGCATTTTCATGCTTAGAAAACATTCCAGCCTAATATTTTATTTATCGAGTTATTTGTTCAGTTTTAAATTTCATAATACATTCTGAACAGTGAATTATTTGCAATAATCTGATAAGATTTATAGATCAGAGTCATAATGGTATTAAGTGGGATTTGGTTTAATGCTAATTAAATATTTATTCACATTCCAGTGTGCTACCCTTTGCTACACATAATTCCTCAATGTGCTGAAAACAGATTATGGTTTTTGTGTTATGTGAAAGGAATGGCTAATTGTACATATTAACAAAATGCACCAATCTAAGAAGAAGAGATGGGCAAATAAGTTCACAATAAACCAGATTTGACCCGAACATTCCAAATTGCTTACTTTAACTAAACCAAACAATTTGGAATTTCTCTTGGACAAACTAAGATGGCCACTGCAGCATGAATTGGGGTAAATTATTATACTATGGAGAGTATAACAAGTGGAGGCCCAGGGCAGGTGACAAAAACTTTTATACTGACCTTTCGTTACCTTTTTTGGGCCTTCTCACGGAGTCTGGTGCTCTTCTGTGACGACACACAACTGGGGTCATTGATAAGGCCTGTAATTGTGGCATGCCAAGGAGGCCAGATGCAATGAAAAGGCCCAAAAGAGCTAATGGATGGTGAGCCCTCCCCTGGGCCTTAACCTATCAATAATATGACTTCCGGTTTTATCCTAAATAAATCTTCAGAGATTCGCTTATCTTTAATAAAAAGATTGCAACATTCTATAATTTTCCCTAACAAGGACACTAACACTTTTGATGTTAGAATGCTATCACTCATGATAATGTATGTAAAAATTTAGTACATAAGGAAAGGAACAGAAAGTGGTTTTCAAGTTATTTCAAGTTATGGCATATTAATAAAATACTGTGTGCTGTAACTTCATTAGATGGAACAAATTAGACATCATTGGATAATTGGAACTAATTGGATCCATGTAGCTACAGTAAAGCTTGTGTTTGTATTTTACATCTGCTTTTTGTTTTTATCCAAAAATAATTTTAAAAAATCCTTTGGAAGAAGAGAGGTCACAACTCTGCAGTAATGTTTGTAATTTTTCATTGCACCTGCATACTGTATATGCTGCTGTTATAAATAAAGAGTTGAAAAAAAAGACCCATTCTCTTTGCATCCACTCTTAGCTTTGATCCAAAAAAACGCAACAAAAAAAAGCTGCATTTCCACAACGTCAGGCCATAACCTGAAATAGCAATGAAAAACACTGCGTATTTTTCAGCATTTTCTTTTTTTGCTTGTTTCATGAGCTCTTAGTCTTAACATGTTATTGTTTAATTTTGACATATCCGTATGTATATATATACACTCACCGGCCACTTTATTAGGTACACCATGCTAGTAACGGGTTGGACCCCCTTTTGCCTTCAGAACTGCCTCAATTCTTCGTGGTATAGATACAACAAGGTGCTGGAAGCATTCCTCAGAGATTTTGGTCCATATTGACATGATGGCATCACACAGTTGCCGCAGATTTGTCGGCTGCACATCCATGATGCGAATCTCCCGTTCCACCACATCCCAAAGATGCTCTATTGGATTGAGATCTGGTGACTGTGGAGGCCATTGGAGTACAGTGAACTCATTGTCATGTTCAAGAAACCAGTCTGAGATGATTCCAGCTTTATGACATGGCGCATTATCCTGCTGAAAGTAGCCATCAGATGTTGGGTACATTGTGGTCATAAAGGGATGGACATGGTCAGCAACAATACTCAGGTAGGCTTTGGCGTTGCAACGATGCTCAATTGGTACCAAGGGGCCCAAAGAGTGCCAAGAAAATATTCCCCACACCATGACACCACCACCACCAGCCTGAACCGTTGATACAAGGCAGGATGGATCCATGCTTTCATATTGTTGACGCCAAATTCTGACCCTACCATCCAAATGTCGCAGCAGAAATCGAGACTCATCAGACCAGGCAACGTTTTTCCAATCTTCAATTGTCCAATTTCGATGAGCTTGTGCAAATTGTAGCCTCAGTTTCCTGTTCTTAGCTGAAAGGAGTGGCACCCGGTGTGGTCTTCTGCTGCTGTAGCCCATCTGCCTCAAAGTTCGACGTACTGTGCGTTCAGAGATGCTCTTCTGGCTACCTTGGTTGTAACGGGTGGCTATTTGAGTCACTGTTGCCTTTCTATCAGCTCGAACCAGTCTGGCCATTCTCCTCTGACCTCTGGCATCAACAACGCATTTCCGCCCACAGAACTGCCACTCACTGGATGTTTTTTCTTTTTCGGACCATTCTCTGTAAACCCTAGAGATGGTTGTGCGTGAAAATCCCAGTAGATCAGCAGTTTCTGAAATACTCAGACCAGCCCTTCTGGCACCAACAACCATGCCACGTTCAAAGGCACTCAAATCACCTTTCTTCCCCATACTGATGCTCGGTTTGAACTGCAGGAGATTGTCTTGACCATGTCTACATGCCTAAATGCACTGAGTTGCCGCCATGTGATTGGCTGATTAGAAATTAAGTGTTAACGAGCAGTTGGACAGGTGTACCTAATAAAGTGGCCGGTGAGTGTATATATCCTATTAATATTATAAAGGTGAAAGTTTGTGAGTTTGGATGTTTGTGGGTTTGGCTGAAATTTTCCACAAACATAGTTACTACACTCGATTGCGCAACAGGCTACTTTTCGTCACAATAGCGCACATACGTTTTTCCCAGGACCCCCACAAAACCCAAACTCACATCACTATCTCTGCAATCTCACACAGTTTGGACCATAGCAAGCCACAAAATTCATATTACCCTCTACAGCAGAGGTCAGCAACCCCTGGCACACATGCCAAGAGTGCCACTCCTGCTATATTTCACTGGCACATCAGCAGCACAGGACCTGCAAGAGTTAAATGAAGTCCGAGTCTCTTCAGTGGGCTGCTAGAGCTGAGGCATAAGGACACTCCCCTTTGAGAGGGGTGCAGGAAACCCAGGGGGTGGAGCTTAATCGCTCAGGTCTGTGACTGCTATAGTGGTCTGCATCCTGCAAAGATTCCCCGAGGAGGAGAGGAAGCTGCTAGCAAAGTGAAACTGAAAAACACACAGGTACATAGGATTACTGTTCTCATTAATGTCAGGCATTTGGGGTTATTAGTTTAGTCTTAGTAACTCCATGTGCCTCACATTAATAGCAATAAACCCCATCATGTCCCTCATATTAACCCCTGTGTGACTCATATAAAGGTTACTAATATGTGAGACATATGGAGGTAATAATAAAAGACCTCAATAATGAAGATACTTAATTATTACCTCCAAGTCTCTCACATATCAGTAACTCTTACACAAGGGTTAATGTGAGGGACATGATGGGGTTAATTGCTATTAATAAGAGGCGTATGGAGTTACTAAACTGTCATGCACAGGGCCAGACTTTATGTTGCTTGCTCAAGAGTATCCTGTGCCCAAAATGTACATGTACTGGCAGAAAATAACAAATCATACAATGTCGTATATCGAAGTATATTCACTTGTAATACCTCTGTCCCAAAGACACTATGTACAGTTTATACCAACACCGTATAGCGGCTGAAATACAAATTACATTCATCACAAAAGTCTCACGTATTCTCAGAATTATAGCAACAACAAGATACAAAGTTACATTTCATATCCCATACCTTATCCACAGTACGAAAACCTTACCCGCGCCTGTATATACACACTTCCACAATCACCGCAGACGAAGTCGCGGGTACCAGCTAGTATAGATAGATAGATAGATAGATAGATAGATAGATAGATAGATAGATAGATAGATAGATAGATAGATAGAGATATACAGATATGTCAAAATTAAACAATAACATGTTAAGACTAAGGCCTCATGAAACAAGCAAAAAAAGAAAATAAAGAAAATATATATATACAGATGTATATACAGATATTATATTCATGTTAGTGAGTTCTATAAGAGTACTTTTTTATAGTGAAGGTTATTCATGTCAGTAAAATATAAAAAATGCTTTTTGCTGATTTTTTTGTACTTTAACGAAATTGCTACAGACAGATGTGATCTAGTGAAATACGGGATGGCTACAAATTTAATTTTTATAGTTTTTCCCACCTTAGCGGCCTACATTTTTGAGGTACAGTAAGCGTCGATTTTATCAAAACACAGCACAGGTGTTATTTTTCTCCGTAAGTCTTGAAAAAGTCCAGGAAAACCACCTCTGCACAATAACAAATCCTACATGCCATTTAATTCAACAGACACAGTAAAGTACTATATAGAAAGCTAAAGCTAAACAGAACAACTACTGTATCAGAATTACACTATATGCATGCCTTTTCTCAGACTTTTTTTTTCTGTATTTTGAAAGCTAGGCAAATAAATTGAATAGCATCCCAATATTGGCTATACAATAAAGGAAGAAGAAAATATAATTTTCCAGTTTAATAAATGTGATGTTTTAATACAGCAATGTACTAAAGTAAGCAGTATGCAGCAAAATGCAATGTGCAAACATTTGTTTAGCTTATTCCCTTAAAGGGATTCTACCATTAAAAAACTTTTTTTTCTAGGTAACACGTCGGAATAGCCTTTAGAAAGGCTATTCGTCTCCTACCTTTGGAAGTGATCTCAGCCGCGCCGTTCGTTCAAAATACCGGTTTGTACCGGTATGCTAATTAGTTCTCTCGCAGCGATGGGGGCGGGCCCCAGCGCAGGAGATGCGATGGGGGCATCCCCATTGCTGCTCAAAAAACGACTCCAGCGCCGCCTCTGTCTTCTTCTGCATCCTCCCCTTCCTTCTTCAGCTTGACGCCGGACGCCTGCACAGTATGCTTTGTTCGGCGAACTTCGCCGAACGTACTGCGCATGCGCAAAATTGCGGTGTCGGCACTATGGCCGCAGGCATACGCAGTACGTTCGACGAAGTTCGCCGAACAAAGCGTACTGTGCAGGCGTCCGACGTCAAGCTGAAGAAGGAAGGGGTGGATGCAGAAGAAGACAGAGGCGGCGCTGGAGTCAGTTTTCGAGCAGCAATGGGGACGCCCCCATTGCATCTCCTGCACTGGGGCCCGCCCCCATCGCTGCGAGAGAACTAATTAGCATACCGGTACAAGCTGGTATTTTGAACGAATGGCGCGGCGGAGATCACTTCCAAAGGTAGGAGACGAATAGCCTTTCTAAAGGCTATTCCGACGTGTTACCTAGAAAAAAAAGTTTTTTAATGGTAGAATCCCTTTAATCTGTTCTCACTGCACTTTGTTCTGGTACCATTTTCTAATAGGAAAATTTAATATTACATATAATGTACTGGAAAACTGGAAAAAATATTCAGAATGGGGAGATATTAAAGCTTTTGGGCTTGGTTTTTAGCTGTATTAAGCTGGATTAACATGGGTCTTTTTGGTCAAAATTTTGACACAGAATCCGTGTTAAAATCCAGCTCAAAAAAACGCCTTCCATTGAATTCAATGGGTTCCTTTTTCCGCAACCATTTTGTTCCCGCTTGTGGAAAAAAGAAGTGACATGCCCTTTCTTGAGGCGGATTCTGCAGTGGCCTCCGCCTCAAAATCCGGTCCAAAAAAACCCTGTGTGGACCCAGATTAAGGCAGAGGCCCCATGTGGCGTAAACGCCGGTTGGCCATTGTGGTTTATAGTCACTGCGAATCCCATCCACACCTTGAGGAAAAATATGTGCCTTGGACATGCTGTGATTTCCAAAACTGTTGTGGTTTTCGAAGTTGCAGCATGTTAATTATACCTATGGAAAGTTTCACTGGCCTGCTGTGTGGGACTTAGCCTAAGGTATCTTTATTTGCATGGCAAATGGTAAGTTTCATTTATATCATTTTGAGGATCATCTGATGTTCTGATTGCTTTATGTTTTATTGTTATTTTTTTTAAGACAAGCGGTGTAACCTTCACATTATGGGGTATACATTTTTATATGTTTATAGTTCTGGTATTTATCTCCTGTGTTTGTTTTCTTTAATCAATATTATTCTTCATAAAAATAGATAGGATATGAAAATCTAAATATATCAATTGCATATACAATAAAAGCTAAAGACCAATTCAGGCCTAATGTACCACCAACTAATAAAAGTTAGAACTAAAAACATCCAGGTTAATCTGAGAACGGGGGGATCTATGTGCTCAGATTGGTTTGGGTGGTTTTCAGTTTTAACTATTTATAGTTGATTGCACATCAGGCCTGAATTGGTCTTTTTATGTACAACCCCAATTTCAAAAAAGTTGATAGGTTTAAAATGTAAAGAAAACAAGAATGCAAAGATTTGGAAATCTATTTCTTCACAATAAAACATTAGAATATCAGAAGTGGAATTTAGACATTTTTCCATTACATTTAAAAAATAAACCACTTTGCAGTTACTGTAAAACGAGGTGGTTTCTTTATACAATGTTTACATCACATGGGATCCTGGCCTTAGAGGGGGAAAGGGGAAACGTAGTTGATACTGTGAAGAAGAATATAAGGCTTTCATTTATTTTTCATGCTTTGTATTTACCTTGTAAGAGGAAAGAAGGATAAGAAAAAATCAGTAGAGGATGTAAGGAATCATACAGAGAATTAGTTATTCTTTGATTTGTCTTGGAGTCTGGGTTTAGTGGTCCTTTAATGAACATTGTTAAAAGGGGCTAAGTACAGCCTCTGCTAAACTCATTGATTGTATGATGACTAATCCCCTTTCAGAATGTCTTATAATGTTGAGGACCTGGTTAATGCAGTCCAATCCAGGACAATATCATTTTAACTAATTATAGTTGTTACTCTTTTTTGGCGTGGCAGCATCTCATATTAGCAGTGGTGTAACTAGGAATAGCTGGGCCTCAATATATGTTCTATATGTTCTAGGGTAAACGCCATAGCAGGAAAAAAATCTAAAGTGCTGGTTTGCCAATTTTTTTGATAAAAATTTGAATAAAAAGTGATCAAAGCAATAGCAATTCCCTAAAATGGTATAATTAAAAAGTTCACCTGGTCCCACAAGAAAAAACACCCTATTTATCCCTGTACACTGAAGTATAAAAAAGTTACGGGTGTCAGAATATGGCGACTTGTATAAAAAAAAAAAAAAAAAAATGACATGGTTTTGGATTTGGTATCCCCAGAATCATACGAAAACATAGAAAACACATGACATGTCATTTTCACTGCACAGTGAGCGCCATAAAAATGAAGCCCATAATAAAGTCACACAAATGCACTTTTTCTTTAAATCCATGCCATTCTGAATTTTTTTCCAGCTTCCCACTATATTATACAGAATATTTAATGGTAACATCATATCGCTCTGACCCTTGGTTCACATCTGCGTTTGGTAATCCGTTGCATTGGGGACCGCCCGAACGGACTACCGAACGCATTAGCAAGTGGTGTGCAGTGAAAGCCCCCATAGACTATAATGGGGTTCGTGTGCTTTCTGCGCGTGAATCATGCAGACAGGAAAGTAGATTGTGAAATACTTTCCTGTCTGCATGTTCCCTGTGGAGATCTTGCGGCAAGCACATGGACCCCATTATAGTCTATGGGGATCTGTGCGATTTCACTGCATACCGCTGTGCATTCGGTAGTTCGTTCAGAGTAGTTCGTTCAGGGAGGTCCCATGCAGACTCCCCCAAACAGACTACTATGAATGAGCCCTGAGAGCAGAAAAATAAAAAACAAAACAAAAACAACAAAAAAAAACAGGGTTAAGGGGGGAAAAGTAGAAAAATAATCAACAGCTAACATATAAGGAGGGGAGAGAACGCTGCAATACAGAGATCACAGAGCAAGGGGGAAGAAGGATCCTACCCAAGGGAAGGAGAACGGGCATCCAATGTAATCATTAGAGCAAATCATAGTTGGTGACAAAATGGCAGGCCAGGGACGTTGGACCTATGAATCCAGGGCAAAAGGTTGGGTATCAGAGATGATGATGTAAAAAAATTTTTATGGAGTCAACATGCCTCAAGACATCGGATAAGGATAGATATGACCTCTTCCAGTTAGAGGCAATATGGATACATGCAGATGCACTGAAGTAATTTATATTGAGCATATTTTAGGATGGTTGGCTTAAGGCTTAAGAGAGAGACTGGGACTGACGATGGTAAGTTTGGCCAAAAAGCCATTTTACCAATCTGTGTACATATGACCAGAAGCGACAGGCATGCAGGCAGTACTGCCAAACATGGATCCATAAGAGGCAGCACAGGATCAACTTGTGGAAGAAGAGCAGTAAACGGCATCGTGACACACTCTTGCAAGGTGGTCACAGATTCTGTCTCTCCTCTAACCAGATATTAAGTCGATGACCTCAATTTTCTGTGGTTGATTGTGGCATACATTTGATGTAAGGCCTTTTTTATGCACAAAAAAATGCCACAACCTCCATTCTGCACCTCACTCACCTCATTGTGCTAGTGTGGGTGGAACAGGATGGGAAGTGGGGTGGTTCGGAAATGCCTGAGTCTAGCATATTCTTTATAATTCCCATTAGTTCCTAATTGCCGTAGATCTGCATTGAGGTGCACTGGAGCACTCCTTATTGATACAGAAGTGCACCTTATTGATACAGGAGCGCACTTTATTGATACAGAAGTGCACCTTATTGATACAGGAGTGCACCTTATTGATACAGAAGTGCACCTTATTGATACAGGAGCGCACCTTATTGATACAGGAGCGCATTTTATTGATACAGAAGTGCACCTTATTGATAGAGAAGTGCACCTTATTAATACATGAGCGCACCATATTGATACAGAACTGCACCTTATTAATACAGGAGCGCACCTTATTGATACAGGAGCGCACCTTATTGATAAATAGATTCGTCATAAATAAACCATGCCCTACTCCTGTTGGAGCCTTGACTAGAAGACTGGAAACGCTAGTCTTAATATCTTTGCCCCATTATATAAATACAGGAGCAGATTTTTATTCTTTTCCAAATATAGCTCAGTATCATAAATGATATAACAGTGGACAATGGAGTAGCTGATAGCATATATTAAGCTAAACTGAAGAGTTGTGGTTAGAGGAAAAACATAATATACACAGGCACAGATGTTCTGCCCGGTTTCAGATGTGTCCAATCTTCTCCTGGCTTCTGATTAAAGTTTCTTTTTTGCACGATAGTCTTTGATCACAGTAGGTCATTTTTATAACAAGTTCATTTCTGTCTGTGGTCTATTTTATTAAATTATTGCAAAGTGGTGAAAGGAAGCTGTTAAAAGCATCAAGAACGCATTAAAGAACCATAGCAACTGTCCAACTCTTTGACTGTAATCCTTCAACCATTTATACAGAACAAAACCTAAACTCTGCACAGATTTCATTTCATTCTGTTGGAATTTATTAAAGAATAGCTGAGTCATATTTAATTATTTGATGTATATTAAGTGTCTCAAACCTTGCTTTATTTCTTTATGTGCTATTTTTATTTCATCAATTTGCTTTTAATGTTATTAAGAATCGTAGTAATCATGAGCGCAAACTATGAGTTGAGTTCCACTATATCTATTAAAGTAACACTCATGGCCTAGAAGAATCTCATAATTTGGGCACCCCAAAAAACACTGGTATTTTAACAATTTCCATACCATTGTACATATTCACGTGGCCAAACAAGTCTCTACATTCAACTCATATTACACGGCTGATAACTTAAAGACCGATCTGCCGCAACCCAGATGGGGGGAACCGTAGGATAGGAGAAGTAGTGGCAATACCTATGTCAAACATGGATCCATAAGAAGCAGCACGTGGAAGAAGAGCAGTAAACAGCATTGTAATAGACTCTTGCAAGATAGTCCAAGTATCCCTAACTGATCGAACGACTCATTAGGTAGTGATGCAGAATAACTTTAGTGTGACAAACTGTAAAACTGTGAACTGGCGCGACTTCCCTATGGGGGTAGTAGTCTCCCGACTGTGAGGTTCACCCAGACTAGAGGATTAGGAATGACCAGACCAAATTGTAGGTAGGTGCTTTGTTCACCTCTCAAACAACTCTATATCAAGCTTAGCCTCAGCCAGTAGATAGGTTTGAAGGCTGAGGGACAGCAGGGCACAATTTTAGAGTCACCATCAGGACCGTCCTTGCAAAGGCGGAGTTAATATGCTGGGGCGACATGGTAACACAGGGTTTTTCTGTCCGCTTGAGAAGTCGGACATCTTCTCTTGCGGACAGAGAAGGACGGGCACGGAGTGCAAAAGAACGCACCCGATGCCCATTCAAGTGAATGACAGGTGTCACGGACACATCTAGTGTCCGCTCCTAGTGTCCGTGACAGATTTTGACACTAGGAGCGGACACTACATGTCGGACACCGACGGTAGTGTGAACGCCCCCTAAGGTCCATCTGCCACTGTCTATGGACTGAGAGGCTGTCAGACATTGCTATCATGTGATGTGTGAGTCACTGCATACATGACATTTTCTGCTCTGTATTTTTACCTTGTGGTATCTGCCACTTTCTCAAAGCATGACCATTTTTGTCTGAAGTAAATTGCCATTAGTTTGATCTTATTTAAAACCAAAAACAATTTGAACTATTCGGTATAAACCTGGTTTGCCCAGCTCTGGTTATGTTACATTAATGCTGTCAGAACAGAGTAAAGCAACTTGCAAAGGTTCACCAGTATCTCCTCTGAATTATTTAGTAGCAACATTTCTAATATACAGTGTTTTTCATATATGGTTAAAAATACATTTTGGCTCCTATTTGCTTACATTTCAGTTATGCCTTGTTCATTTTGTAATAAAAAAATAACATGTCAACTTTCTCTTTTTCATGTTTATAACACGTTTTACTACTTAAAAAAAGTGAGAAAAAAATTCTTTAAACTATTTAAAATTGTGTTTTCTATATGTAAAAGCAACAATTATAATTAAAGAGGTATTCCCATGAACATAATTATTTTTAATTTGTTCATAATTAAAAGTTCAACATTTTTGCAATTATAAGTACCGTAATTAAACAGAGTTTTAAATATTTTCTCTAATTATCTTGTGGTCATAGTCTTGTTGTCTTGATCGGTTGCCAGTGGATATGACCATGAATACAGGAACTTTGTAAGGTCAGAAAATCAGCCATGATTTCGGATATCTTCTCATACATGTAGTCTCCCTGTCTGATCACCCAGCTACAATAGGAAAATCACAGCTGGGTTCCTGACAAGTCTCAGACCATAGAAAGTTTCTGCATTTGTGGTCGTATACATTGGCAACCCATCTAGACAACAGACTGTCACCACTAATATGGTTGGAGAAAATCTTTAAAACTCTGCAGAATTTCTAACTATTTATATTTGCAAAAATGCTAAACTTTTAATTGTCTATAAATATAGATATGATTATGTTCATGGGAATACCCCTTTAAATTTATCAATCATTCCCAGTGGGAAAATATATGTTAAATGGGTTGTCCCATCACAAGGATCCTATCTATACTGTTTGCTAATGTGGATGTAAGACTTTTCCTAAATACATTGCTTCAGCAAAGCTGCTTTGTTTGTCCACTATCTTGCTTTATTCAATTCTTTGTGGCCACAGCCCTGACTTATCTGCTCATGAGTCAAGTGATGTATCTGCTGCTCTCAGGGGGGGAGGGAGGGAGGAGGGGCTAAGTGCAGGGAGCGAGCCTGTGTATCTAGCTATTCCTGTGTCTACACCACGTGACCTAGGTCCTGCACTCAGATAGGGGAGAGGAGTTGCTTTCATTTCTTCTGTTCTCCCAGTTATCAGGCTAGCTAATACAATTGTGTTCATTATGGCAGAGACAGGCAGTCTCTGTATGTAACACAGAATGGAGTTGCTGCTGCCTGTACTTCATAGTCCAATATGGGTGGGCGGAGCTGCATGCAAATTTGGGGGCGGAGCTAAACAGCAGGTTGCCTGTGAAACCCCGCCCACCAAATGATGCAAGAAACCAGGAAGAAAGAAGATTTTACAGCAGTAAAGACTGATGAGTATACGAGCTGGGAATACCCCTTTAAGCAGTGGATACAAACAGCTAGTATAACTGCCAGTTTTATTCAGTATGCTGCCACTTGCTTTTATACATTTTAACATTTAAGATTCTCCAAAAATGTGCTATAGTGTACTATACTACAACTCTACCTAATCCTGTTGGTATCAACTGTGTATTTGAGTCTCACTGGATAGCTGACCCATTTGGTTTATGTGCTATAGGCTTACAAATGTACATCTCTCTATTATCTGTACTTTATTGTTATTTAGGGCACCATTGGACACTTCTGCTGTGCTCAGTTTTGTAAATTTACTGTTGCCATTTGCATCATATATTTTGTATAATTTTTTTAATGTGGTAATATTAAAGTTTGTATATTTTATTCATTATGAATCTTGGTCTTTTATGACCTCATTATTCTGAGTGTCTGTTTACCTTTTTTTTGTTTGTTTCTCTATATTTGTTTTTGGTATAGACACGTTATCTTTGATAAAGGACCTCTATTTGGGATCACACTATGTGTATAAAAACCACGTTTTTTTCTTCCCTCTCATGTGCTAAGTTTTTTGCCATCTAGGGATTTACCTGAAGAAACCAAGTCCTCTAAAATAAGAGGGGGGTACTAGACCACAGTGGAATACTGCACGCTGAAGCAGCAGTGTCAGTGATAGACACTAACTCTGATCACATACATTTAACCGTTATACGCCACAGTCAATAACAACCGCTGCATCTGACAGTTTAGTCAGAGGGAGCTGCAGTATTGCAGTGTACTGTCTAAGTATAGTCCCCTAGAGGTATGAAAGTAAGAAAGTAAAATAAAGTTTTTAAAAAGTAATAAAGCAATAAAAATTCAAAACTCCATTTTAAAATTTCTCACCGTACCCCTGGATAAATTTCTTAAGGGGTGTAGCTTCCAAATAGAGGTCACGTGTCAGGGGATTCCAATTTAATTCCACTAAATCAGCAGTTTATACTAAATTATTGCATAACTAAGTGGGCTATTCTGGGGGCAACAACAGAACAGATTTAGATGTTTGGTATTTAGATGCCATGTAATATTTGCAGAACCCATAATGTGCTAGTAACATAGAATCCGCTAAGAAGTCAACCCATTTTGAAAACTTAATTCCTAAAATAATTTATAAAGGCGTGTAGTAAGCATCATTTTTTGTGATTTGAATGCATAATCTCAAAATCTGGGGGAATACCTTGATATACGTTCATATGGCTGTGACTTATTAACTGTTTAGTTGACGAAGTTATGTAAGGGTACAAGTTGTAGTTTATATTGGTACCAATTTTTGGTATATATGACTTTTTATCGCTTTTTATTGATGTTTTTGCTAGCAGCTTAAGGGTGAGTTCACACGGAGGAAAGTGGAGCGCAATCTGGCACGTATACATGTGTGAGTAGATTGCGCTTGCAAAAAGATCCCATTCATTTCAATGGGAGTTAGGATCGTATACGCTGCATTATTTTGCGGCCGCAAAATAATGAGGCGTATACGATCCTAACTCCCATTGAAATGAATGGGATCTTTTTGCGAGTACAATCTGCTCACACGTGTATACGTGCCAGATTGCGCTCCACATTCCTCCGTGTGAACTCACCCTTAGTGTTACAAGGTAAATATAGAGAAAGCAACACTTTTGTCCATAGGCTCATCTGGCTTGCAGCTCAGCTCCATCATCACTCAAATAAGGGATTCTTCACATTTTCATTCATCAAGAACTTGTGCTGTCTGTGTTGACCATGGAGAGATGAGCGAACAGTAAAATATTTGAGGTTCGATATTCGTTTCGAGTAGCCCCTCAATATTCGACTACTTGAATCGAATATCGAACCCTATTATAGTCTATGGGGGGAAAATGCTTGTTTCAGGGGTAGGCAACATTCGATCAAATTATACTTACCAAGTCCATGACTGAGGGTCGGGCTGGATCGTCCGAGAATTCTTCTCCTTGCAGCGTCCATGCGGCATCTTCCGACTCTTCATTCACTCTGCCAGGCATAGGGCCTGGGCAGAGCCGACTGTGCATGCCCGCACTACAAGCGGACATAAGCAGTCGGCTCTGCCCAGGCCCGATGCCTAGCAGAGTGAATTCAGAGCCGGAAGACACCGTGGGGAAGCTGCACGGAGAAGACTTCTAAAGGTAGGAGAAGAACCAGCGTTGATTGGCCGACTGTATAGCATTCGGCCAATCAATGCTGGTTCTGCATTGAACTTTTACATTTGAATAGCGAGTGATACTCGATCGAGTACGAGTATTTCAAATACCGTAGTATTCGATCGAGTACTAATCTCTCATCTCTACATACAATCTATACCTATGTCTGTGTTCACCATGGACCGCATACATGTTTGGTTCCTGGTTGATCCAATGATTTTGAAATTATGTGCTGTCTGTGATCTATAGACTTTAAATGGCTGTTATTGGTCTTCAAAATGTACCAAAAGAGCATGTCCCTGTTGTCTTTCCATGGATCAATGGAGTTAATTGAATACATTAGAAATTGTTATAATTGTGTGATGTCTGTGGGGAACAGAGACAGAACATGTCAATATTAAACTGAAGTGAGAATAAGCCCTGAAGATAGCAATGGCAAAAAATAGCAAGTAGACCCCTTTTTAATCTCATAATGACACCTTTAGGTTAATTTCTTAATCATTCCAATTAAATTGTAGATTTGCTTTCACGGTTCTGCTTTGGAATTAAGACACTTTCAGATAAGTATTAAACAA
Source organism: Leptodactylus fuscus (assembly GCF_031893055.1). Classification (NCBI taxonomy): domain Eukaryota; kingdom Metazoa; phylum Chordata; class Amphibia; order Anura; family Leptodactylidae; genus Leptodactylus; species Leptodactylus fuscus. The sequence goes on from NC_134267.1 coordinate 80,927,436, forward strand.
GTATCTGTTTCTTAATTATTGTGTCTATGTTACACACTGGCAAATTGCCTCGTGCAGGGAAAAGAATCAATAGTTGTGAAAATCATGACACTTGAAAAAAAAATTCTGTTATAATCAATGGAAAGTTTAAACTAGAATACACACACATTGATGAAACACTGAAAGCTGCATTGTATTTAGTCATCTTTCTCTATTCCCATCGCTCTAGTGTCATCGGTCATGAAGTGTCATTTCATCCCATTGTAATAGACAAGGTCTATTCATCCATCTAACCTTTTCACTTTCTTGGAAAATAACAGATGTGTAGATCTGAAAGGAAAGATTTATTAGCTAAAAACTAGTTACAATTATAATCATGATATAGTTGTAGTCTCCTGCTGCACTAATGTGTCCCCTTTGACCAAATATCTATGCCAAACAATTAATGAAGTTTCAAAACAATGCATCAAAATGCCAGAAAAATAATTTTGCCCTTGATAGCAGGAAAAACTGAGACCACAAAGAGTACACACAAACTAATAATGTTAGATTAAAATCATAATAGGTAAATAGCAAATATGAATATATAATAGAATTATGTTATATATTATTATATTTATAGAACTGCCATTTATTTGCTGTTTTTCTACATTTGAAATATGAATCGCAATAAGCAATTAAGTAACTTGTATGATTATATATAGCTTTTCCTACAACAGGGACTAAGGCCATGTCTGTGGTCCGTGGCCCATGTTTAATTTCATAGGGCGTTCCTCATCCATGACCCACCCATGAATTTTTCTTTTTTGTCCCTACTTCTGGGTTGTCTGTCAATTGTCTTTGATTTCTCCATGTCTCATCCAATATTAAAGTGCCTTTTCAGCCAATCAAAAAATATTAATAAATTAATTGCAAATGATGATTTAGGTAACATTTTCATTTACGTTCAGATATTTTGTTTTGGCCCTTGGTTAGTGTTTGAGGCTGGTTGAAGAACCAAGGAGGAAGAGGCTGTCAGTTTATCCTTTAGTATCACAGCGTTACCGTGAAGGTCACTTTTGTCAAAGTGAAGGTGACATGTATGTCTATGGAAAACAGATGGTAAGCAGTGGATATAAACTGTGCTGATACTTACTTTTACACATTTTAACCTTTAAAACACTTTCCTTCATATTAGGTGAAAGCTGCTTGTTTGTGAATTTTTGACACATGTGGCATTTATATTGCAGAAAGCAATGGTTTACTAGAAAACTTAGCCCATTTTGATGATTTGTAAATGCTACTGTGGCACCCCCAGAGCTGGCTGTGATTGGGCTGAGGGGTGAGCCCTGGCATGTAGCCTGTGTGACATAGCAGAGGATCCTGAGTCTCACCACACAGCGCCCCCTAGTGAGTCTCACACGTACATTACACCTCCCATAGGATTGTATAGTCACCCAATGTCCAATAGGAGGACATCACCTGGTAGAGGGGAGGACTTAGCTGATCACTGGTTCTCTTGGTAACAGCCTGCAGGAACTTCCTGTGTCTGTGTTTTGTGTGAGGAAAATCTGAGGGGATTCTGAAGTTACTGATGAGGAAGGAAGTGTGGAGTCCTGTGAGGTAAACAGAAAGCTTAGTGCAGGTGTCTGAACTTCTAGACAGACCAGGAAGGTTGGGGAACTGAAATACTCCAACTATTCAGAAGATCCTGTCCCGTCTGCCTAGCCACCGCCCTGAAGGAGGTCAGGCATCATCATCTTGTAAGACTGTGGAGAGAACATTCTGGAACATGAGCTCCATAGCAAGTATCACAGGATCCAGGGGCCAGACCTGTGTAACCTCCACCACCCTGATTATTGCACCCCGAAACTCTGACCTATCAGGACCCCATAACGTGAGTGGGGATTATTGTGTGCTCGTATGGTGGTGGGCATCCTCCTAGAAGCCAAATGGGAACTCAGATGCACCCTAGGGCTGTACCACTGACATTTAAAGGGCCAGGAACACCTTTCACCAAATCTACTCTGCACCCCAGGACTTTGCTGTGTCACCAGGTGTCCCCTGTTATTGTGTAATGGAGAAACTGTTCAAGCATTTGCACCTCCACACCCATGGAAGAGTTTTAAGTAAAAGTTCATCACTGTTTCAACTTCACAACGGTTTTTGTGTCTGACTCTGCACCGACAAAATCAGAGCGCCCCGAACACCACCAGTCAGCATAGTATAGGGGAAGCGCCCCGGGGGAACAATCACCGCCAACATAAGTGCCCTTGTGCTCAGAGACCATGAAAAGTCTGTTCTGTCTTCACTCTGCTACTTGGCATATAAATTTGTGGCTGTGTGCATAGTTGAAAAGTGTTGAAGAATTGACTAAAAAAAAAAAAAAAAAAAAGATACTTTCATTGAAGCAGATGTAAATTAAAATGGTTTTAGTTTTTTGATGCCAATACTGTGGCACTGTCACTCCTGTCACTAGGAGCTGTGACACTAGCAGATGTGAAGTGTGCTCAGACTATACGTTCATGCTCAGCTCATACTTCCTGGGCTGGGCCCAACTAGGGGATTGTCCATGAGTTTCTAAGCATCAAACATTAAAAACATGTGATACAGATATCATTCTATTTTTTCATGTACCCATAGACATTTATTGCTTTGATGCATCCGTGAGCATAAACATTGGTTTAAAAAAAAAAAAAGATGTGTTTCCATCATTAGAGATGAGCGAACAGTAAAATATTCGAGATTCGATATTCGTTTCGAATAGCCCCTCAATATTCGACTATTCAAACGAATATCGAACCCCATTATAGTCTATGGGAAAAAAATGCTCGTTTCACCGTAGATGCAGCCAAGCTCAGCGCATGGCCAGCACTGCTACACCGGAGATGAAGCAGAGCTGGCCGTGTGCTCAACTCGGCTACACCGGAGATGCAGGCGAGTTGAGCACATGGCCAGCACTACTACACCGGATATGTAGCAGAGTTGAGTGTGCGCTGAGCTCTGCTACACCCGAGATGCAGCAGAGTTGAGTGTGCACTGAGCTCTGCTACACCCCAGATGTAGCAGAGCTGAGTGTGTGTTGAACCCTGCTCCACACTCAGCTCTGCTGCATCAGAGATGAAACATAACAGGCAGTATACTGTCCCAGCAGAGTGAATGAGACTTAATTTCATCTCATGAACACATTGCAGGAAGGCACAGCACATAATGTTAATTTTACTTCTGAAAACACTGCTTTCCCAATAGACTTTTATGGGGGGGGGAATGAAAAACATAGAAGAAATAGTGAACAAATGCAAATCCTGACCAAGCTAAAAATTGGTTCAGAAAAGGGGTCTACAGTACCTTGTCCTGTGTTTGAGCTAATACACCTTTTTCCAAATTTTTGTGTAAATAATATTTTCTCTGATATTCCTAAATGGTCGATGCAAATGACATAATGTTCAATCTTCAACTGTTAAAACTATAAATCAAATTTTATTGGACAAACCTCCCATTAATAAAACAATTCACAAATTAAAAAAATCAAAATCCACTGTTCTGAATTACTATGCACAACAGAGTTTCTAAACATTTAATAGATTGTAAAGAACTAAAAATGGTCATTTGTTGAATTTGCAGCATTGTGTGGTCACATTTACTGAAATCAAAAGCTATTTTAGTCAAAAATAGAGATGAGCGAACACTGTTCGGAACAGCCGTTCCAAACAGCACGCTCCCATAGAAATGAATGGAAGCGGCCGGCACGCGGGGGGTTAAGCGGCCGGCCGCCGACAAAGTCTGCTTGCCAGGTGCTTCCATTCATTTCTATAGGAGCATGCTGTTCGGATCGGCTGATCCGAACAGTGTTCGTTCATCTCTAGTCAAAAACATTTAATAGGCTAAGTTACATGTTAACATAGAACCCCCTTCTTTGATATCAACTTCACAACTTTTGCATTCATTGAACTTTTTGAAGTTTTGAGAGTTTTTGCCTGAATTTCTTTGTAGAATATCAGAATAGCCTTTGAGAGCCTTTGTTTCGATGTGAAATGCCACCTTCATAGATATTTTGCTTGAGTATATTCCAAAGGTTCTCAATAGGGTTGAGGTCAGTGGAGGATGTTGGACACTTTTTCTGCTTGAAGATGGTTTTACTACAGAAGATACATTACTTCTTTTTGTACCATGGAAGAAAGTGGTCTGTCAGAAACTCATTTTCACACCTTCAAGAAGCCTACCAGTTCTCTTCCCATGATTCCCACCCAAAACATGACTCAACCACCACCTTGCTGATATTCTCGCCTTGTTGGAACATGGTGGCCATCCACCAACAATCCACTACTCCATCCATCTCGACCATCCAGGATTGCATGGCACTCATCAGTAAGCAAGACTATTTCATTTCAAACTTAGGCTTTATGTAGCCCATTGCAACTGTTTCTGCTTATGAGCACTGATTAGGAATGGCTGAATAATACATTTATGCACAACTACAAGCCAGCAGCTTCAAAATCCTGTTTGCTTCTTTGTAATGACATGTTAGCAGCTGCTCCCTCAATCCGATGAATTTGTGTGGTAGAACCTTCCTCATTATGCCTTTATTTGCACAAGCCAATCTGTGTCCTGAATCAGCAGGGGCCCAGCGTGGCGTAAACACTGTGGTAAAAAAACACGGCATTTCACAGTCTCTGCAAAGTGGATGGGATTCTAGCGAATTCTATACATACATTGCAGAAAAATAACCGCAGCATAATTGGTCATTACATTTGGTAAACTATATTTTTACCCACTTATGCTGTTGTCACATGTTATATACTTATGAGCCCTGTATACTCCACCTTAAGATCTATTCTGGAACTTTATAGGACCTGTTTTGTCCTCCCTTTGTCCTTGTTTTGTAATAGTATTTTTTCCATATGTGTTTTATTGCATATTAATAAACGTATTATTTTTTTACGTGTGGTTTTTGTTGTATATTTTCACTGTATAACACTTATGTGATATTACAATGTACAGATGGGACAGAGACATTCCTTGAGTTTCAAGGGGAAGTTATCAGGACTTTGATACTTGGGGACCAGGAAGGGTGGGCTGCCGTACTTGAACTGTAGTATTGTGCAATAACAAATATTTCCAAGTGTGTCACTATCTGTAAAGAAAGGTAAGACCCGAAAAAGGTACAGTGTGTATTCCAAAAGGGGGGTAGGGAAAGACAATTTATCACTGTGACTCCTTCCATGAGAAACCTTCTTTGTGCATAAAGGATTGCTTCAGGTTGTACCACACATCCATAAATTATTAACTTTATATTTTATGTACTCCTGTATATCTCCTTATTAGGGTTGAGCGATCGGGATCGGAAATGTTTGGATTCCGATCGGCGATCGAGTAAATTTCACGATTGCGATCGGAATTCCGATCCTGATCTTTTCTGGCGAGATCGAGGTTGGAGATTATTTCCCACAATGCTTAGCTACTGGCCAATCAATGTGGGAAAAGCTATAGTATCAGATGAGCGATTACTATTCGAAACTCCCGTTTCGAATAGCACGCACCCAAAGGAATGAATGGAAGCGGCTGGACGCCGGCAAAGTCTGCGTGCCGGCGGATTCCATTCATTCCTATGGGAGCGTGCTATTCGAAATGGGAGTTTCAAATAGTACTCGCTCATGTCACAGCAGTGCAGCACAGAGTGATTTACCGCAGCCTGCCACTCTTCTGCTTCGTCCCTGTTTTACCATATACTCAGCTTTGCTACATCTGAGATGTAGCAGAGCCGAGTATACGGCACAGCAGGGAGGAAACAGAAGTTTCAACATACCTGCACAGATCGCTGCTGCACCCCGTTGTTCTTGCTCCTCTTCTCTCTCATTTACAGGCCTTCAGAGCACCCTGCACGCCCCCGCCTCCATAGACTAGTATTAGAGATGCTGGGAGAAGGCGTGGCTTGTGACTTAGGAGAGTGTGGGTGGGTACTGGGAGGGGAGACGTGAGTGATGCACTCGCATCTCCCCTCCCACACTCTCCTGAGCCACAACAAGCCCCGCCTACTCCCATAATCTCTAACACTAGCCTAGGGAGGTGGGGGCGTACATGGTGCTCTGAAGGCATGTCAATGAAAGAGGACTGTACCGAGAAGAACAGGGAGTGGCAGCGGATCTGTGCAGGTAAGCAGACACCAGGGGGGCTAAGTAGCCAGGGGATTTTATTTTGATCACTACACAGCGTTGAGTCCAAAAATTGAAACAATTTTTGGACTCCATGCTGTGTAGTGAATCGTTTTTAAAATCCGATCTTCGATTATTAAAAAAATCCCATTCCCTTGCATTAGGATCTGGATTTGGATTGGGTTTGAATGGAAAATGATCGGAAATCGGATTTTAAAAACGATCCTGAAATTTCAAGTTCGGCTCAACCCTACTTCTTATTCTTTGAGGTACTCTGCAAAGATTTACCTCTGTTGTACATCAATTTCTGGAAAACAAATTAATGTAATGCCCATGGGGTCTAATTCTTCAGTATATCATTTGATACATTTCTAAAAGGTTCTAGTTGGCAAACTGATATCATTAGTTGGGGTTTTTCATTGTACTGGTACTTCAGCGGCACTGGAAATTACGACATGGCGCCTAAAATTCTGCCCAACATATAGCATTCCGTCCCTTCTGAGTCCCGCTATGTGTATATACACCGGTTTACTGCCACATATGGGGAGAAATTGCTTTAAAAAATTGAGTGCATGTTCTCCTTTAATCCATGGGGGAAAAATATGGATAAAATCAACATTTTATTTGAAAATATGTCATGTTCAAAATTTGTTGTTTAATTCTATAAATCACCTGTAGAGGAGAAATGCTCACTATGCTCATTATATCCCTTGATTAATTTCATGAAGGTCTGATTTCCAAAATGGGGTCATATGTAGGCAGTTTTCACTGTTCTGACACCTTGGGGGCCCTGCAAACAAGACATGGTTCCTGAACAATATTACATCTGCCCTTCAAAAAAGTGTCCCATATATAAGTTCACATCCACATGTGGGACATTTCTCATAGTCAGGGGAAACTGCAAATTGTGAGTGTATTTTCTCCTTTAACCCTTCATGGAAATTCAAAAATTGGAGTTAAAGCAACAGTTTATAGAAAAAGATGATTTCCATTTCCAATGCCAAATTTTGTAAAACTCATGTAAGGTCCTAGTACTCATTGATAAATTCCTTCAGATGTGTAGTTTATAAAATTGGGTCACATTTTGGTGGGTTTCCACAGTTTTGGCACATCAGGGGCTCTGCAATTGCGTACTAGTGATTGAAAACTGTTAAGCAAAATCTGTCCTACAAAAGATAATTAAGACTCTTTTCCAGTGCTGCCATGTGCCCAAACAATCAGTTTACCTCCATTTATGGGGTGTAGTCATGTTCATGTGTAACAAACTATGAGGTGATGTTTCTACTTTAATCCTTTGTAAAGATACAAAAATTTGATGCTAAAGTGTCATTTTATTGAGAAAAAAGTAATTTTTCATTTTCATGATCCAGTGCTAAAAATATTCTGGAAAACACCGTAGGGGTCAAAATGCTTACTATACCACTTGATAAATTCTTTGAGGGGTTTCAAATGGGGTCATCATGCTTAGGAGAAATTGCATAAAAGATTGTGGAATTCATTTTCTCCTTTAACCACTTGTGAATTTGTAAATTCCAGGACTAAACGAATATTATTAGCAAAAGAAATTGAAATGGGTAATTTATTTTTTTTTTTTAAATGTAGATTGTGAGCCCCACATAGAGCTCACAATGTACATTTTTCCCTATCAGTATGTCTTTGGAATATGGGATGGAAATCCATGTAAACACGGGGAGAACATACAAACTCCTTGCAGATGGTTTTATGCCTTTGGCGGGATTTGAACACCAGGACTCCAGCACTGCAGGGCTGCAGTGCTAACCACTGAGCCACCGTGTGGCCCCTTTGAAATGGGTAAATTTCACCTCCATTTGTCTTAATTGTTGTGAATTGCTGAAAGGGTTAAGAAACTTCTTAAATGGTGATTTAAATTATTTCTGGGGTGCAGTGTTAAAATGGGGTGATTTTTGGAGTTTCTATTACAGAGGCTTTCAACACTCCTTTAAAATTGAACTGGTCTCTTGAAAAATGGGTTTTGGAAATCTTTTTGAAAATTTGCAACATTGTTAAACTTATAAGCTTTAAAATATCTGAAAAAAATAAAAGCAGATTAAAGCTTAATGCCAACATAAAGCAGAGATATAGTAAATTATATTTATGAAGTAATTTGGGTGGCATAACTATCTGTATGAAAGGCATGCAATTTAAAAGTTTGAAAATTACATATTTTTTTAAATATTCACCACATTTCCTATTTTCTCATAATCAAACAAAAAACAGATCAACCAAAATTTACCACTGAGGTGAAGTACTATGTGACACAAAAATACATTCTCAGAATCACTTTGATAGTTTAAAGCATCTCAAAGTTATTACCACATAAAGAGAAACATGTCACATGTTTTGAAAAATGAGTCTGTGTCCTTAAGGTGGTTTAAGGAGTTTAAGGATGTGGCTAAAATTCACCTTGAGTCCACAGCATAATTTTTCATATCTGACAACTTTGGAACACTTTAACTTACTTAAGTGATTTTCATTTATTTATTTTTTGCATGATTATTTATACATCATATTACTTGTAAACTTTGGTGGATATTATTTGCACTCATTTATACAATAATAGGCAATATGGTGAAAATTTTGAAAATTTGAAATTTTCAAAATGTAAAATGCTCAGTTTTTTTAGTCATACCACCAAAATCATTTAACAAATATTATCTACCACATATCTGCTTTATGTATGCATCATTTATTTTATTATTTTTTTAAGATGTTAAAGATTTACTAGTATAATAGTACAATTTTCCATAGCAAGTTTCAAGAACATTTCCAAAACCCATTTTTTTAGAGACAAATTCAGTTCTGAAGGGACTTTTAAAAGGATTATATATCAGAAACGCTCCATAAATCATCCCATATTCAAAACTACATCCTTCAAACTATTCAAAACAAAATGTAGGAACCTTGTTAAGGCCTTAATCTTTTCACAGAAAATAAAAAATATACAGGTGACGTTTAGAAATTTCATTTATTTTCAACAATACATTAATTTAGCGCAAAAATGCATACATTTACAAGAGATAAGGAGAGAATACAACCCACAATTTATTAAGATATTTATCTGGAGTCCTGAAATATCCCCATATTTGAATGTGCATAAAACTGCTCTTCGGGCATATAGTAGGATCGTAAAAGGGATTGCAAGTGACTGGACTTTGTAGTTAACATGTTTATCCCTTGAGCATTGCATATAGTTGTTTTTTGTGTTAGAAATGAATATTCTTTTCTAGAAATACATTATGCCAGTGTCCAATATGTTGCGACCAACTTGTGTCTGCAGAGACACATACTCCAAAACTGATAGCTTGGTTATCCTGGGTACAACAGTTTTTGGTGTGTGTGCCTGAATTGGAACAAGCTGGACACATTATATTGTGTACTGAAATGGAGCGTTTCTGGAAAAAAATGTAATTCTATTTCACTTTTTACTGTCTACTGTGCATTAATTTCTGGAAAATAAAGTATATTATACATTTCCATAAGTGTCAATACTAATTTTCTCTAAAAAGTTATCCAATCCTTTTTGACCCCCTGTGACCAGCTCCAGGGTTAGGCTATTCCATGGATTCACAGTTTGCTCTTTAGATTAAACCTTCTTCTTGAGACAAAAGGAGTGACCCCTTGTCTTTTGAGGGGATTTTAAATGGAACAGCTTTTCCTCATGTTTCTTGTATTGGTCATCTATATATTTATACAGCCAGGGCCGGCATTGGGGGGGGGGGGGTCAAACTGGGCAATTGCTGATCTGGGGGCTCTCAGGTTTAGACTCACAGCAATAATAAAAACAAATAAAAAATAAATAATCATAATTGGTATCACTATATCTATAAATCTCTGACGTATTTAAATGTTATATTATATAGTAGATCACAATTGGAAAATGTAAAAAAAAAAAAAAAAAGAAAAAATAAAGCACTATACCCTATAAAGAGGGATCAGTATGATATGTACTTAAATGGTCTCAATTAAATATACTCCCCAAAAAAGCCCTTCACACAGCTCTATGCAGAGAAAATTAATATTTAGCAATAAAATAAATATATCAAGCAAAAAATATATCAAGAATTACTTGGGTAATAATTAAAAATGGCATATTATAGATATAGTTCTACAATTCCTTTGCGAAACAAAATTTATGAATGGAATCTAGTAATGATAGTTCATATCAATACATGCCAGAGAAGCAATAATAGTGTTTGTCCCAGATAAAATAGTGCATTAATGCGCTGTATACCACATAATTACATAGCGTATAAGTGCCCACTGATATTATTATATATATCTGCTATCTGAATAATGCTTAAAGCTTGTTATTTTGGACATTTACTCGAGAGTTGCTTATTATGTCTAGCAGGGCTTAAAAATAACATCAGTGATGTGTACAGATAAGGGGCAGCTCATTTATTCCAGAGTTTAGTAAAACATCTGGAATAATGATCTCGCAAGGTATTATTAATAGATCCCCCAACTGCAATATTCCCATTGACATACGTCTGCATCCCAAAAATTCACCTGATAGAATCAATTTTATTTTGTTCTTCATTTCATTCTAGTTTTTAAGCCTGTCTTTTCTTGTTCAGTCACTTTACATGCCAGTGGATAACATAAGATAAACTTTCTCGCTAATTGAAGTTAGGGAAGTGCTGTAAAGCAATGCTCTAATATACAGTATAAGCAAAGTTTCAGCTTAACTCTGAATCTGAAAAAAATTTGTGTAAAAATCTGCATCTCATTTCAATTAATTGCACAAATGTTGAGGTTTGCAAAATTCCACTGTGATAAAACTGAAATTTGGATCACAAAGAAATAAAGAATCTACTGGCATTTTGTGAATGCCATCTGTCAATCTTTTCACAATCGTGATGGGAAACTGCATTATAAAGTGGATGACAGTCTTATCTATATGCTGATGGTGAATTCCCTTGGACTGTCCTTGACACTGACAAATGCATAGTAACATAACAAGTCACTCGAATAAATGTCATACAAATGTGCTTGCCTGTTCCCATAGGAGAAATGTAGGCTTCCATTAGATAATTTATGTATTTTACACATTTATGCATATTTTATTTTATAAAATGTATGTGCTGCTCATTACTTTTAATGTTAATGTATAAAATGAAATAAGTTAGTGTATGGCTAAGTACAGATTACTGTTTATAAAGTCTGTTGCTCTCATCTGTCATGCAGGACTTCTTCTTCCGTTAAAGTATACAAACACAACGAAGGAAAGCTTTAAAATATATATATATATATATATATATATATATACACAGTGGGGCAAAAAAGTATTTAGTCAGTCACCAATAGTGCAAGTTCCACCACTTAAAAAGATGAGAGGCGTCTGTAATTTACATCATAGGTAGACCTCAACTATGAGAGACAAAATGAGGAAACAAATCCAGAAAATCACATTGTCTAATTTTGTAAGAATTTATTTGCAAATTATGGTGGAAAATAAGTATTTGGTCACCTACAAACAATCAAGATTTCTGGCTCTCACAGACCTGTAACTTCTTCTTTAAGAGTCTCCTCTTTCCTCCACTCATTACCTGCAGTAATGGCACCTGTTTAGACTTGTTATCAGTATAAAAAGACACCTGTGCACACCCTCAAACAGTCAGACTCCAAACTCCACTATGGTGAAGACCAAAGAGCTGTCAAAGGACACCAGAAACAAAATTGTAGCCCTGCACCAGGCTGGGAAGACTGAATCTGCAATAGGCAACCAGCCTGGATTGAAGAAATCAACTGTGGGAGCAATAATTAGAAAATGGAAGACATACAAGACCACTGATAATCTCCGTCGATCTGGGGCTCCACGCAAAATCTCACCCCGTGGGGTCAAAATGATCACAAGAACAGTGAGCAAAAATCCCAGAACAACGCGGTGGGACCTAGTGAATGAACTGCAGAGAGCTGGGACCAATGTAACAAAGCCTACTATCAGTAACACACTACGCCGCCAGGGACTCAGATCCTGCAGTGCCGCCAGATGTGTCCCACTGCTTAAGCCAGTACATGTCCGGGCCCGTCTGAAGTTTGCTAGAGAGCATTTGGATGATCCAGAAGAGTATTGGGAGAATGTCCTATGGTCTGATGAAACCAAACTGGAACTGTTTGGTAGAAACACAACTTTTCGTGTTTGGAGGAAAAAGAATACTGAGTTGCATCCATCAAACACCATACCTACTGTAAAGCATGGGGGTGGAAACATCATGCTCTGGGGCTGTTTCTCTGCAAAGGGGTCAGGACGACTGATCCGGGTACATGAAAGAATGAATGGGGCCATGTATCGTGAGATTTTGAGTGCAAACCTCCTTCCATCAGCAAGGGCATTGAAGATGAAACATGGCTGGGTCTTTCAGCATGACAATGATCCAAAGCACACTGCCAGGGCAACAAAGGAGTGGCTTTGTAAGAAGCATTTCAAGGTCCTGGAGTGGCCTAGCCAGTCTCCAGATCTCAACCCTATAGAAAACCTTTGGAGGGAGTTGAAAGTCCGTGTTGCCAAGCGACAGCCCCAAAACAGCACTGCTCTAGAGGAGATCTGCATGGAGGAATGGGCCAACATACCAACAACAGTGTGTGCCAACCTTGCGAAGACTTACAGAAAGCGTTTGACCTCTGTCATTGCCAATAAAGGAGAGAGAACAAAGTATTGAGATGAAATTTTGTTACTGACCAAATACTTATTTTCCACCATAATTTGCAAATAAATTCTTACAAAATCAGACAATGTGATTTTCTGGATTTGTTTTCTCATTTTGTCTCTCATAGTTGAGGTCCACCTATGATGTAAATTACAGACGCCTCTCATCTTTTTAAGTGGTGGAACTTGCACTATTGGTGACTGACTAAATACTTTTTTGCCCCACTGTATGTATATATATATATATATATATATATATATATATATATATATATATATATATTACAATGATGCAAAAACAGATGGTGCTCCATTTGCCGTTCACCTTGTGAGATGGCTTGAAGTAGTCTCCACTGATACTCCTTGTGAAGGATCTCGCCTAGCCACAGCCACTTTGACCCAACCTCTGGCCTACCTGGCCTTGCCACAGGCAAAACTGCAATTACCTTCTTACCTTTACCATCCGCTCTCACCCTGACAGAGGGACCGGATCTTATAGGATAATATGAGACGAGCTTTCTAAAGTTTTATATTTATTAACCCAAGAGGATCGATACTAGACAACCAACATACATAGAGATATATGCTAGCGGATACAAGCTTATATGGTTACAGAAAGGTAGGTTACAGTGCAGTAAGATAAAAAGACTAAAAGATTGGAAACAGGATTATAATAACCAGTTGGGTCTCCGGAGTTCACCTCATGAAGTCCAGGGCACAGTCCTTTAGAGTCCATAAGTAGTTAGAGTCCATAAGTAATCCTTAGGTGGTAAGGGTTTGACTCCCCATCAGCAGAATATTCCAGGGTGCATGGTATCTCCATAGGCAATAGAGACCTTAGTCCAAGGGATTAGCTTCCACAGCATCACAGCACTTCGTGACACATTCCAGCAGTCCAGAAAGAACAACAAGAGCACTGGGTCTTGTCATGTGACAATATATCTCCACTCAACCCCCTCCCACGATGAGGTCAGCAAGGTGGGCATCTCTCCCCCTCATCTTGTACCAGTATGACGACATACGGTCATACTCTTTGAAAGTCTCCTATAGAGTCAGCTTGTCTGCTAAAAGGTGATAGCAAGGCTCTCAGTCCACTGATCCCAGACACCCCCTGCTAAGAATAATGAAATTAGCACAATTATGACAATACTGTACCCAGGTTGAGACAAAAGGATGAGACAAGCTACCTCCAGGGAGGAATTAGGCTTGGACAATTGGACACTATCTCTGGCATCTTGCTAATCAGGTCGAGTAAATTAACAGGGCAAAAGGGAAATATATCTGAGAAGGCAGTGAAAAAAAAAAACATAACTCTGGGCCATTCATTACACTCCTTTCATCTATATTTACTTGAAACAGCAGGTATTGCCCACTCCCCCCCTTGTCTCCTTATTACAACCCTAATGCCTTCCTTGTATTTAGCGACCACACCAGGGGCACCACTCATGTATGACAGGCCTTTTCTACCACACTATCTCCCTGCACTCCTTCCTCGCCCAGAATGCCTTTAGGCCTCCTTACTAGTTGAGGCTCCGCTACTCCTCCAGACTTATCTTTCATTTGGACCCACCTCCTCCACATCCCTATCTTCTCTTCACTGACTCATAAAGTGCTTCATCATAGTGAATTTATTCAACATGTGGTAACAGTAAACATTTTCGGCTCGACTTAAGCCTTCATCAGACTCAGAGTTAAAGTTTTTATAGAGAAAGCTGAATGAGCAGTTTTCAAATAAGAATGGATGCCTTGAGGCCGCTGTTTTAGCAGTTTTGTGTTAATAGTCGGAGGACATAGCCGTATATACAAAAAATATTCCAGCATGCCACAAATAGATAAAACATAACCTTTACATCATAATACAAGGTAAAAAAAGGGATGTTGCATCACCTGTTCAGGACACAGGAACATGACAAAGAGCTCATACCAGGTGGAGAGTTTTTCTTTTGATATTTGGACATAGCCGTTCTATAGTCCCAAAGATACTCTAATGGTTAAGGATCCTTGGAAGCACCCCTTCTGGGTCAGTGTAGTTGGTCCTGGACAGATATATCCCCTGGGTCTATTGTACCCTTATCAGTTTACTTTCTATGCTATTCGATGTTTATCTGGGTTCATGTAGGTATACCAATAATTCTGGTGGTCCTTGTTATGTTGATTTCCCTCATATGAAGATGATCCCTCAGTGGCTCCACACAACCACGCGAACAACGTCCTACCTGTCAGCCACACACACTGGAGACCAAGTCTCGGTCTCGAAGCCACTGAGGGATCGTCTTCTTAAAAGGGTAATCGACATAACAAGGGCCACCAGAATTATTGATATACCTACATGAACCCAGATAAACATTGAATAGCATAGAAAGTAATCTGATAAGGGTACAATAGACCCAGGGAACATATCTGCCCAGGACCAACTACACTGACCTAGGAGGGGTGTTTCCAGGGTCATTAACCATTATAGTATCTTTGGGAATATAGTACGGCTATGTCCTCCGACTATTAACACAAACAAGCAAAACTGCTAAAACAGCGGCCTCGAGGCATCCATTCTTATTTGAAAACCGCTCATTCAGCCTTTTCTATAAAAACTTTAATTCTGAATCTGATGAAGGCTCAAGTCGAGCCGAAAACGTTTACTGTTGCCACATGTTGAATAAATTCACTTGAATAAATTCACTATGATTAAGAACTTTGAGTCCGTTCTAGTTTCCTCTCCACTTGGAAACCTAGGTACCTACACACTCGCAGTGATACCTAATCCCCCCTTGTTTATATTTGGCTTCCATCGGCCTATCTGCTCCCTTGATATCCCACATGCATTTGCATAACTTATATGGGCTTCTCTGGTTTTACTTGAGCCTGCAGCTAGAAAACTCACTAATTTTCAATCCACAAAATGCCAGTCCATGTACTGTCAACTCCTGCATTCGATAACTCAGTGTATCACTCTCTCCCCATGTAGTGTCAAAGCTTTGTACATACCTGTGCCACCTGACATGGGATTATAAAGGCTCCATCATTTTGTCCCAATGACAGCCTGACATCAACAGCCAATTCCTTCTGCTAATCAACATTTACCTTGTGATTTACCTTGTGTATCCCATAGAATCATTACTAGATACATAAATCATTACTAGACAATAGTAAAGCAATTCAAATTACCATAGAATACCAATTCTAACGCCAACCCACTATCTTACAAACTCAATAAATTCCCAAATATAGTCCCATTATTAAACAGTGTAAAGATATACAGTATGACACATTATGATATTCTATTAACTACTGCTAAGCTACTTTTTTAGCTTGTGTATATGATACTGAAGCCACTGTATAAATCCTCTGATACAAGAATGCTCCAATATGTAAGTGTTTACAGAAGTATTACGCTGTAACTTTGGATTTGTAGCTTGGCCTAATAAATATCCTTTAGTATACATTCCTTCACCCATCATTCCAGACATCATGGTGGACTATGATTCATTTTTATTCACTAAATAAGAGGGAAAAAAATCAGTAAACTTGAAACCAATTCCTATAGACAGTACACGGCTGCTGTCAACTCTCCATTTACATTTGCTTTTATTCTTGGTTTATCTACTTGCTAGAAATACCAGCATTCCATAGCCTTAAGACAGCGGGAAATGTCTTATGCTGTGTACTTCTCAAAACTGTTGTGATGCCCTTTAGGGCATCCTAGCTGCTGTCCTAAATTGAGATGACAGTGTTGCTCATATTAAATTGCCTTTGCGCTTGGGTTAGCATGCTGGGATCCATATCTATTAATGCAGGAGTGTCCAAATGTCCTACTAGGAAAGCAATTTGTTCCACAGTGGGGTATCCAAGAAGCAGCTGGTCTAAAGAAGTCATCAGAGGTGATGTTAGGGGCAACTTGTGTTTTTCCTATTTTAATGGAAATTTTTACTTATCCGTCTCTTTCCTAACACCTACCACTTGTCAACAAGGCAGCACACATCTATCTTACCGCCCATCTTTCTACCTCCCAACAGGCCTGTCATATCTCTCTTCTAGTGAGAAAGCCTTTTACACAGCCTGAAACTTATATGTGCTGTGACAGTAACAAATGTTATATTAATGGATTAAAACAAACCCCAGCAAGACTACTATTTATGTGCTTTCTGTTAAATGTTAGCTGTGAAGCCTTATAAAATGCATTTTATACAATTATATATTATTAATAATGCAGTATTTCTTTATTTACATGTCTTTACATTTAATTTCAGTCTTTTAACAGCAGGCTATTTTTACAAAAGTTAAAAGCATCAGAAAAACATGGCTGCTTTCTTCTAGAAACATCACCCGAGTGCCCATAGAAAACATCACCATGTGTTCATGGATAACATTTGGCTTGGCAA
The DNA here is from genome assembly GCF_031893055.1 of Leptodactylus fuscus. NCBI lineage: Eukaryota > Metazoa > Chordata > Amphibia > Anura > Leptodactylidae > Leptodactylus > Leptodactylus fuscus. The sequence continues at coordinate 80,944,592 of NC_134267.1, forward strand.
CTCATCTGCTTTGAAGTTAAAAGAGATGATAGATTTATTTGGATGTATTTGGAAAAAAAACCTCTAATCCCGTATAAGCCATTTAACATACTATATGTTTAAGGTAATGTAACAGTTACTGTATAGGAAAATTTAGGTTAGAAAAGTAGCATTTGTCGGAACAGATCAAAAGCCCTATCAACTCTAACAACTGAACAGCAGAAAAAAAAACATGTATTGGTAGGTTTCTGGATGGTGGTCCCTCCAAGCTAAGTTTATAGTGCCTTCAACTGTGTAATAAATATGTCACATAAAATTTTTATAGGAGTTGCCTATGTGCTATATCTTTGCAGTTACATCTTTACTTATAAAATAGAAACTTCTGCTTTATAAAAGAACACTCTGGAATCTATATTGCAGAGACCGTCTTGGAATACATATTGTGTACTGCACCCTAAGTCTACACTATGTCTAACTAAAATTGAGACTCCATAAGAGAATGCACCTCACCTTTCCTGAAGGTGAGGCACATTGTCCTCTTGTAACTTCTATCATTCCTAACTAGAGATGAGCGAACAGTGTTCTATCGAACTCATGTTCGATCGGATATTAGGCTGTTCGGCATGTTCGAATCGAATCGAACACCGCGTGGTAAAGTGCGCCATTACTCGATTCCCCTCCCACCTTCCCTGGCGCCTTTTTTGCTCCAATAACAGCGCTGGGTAGGTGGGACAGGAACTACGACACCGGTGACGTTGAAAAAAGTAGGCAAAACCCATTGGCTGCCGAAAACATGTGACCTCTAATTTAAAAGAACAGCGACGCCCAGCTTCGCGTCATTCTGAGCTTGCAATTCACCGAGGACGGAGGTTTCCGTCCAGCTAGCTAGGGCTTAGATTCTGGGTAGGCAGGGACAGGCTAGGATAGGAAGGAGAAGACAACCAACAGCTCTTGTAAGAGCTAAATTCCAGGGAGAAGCTTGTCAGTGTAACGTGGCACTGACGGGCTCAATCGCCGCAACCCAGCTTTCCCAGGATCCTGAATGGAATACACTGTCAGTGTATTCCCGTATACCCGATATATACCCCGATACCCGTTCCAACGGTGTGCCCCCCCACCTTCACCCCAGAAATACCCTGCAAGTCCCCTAGCAATAGAATTGGGGCTATATACACCCACAATTTTTACTACTGGTATACAGTGCCATTGTCTGACTGGGAATTCAAAGAATATATTGGGAATACAAATACCCTCATTTCTTGCTACTGCCATATAGTGCCAGTTTCTGACTGGTAATTCAAAGAATATATTGGGGTTACGTGCACCCACAATTTTTACTACTGGTATACAGTGCCATTGTCTGACTGGGAATTCAAAGAATATATTGGGAATACAAATACCCTCATTTCTTGCTACTGCCATATAGTGCCAGTGTCTGACTGGGAATTCAAAGAATATATTGGGGTTACGTGCACCCACAATTTTTACTACTGGTATACAGTGCCATTGTCTGACTGGGAATTCAAAGAGTATATTGGGAATACAAATACCCTCATTTCTTGCTACTGCCATATAGTGCCAGTTTCTGACTGGGAATTCAAAGAATATATTGGGGTTACGTGCACCCACAATTTTTACTACTGGTATACAGTGCCAATTTCTAACTAGGAATTCAAAATGCGCAAGGCTCCCGGAAAGGGACGTGGACGAGGCCGTGGGCGAGGTCGGGGGAATGGTTCTGGGGAGCAAGGTAGCAGTGAAGCCACAGGGCGTCCCGTGCCTACTCCTGTGGGGCAGCAAGCATTGCGCCACTCCACAGTGCCAGGGTTGCTTGCCACATTAACTAAACTGCAGGGTACAAACCTTAGTAGGCCCGAGAACCAGGAACAGGTCTTGCAATGGCTGTCAGAGAACGCTTACAGCACATTGTCCAGCAGCCAGTCAGACTCTGCCTCCTCTCCTCCTATTACCCAACAGTCTTGTCTTCCTTCCTCCCAAAATTCCGAAGCTTTACAGAACAATAACCCAAACTGTCCCTGCTCCCCAGAGCTGTTCTCCGCTCCTTTCATTGTCCCTCAACCTGCCTCTCCACGTCACGATTCCACGAACCTAACAGAGGAGCATCTGTATCCAGATGCTCAAACACTAGAGTCTCCTCCATCTCCGTTCGATTTGGTGGTGGATGACCAGCAACCCACCCTCATCGACGATGATGTGACGCAGTTGCCGTCAGGGCATCCAGTTGACCGGCGCATTGTGCGGGAGGAGGAGATGAGACAGGAGTTGGAAGAGGAAGTGGTGGATGATGAGGACACTGACCCGACCTGGACAGGGGGGATGTCAAGCGGGGAAAGTAGTGTGGATGTTGAGGCAGGTGCAGCACCAAAAAGGGTAGCTAGAGGCAGAGGCAGAGGTCAGCAGCTTAGGCGAAGCCAGGCCACACCCGGAATCTCCCAAGATGTTCCAGTTCGTACCCAGCCCCGAAAAACTCCCACCTCGAGGGCACGTTTCTCGAAGGTGTGGAGTTTTTTCAAGGAATGCGCCGAGGACAGATATAGTGTTGTCTGCACAATTTGCCTCTCGAAATTGATTAGGGGCTCTGAGAAGAGCAACCTGTCCACCACTTCAATGCGCCGTCATTTGGAATCCAAGCACTGGAATCAGTGGCAGGCAGCAACGGCAGGACAAAGGCCGACTGCCGTTCACGCCACTGCCACTGCCTCTGCCTCTGCCTCTGCCACTGCCACTGCTGACTGTGCTGGCGATGCACTCCAGAGGACGAGCCAGGACACCACTTCATCTGCCTCCGCCACTTTGTTGACTTCTACCTCATCCTCCCCTGGTCCTGTCTTATCTCCTTCTCCTGCACCATCAAAGGCACCATCAGGCGTTTCTTTACAACAACCCACCATCTCTCAGACATTGGAGCGGCGGCAGAAATACACTGCTAACCACCCACACGCGCAAGCCTTGAACGCCAACATCGCTAAACTGCTGGCCCAGGAGATGTTGGCGTTCCGGCTTGTTGAAACTCCCGCCTTCCTGGACCTGATGGCAACTGCGGCACCTCGCTATGCCGTCCCTAGCCGTCACTACTTCTCCCGGTGTGCCGTCCCCGCCTTGCACCAGCACGTGTCACTCAACATCAGGCGGGCCCTTAGTTCCGCGCTTTGCACAAAGGTCCACTTGACCACCGACGCGTGGACAAGTGCATGCGGACAGGGACGCTACATTTCACTGACGGCACACTGGGTGAATGTAGTTGAGGCTGGGACTGCTTCCCAAACTGGCCCGGTGTACCTCGTCTCCCCGCCTAACATTCCTGGCAGGGACACGAGAAGAACACCCCCCTCCTCCTCCTCCTCCTCTACCGCCTCCTCCTCCGCCACCGCCTCCTCCTCCGCCACCGTCTCCTCCTCCGCTGTTAGATTGACCCCAGCTACAAGTTGGAAACGTTGCAGCACTGGCGTTGGTAGACGTCAGCAGGCTGTGCTGAAGCTGATCAGCTTGGGGGACAGACAGCACACTGCCTCCGAGGTGAGGGATGCCCTCCTCGATGAGACGGCAATATGGTTTGAGCCGCTGCACCTGGGCCCAGGCATGGTCGTTTGTGATAACGGCCGGAACCTGGTAGCAGCTCTGGAGCTTGCCGGACTCCAACATGTTCCATGCCTGGCCCACGTCTTCAACCTAGTGGTGCAACGTTTCCTAAAGAGCTACCCCAATGTTCCAGAGCTACTGGTGAAAGTGCGGCGCATGTGCGCCCACTTTCGCAAGTCGACAGTAGCCGCTGCTAGCTTAAAATCTCTCCAGCAACGCCTGCATGTGCCACAACACCGGCTTTTGTGCGACGTCCCCACACGCTGGAACTCAACGTTTCAGATGTTGAATAGAGTGGTTGAGCAGCAGAGACCTTTGATGGAATACCAGCTACAAAACCCTAGGGTGCCACAAAGTCAGCTGCCTCAGTTTCACATCCATGAGTGGCCATGGATGAGAGACCTTTGTGACATCCTACGGGTCTTTGAGGAGTCCACAAGGAGGGTGAGCTCTGAGGATGCGATGGTGAGCCTTACAATCCCGCTCTTGTGTGTTCTGAGAGAATCCCTGATTGACATCAGGGATAACTCAGATCACACAGAGGAGTTAGGGATAGCATCCGATCCGTCACAGCTGGAGAGTAGGTCCACACATCTGTCCGCTTCACTGCGTTTAATGGAGGAGGAGGAGGAGGAGGAGGAGGAAGAAGAGTTGTCCGATGATGTGATGGTGATACAGGAGGCTTCCGGGCAACTTCGAATCGTCCCATTGTTGCAGCGCGGATGGGTAGACATGGAGGATGAGGAGGAAATGGAGATTGAACTTTCCGGTGGGGCCAGAGGAGTCATGCCAACTAACACTGTGGCAGACATGGCTGAGTTCATGTTGGGGTGCTTTACAACCGACAAGCGTATTGTCAAAATCATGGAGGACAACCAGTACTGGATCTTTGCTATCCTTGACCCCCGGTATAAAAACAACATCTCGTCTTTTATTCCGGTAGAGGGGAGGGCCAATCGCATCAATGCTTGCCACAGGCAATTGGTGCAGAATATGATGGAGATGTTTCCAGCATGTGACGTTGGCGGCAGGGAGGGCAGTTCCTCCAGTAGGCAACCAAGTTCTCACCGGTCCACACAAACGAGGGGCACACTGTCTAAGGTCTGGGACACCTTGATGGCACCCCCTCGCCAAAGTGCCGCCACGGAGGGTCCTAGTGTCACCAGGCGTGAGAAGTATAGGCGCATGTTGCGGGAATACCTTTCCGACCACAGCCCTGTCCTCTCCGACCCCTCTGCGCCCTACACGTATTGGGTGTCGAAGTTGGACCTGTGGCTTGAACTTGCCCTATATGCCTTGGAGGTGCTGTCCTGTCCTGCCGCCAGCGTCCTATCTGAGAGGGTGTTCAGTGCAGCCGGTGGCATCATCACTGACAAGCGCACCCGTCTGTCAGCTGAGAGTGCCGACCGGCTCACTTTGATAAAAATGAACCACCACTGGGTAGAGCCGTCATTTTTGTGCCCACCTGTGTAAAGCACCCCAACATGAAACTCCATGTCTGTACTCAACCTCTCCAATTCCTCCGCATCCTCATACTCATCCACCATAAGCGTTGCACAATTCTGCTAATACTAGGCTCCCTCCACCCTGATTTCCCCCAACTCTGCTGGTTAGAGGCTCCCTCCACCATGAATTTGCCCAAACTGGGCTGTTTAGAGGCTCCCTCCACCATGAATTGGTCCAAACTGGGTTTTTTAGAGGCTCCCTCCACCATGAATTTGCCCAAACTGGGCTGTTTAGAGGCTCCCTCCACCATGAATTGGTCCAAACTGGGCTGGTTAGAGGCTCCCTCCACCATGAATTTCCCAAAACTTGGCTGTTTAGAGGCTCCCTCCACCATGAATTTGCCCAAACTGGGCTGTTTAGAGGCTCCCTCCACCATTAATTGGTCCAAACTGGGCTGGTTAGAGGCTCCCTCCACCATGAATTTGCCCAAACTGGGGTGGTTAGAGGCTCCCTCCACCATTAATTGGTCCAAACTGGGCTGGTTAGAGGCTCCCTCCACCATGAATTTCCCAAAACTTGGCTGTTTAGAGGCTCCCTCCACCATTAATTGGTCCAAACTGGGCTGGTTAGAGGCTCCCTCCACCATGAATTTGCCCAAACTGGGCTGTTTAGAGGCTCCCTCCACCATTAATTGGTCCAAACTGGGCTGGTTAGAGGCTCCCTCCACCATGAATTTGCCCAAACTGGGCTGTTTAGAGGCTCCCTCCACCATGAATTGGTCCAAACTGGGGTGGTTAGAGGCTCCCTCCACCATGAATTGGTCCAAACTGGGGTGGTTAGAGGCTCCCTCCACCATTAATTGGTCCAAACTGGGCTGGTTAGAGGCTCCCTCCACCATGAATTTGCCCAAACTGGGCTGTTTAGAGGCTCCCTCCACCATTAATTGGTCCAAACTGGGCTGGTTAGAGGCTCCCTCCACCATGAATTTGCCCAAACTGGGCTGTTTAGAGGCTCCCTCCACCATGAATTGGTCCAAACTGGGGTGGTTAGAGGCTCCCTCCACCATGAATTGGTCCAAACTGGGGTGGTTAGAGGCTCCCTCCACCATTAATTGGTCCAAACTGGGCTGGTTAGAGGCTCCCTCCACCATTAATTGGTCCAAACTGGGCTGGTTAGAGGCTCCCTCCACCATGAATTTGCCCAAACTGGGGTGGTTAGAGGCTCCCTCCACCATTAATTGGTCCAAACTGGGCTGGTTAGAGGCTCCCTCCACAATTAATTGGTCCAAACTGGGCTAATTAGAGGCTCCCTCCACCATGAATTGGTCCAAACTGGGTTTTTTAGAGGCTCCCTCCACCATGAATTTGCCCAAACTGGGCTGTTTAGAGGCTCCCTCCACCATGAATTGGTCCAAACTGGGCTGGTTAGAGGCTCCCTCCACCATGAATTGGTCCAAACTGGGGTGGTTAGAGGCTCCCTCCACCATTAATTGGTCCAAACTGGGCTGGTTAGAGGCTCCCTCCACCATTAATTGGTCCAAACTGGGCTGGTTAGAGGCTCCCTCCACCATGAATTTGCCCAAACTGGGGTGGTTAGAGGCTCCCTCCACCATTAATTGGTCCAAACTGGGCTGGTTAGAGGCTCCCTCCACAATTAATTGGTCCAAACTGGGCTAATTAGAGGCTCCCTCCACCATGAATTGGTCCAAACTGGGTTTTTTAGAGGCTCCCTCCACCATTAATTGGTCCAAACTGGGCTGGTTAGAGGCTCCCTCCACAATTAATTGGTCCAAACTGGGCTAATTAGAGGCTCCCTCCACCATGAATTGGTCCAAACTGGGTTTTTTAGAGGCTCCCTCCACCATGAATTTGCCCAAACTGGGCTGTTTAGAGGCTCCCTCCACCATTAATTGGTCCAAACTTGGCTGTTTAGAGGCTCCCTCCACCATGAATTTGCCCAAACTGGGCTGTTTAGAGTCTCCCTCCACCATTAATTGGTCCAAACTGGGCTGGTTAGAGGCTCCCTCCACCATGAATTTGCCCAAACTGGGGTGGTTAGAGGCTCCCTCCACCATTAATTGGTCCAAACTGGGCTGGTTAGAGGCTCCCTCCACCATTAATTGGTCCAAACTGGGCTGGTTAGAGGCTCCCTCCACCATGAATTTGCCCAAACTGGGCTGTTTAGAGGCTCCCTCCACCATGAATTGGTCCAAACTGGGCTGGTTAGAGGCTCCCTCCACCATGAATTTCCCAAAACTTGGCTGTTTAGAGGCTCCCTCCACCATTAATTGGTCCAAACTGGGCTGGTTAGAGGCTCCCTCCACCATGAATTGGTCCAAACTGGGGTTTTTAGAGGCTCCCTCCACCATGAATTGGTCCAAACTGGGGTTTTTAGAGTCTCCCTCCACCATGAATTGGTCCAAACTGGGGTTTTTAGAGTCTCCCTCCACCATGAATTGGTCCAAACTGGGGTTTTTAGAGGCTCCCTCCACCATGAATTTGCCCAAACTCTGCTGGTTAGAGGCTCAATCCACCCTGATTTTCAAAACAAATGTTGGTGCCAACCTCAACTTACTACAAGGGCCAAATTCACTGCTGGTGACAAGCTCTCCTCACTGCAAGTGCCAAATACACATGTTTCAAGGTGTTTTCCTACTGTCAGAGAGGTGGTATTGAGTGTGTAAAGTGTGTAGTTGTTAGGCTGTGATGTTGGGGTAATAGAGGGTCTTTGGTGTGTTAGATGCCCCCAGACATGCTTCCCCTGCTGTCCCAGTGTCATTCCAGAGGTGTTGGCATCATTTCCTGGGGTGTCATAGTGGACTTGGTGACCCTCCAGACACGGATTTGGGTTTCCCCCTTAACGAGTATCTGTTCCCCATAGACTATAATGGGGTTCGAAACCCGTTCGAACACACGAACATTGAGCGGCTGTTCGAATCGAATTTCGAACCTCGAACATTTTAGTGTTCGCTCATCTCTATTCCTAACCTTCTCCTTTCCATGAATCTCCATAATAGACAAAAAAAATTCATATAGTTCATATTCTTCTTGAAACAATTCCACTTTAGCCCTTTCTTTTCTGCTTAGGGAAATTGCAGGAATTCACCAGTGATCAGGAATACAAATGATGTCTTCCATTTTTCCTTGTTCCTTGAAACATTTGCAGGTATAAGAGTAACGTAGGCACCAAGCAATGGAAATCTTAACAAACAGTACAATGATTATGATGCCTATAACAATCTGTACAGTAGCAACATGACTCCAGAACACCATCCTCCCCATACTCCAAGATTTATCCCCAAATGTTTAATCAAGATCTTCAGTTTGGTTGCGTCACCTTTAAGGTTACCATGTCAACCTGGGTAGCTTCAACAGTTTCTAGTTTCCTGGGTTAGTCCGATTAGCAGCTGAGGAGGCCTATATAAGACTCCTCCCTACTGACACAGGTGCTGACTTGTTGTACTACTTCCTAGTTTGGTTCTGCATCCTGTTTGTGTTCAGTTGCTTCATAATAACCCTTGGCTTTTTTTGGTATATTCTACTGCCAACTGATTCTTCTTGTGACATGTCCGCTTGGAATTTGACCATTGTCCTGCTTTTGTATATTACTTCATTCTGATTCAGTCTCTGATGTCCTCTTCAGACTCTGACCATGCCTGTATGACTGTTCGCCAGCTCCTGGTCCGCTTTGTAAGTTAATAGTGTGCTCTGTGGTTTCAGCTTGCAGTGTATTTATTATTGCTACATCTTTCTGTTGATGACAATTCAGACTCTCAGATTTGGCTAAAGACCATCCAGTCTCACAGCGGGCTCCGGTGAAGGCACCTGAGGATCTGTCTTAACTCGCTGTCTCTACTGCTCGCTGTTATTAGCCAACTCCTGTTGTTGCTTTTGTGTGGCCTTACATCTATTCCATAACACCTTTGAATGGACTCCATTAGTTACACGTTATTTTACAAGCTACTGTACATGGCCTTGTATAACCTCAAAAGAGTTTTCAACTCATGGACAACATTCTTCCCCTGTGAGTATAAATTTCTCCTTATTTTGCAAATATCAAATCTAGTGCTAATTTCTAATATAGCACTAGTTTTTCTAAATACATTGCTTTTGCAATGCTGCTTTGTTTGCCTGCTGTTATTCCTACCGTTATTTAAACAGCGTTTCCTTGTCCCGTCCTGGGATAACAGGCTGGAGAGATGAGTCACTGCTCTCTGAGGGGGCTGAGTTCTCAGCTGTTATATACAGCTGTGGAGGACAACCAGCTAATTTCAGTTTGCTGATAAAGGTTCAGACAGTGCTAATCTCTAATATGTAAACCAAAAGATAACATTGAGTTTACTGCAAGTCGTTTGTTTGTGTACGTTTTCTATACAAACCTGTGGAATGTAATATAGATTTATAGTGGATATTATTTGAGATGCATTTACATTAGATTACGAGTATCCATAATAAATAATCTCTAGTGTTAAAGACAATGTCTATATGTGGCTGAAAAGTCAAGAAAATTTTATAGTGTAGTTTGTGTTCAGAAAAATTAACTTTAAATAAGATAACTGGCTGTCTAAACACTTAAAACATATTCCTTTATTCAAGAATGCAAATAAATAAAATAGAGCTAGTTCCAAAGCCTTCTATATCCATGCCCTACAGTGACTTTAAAGGCTACCTACCAACTATAGGGAAAAGGTGGATGGTCCTAAATAGGGAACAGAGCTATATGTGGCTAATTATCTCACATAATGGCTCCTCTCTCTGTGTGCATCATCTTATATAGTGCATATGGCATCATCACTCTGACCTCTCCATCCACCACTTAAGATTGGCTGTGTGACAGTCAGGTGATGTTGCCATAGACTATGTTATCCAATTCCTCTTTGCTTTTTAGTTCATATTACACATACAGTAATAGTGACAATTTTATAGTTTAGAAAATAAAATGTTTGCAAAATTCAGGTTAAATCCACTTAATCATGAACTCACCTCCAACCAGAGCCCAAGTAAATATAGTGTGATTTCCAGTGCCAGGTTTGTGTGGGCCCTTGGGTGACAGAGCCTCAGTTGGTCTATTTGTGGTGCAACTTATGCTGAAAAAGAAATGGCAGAAATTTGGTCCATTTTGCTTTAGTAGACCTGCTGGAATGGCCACAGGTCATACATAGCTTGCATGCATTGCAAAGACTGAAAACCGGGGGTGAGATCTGACATGCCCCTACACATATAATAGCTTATTATGCCCTCATACAATACTAATAGCCTCCATATACACCCATATAATGTCCCCATTCAGTTCAAAGGCCCCTTATAGTAGAATGGACAGGTTATACCCCCTTCTACCCTTGACCTCTTAGTACACCACTCACCCCCTGTTTCCCACATCTGTCATTGTCAGAACCCCTTTCATTCTCCAATTTACCATTTACCTGTCAGTATGAGCAACACCCAAACTCCTACTACCCTTCCATCCATCAGCGCCATTGCCTTGTCTTCCCTCAGTTACCCCTCACCTGTCATTGTCAAGACCACCTCACTTCTGAGTTAACCGTTACCTGTTAATGTTAGCACCTCCATCACCCCCATATACCCTTTCCATGTTTCATGTTTCCATGTCAGACTCCTGTCACCCCTCTATTACCCCAATCAGTCATTATCAGACCCCAATGACCAATTAGTTTCAGTTTCCCCTCCTGTCATCCCTCTATTACCCCAATCAGTCATTATCAGACCCCAATGACCAATTATTTTCCCCTTCTGACCTCAGTTGCTGTCACACAATGACCTGCAGCATCTCCCCATCCATCAAGCAATCAGAGGTCACAACAGTGGCCCTGCCCCCTTACTGATAATTGGGTTTGTGAAGATAACTGCTGAGTGAGATGATATGGTAGCTGCCACGCTTTCTTTGTATACACTCTGGCCGTTCCCTTCCAGCACATATAACCCTGTGAGTGCTAGAGCAAAGAGATGGCCAAAGTTCAAGGACCTAAGAGTGTAAAGTGAAAATAAAATCTGCACTTACCGCTCAGTTCTATTAACTGTGCAATGAGCACTTCCATCTATATTGATGTAAGTGATTATTGCAAAAAGGGAGTTGGCCCCTCAGGTGCTGTGGGCCTAATTATCTGCACAGGTTTGTTGGGTGCTGGAACTGGTCCTGGGGATTGCTGTCTACGTTATGTAAAAAATAATGTCTCAATACTTTTTGACAAGTCAATGAAGCAGAAAAACTATGCAGACCTTTTGTCTGTTAGGCTAGGGTCGTATGGCGACATGTATTGTGCAACATAACTCATACCAAACCTATCTGAAGCTGTGATTAGGCTGTAAAAACACAGTCAAGTAGCAAACATTGTAGTCTATGGTAAAAAAATGCATGCAACTTGTGATCAGAAATCCAACTCGTTTGGATTTTATGTAACTGTTGCATCACAGTCGCATGATGCCTCAGGTCTCAATGTGACACCATAGAGATACATTGAAATTGTTAACATGCGCTCCTGTGTGAATTTATGATGGGCAACACATTGTTATGTAGTCCTAGCCTTATTATCAGTAGGATTTTATAAGATTAAGAGGCTAACAGGTAACAGTTAACTTCTCAGTTGTATATATGACATCTTTTCTAATCACTTTTACTTTAACCAGATTTGGGGGGTTTTTTAGTAGCTTTTCATCTAATGGGAACAAAAGACACTGACAGTCACAAGTTTTTATAAATTTATAGTGATGGTCCCTAATTTGTCTATTGCGCTAAGACATTGTTTAATGTTGGAGTTGGATGAGACATTCAAAGCTTTTAACCCTATGGAAAAATGGAAGGAAATTATTTAATCTAATTTCTCAGTCAGAGGAATCTCTGCAAAAAGATGAAAGAAAATCTCAAGATAAGAAATATCTGAGAAATGGAGAGAGGTCATATTCCATCTTATGTACAGAGCATATTGTGCATTTTATTTGCTGTTAGATAAATAAATTCAGTGGTATAATAGGGAAAGCCAAAATGCATTTTACCCTTAACCCAAATTTATCCTGGGCTCTAGGAACACCCGTGTGAGGATAAGAGACTCCCAACAATGTATTTTACAATTATGCATTTGGCCTTGGCTAGTTATTACCTGGCCAGACTGGTTATGCCCAGGGGGCTGGTTAACAACCCCTGTTTCATTGCAGGAAGAAGGCTCCTTAGCCCTGTAAACACAGCCTTTTATGGTGCCCTGCCCAATACCATTAGCATACCTATGCTAACCTCATTAGCCCAGCCTGGGGCATCCTGGATTTGTGGATTCAGAGCTCTTTCAATCAACATCCCCTAGACAAGTTAACTCTGGGTCAGACTTCAAAGAGGATAGTTTTATATTTGCCCAGGAGGACATGTCACGGTTGAACTGGTAAATTCCTCGGGTGTGCCAGGCTGACCTGAACGCTCAAAGTCCAAACTCGCTAGAGTTTAGAGCAGGGGAACGATCCAAGCACTGAACTCATTACCTAAAGGGTGGTTTTCTTTTGGGAACTAGTCCCCTTTTTTGCTGCAAATGAAAGGAACTAGATTTTAGTTAGAACATTTTTTTGGCTTTTGCAAAGTCGATTAAGGTTTTATGATTAATATAAGATGTGGCCACCCCACATATACCCCTATTAGTGTCCTGCTTGGTTGATCAAGAGTGCAGGGATTATTAGAAAGGGTTGAACCACTTTTTAGAAGCCCTGAAGGAAAGGTTAAATAAAGCTCAGGGGGTTTTATGGATGGGTCGTTGGGCTCCCATACAATTGGCTAGCTTTTGGTGCAGAGGGGTTTTGGTGTCATATAATATTGAACTCAATTGAGGCAATAGGTCTTACTATGACCTGTGTATAAGACAAGCCCACTTTTTTGTTGCGAATAAGTCGTGTTGTTTTTCTGTTTCTGCTGCATTCTTCTCATCTCTTTCATCTCTTCATAGACATTACAGCTGGTGGGTTGATCCTTGTCCTAGAGTTTGTCATCACTCGCTTTGCACCAAACTCTGTCACTATATGACTACCTGAGGCAAGCAAAGTGGATCAGGGTTCTGGAGTATGCAAAGACCAAGTTTTTTTTGTTGTTGTTTTTTTTTAGGTTTTATAGTTACCAAAGCTGTGGCCATCCACAATTTCTGTCCTTTCTAATTTTTCAAGATTACAGGGCTTATTAGTAAGGGTTAGGGGGACACTTCAAATGGATGTCAGTATGGTTTTAGTCCATGCAATCATTAATAAGCAATGCGGATATCCAGGATATTCTAAGTGGTGAACTTAATCTTTTAGGCAGCTGCACATGCAGTAGAAAAGCCAAATAATTCAAGTAATATTTAGCATTGCTCAAATAAAGGTTGGTTTTGCATCTTGTTTACAAGCAAATGAAATAATGAAAACTATATTCATCAAAAGAGGTAGCAAAAAAATCAGGTACACCAAATAAAATGTGGTTAAGGTTATAGCATTGAAAAGACTCACACATTGTTGCTAAGGTGAAGAAGATTAATGATGCTCAGACTGCTGATGGGCAGTCGTGGCCACCTTGACCGCAGAGTAAAATACGTTTGACAGGATCTTGTGAAGAGCAACCTGAGGCTAATTTCACACAGCCAAAAGATTCCCTTAGGAGACTTCCAATAAGGCATTATTCAGAAAGTGCACAACCCAAACACTTCAACATAAAGTGTATGTCAGCAAATGCTACTGTCATTCTTTGTTTATCTGCACCTTTTTATAACATGATACACAAGTAGTGAAACATTTATTCAGTTTAATAGAAATGCAATCTAAACTCCATAAACTGGTTCATGAATTAAAGGGAAAGTGTTACCAGAACATGATTTATTTTTTAAACCAAGTTTGTATGTTAAACATAGTTTTTAAGAATTACTTATTATTTTTTTTGTCACAATCTATATTTTAAAAAAAATATTATAAACTGCAGTTTTCAATACTAAGCCTAAAAATATACTGACAGTTGGCAATACTGACACCTTGTTTACACCTCAGGTTTGCAATTCTTTACTTAGATGGTACAGTCACAAGTCACTGCCTCTGAAGAGGGACAATTCCTAAGGGGGCAAAGGAACCACTCCTCGATGCATTTAGCTCCCATAGTGAATTCCTTGAAAATCGATATATATCATGAACGTACCTCTGACCATTGCTCAGGGATGCCAAGAGATCAGCATGGTCATGTGATCATGGTGATCTATTGGTACCATTTAAACTAGATGATCAAGATAAGCAGGTCCATATGATAAGAACATTTGACCAGAGCTCAGGTGTTAAACGTGCTACAAACTTTCTTGGATATTCTTAGACAAGACCCTGACAGAACTCAGGTGATCATTTGACCCATAGTCACCTAGTCCCCATCAGCACTTGCAACATCATAGCTAGTTACAGCTGCCCCCTTGGTACACTTAAAAGTGCGGCTTCCTGGGCATATAGCTTCATTCAGAAAGCAAAGGAGGTTACCACTTGTGCGACTGGTACTACTTCCCAGATCAGAGATTTTATAAACTGTTGCATGGAAGGTTTGGTCTATGTGATGTTTTGCCCATGCCTGTTTAACCGGTTAAGAACCAGGCCCAGAAGTGCGTTAAGGACCAGGCCTCTTTTTTCAAAACTGACATGTGTCACTTATAATAGCAATAACTTTGAGTCGCTTTAATTTACACAAGTGATTTTGAGATTGTTTTTTCGTAACACATTATACTTTATGTTAGTGGTAAACACTAATCAATATTTTTGTAATTATTTATAAAAAAAAAAACTAGGAAATTTGATGGAAATTTGGAAAAAATTGCAATTTTCAAAATGTGAAATTCTCTACTTTTCTGGCAGATAGTCATACCATCCAAATACATGAATAAATATTATCTACCATATCTCTGCTTTATATTGGCATCATCTTTTGATTGTCTTTTAATTTATTTTGGACATTACAAGGCTTACAAGTGTAACAGTGATTTTCCAGATTTACAAGAAAATTCCCCAAACTAATTTTTTATGGACCACTGCAGTTCTGAAAGGAATTATAAAGGCCTGTATAATAGAAACCCCCATAAATCACCCCATTTTCAAAACTACACCCCTCAAATTATTCAAAACAGCATTTGGGATGTTTGTTAACCCTTTAAGCATTTCATAAGAATAAAAATAATATGGAGGTGAAATTTAGAAATTTCATTTTGGGGTGTAAACTGACTTTTGGGCACATGGCAGTGCATGGAAGGGAAGGAGTGACACTGGGTGTGTGAACAGCAGATTTTACTGGAATAATTTTCAGGCACCATGCCTCATTTGCAGTGCCCTTAGAGTACCAAAACAATGGAAACCCCCCAAAAGTGACCCCATTTTAGAATCTACACCCCTCACAGAATTCATCAAGGGGTATAGTGAGCATTTAGACCCTACAGTTGTTTCACAGATTTTACTAACATTGGGATGTGTAAATGAAAAATTACTAAAATGTCACTTTATCCCCAAAGTTTTCATTTTCAAAAGGGGTCAAAGGAGTAAAAGCCCCCCACAATTTGTTAAACAATTTCTCCTGAACACAGCAATATCCCATATGTGGCCATAATCTACTGTATGGGAACATGGAGGGGCTTGGAATGGAAGGAGCGCTATTTGGCTTTTGGATGGCAGATTTTGCTGGAATAATTTTTAGGTGCCATGTCGCATTAGCTGAGCCCCTGAAGTACCAATACAGTGGAAACCCCCTAAAAGTGACCCCATTTTGGAAACTACACCCCCCACAGAACATATCAAAGGGTATAGTGAGCATTTTGACCCTACAGCTGTTTCACAGATTTTATTAACATTGGGGCATGAAAATGAAAATTTACTTTTTTTCCTTCAAACTGTCAATTTAGCCCCAAATTTTTCATTTTCACAAGAGGATAAAGGAGAAAAAGCTCCCTAAAGTTCGTTACACAATTCCTCCTGAACACAGAAATGCCCCATATGTGGCCATAATCTACTGTATGGGAACATGGCGGGGCGCAGAATGGAAAGAGCGCTATTTGGCTTACGAAGGGCAGATTTTGCTGGAATATTTTTCAGGTGCCATGTCGCATTTGCAGAGCCCCTAAAGTATCAATACAGTGGAAACCCCATAAAAGTGACCCCATTTTGGAAACTACACCCCACATAGAATTTATCTAGGAGTTTGGTGGTTTGAGAATTTTGGCCTCACAGCTGATTCACAGATGTTATTAACAATGGGACGTAAAAATGAAAAATTACCTTTTTTTTCAAATTAATCGTCCATTTAGCACCATATTTTTAATTTTGCAAGTAGTTAAAGAATTAAAAGCCCCCCACAGTTTGTTACACAATTTCTTCTTAACACGGCAATACCCCATATGTGGCCATAATCTGCTGTATGGGTACATAGTGGGGCTCAGAATGGAAAGAGCGCTATTTGGCTTTTGGAAAGCAGATGTTGCTGGAATAGTTTTCTGGTGCCATGTCGCATTAGCTGAGACCCTAAAGTATCAATACAATGGAAACCCCTCAAAAGTGACCCCATTTTAGAAACTACACAGGTGACAGTGAACTGGAATTCACCAAGAAGTGACCCTATTTTGTAGGGACAATTTTAGGGTCTCTGAAAATGTGACATGGTGTCCAAAAACAAAGAATATAAATCTGCACTGCAAAAGCTCCTTCACGCCCTGCTGTGTACCCAAATGGCGGTGTATGCCCACATGTATGACACTGGTGTACCCCGAATAACAGACTTAATGCAATATGTGGGTAGATATGGCTGTTTGGGTACAGAAGGAAGGAGCGCTATTTTGGTTTTTGGAGCACAGTTTGATTTTTGGACGTCATGCCACTTTTGTAAAGCCCCTGAATTGCCAATAATGGTGGAATCCGCAGACATGTCACCCCATTTTGGACACTACCCCACTCATGGGATTTATCAAGTGGTGTAGCGAGCATTTTTAACCCTTGAGTGTTGCATTTATTTAGTTTCCAGAAATGAAATAGCAGCTGATAATGAGAAGTTAAAAATGAAAATTTTTCAGAGATTCGCCATTTCAGTGCCAATATGTTGTGCCCGACTTATGTCAGCAGAGACACTCCAAAAACTGGTAAGCGGGTATCCCGGGCACAACAGCTTTTAGAGCGTTCATCTCTGATACAAGTCGGGCACAATATATTACGCACTGAAATGACGTATTCCTGGAAAAATTGTCATTTTCACCTCTCACCTCGCTTCGTATTCATTTATGGATAATAAGTTATAGCAACACTTGAGGGTTAAAAATGCTCTCTGTACCCCTGGATAAATCCTTCAGGGGTGTAGTTTCCAAAATAAGGTTTCATATCAGGGGATTCCACTTTACTGGCGTTTCAGCTCTGCAAAAGTGTCATGGCATCAAAAAACCAAACCATCTGTGCTCCAAAAACTCCCAATAACTAGAGATGAGCGAACAGTGTTCTATCGAACTCATGTTCGATCGGATATTAGGCTGTTCGGCATGTTCGAATCGAATCGAACACCGCGTGGTAAAGTGCGCCATTACTCGATTCCCCTCCCACCTTCCCTGGCGCCTTTTTTGCTCCAATAACAGCGCAGGGTAGGTGGGACAGGAACTACGACACCGGTGACGTTGAGAAAAGTAGGCAAAACCCATTGGCTGCCGAAAACATGTGACCTCTAATTTAAAAGAACAGCGCCGCCCAGGTTCGCGTCATTCTGAGCTTGCAATTCACCGAGGACGGAGGTTTCCGTCCAGCTAGCTAGGGCTTAGATTCTGGGTAGGCAGGGACAGGCTAGGATAGGAAGGAGAAGACAACCACAACAGCTCTTGTAAGAGCTAAATTCCAGGGAGAAGCTTGTCAGTGTAACGTGGCACTGACGGGCTCAATCGCCGCAACCCAGCTTTCCCAGGATCCTGAATGGAATACACTGTCAGTGTATTCCCGTATACCCGATATATACCCCGATACCCGTTCCAACGGTGTGCCCCCCCACCTTCACCCCAGAAATACCCTGCAAGTCCCCTAGCAATAGAATTGGGGCTATATACACCCACAATTTTTACTACTGGTATACAGTGCCATTGTCTGACTGGGAATTCAAAGAATATATTGGGAATACAAATACCCTCATTTCTTGCTACTGCCATATAGTGCCAGTGTCTGACTGGGAATTCAAAGTATATATTGGGGTTACGTGCACCCACAATTTTTACTACTGGTATACAGTGCCATTGTCTGACTGGGAATTCAAAGAATATATTGGGAATACAAATACCCTCATTTCTTGCTACTGCCATATAGTGCCAGTGTCTGACTGGGAATTCAAAGAATATATTGGGGTTACGTGCACCCACAATTTTTACTACTGGTATACAGTGCCATTGTCTGACTGGGAATTCAAAGAATATATTGGGGTTATAAATACCCTCATTTCTTGCTACTGCCATATAGTGCCAGTGTCTGACTGGGAATTCAAAGAATATATTGGGGTTACGTGCACCCACAATTTTTACTACTGGTATACAGTGCCATTGTCTGACTGGGAATTCAAAGAATATATTGGGAATACAAATACCCTCATTTCTTGCTACTGCCATATAGTGCCAGTTTCTGACTGGTAATTCAAAGAATATATTGGGGTTACGTGCACCCACAATTTTTACTACTGGTATACAGTGCCATTGTCTGACTGGGAATTCAAAGAATATATTGGGAATACAAATACCCTCATTTCTTGCTACTGCCATATAGTGCCAGTGTCTGACTGGGAATTCAAAGAATATATTGGGGTTACGTGCACCCACAATTTTTACTACTGGTATACAGTGCCATTGTCTGACTGGGAATTCAAAGAATATATTGGGAATACAAATACCCTCATTTCTTGCTACTGCCATATAGTGCCAGTGTCTGACTGGGAATTCAAAGAATATATTGGGGTTACGTGCACCCACAATTTTTACTACTGGTATACAGTGCCATTGTCTGACTGGGAATTCAAAGAATATATTGGGAATACAAATACCCTCATTTCTTGCTACTGCCATATAGTGCCAGTGTCTGACTGGGAATTCAAAGAATATATTGGGGTTACGTGCACCCACAATTTTTACTACTGGTATACAGTGCCATTGTCTGACTGGGAATTCAAAGAATATATTGGGAATACAAATACCCTCATTTCTTGCTACTGCCATATAGTGCCAGTGTCTGACTGGGAATTCAAAGAATATATTGGGGTTACGTGCACCCACAATTTTTACTACTGGTATACAGTGCCATTGTCTGACTGGGAATTCAAAGAATATATTGGGAATACAAATACCCTCATTTCTTGCTACTGCCATATAGTGCCAGTGTCTGACTGGGAATTCAAAGAATATATTGGGGTTACGTGCACCCACAATTTTTACTACTGGTATACAGTGACATTGTCTGACTGGAAATTCAAAGAATATATTGGGAATACAAATACCCTCATTTCTTGCTACTGCCATATAGTGCCAGTGTCTGACTGGGAATTCAAAGAATATATTGGGGTTACGTGCACCCACAATTTTTACTACTGGTATACAGTGCCATTGTCTGACTGGGAATTCAAAGAATATATTGGGAATACAAATACCCTCATTTCTTGCTACTGCCATATAGTGCCAGTGTCTGACTGGGAATTCAAAGAATATATTGGGGTTACGTGCACCCACAATTTTTACTACTGGTATACAGTGCCATTGTCTGACTGGGAATTCAAAGAATATATTGGGAATACAAATACCCTCATTTCTTGCTACTGCCATATAGTGCCAGTGTCTGACTGGGAATTCAAAGAATATATTGGGGTTACGTGCACCCACAATTTTTACTACTGGTATACAGTGCCATTGTCTGACTGGGAATTCAAAGAATATATTGGGAATACAAATACCCTCATTTCTTGCTACTGCCATATAGTGCCAGTTTCTGACTGGTAATTCAAAGAATATATTGGGGTTACGTGCACCCACAATTTTTACTACTGGTATACAGTGCCATTGTCTGACTGGGAATTCAAAGAATATATTGGGAATACAAATACCCTCATTTCTTGCTACTGCCATATAGTGCCAGTGTCTGACTGGGAATTCAGAGAATATATTGGGGTTACGTGCACCCACAATTTTTACTACTGGTATACAGTGCCATTGTCTGACTGGGAATTCAAAGAATATATTGGGAATACAAATACCCTCATTTCTTGCTACTGCCATATAGTGCCAGTGTCTGACTGGGAATTCAAAGAATATATTGGGGTTACGTGCACCCACAATTTTTACTACTGGTATACAGTGCCATTGTCTGACTGGGAATTCAAAGAATATATTGGGAATACAAATACCCTCATTTCTTGCTACTGCCATATAGTGCCAGTGTCTGACTGGGAATTCAAAGAATATATTGGGGTTACGTGCACCCACAATTTTTACTACTGGTATACAGTGCCATTGTCTGACTGGGAATTCAAAGAATATATTGGGAATACAAATACCCTCATTTCTTGCTACTGCCATATAGTGCCAGTGTCTGACTGGGAATTCAAAGAATATATTGGGGTTACGTGCACCCACAATTTTTACTACTGGTATACAGTGCCATTGTCTGACTGGGAATTCAAAGAATATATTGGGAATACAAATACCCTCATTTCTTGCTACTGCCATATAGTGCCAGTGTCTGACTGGGAATTCAAAGAATATATTGGGGTTACGTGCACCCACAATTTTTACTACTGGTATACAGTGCCATTGTCTGACTGGGAATTCAAAGAATATATTGGGAATACAAATACCCTCATTTCTTGCTACTGCCATATAGTGCCAGTTTCTGACTGGTAATTCAAAGAATATATTGGGGTTACGTGCACCCACAATTTTTACTACTGGTATACAGTGCCATTGTCTGACTGGGAATTCAAAGAATATATTGGGAATACAAATACCCTCATTTCTTGCTACTGCCATATAGTGCCAGTGTCTGACTGGGAATTCAAAGAATATATTGGGGTTACGTGCACCCACAATTTTTACTACTGGTATACAGTGCCATTGTCTGACTGGGAATTCAAAGAATATATTGGGAATACAAATACCCTCATTTCTTGCTACTGCCATATAGTGCCAGTGTCTGACTGGGAATTCAAAGAATATATTGGGGTTACGTGCACCCACAATTTTTACTACTGGTATACAGTGCCATTGTCTGACTGGGAATTCAAAGAATATATTGGGAATACAAATACCCTCATTTCTTGCTACTGCCATATAGTGCCAGTTTCTGACTGGTAATTCAAAGAATATATTGGGGTTACGTGCACCCACAATTTTTACTACTGGTATACAGTGCCATTGTCTGACTGGGAATTCAAAGAATATATTGGGGTTATAAATACCCTCATTTCTTGCTACTGCCATATAGTGCCAGTTTCTGACTGGTAATTCAAAGAATATATTGTGGTTACGTGCACCCACAATTTTTACTACTGGTATACAGTGCCATTGTCTGACTGGGAATTCAAAGAATATATTGGGAATACAAATACCCTCATTTCTTGCTACTGCCATATAGTGCCAGTTTCTGACTGGTAATTCAAAGAATATATTGTGGTTACGTGCACCCACAATTTTTACTACTGGTATACAGTGCCATTGTCTGACTGGGAATTCAAAGAATATATTGGGAATACAAATACCCTCATTTCTTGCTACTGCCATATAGTGCCAGTGTCTGACTGGGAATTCAAAGAATATATTGGGGTTACGTGCACCCACAATTTTTACTACTGGTATACAGTGCCATTGTCTGACTGGGAATTCAAAGAATATATTGGGAATACAAATACCCTCATTTCTTGCTACTGCCATATAGTGCCAGTTTCTGACTGGTAATTCAAAGAATATATTGGGGTTACGTGCACCCACAATTTTTACTACTGGTATACAGTGCCATTGTCTGACTGGGAATTCAAAGAATATATTGGGAATACAAATACCCTCATTTCTTGCTACTGCCATATAGTGCCAGTTTCTGACTGGTAATTCAAAGAATATATTGTGGTTACGTGCACCCACAATTTTTACTACTGGTATACAGTGCCATTGTCTGACTGGGAATTCAAAGAATATATTGGGAATACAAATACCCTCATTTCTTGCTACTGCCATATAGTGCCAGTGTCTGACTGGGAATTCAAAGAATATATTGGGAATACAAATACCCTCATTTCTTGCTACTGCCATATAGTGCCAGTTTCTGACTGGTAATTCAAAGAATATATTGGGGTTACGTGCACCCACAATTTTTACTACTGGTATACAGTGCCAATTTCTAACTAGGAATTCAAAATGCGCAAGGCTCCCGGAAAGGGACGTGGACGAGGCCGTGGGCGAGGTCGGGGGAATGGTTCTGGGGAGCAAGGTAGCAGTGAAGCCACAGGGCGTCCCGTGCCTACTCCTGTGGGGCAGCAAGCATTGCGCCACTCCACAGTGCCAGGGTTGCTTGCCACACAACCAGGAACAGGTCTTGCAATGGCTGTCAGAGAACGCTTACAGCACATTGTCCAGCAGCCAGTCAGACTCTGCCTCCTCTCCTCCTATTACCCAACAGTCTTGTCTTCCTTCCTCCCAAAATTCCGAAGCTTTACAGAACAATAACCCAAACGTCCCTGCTCCCCAGAGCTGTTCTCCGCTCCTTTCATTGTCCCTCAACCTGCCTCTCCACGTCACGATTCCACGAACCTAACAGAGGAGCATCTGTGTCCAGATGCTCAAACACTAGAGTCTCCTCCATCTCCGTTCGATTTGGTGGTGGATGACCAGCAACCCACCCTCATCGACGATGATGTGACGCAGTTGCCGTCAGGGCATCCAGTTGACCGGCGCATTGTGCGGGAGGAGGAGATGAGACAGGAGTTGGAAGAGGAAGTGGTGGATGATGAGGACACTGACCCGACCTTGACAGGGGGGATGTCAAGCGGGGAAAGTAGTGTGGATGTTGAGGCAGGTGCAGCACCAAAAAGGGTAGCTAGAGGCAGAGGCAGAGGTCAGCAGCTTAGGCGAAGCCAGGCCACACCCGGAATCTCCCAAGATGTTCCAGTTCGTACCCAGCCCCGAAAAACTCCCACCTCGAGGGCACGTTTCTCGAAGGTGTGGAGTTTTTTCAAGGAATGCGCCGAGGACAGATATAGTGTTGTCTGCACAATTTGCCTCTCGAAATTGATTAGGGGCTCTGAGAAGAGCAACCTGTCCACCACTTCAATGCGCCGTCATTTGGAATCCAAGCACTGGAATCAGTGGCAGGCAGCAACGGCAGGACAAAGG
This sequence comes from Leptodactylus fuscus, assembly GCF_031893055.1. NCBI lineage: Eukaryota > Metazoa > Chordata > Amphibia > Anura > Leptodactylidae > Leptodactylus > Leptodactylus fuscus. The sequence continues at coordinate 80,967,966 of NC_134267.1, forward strand.
CCGCCTGCCGTTCACGCCACTGCCACTGCCTCTGCCACTGCCTCTGCCTCTGCCACTGCCACTGCTGACTGTGCTGGCGATGCACTCCAGAGGACGAGCCAGGACACCACTTCATCTGCCTCCGCCACTTTGTTGACTTCTACCTCATCCTCCCCTGGTCCTGTCTTATCTCCTTCTCCTGCACCATCAAAGGCACCATCAGGCGTTTCTTTACAACAACCCACCATCTCTCAGACATTGGAGCGGCGGCAGAAATACACTGCTAACCACCCACACGCGCAAGCCTTGAACGCCAACATCGCTAAACTGCTGGCCCAGGAGATGTTGGCGTTCCGGCTTGTTGAAACTCCCGCCTTCCTGGACCTGATGGCAACTGCGGCAATTCGCTATGCCGTCCCTAGCCGTCACTACTTCTCCCGGTGTGCCGTCCCCGCCTTGCACCAGCACGTGTCACTCAACATCAGGCGGGCCCTTAGTTCCGCGCTTTGCACAAAGGTCCACTTGACCACCGACGCGTGGACAAGTGCATGCGGACAGGGACGCTACATTTCACTGACGGCACACTGGGTGAATGTAGTTGAGGCTGGGACTGCTTCCCAAACTGGCCCGGTGTACCTTGTCTCCCCGCCTAACATTCCTGGCAGGGACACGAGAAGAACACCCCCCTCCTCCTCCTCCTCTACCGCCTCCTCCTCCGCCACCGCCTCCTCCTCCGCCACCGCCTCCTCCTCCGCTGTTAGATTGACCCCAGCTACGAGTTGGAAACGTTGCAGCACTGGCGTTGGTAGACGTCAGCAGGCTGTGCTGAAGCTGATCAGCTTGGGGGACAGACAGCACACTGCCTCCGAGGTGAGGGATGCCCTCCTCGATGAGACGGCAATATGGTTTGAGCCGCTGCACCTGGGCCCAGGCATGGTCGTTTGTGATAATGGCCGGAACCTGGTAGCAGCTCTGGAGCTTGCCGGACTCCAACATGTTCCATGCCTGGCCCACGTCTTCAACCTAGTGGTGCAACGTTTCCTAAAGAGCTACCCCAATGTTCCAGAGCTACTGGTGAAAGTGCGGCGCATGTGCGCCCACTTTCGCAAGTCGACAGTAGCCGCTGCTAGCTTAAAATCTCTCCAGCAACGCCTGCATGTGCCACAACACCGGCTTTTGTGCGACGTCCCCACACGCTGGAACTCAACGTTTCAGATGTTGAATAGAGTGGTTGAGCAGCAGAGACCTTTGATGGAATACCAGCTACAAAACCCTAGGGTGCCACAAAGTCAGCTGCCTCAGTTTCACATCCATGAGTGGCCATGGATGAGAGACCTTTGTGACATCCTACGGGTCTTTGAGGAGTCCACAAGGAGGGTGAGCTCTGAGGATGCGATGGTGAGCCTTACAATCCCGCTCTTGTGTGTTCTGAGAGAATCCCTGATTGACATCAGGGATAACTCAGATCACACAGAGGAGTTAGGGATAGCATCCGATCCGTCACAGCTGGAGAGTAGGTCCACACATCTGTCCGCTTCACTGCGTTTAATGGAGGAGGAGGAGGAGGAGGAGGAGGAAGAAGAGTTGTCCGATGATGTGATGGTGATACAGGAGGCTTCCGGGCAACTTCGAATCGTCCCATTGTTGCAGCGCGGATGGGTAGACATGGAGGATGAGGAGGAAATGGAGATTGAACTTTCCGGTGGGGCCAGAGGAGTCATGCCAACTAACACTGTGGCAGACATGGCTGAGTTCATGTTGGGGTGCTTTACAACCGACAAGCGTATTGTCAAAATCATGGAGGACAACCAGTACTGGATCTTTGCTATCCTTGACCCCCGGTATAAAAACAACATCTCGTCTTTTATTCCGGTAGAGGGGAGGGCCAATCGCATCAATGCTTGCCACAGGCAATTGGTGCAGAATATGATGGAGATGTTTCCAGCATGTGACGTTGGCGGCAGGGAGGGCAGTTCCTCCAGTAGGCAACCAAGTTCTCACCGGTCCACACAAACGAGGGGCACACTGTCTAAGGTCTGGGACACCTTGATGGCACCCCCTCGCCAAAGTGCCGCCACGGAGGGTCCTAGTGTCACCAGGCGTGAGAAGTATAGGCGCATGTTGCGGGAATACCTTTCCGACCACAGCCCTGTCCTCTCCGACCCCTCTGCGCCCTACACGTATTGGGTGTCGAAGTTGGACCTGTGGCTTGAACTTGCCCTATATGCCTTGGAGGTGCTGTCCTGTCCTGCCGCCAGCGTCCTATCTGAGAGGGTGTTCAGTGCAGCCGGTGGCATCATCACTGACAAGCGCACCCGTCTGTCAGCTGAGAGTGCCGACCGGCTCACTTTGATAAAAATGAACCACCACTGGATAGAGCCTTCATTTTTGTGCCCACCTGTGTAAAGCACCCCAACATGAAACTCCATGTCTGTACTCAACCTCTCCAATTCCTCCGCATCCTCATACTCATCCACCATAAGCGTTGCACAATTCTGCTAATACTAGGCTCCCTCCAACATGATTTCCCCCAACTCTGCTGGTTAGAGGCTCCCTCCACCCTGATTTCCACCAACTCTGCTGGTTAGAGGCTCCCTCCACCCTGCTTTCCCACAACTCTGCTGGTTAGAGGCTCCCTCCACCATGAATTTGCCCAAACTGGGCTGGTTAGAGGCTCCCTCCACCATGAATTGGTCCAAACTGGGTTTTTTAGAGGCTCCCTCCACCATGAATTGGTCCAAACTGGGGTTATTAGAGGCTCCCTCCACCATGAATTGGTCCAAACTGGGCTGTTTAGCGGCTCCCTCCACCATTAATTGGTCCAAACTGGGCTGGTTAGAGGCTCCCTCCACCATGAATTTGCCCAAACTGGGCTGTTTAGAGGCTCCCTCCACCATGAATTTGCCCAAACTAGGCTGGTTAGAGGCTCCCTCCACCATGAATTGGTCCAAACTGGGGTTTTTAGAGGCTCCCTCCACCATGAATTGGTCCAAACTTGGCTGTTTAGAGGCTCCCTCCACCATTAATTGGTCCAAACTGGGCTGGTTAGAGGCTCCCTCCACCATGAATTGGTCCAAACTGGGTTTTTTAGAGGCTCCCTCCACCATGAATTTGCCCAAACTGGGCTGTTTAGAGGCTCCCTCCACCATGAATTGGTCCAAACTGGGCTGTTTAGAGGCTCCCTCCACCATGAATTTGCCCAAACTGGTCTGTTTAGAGGCTCCCTCCACCATGAATTGGTCCAAACTGGGCTGTTTAGAGGCTCCCTCCACCATTAATTGGTCCAAACTGGGCTGGTTAGAGGCTCCCTCCACCATGAATTTCCCAAAACTTGGCTGTTTAGAGGCTCCCTCCACCATTAATTGGTCCAAACTGGGCTGGTTAGAGGCTCCCTCCACCATGAATTTGCCCAAACTGGGCTGTTTAGAGGCTCCCTCCACCATGAATTGGTCCAAACTGGGTTTTTTAGAGGCTCCCTCCACCATGAATTGGTCCAAACTGGGCTGTTTAGAGGCTCCCTCCACCATGAATTTGCCCAAACTGGGCTGTTTAGCGGCTCCCTCCACCATTAATTGGTCCAAACTGGGCTGGTTAGAGGCTCCCTCCACCATGAATTTGCCCAAACTGGGCTGTTTAGAGGCTCCCTCCACCATGAATTTGCCCAAACTGGGCTGTTTAGAGGCTCCCTCCACCATGAATTGGTCCAAACTGGGCTGTTTAGAGGCTCCCTCCACCATTAATTGGTCCAAACTGGGCTGGTTAGAGGCTCCCTCCACCATGAATTTCCCAAAACTTGGCTGTTTAGAGGCTCCCTCCACCATTAATTGGTCCAAACTGGGCTGGTTAGAGGCTCCCTCCACCATGAATTTGCCCAAACTGGGCTGTTTAGAGGCTCCCTCCACCATGAATTGGTCCAAACTGGGTTTTTTAGAGGCTCCCTCCACCATGAATTGGTCCAAACTGGGCTGTTTAGAGGCTCCCTCCACCATGAATTTGCCCAAACTGGGCTGTTTAGCGGCTCCCTCCACCATTAATTGGTCCAAACTGGGCTGGTTAGAGGCTCCCTCCACCATGAATTTGCCCAAACTGGGCTGTTTAGAGGCTCACTCCACCATGAATTTGCCCAAACTGGGCTGGTTAGAGGCTCCCTCCACCATGAATTGGTCCAAACTGGGGTTTTTAGAGGCTCCCTCCACCATGAATTGGTCCAAACTTGGCTGTTTAGAGGCTCCCTCCACCATGAATTGGTCCAAACTGGGGTGGTTAGAGGCTCCCTCCACCATTAATTGGTCCAAACTGGGCTGGTTAGAGGCTCCCTCCACCATTAATTGGTCCAAACTGGGCTGGTTAGAGGCTCCCTCCACCATTAATTGGTCCAAACTGGGCTGGTTAGAGGCTCCCTCCACCATGAATTTGCCCAAACTGGGCTGTTTAGAGGCTCCCTCCACCATGAATTGGTCCAAACTGGGTTTTTTAGAGGCTCCCTCCACCATGAATTGGTCCAAACTGGGCTGTTTAGAGGCTCCCTCCACCATGAATTTGCCCAAACTGGGCTGTTTAGCGGCTCCCTCCACCATTAATTGGTCCAAACTGGGCTGGTTAGAGGCTCCCTCCACCATGAATTTGCCCAAACTGGGCTGTTTAGAGGCTCCCTCCACCATGAATTTGCCCAAACTGGGCTGGTTAGAGGCTCCCTCCACCATGAATTGGTCCAAACTGGGGTTTTTAGAGGCTCCCTCCACCATGAATTGGTCCAAACTTGGCTGTTTAGAGGCTCCCTCCACCATGAATTGGTCCAAACTGGGGTGGTTAGAGGCTCCCTCCACCATTAATTGGTCCAAACTGGGTTTTTTAGAGGCTCCCTCCACCATGAATTGGTCCAAACTGGGGTTTTTAGAGGCTCCCTCCACCATGAATTGGTCCAAACTGGGCTGTTTAGTGGCTCCCTCCACCATTAATTGGTCCAAACTGGGCTGGTTAGAGGCTCCCTCCACCATGAATTTGCCCAAACTGGGCTGTTTAGAGGATCCCTCCACCATGAATTTGCCCAAACTGGGCTGGTTAGAGGCTCCCTCCACCATGAATTGGTCCAAACTGGGGTTTTTAGAGGCTCCCTCCACCATGAATTGGTCCAAACTTGGCTGTTTAGAGGCTCCCTCCACCATTAATTGGTCCAAACTGGGCTGGTTAGAGGCTCCCTCCACCATGAATTGGTCCAAACTGGGTTTTTTAGAGGCTCCCTCCACCATGAATTTGCCCAAACTGGGCTGTTTAGAGGCTCCCTCCACCATGAATTGGTCCAAACTGGGCTGGTTAGAGGCTCCCTCCACCATGAATTTCCCAAAACTTGGCTGTTTAGAGGCTCCCTCCACCATTAATTGGTCCAAACTGGGCTGGTTAGAGGCTCCCTCCACCATGAATTTGCCCAAACTGGGCTGTTTAGAGGCTCCCTCCACCATGAATTGGTCCAAACTGGGTTTTTTAGAGGCTCCCTCCACCATGAATTGGTCCAAACTGGGCTGTTTAGAGGCTCCCTCCACCATGAATTTGCCCAAACTGGGCTGTTTAGCGGCTCCCTCCACCATTAATTGGTCCAAACTGGGCTGGTTAGAGGCTCCCTCCACCATGAATTTGCCCAAACTGGGCTGTTTAGAGGCTCCCTCCACCATGAATTTGCCCAAACTGGGCTGGTTAGAGGCTCCCTCCACCATGAATTGGTCCAAACTGGGGTTTTTAGAGGCTCCCTCCACCATGAATTGGTCCAAACTGGGCTGTTTAGAGGCTCCCTCCACCATGAATTGGTCCAAACTGGGGTGGTTAGAGGCTCCCTCCACCATTAATTGGTCCAAACTGGGCTGGTTAGAGGCTCCCTCCACCATTAATTGGTCCAAACTGGGCTGGTTAGAGGCTCCCTCCACCATTAATTGGTCCAAACTGGGCTGGTTAGAGGCTCCCTCCACCATTAATTGGTCCAAACTGGGCTGGTTAGAGGCTCCCTCCACCATGAATTTGCCCAAACTGGGCTGGTTAGAGGCTCCCTCCACCATGAATTGGTCCAAACTGGGTTTTTTAGAGGCTCCCTCCACCATGAATTTGCCCAAACTGGGCTGGTTAGAGGCTCCCTCCACCATGAATTTGCCCAAACTGGGCTGGTTAGAGGCTCCCTCCACCATGAATTGGTCCAAACTGGGTTTTTTAGAGGCTCCCTCCACCATGAATTTGCCCACACTGGGCTGGTTAGAGGCTCCCTCCACCATGAATTGGTCCAAACTGGGGTTTTTAGAGGCTCCCTCCACCATGAATTTGCCCAAACTGGGGTGTTTAGAGGCTCCCTCCACCATGAATTTGCCCAAACTCTGCTGGTTAGAGGCTCAATCCACCCTGATTTTCAAAACAAATGTTTGTGCCAACCTCAACTTACTACAAGGGCCAAATTCACTGCTGGTGACAAGCTCTCCTCACTGCAAGTGCCAAATACACATGTTTCAAGGTGTTTTCCTACTGTCAGAGATGTGGTATTGAGTGTGTAAAGTGTGTAGTTGTTAGGCTGTGATGTTGGGGTAATAGAGGGTCTTTGGTGTGTTAGATGCCCCCAGACATGCTTCCCCTGCTGTCCCAGTGTCATTCCAGAGGTGTTGGCATCATTTCCTGGGGTGTCATAGTGGACTTGGTGACCCTCCAGACACGAGTATCTGTTCCCCATAGACTATAATGGGGTTCGAAACCCATTCGAACACACGAACATTGAGCGGCTGTTCGAATCGAATTTCGAACCTCGAACATTTTAGTGTTCGCTCATCTCTACCAATAACCCTTCTTCCCTTCTGTGTCCGGCTGTGCCCTAATATCAGTTTATACCACATGTGACATTACGTCCGTTATCCCGGGTACACCAGTGTCATACATGTGGCATAAACTGCAGTTTGGGAGCACAGCAGGGCGCAGAAGGGAAGGAGCGCGATGCGGCTTTTGGAGTACAGATTTTGATGTTTGGTATCTGGACGCCATGTCATGTTTGTAGAGCCTCTAAAGGTACCAGAAAAGTGGATTCCCCAAAGGAGTGACCCCATTTGAAAACTGCACCCCTCAAAGAATTTATCAGGAGGTGTAGTGAGTATTAGTATCCCAGACGTGACTGCACAGCGGATGGCGAAGAGGGAATATGTAAGCTGTGCGGAGGACATTGCAAACACCACATTCCCTACTATGTCCCAGTAGCTCCTATAACTAGGGGAGTCACTCTGGGGGTCAATTTGGGGTCACTTCTGGTGTCTTTTCGCTCATAAGCTGTAAATCTGGGGTGTCCCCTGATATGCGCTCGCACTGCTTATATATTCCTTTCCTGCCGCAGCCAGTTGTGTTCTAATGATTTGGTGATTTTGTTTTTTTTGTCTTCACATTGCTAGATGCTATAATTTCTTTATTTTTCTGGTGACGTGACCATATAAGGGCTTGTTGTATGCGGGATGAGATGCATTTTGTAATGACACCATCTTTGGGTGCCTACAACTTATTGAATACATTTTATTATCTCTTTCTTGCTGGATTTAAAAAAAAAAAATCAATCCTGGCATTGAGTTTTACCTTTTTAATTTTTCGCCATGCAGCGTACAGTAAAAGTAATACGTTCCCTTTATTCTTTGGGTCGGTATGGTTACGGCGATACCTCATTTATCGTATTTTTTTATGCGATGCTAATTCTGCAGAACAAAAACACATTTGGGGACATAAATCAATGTTTTTTGCATCGCCATCTTCTGAGAGGCGTAACATTTTTATTTTTCGGTTGACAGTGTTGGTTGAGGGCTTATTTTTTGCGGGACAATGTGCGCTTTTTATTGGCACTGTTGTGGGGTGCATATGACTTTTTTATCACTTTTTATAGCATATTTTGTAAGATGAGATGGCGAAAAATCATTACTTCCGGCGAGTTTTTTCCGGGGTTTTTTTTCCGACGTTCACCGTGTACATTAAATATTATTACACTTTTATTTTACAGATTGTTACGGATGCGGCGATACCAAATATGCATCGTTTTTATTAATTTTTAAAGTTTTTTTATATAATTAATTTTCTATACAAAAAAAGAGATTTTTGGGCTTTATAACTTTATTAATTTTTTTATACACTTTATTTTATTTTTTCACTTTTTTTTTTACTTTTTCATGTGTCCCTTTAGGACACTTGAATCAGTTGATGATTTGATGAAAGCATCAACTGTTTTTTGCATTGTAGCTTGCAGGACACATGATTCAGTGTCCTGCAAGCTACAGAGGAAGTAAGCTGCATCGCTCACTTCCTCCATCGGTCGGCAGGATCAACCAGGTATGTGGGGGCTCCGGTAGTCTGGGGTCACTGGCCAGACCCCAGATTACCTTTTACTGCTATCGGCACCCCCCGATCTCGCCGCGGGGGGTGCCAATCTGGTTAAATTGTCGGCGGATGCCTTTCGATCGCGCCGTGATGTTTCACGGCGCGATCGAAAGGGTTAAAACGTCCAGTCAGACTCAGTTCCGACTGGATGTTATTGAGGAAGGGGTAGGCCAAGAAGGTACCTAAAGACCGGATGTATTTCGGCAATAGTCCGGTCTTTAGGTACCAGGACCGCAGGCCGTAAATTTACGTACGGCGGTCCTTATGTGGTTAACAACGTGGACAAAACTAAGAGACAATTTTGCAGACAAATATTGGACCATATTGGGGATATCTCCCATAGATAGGGCAACCCATTGGCTCTACATGTGTGGGAACACCATGGGGGTGATGCATTTTCAATTCAATTTCGGGGGATTGAGTTCATCTGTAAATCCCCCCAGGGGGCAATCTACATAAGGAAGCTCAGTGAATGTTTTGATTTTGATCCATAGGGGCTTGAATAGCAAGATCTCTTTGGCCCCCTTTATTTGACTGATTCTGTCCCCTATCTACTTTCACTATCTGTACTGCTATTTTTATCAACATGCATTACTTGTTGCCACATGAGGTTACAAATACCAGGTAATGCTGTTTTGTACATCTGCTGTGGATATGATGGTTAGTTATATGAAAAAAGAAAAAAGTAGAAAGGATGCAATCCAAGACTTCAGGAAGCATTCAGGGAAACGCGAAACGGCTGTTGCCTTTTTCTACACGCCTGTAATGCTGTACCTCCCTCCCTAAGGTTGTTTTTAAGTGTACCTTAATAAAGGATGATGTTTTAGAAGAATTCTACTAGTGGTGAGTGCTCTTCCTACTTTTTTCTTTTTTCATATATTTTTCAAGGCTTAATCATTAGAATGTTGAGCACCACCCTTTCTCTAAAACTATGGTCGTTTTCTGTTGACCAACATACCTGCTGAATAGCAGGAGGAATGCTTTGATGGACTCCATAGAGAGTTAGCAGTGCCATCCTTATCCTACGTTTCTACGTATATATCATGATGGTTAGTTATGTTGTGCCCCACAGTATAGTCTATTTGGGTTTATTTTATTCCTTAGGTCTTAGGTGTCTTATATTTAGTTTAATCACTAGTGATAGAGAAATGGATATGTCCTTGACCTCTGTATATTTTACTTATAGCTCACTCATATCAATATGTGGAGTCTATATACCTAATTTCACCCCAAAAAGGAAGTATATGGTTTAGCTTATCGATTTTCCCTGTTAGTACTTGCCGCACCCCAGATGGAAAGTTGGGAGTAGTAATGGATGAAGTACCACCAGACAGGCTGAGTACTCTCAACCACTTTCCCCAGCTTTACTCCTAGGCTGGACACCAATGAAGAGGGTCCACTGTACCACCTGATAGTGGTGGTGGTAGTTTCCCCTGGGGTGCTTCCAGTTGGAGAGGGGACCTCTCTACTCTGAGTTGGAGTGATGGTGTTCAGAAGGGCCCTGATGGTTATGCAGGAATGACTCAGGAAGGCAGATGTGCAGCAAATGAGCAATGGAAAAAGTAGCTTCCAAGTTGTGTAGTATTCAACTCCCCCAACCTTGATCTAAAGAGGATACTCAGGGATGTTTAGGCTCTAGTGCTGTCCTCCACTCCAAAACTGACTCCATTCCTCAGCCTCCTCTAGCAGCCGATAATGGGTGCTGCACTCCAGGGTAGTCCTGAAATGGGTCTAGTTATCTTGTAGAAGGTGCCTGGGTAACACCTCCTGTCAATGGACTCAAAAAAAATTAACATTTGTATACATCTCAAAATGTGCAAGGCTAGCGCAAAGGGAGAAGGATGAGGACTAGGCTGGGGGCGTGGAAATGCAGCTGGGGAGCAAGGTTGCGGTCAATCTACTGCGCACCCAATGGCTACTGGTGAGGGGCAGCCAGCATCGCACTTCTCCACAATCCCTGGCTTGATGGCTACATTAAGCAGGTTGCAGGGTACAAGATTGACCAGGCCTGAGGTGTTGCAGTGACTAGCGGATAATGCTTCCAGCTGCTTTTCCACCAGCCAGTCAGCCACTATCTCCAGTCGTGTTCATACCCAAGAGTCTGCCCCTCCTTCCTCCCAATGTGCCCAATCTTCCCAGCAGTCATCCCACCCTTGCCCCCTCCCAGGATCTGTTTTGGGGTACTATTACTGTCTCTTCCTCTGTTGAATCACTTCCCAGGAGCTAGTTGTTGTTCAGGCAACAAAAAGAGATTTTTTTCTTCTGCCCCTCTGTGTCAATTCTGCCCTACCAACCCCAGTAAATAATGTGAAAATGCTGCTGCACACACTGAATTTGCTGAGGGTATGGTAAGTTTATTTACATAAATTAAAGTTTAATTTATGTAAATAAACTTACCATACCCTCAGTAAATTCAGTGTGTGCAGCAGCATTTTTACATTATTTGCTGTAGGATCTAAGGATCCTTTCTGCTAGCACCACGCTATATATTACCCCTGAGTGTGCAGCACCATTGCTTTCTACCACCATTCTTTAACCCCTTTTTTCCACTTGCGACTTGCCAAAGCAGCGTTTTCAGGCTCAGCCCCAATCTGTTGGTTTAGACCACAAAAAGAGATTTTTTTCTTCTGCATCTCTGTGCCAATTCAGCCCTACCACCCCAGTAGGCATTCTTTAACCCCTTTTTTCACTTGTGACTTGCCAAAGCAGCGTTTACAGTCTGGGCCCCATTCTTTTGCATTAGGCCAGAAGCAGAGATTTTTTTTTCTTCTGCCCCTCTGTGCCAATTCAGCCCTACCACCCCCAGTAAGCATTCTTTAACCTCTTTTTTCCACTTGTGACTTGCCAAAGCAGCGTTTACAGTCTCAGCCCCATTCTGTTGGTTCAGACCACAAAAAGAGAATTTTTTCTTCTGCATCTCTGTGCCAATTCAAGCCCTACCACCCCAGTAGGCATTCTTTAACCCCTTTTTTCACTTGTGACTTGCCAAAGCAGCGTTTACAGTCTCAGCCCCATTCTGTTGGTTCAGACCACAAAAAGAGATTTTTTTTTCTTCTGCCCCTCTGTGCCAATTCAGCCCTGCCAGCCCCAATAATTATTTTTTCACCCCTCTTTTCACTTGTGACTTGCCACAACAGCAAATTACAGTCTCAGCCCCATTCTGTTGCTTCAGCCCAGGTATATACTCTATACCAGCGCTATGGAATTTCAGCCCTAAAACAAACTTTCTGCAGGATGAGCCTATAAGCTGATGGCGTTTATAGACTCATCAAGCAGTGTTGCTCTTTTCCGACTCTTTCCTGCCTAGCAGAAGCTAAAATTTCTCTTTGACCCTCAGCATGATGTCTCTCCCTATGTATGCCAGCCACAAAAGACACAAACATGGCTGCCATTATTCTTATAGATCCGAGGTCACCTGATTTCGCCAGCCAATGACTTTTTCCTCATTTTTTTTTCAATGCTTACGTTTTCATCTTTCCTGTCCCACCTTCCCTGCACAGTTATTGGTGCAAAAAAAGCGCCAGGGAAGGTGGGAGGGCTGGGATACGAATTTTTACTGCGTTTACCACGTGGTATTCGATTGGAATCGAATATGTCGAATACCTTAAAATTCAATCGAATATCTACTTGATCGAACGGGATTCGCTCATCTCTAGTAGGGACCTATTCTTACTGTGACCATCAGATTTGCAGTAGAAGATAACACCTCTATAAATAATTTAAAAAAAGCAATGTATTTCAATATTTGGTTTTAATAAATAAATTAAAAAATTGGTAATACATTTGTTTAATGTGAAAAACTGATTGTTTTGCTCTGTAAAACAGCTTCAATTGTATTAGATTAACTAAATTAAATGCTTCAGTTTCTATAGACTGATGAATATTACTGGATAGCACAGAAATTGATTTTAATGGGGTAAATGAGACATGAACAATCAGAAATACAACTTCATTGTCAGCATTGTATTATATTATAAATATACGGTACTGTACAATAAACTGTTATTACCCTCTATATTACCCTCTATATCAGCTATCTACATAGCAGGGCAAAGATATCAAAGGGCCTCACCTCACTTAGAACTTGGCCTTAAAAGCTATGCCTTCATTATAATTGATGTCCACCATTCCATTTGTAGGTCCAAAATTCTGTTCTAGGTAGTTTGATGATAAACCTGCAAACTTGTCTCTGTTGTTTGACTCCCCACTAGGGGGAACTTCTTCCATTTTGGATGATGCACGTCTAGCATTCAAGCCTTCCACTTAACTTCATAGAGCTCCAGCCATTAGAAACATGGCATGCTCATCTTCTGCAGCTATCATGTAGGTACAATGCACAGCAACTTTGTGCATAAGGAGTCCATTTTTATAATCAACCCTTTTTAATAACTTTACTTTTTATTATTACATTTATAAATTATTTATTTTCAAAATCTCAAACAAACCTTCAACTATTTTGTTAAATACATTTAGTAATAATCAAAATATTATACTCCATAGCTAAATATTATATTCCAAGCTTATGAGATATTGTATATGTTTGGAAGTCTAAGCCTTAGGCATACAAATGTTAACTCCATGCATTTGCCTTATAAACTGCTTGATAGTGTTGTAAATAATTTATGAAGCTATTGTGCCCTGAAACATGGTCTTCTTCATGTTATCATTTCTGTGACATTACAATTCCTTAAGGGTGAAAATTGAAGACGACCTTCTTATTAAGGTTATGTATACTGCATATGTAACCACATAGTATCATTTAATAGAGGTATTTATTTTTAGCAAGTGACACTTTAATGACTGGTCAGGCATGCTAACCAGCTTATATTTTAGCTTTGGGCTCTATATCTAATTTATATTATCATTAACCACTCTGTAGTGTAGCAACACCGAACTGAATATAAATTGCAGCTTAACATTTTAGTGTCACTCTCTTGGAGAATAACTATGTAGTTGCAAAAAAGGCCATTTGGCTCATTCCCAATGCCCATGGCTTTGCAATTTTCCACAATGTCTCACCCGGTGAGCATTTACGTTAGATATTTTTTTTTATCCCTTCACTGCAGTACAGTCTTGTATCCTTATAAAGGCACAGTGGGAATCTTTTAAGCAGCTAAGTAGAGGTAAAGCAAGAAAGGTTGTTGGATGTACTGGTGTTAGTATATAATGAATAATAGTTCTATGTTTTGGTTGTTTTTTTTTTACTTTGTAAAAGGCATTGCCTGCAGTCAATTAATAATTCTTGAGAAAATTTTACAGTTTCTAAAAATATAAAGAACACAACAATGAGATGGTAGGAGGGCAAAGCAGCTGCATTCCTTGCGAGACTGTGTTCCTACACCACCTAGACAGCAGGCATGTAAAAGTCAACAGAGTGAAAGACAAGGGACCTACATGATGTACAACTCCAGGTATACTCTGAAAGCTATTAAAATCATTCAACAACACTATATGTAGATGCATCTAATATTAAATTATTCTATCATTGAGAAAACTCATTTTTAATTAAGCATATATTTGCATAGCCATTAGAAAGGCTATTCTACACATACCTTTTGTTTGTTAATCCTCCCAGCCATTTTTGAATTAGCCTGCTTTTATTGATATGCTAATTAGTCAGCACGGAGCAGCAGAAGTTCACTGAGCACTGTCTGCTGTGTGTACACAGGGGGAGGTGAGAGCAGGGAGGCTTCTGCTGATGCTGCTGATGTCTCATCAGCCTCCCTGCTCTCACCCCCCCCAACATGTACACACAGAAGACAGTGCTCAGTGAACTTCTGATGCTCCGTGCTGACTAATTAGCATATCAATAAAAGCAGGCTAACTCAAAAATGTCTGAGATGATTAACAAATTAAAGGTATTAGAAATGAGCGCGTATATTCGATCGAATATCTCTCCTGCATAGGTTATTGTTGTAAAAAAAAAAAAAAAAAGCGCCAGGGAAGGCGGGAAGGGAATTGAATAGTTACCACGTGGTATTTGACCGAGTACACCAATAACTATGCCAAGGGAGGTATTCAATCGAATACTATTCACTCATCTCTAAAAGGTACATGTGGAATAGCCTTTCTAAAGGCTATGCAAATAAATTCTTAGATAAAAATGACTTTTCCCAATGATAGAATAATAGCAATAATATACAGACTAATATATAGCACACTGTCAGGTCAAATTCAAATAAATTTGTTTCCATAAACTGCGTATCAACTAGAGATTAAATTAATACAATTCCTAAATGTAAAGGATCTCTCAGTTCTCCTGGTCCATAATAATTAAGTATATATGTAGTGTCTAGAGATCAATGAAATTGAATCAGTAAAATGTATTTAGTTTCAGGTTCAGGTGGTTTAGTTGCTAGATTTAAGTTCATCTTGGTCCAGAGTTTAAAATGGCTTAAAACATAGTGTATGACACTGTCAGGGGTACTAATGCTCTATCCAGCTCATTTCTAGCTCTCTAAAAGTCAAACACCGCCAAAATTACGTCAAAATGACGGTGACATGTATGTCTATGGAGAAACATATGGTGAGATACAAACTGCTGGGTTAACCATACACTGCCACTTTATTTTAACATTTCTCCAAAAATTAGCCTGTTTTGCATGAAGGTGCTTGCCTGTGGTTTTATATACACACATAGTGGTTATATGTAAAAAATCAATGGTTTTATATAAAAATCAGAAAGTTTTGGGGACTTGTAACTGCAACAGTTTTGTTATTTTGATGAAAAATTAAAGGGAAGTGACTTTCAAAATAAAAGCCACCAAAAAGTATCCGTTTACGGGAGCT
This sequence comes from Leptodactylus fuscus, assembly GCF_031893055.1. Classification (NCBI taxonomy): domain Eukaryota; kingdom Metazoa; phylum Chordata; class Amphibia; order Anura; family Leptodactylidae; genus Leptodactylus; species Leptodactylus fuscus. Next base: position 80,983,107 of record NC_134267.1, read on the forward strand.
GAATGCTGCACCAACATGGCATTGGCATTGGAAGAAGCAATAGGGGGGGGGGGTATGTATTTTCTTGTTAAGTGGAAGCTACAGAGTTTGAAGGAAAATTTGTGGCACGCTGTCAGAGTGCCTGCCAATTGAAAAATGATAAAGAACTGACTTTACAAAAACCAGTAAAATTGATTCATTTGTGGCAGAAGAAATGACACCAAAATGGCGTTGATATTGAAAGACGCAATGGCACAGGTTTATTTTGAGGTGGGGATTTTTTTTATTTAGTTTTTTTATTCCAACAGTATGGATCAGGCAGCAGGAGTAGTGACAGTGGTCGTGGCTGTGGCCACTTGTGTGGAGGTACAATATAGAATAACGTTATGGACCAAACAGCAGGACATATCTGGTTGAGTGGTGGCAGTCGTTGTACCTGTGGCAGCAATAATAACAATACAGTATGAGATAATGTGAGGGTTCAAGCTGCAGGACATGTCTGGCTAAGTAGTGGCAATGTGATAGCTATGATAATATGAAAGTCAGTACAGTATAGAATATTATGATGGATCAAGCTGCAGGAGATGGTGTCCGGCTGTTTAGTGATAACAGGTAGCTTCACCAGTACAGTAAATGTAACATGATATAGGGAGACAGAAGCAGTTGCAGATCTATCCGGTGGCATTACCCAGAAGTGTGTGAAAATGCTTGTGCCTGATTCATTTTGATGAATGAAAAACATGAAAACACTTGTGGTGCGCAGTTTGGTCAAGGTGTTACAATACCAATGATAGCATTAAACATCATACTAGCCATTGCACTTGAGTCTGGACAAGAAAAAACTCTCACGGCAATGTGGGCTAGCTTTTTCCTCTGCTTTAACCTATTGGCTCCAAAATCTATTGAGTCAAACTTATCTGCTAGAATTTATATGTATGACTATGCTTATGCAGCTTCTGGGTGTCAGTTAGCTTCTGGGGGTATGGTTGTCACTGCAAAGTGAAAATTTGCGGTTCATCACATCCCAGATTCTGTACTGGCTGCTGCTGCTGCATTCCTCCTACTTATAACTATGGCACTGGCAGAGGTGGTGGAGCGCATACTGAGTAAGGTAGACTGGATGCAGGCAGAGGCCTTCTGGGCAGATATGTGACTGGCACTCTGAGCACTTACAGTGGTCTCCCTAAAAGCTATGTGTGATGAATGGCCCAGAGTTGTTTTTTTTTTTTCACTGCCTTCTCAGATATATTTCCCTTTTGCCCTGTTAATTTACTCGACCTGATTAGCAAGATGCCAGAGAGAGTGTCCAATTGTCCAAGCCTAATTCCTCCCTGGAGGTAGCTTTATCATGATTGTGCTAACTTCGTTATTCTTAGCAGGGGGTGTCTGGGATCAGTGGACTGAGAGCCTTGCTATCACCTTATAGCAGAAAAGCTGACTCTATAGGAGACTTTCAAAGAGTTATGACCGTATATAGTCATACTGGTACAAGGTGAGGGGGAGAGCTGCCCACCTTGCTGACCTCATCGTGGAAGGGGGCTGAGTGGAGATATATTGTCACACATGACAAGACCCAGTGCTCTTGTTGTTCTTTCTGGACTGCTGGGATGTGTTACAAAGTGCTGTGATACTGTGGAAGCTAACCCCTTGGACTAAGGTCTCTCTTGCCTATGGAGATACCATGCACCCTAGAATATTCTGCTGATGGGGAGTCAAACCCTTACCACCTAAAGATTACTTATGGACTCTAGCTACTTATGGACTCTAAGGACTGTGCCCTGGATTTCATGAGGTGAACTCCGGAGACCCAACTGGGTATTATAATTCCGTTTCTAATCTTTTATTATTTTTATCCTACTGCACTGTAACCAACCTTTCTGTAACCATATAAGCTTGTATCTGCTAGCATATATCTCTATGTATATTGGTTGTCTAGTATCGACCCTCTTGGGTTAATAAATATTAAATTTTAGAAGGCTCATCTCATATTATCCTATAAGACCTGGTCCCTCTCTGAGGGTGAGAGCGGACGGTACAGGTAAGAAGGTGATCGCAGTTTTGCCCATGGCAAGGCCAGGTAGGCCAGAGGCTGGGTCAAAGTGGCTTTGGCGAGGCGAGACCCTTCGCACTATGACCAGCAGGGTCTACTGCGAGGCAGGGAAGAATTTGCCATTTTGGCATTATAGTTAGTATCTAAAAGCATAGTGATCTAGTACTAATCCCAATGCAGTATGTTAATTATACAATCAAGAGCAAACACAGACTGCAGAGAGCAGTATGTTTTTCTCTTAATGTTACACCTGCCCCGGCCCCTTTGGACTTGTCAAGCTCTTGGACAACTTCTCTTAAGAATAATGTCCCATAGTTCACACTGTATAATGTCCCATAGTGGCCTCCATATAGTATAATGTCGCTTAATGACCTCCATATATTATAATGTTCCTTAGACGCCCCTCCACACAAGTATTAAACTTAAATTTAAGGATACTTTGTGTTGCTCTATGAACCCACTACCCTTTTGAGGCGTGTTTGTTTCTTGATGTTGGACACGCCTGCCTATATGAGTGAGGTTTCTGCTGAGCCCAGAGTCAGTAGTGTCGGTGGCATATATTTGGGGTGTGTGAACTGTGTTGGGGTATGATTTACGCTCAATTTGCAGCCTGAGTAAAAGGTGAGTGCAATATTGAGTGCATGAAGTGAGTTGACCCATGACAACCGCACCTGCCTCATGTGTTAGGATAGCTCATACGTGACAGTGGCCTCTCCACACACTATAATGCTCCACAGTGGGTTACACCAACTCATCATAACTTTGAAGCAATTAAGGTTAAGCCTGCTACTCTGGCTGTGACATATCAAGACCCCCTACACTTAAAGGTACAATGTGTTAATCTAACCAACAGGAGTGTAGGTACAATATTAATGCCATTGTACTAGCAACACTGCCCTGTTGTAGTTGGCATAAAGGTACTTGCTGCAGAACAGCTCCTCCGCTGTGTGGATTCTCTTTTCCAATTCATTAGCTGTGAAACCTCCAAGACTAGGCTAGACAGATAGGCCCTGCCTTGTGTTGGAAATGGACCAACACCTGGACCTGCAATGGGATGTTACTAGCACCTGACCTTTTTGTGTTTCTTGACTGTGGCTGCTGCCATTCAAAACATCCAACATGAATACCGTGTATTATCGTTGTCAATAATTGCTGCTCCACTTGCAGACGGTGGCATTCAACTTTCCCCACAGTGACCTATTCTAGGAAAGACCAACATTATCTGACACATGGCAATATAAAGCAATACAAAATAAAGGTGTCTGGCTATTCTCCAACAAGGTTGAACACATGCCATCAGGTGTCGTAATGCAGTGGAATCCACTAAATGCTATGGCAACAACTGGACCAGCAATTTGGCCAAGTGCAATTTAATTTGCAGAGCAGGCAAATGAATGGGCACATATTTCTGTTTGATGGACACACATTCCTTTATTGATGCATGACAATGACATTTGAGTAGATGAAGCAAATGGTGATGATGATAATAATGACCATGTGCCAGGAGTGAATGTCACCTGCCTACAAGGAATGTAGTTCAGACATTTTCTGCTCTATGGTCACATATAGTTTTCTGCTTGCACATTTCTATGGATTTGACATTTGGCAATGTACTAATAAATTCCCACAAGGGAGATGACTGCATGTAGTTGCTGCTGCTGCCAACACCAGCAGTTTCAGCACCGCCATGGGTTTGCCTTAGGGCACCCCAAGCAGGCTTTTTGGATTTTGGTTACTATCACCACTGCCACCACCATCTTCCTCTGATGTCTATGATTGTTACCCTGACCTAGTTGCCAGGTTCTATCATCTTCCTGACTTTTTATGGTTCATAATTTCCAATTATAATAACTTCAAAATTCTCCCTAGTGCCCCTACCAGTATGAGTACCAGTACCACACCCCCTGCCGATACTACGTTTGCCATCAACAGTCATGTCTTCCTATTTCACCTCTGCCTCCTCTACTCCAAAATCTGCTGATTGTTTTCCTCCTCATCAAAAGGTGGAGGAAAACTCAAACTAGATGAAGTATATTTAACAGGTGCATGATTGATATTCTAGAAAGGACCTGTAGTAAATTGCATAATACAACATTAGAGGAGGAGGAATAACACAGAGAAGATTGACTCAAGGTTGCATCCAAAGCATCACTCTCGAATGTAATATCCTCCTGTGCCTGAGATGAGTGAATTAAGTAAACAAATCAAAAACTTCATCTTTATTCTCCGAAAGCACAATCCTGCAGCAACTGACAAATCCACCAAGACCAAAAGTAGTGTTTCTACATTCTTGTTATTAGTACTTACTGTTGAGAATGGCGCAACAGTAGCATAAGTATTTTCTCCTCCTTCTTCTTTAGCCTGTCCCCTGCCCCATAATAGTGATTGGCAGCAATTATGACCCAGGATTTGTTTGGTACTGAAAGGGTGACCTGGTTAGTGAGTATTACACTAGAACACAGGGAGTTTTTCTGTATTTGTTAATTTAAAAAAATACTATTTCAAAAAATGTTGCTGTGTTGTATTATTAGACCATTGATCAATTTTGTAATTACTTTGAACTAAGGTGAAACATCAAGAAAAGCACAGTCACAAAAATCTCTTTATGTTACACACTGAATACTATATTATGCTTCTTAAAAATTTTGCATGAACATCATATCAAGAGTGCAGTGGTGTATTTCCAAGTCTAAACCATGCACCTCACCTTGGGAAGTCTTGAGTGTGACACAAGAGTTAGAAGCTAGTTGTCTAGACTAGTGAAGGGCCACGGAAATTGGGACAGATAGAGCAAAGAATAGAATTGCAATAGAAGGTCAGACCTGGCTTAACCTTAGTTCACATCTGCGTTTGGTAATCCGTTCGGGGAGTCCGCATGGGAACCCCGGAACGGACTACTGAACGCATTGGAAAGCGGTGTGCAGTGAAAGCAAACGGACCCATAGATTATAATGGGGTCTGTGTGCTTTCTGTGTGCTTTCTGAATCATGCGGACATGAAAATAGATCATGATCTACTTTTCTGTCTGCATGTTCTGTGCAGACACCGCACGGAGAGCACACTGACCCCATTCTAGTCTATGGGATCTGCGTGCTTTCGCTGCACACCGCTTGCCAATGCATTGGTATTCCTTTCAGGGGGGTCCCCATGTGGACTCCCCTGAACGGATTACCAACGCAGATGTGAATAAGGCCTTAGACTGCCTTCACATCACAATTTTTGCTTCAGACAGAATCAAATTTTTTTTCAGATGCAATAAATGATCTGATTTTGTAAAAAAAAATTAAAAAAACTGATTAGTTTTTCCATCCAGCAAAAAAAAGTAACACTTTTTTTTTTTTTGCTGCATCCAGCAAAAACATTATAGACTTGAAAAAAATGTGCAACAAGCTGAGCCTATTAACTGCCTGAAGGTATCCTGTCTCCTTTCTTCTGTCTAACATCTGTTACCACCTATCCCCAGGGTAGTTGCACAAGGGCAAAAAGGAGCTTTAGATAAAAATACAGTTTGTAAAGCTGAAAAACAACCTACATCCATCCAGCTCAGCCTATTACACTGAAATGTTGGTCCAGAGCAAAGTAAATATCCAATGACCTAGAAGTCAAGTTCCCTCATTTTAGAGGAAAAATTCCTTCTGGACTTCAACTGGGCAACAAAAATAAATCCCTAAAATAATGTCCCCAAACCAAAAATCTAATGCTATCTATAACCTGTAATAGTACAGCACTCAAAAAAAGACATCCAGGCCTTTCTTAAACTCTTTTTTTTCCCCTTTCCAATTTCCTCTAGCAGAGTTTCATGTTACATTAAAGAACCCCCTTCTATTTCTGTGTTCTTTATTCTTGTTAAAGTCATGGTTATTCGAGATTCAATATTCGTTTCGAGTAGAGCCTCAATATTTAACTACTAGATCGAATATTGAATCCCATTATAGTCTATGGAAAAAATGCTCGTTTCAGGGGAAACCACTATTCGACTAAAGGAGAGTCACCAAGTCCACGAGTAGCAAGAGGAGAGTGTTTAGGAGGATTGCTGTGCAGTTAAAGCACACGGCCCCATTATAGCCTATGGGGTCCGTGGGCTTTAACTGCACAGCGCTTGCAGTTGTGCTGATAAAAAGTAAGCTCCCTCGTAACCGCAAGCTGCCAGCTCTCCCGACTAGCAAAGACCAGCCTGCGGCAAATCAACGCAGGTTCTGCAGCAGGCTCGTCCTTGCTAGTCGGGAGAGCTGGCAGCTTGCTGTTACAAGGAAGCTGACTTTTTTGTCAAGATCGGACCACAATGGAGACTGCTGTGGTCAGATCTTAGACTCCGCCTCTTCACAGACGAGCCTCCGGCAGAACCAGCGTTGATTGGCCGAATTCTGTACACTGGTCAATGCATTCCTATGAGAAAAAGTCAGCTCCCTCGTAACAGCAAGCTGCCAGCTCTCGTGACTAGCAAGGACAAGCCTGCTGCAGATCCAGCATTGATTTGCCGAATGCTATACACTGTATAGCATTTGGCCAATCAATGCTGGTTCTGAATTGAATATTTACTGCGAATAGTTAGTAGTATTCGATCGAGTACGAATATTTTGAATACCGTAGTATTCGATCAAATACCTACTCGAACGAATACTACTTGCTCATCTCTAATGGTTATGAAGAGATCCTTATAAAGATCTCCATACTGATCTTTGATATATTTATACATAGTTATTAGGTCACCTTTCGTTCCTCTTTTTTTTTTCAAATAAAATAGTTTATTTGTCCGTCTTTGAACCAGCTGAAGCTCTAATGTATCTTTCTTGTGAAGAAATGCCCAAAACTGTATGACAGTATCACAAGTGATTTGTAAAATGACAGTATTATGTTCTATGTTTTGATTCAGCCTGTGATATTAATTACTTAGTGTACCAAAAATCTTTATTCACCTAAATCGCCAGGGCACATTTTCTGGTGACGTCCCATTTCTGGAAGAGAAGAGATGGAACGTCATCTATAATAAACCACCCACCTCCCCCCTATAGCACTCACGTCTCCCCGCCCTCTACCCGCCCACACTCTCGTAAGCCACAACAAGCCCCGCCTTCTCCCAGCAACAATAACACTAGCCTAAGGAGGCGGGGTATGTACGGCGCTCTGCCAGCATGTGAATGACAGAAGAGAAGACAGAGAGCAATGGCCGGGAGCTCTGGGGAGCGGCAGCAGTTCTGTGCAGGTAACCGGACAGCAAGTGGGACTAAGATGATGGCGGATTTTTTAATCACTACACTGCATGGAGTCCAAAAATTGAAGCCTTCAATTTTTGGACTCCACACTGGGTAGTGAATAGGATCGTTTTTAAAATCCGATTTTCGATCATTAAAAAATCCCATTGACTTGCATTAGGATCGGAATTGGGATCAGGATCGGTTCGGATGCAAAATGATGGGAAATCGGATTTTAAAAACGATCCTGAAATGTCAAGATTGGCTCAACCCCATGTAAGACCAATCAGTGGCCTCAGCAGTCGCTGTTAAGCAAAAGTTGATAAATGTGAGTGATGTCACCAGGGAACAACACACAACCACTGTTTCAATTGCTAATTAATAGAGATGAGTGAACACTGTTCGATCGAATACATATTCGATCAAATATCAGGCCCTTTGAGGTGTTCAATTAGAATCGAACACCATGAGGCAAACGCAGTAAAAATTCGTATCCCCTCCCACCTTCCCTGGCACGTTTTTTGCACCAATAACTGCGCAGGGGAGGTAGGACAGGAACTACAACAACGGAGGCATTGAAAAAACCCATTGGCTGCAGAAATCAGGTGACCTCCAATTTAGACGAATGGTGGATTTAACATTCGATTAATTTGGGACTGTGAACTATGTGACTGTGAGACAGGGACAGATGCACAGGCAGGGTTAGCTAGGGATTGCCTTTATTTAGTTGGGAATGTTATTCACCCAGCTCTTTGGGGCTCTATCTGGTCGGGATCCCTGTCAGCTTGCGATATACGCGAGCTGACTTTTTCCCATAGGAATGCATTGACCAGCATTGATTGGCCAGTGTACAGCATTCAGCCAATCAACGCTGGTTCTGCTGGTGGAGGCGGAGTCTAAGATCCGTCCACAGCAGTTTCCTTTGTGGTATGATCTCAGATGTAGCAGTGCTGACACAGTACTGTACATCGGAGATGAAGCAGAGCTGGGCATGCACTCTGCTTGGCTGCATCTACCAGAGTAGTTGAGCTGAGTGTGCAGTATCGTCTGCAGAGTGTAGTTGTAAGGATTGGAGTCAGGGGCAGGCAGTGCAAAGTGACACAGCTGGAAAGCAACACTGTGCAACTAATGACAAAAGGGGTCGCAGGCCCTGCAGCTATAACTATGCTGTAGTATATGAGATGAGGCAGACCAATGCACTTCCTAATTGAAGTGCACCTACCACGACTCCTTACGCTTCTATCCGGCGGCTAGGATAAGGGGAGAGGAGGCCCTGAAAGTGCTAGGGACTGGAGTCATGGGGGTCACACCTAAACAGAAAGCACAGTGTAACTGCAATGCAAAACAAAAGACTAAACAGCATGGAACCAGGGAGGACCACAAGTCCCAGCAAGACACAGAAGAGAAGGCGAGGTCAGACGAGCAAGAGGTCAAGCCAGGAGATATAATAAAGGTACCAAATCAAAAGACAAGGGATAGTCAACAATACAAGCCAGGTAAATAAACCAAGAGAACAGACCAAATACAAACAGACAGGGAATCAGACTGAGCAGAGGAACCAGGAACCACAAAGTGAATGGCTGGCAAGGATCCATGCCTGGGTGGGGTTTAAATAGCAGCAGAGAACACACCTGATGGCTAAGGGCATGGAGACTGAAAGCAAGGAAAAGATTAACCCTTAATGACCTAAGCACACCCAATAGAACTCCTAACACGTCTCCCAGGGAGATGCCGCGCAGCAAGGAGACCCAGGCGACTCCGTATCCTGACAGTAGTTGAGCTGAGTGTGCAGTATCGGACAATGTGCAGTATCGTCTGCAGAGTGTAGTTGAGCTGAGTATGCAATATAGGCCAGTGTGTAGTGTGCACACTGTCCGATACTGCACACTCAGCTCAACTACTCCGGAGTAGTTGAGCTGAGCACACGGCCTGATGTAGCAGAGCTGGCACACTGTCCGATACTGAACACTCAGTTCAACTACACTCCGCAGATGATACAGCTGAAACAGTGAGATGGGAAAACTATTTTATATCAGAGACAGAAATAATAATAATCATGTAGAATAAAGCATTATGGAGTGGTGAAGTGCTTATCGAATTACTTGTACCCTCACTACTTGGAATCTGTATTAGGAAGTCTACATATTACTGCTATAAATGATGTTACCTATGCCCAGCTTTCTCTTTGAGACGCAGTAAAAAAGCCTGTGCCCAATCTAAATAATATCCCTGCTATTAATATCCCTAGTATTGTATTCTAGTTGACATGCAAGACTAGCAGAGCCTCACCTGAGTGATATAAATAGACCTATACATTTTGAACACCCGGAGATGATAATACAGGCAGATAATTGCAATGTTTCTAAGAGGAAACATTTTTAATGGCGATACTTTAAATTCTTTAACCCCTTCCCGACATGCGCCGTAATAGTACGGCGCATGTCGGGTCTGTAACTATGGCGACCGCCCGGGAGCCGGACGGCCGCCATAGCCACCGGGTGTCTACTGCTTTAAGCAGTAGACAACCGGCTCTAATGCCTCCGATTGGTCCCCGGACCGATTGGAGGCATTAACCCCTCCGGCGCCACGGTCAAAGGCGCCAGAGGCGCCATTTTCCCGGCAGCGCATGGGCGCCGCCATTTTGGCCGCAATCACTGGCTCCTGGAGCATGCTCCAGGGCTGACGTCCCGTTGCCATGACAGCCGGGAGCCTTGTACAGGCTCCCAGGCTTGTCTGCAAATCCTTTCTTTTGCAGGCTGGTCTATGCAATGCATTAGCATTGTAATGCATTGCATTAGTGATCAGACCCCCTGGGGTTCAACACCCCTAGGGGGTCTAATAAATGCAAAAAAAAAATTTAAAAAAAGTTTAAAAAAATATAAAAAAATATAAAAAGAATTAAAAGTTCAAATCACCCCCCTTTCCCTAGAACACATATAAAAGTAGTTAAAAAGTGTGAAACATATACATGTTAGGTATCCCCACGTCCGAAATCGCCCGCTCTACAAATCTATAAAAATATTTTTCCTGTTCAGTAAACGCCGTAGCGGGAAAAATAGTTGAAAGTGCCAAACCGCCGTTTTTTCACTGTTTTGATTCTGATAAAAATTTGAATAAAAAGTGATCAAAGCAATAACATTTCCCGAAAATGGTAGAACTAAAAAGTACACCCAGCCCCGCAAAAAAAAGACGCCCTATGCATCCCCGTACACTTACGTATAAAAAGTTACGGCCGTCGGAATATGGCGACTTTTAGAAAAAAAAAATTTTAACATAGTTTTTTTTAGGGGTCAAAATGTAAATAAAACCATATAAATTTGGTATCCCTGGAACCGTACCGAAACACATAATATAGGGGACATGTCATTTTGGCTGCACAGTGAACGCCGTAAAACCAAAGCCCGTAAGAAAGTCGCAGAAATGCATTTTTTCTTCAAATCCACCCCATTCTGAATTTTTTTCCTGCTTCCCAGTACATTATATAGAATAATTAATGGTAGCATCATGAAGAAAAATTTGTCCAGCAAAAATTAAGACCTGATATGGCTCTGGGAGCGGAGAAATTAAAAAGTGATGGGGTTTAGAAGGAGGGGAGTCAAAAACGAAAAACGAAAATCAAAAAATGCCATCGGCGGGAAGGGGTTAAAATACATACTAAGTTTACGTGTTCTAAGTTGTTTTGATGGCACAACCCCATTAAACTAATGTGCTATTACTTTATTTTTTTAAGACAAATCAATATATAATAATATCAAAAATAAAGAAAAGGTATTACATTAAATTAGTTGTAGAAATTTTTGCAACAAATCTGTTGCAAGTGAATTCACTCTGGAGTAGTTGTTTTGCAGATTTTGTCATCTACACAATAATGCAATTCTTTAACTTCCCTTTTCAGTTTCCCACCAAACTACAATGCTTATGGTAAAACAGTGAGTTCACTTATATACAAAGGAGCGCTATGGTCTGAAAGCCATAACAGGTCATCTAAAGGAAGCCAAAGCAGACAACACAGTCCTTACACTAGGTTTCACTAGTGCTTAATCTCCATTGTTCAGGTCCGTCAGGGGACTCTAGCAACGCAGAGGCGGACTGCTAATACAGTGAGTACACAAGGAGACTGGTAGACCCCTTTGACTATAATGAGATCCGCTGGGTGTCCGTTCTCGCACGCCAATTTTCCCCGGACTCTGCAACGGAATCTCCAATGGAAACTCTGACACAGATTTGAACACAGCCTTAGCTATAATACAAGTTAATTCTATATAGAATATTGCTGAATTCCATACAGTATTGTGTTTTGTACAATACTGTACAGAGGTACAGATATAAATATAAAATCATATATTATCACATGCACTTAGTTTCTAAGTTTTTCCTATCTAGCTTTATACACAAAAAGTGTATTACTAACATGAGTTTATACTAGGTCTATTTTTCCGTTTACTTCCCAATTTATATTAAGCATTGAAGAGATTACATCTGCTCTGAGCACAACACACAAAAGATTTAATTTATTTGTTGTAAAACACTGGGCAAAATAGGTTATGTGAGATAAAATTATGATTGTGTTCAAGCCGTTATGGAGCGATTTTATCAGCAATAGATATTAGTTCAGCAATCCAATCTCAATTCAGTCTGTACTTGTATAGCTGTAGGACCTTTCTTTTTGTTTAGATTTAAAATCATATTTAGATAAAAAGATATCAATTGGAACTGAGGCACAATTCCAAATTAATAATAGGAAAGCAGAGTCAAGATTTTTTCCTGTTTTGTAAACCTATTTACAGTTTCAGAAGCTATCAATATGGACGGGTTTTTTTCATGCATCACCATGCATTAATATTACCTGTGTCATTGCTGTAGAATTTTATGATGGCAAGCTAAACATGCATTGGTTAAGCAGAAAGTACATGAAGTCGAATTATCGGCATCCCTTTAGAATAAAAAACAATCCTAAAAATATTCATATATATATATATATATATATATATATATATATATATATATATATTGTAAGCCGATGGCTGGTCAGGTAATGGAGGGGGTGTACATCTCATTCAGACTACTAAGGTGGGTGAGAAAACTCCAGGCACATTTATTCTCAGCAAACAACTATCGTCTGCTGAGCATTCTGGTAAATGCTCAGTACTGGGCTGGATTTTTAGGAATGATAGGTAGGATTGGTAGTGGGACCTGTCATTCCACCCCCCTCCAGTCCAGTCCACACTTTGGAGATGTTCCGGCAGCGACTCAGCTGCAGAGAGTCTCCTCGTCAAGGAGGCTTAAGAAGTTGCTCCAGCAGCAACACTTTCGCAGAGCTTGGCTGGAGAGCAAACAGAGAGGTCATATTTTTTGAGCTGTGTCCTGAGTGATTCTACTGGCTTTTGGATTTCTGTTATTCTAGGTGAGGTAACTTATTCTATGTTTAGTTAGAGCCTAGCTGGGCGGGTATTTATTTTTGCATTGTTTCCTTTTGTTGCTGCACTACCTTTTTGAGTGAAAATAAAACTCTACTTTTGTTTTGGACTAAAGAAACTGGACTTGTGTGTCTATGCCACTCCACCTAGCAACGCTGACAATATACAGTGGTGGGAAAAAAAAAGTATTTAGTCAGCCACCAAATGTGCAAGTTCTCCCACTTATAAAGATGAGAGGCCTGTAATTGACATCAAAGGTAGACCTCAACTATGAGAGACAAAATGAGAAAACAAATCCAGAAAATCACATTGTCTGAGTTGGAAAGAATTTATTTGCAAATTATGGTGGAGAATAAGTATTTTGTCACCTACAAACAAGCAAGATTTCTGGCTCTCACAGACTTGTAACTTCTTCTTTAAGAGGTTCCTCTGTCCACCACCTGTAGTAATGGCTCCTGTTTGAACTTATCAGTATAAAAGACACCTGTGCACAACCTCAAATAGTCACACTCCAAATGGTGAAGACCAAAGAGCTGTTAAAGGACAGCAGAAACAAAATTGTAGCCCTGGACCAGGCTGGGAAGACTGAATCTGCAATAGGCAAGCAGCTTCATGTGAAGAAATCAACTGTGGGAGCAATAATTAGAAAATGAAAGACATACAAGACCACTGATAATCTCCCTCGATCTGGTGCTCCACGCAAAATCTCACCCCGTGGGGTCAAAATGATCACAAGAACGGTGAGCAAAAATCCCAGAACCTCACGGGGGAACCTAGTGTATCACCTTGGACCAATGTAACAAAGGCATCCTAATTTCATTAACAACACTTTTCTAAGACATTTCACACAATCCCCACCTTTAAAATAATACATTCATTAACCCCTTAAGGACACAACCCAAAAGTGTGTTAAGGACGAGGCCTCTTGACATGTGTCACTTTAAATGGCAATAACTTTGAGACGCTTTAACTTACACAAGTGATTTTGAGATTATTTTCTCATAACACATTATACTTCATGATAGTGGTAAACAATGATCAATATTTTTGTATTTACTTATAAAAAAAAAATAGGAAATTTGATGGAAATTTGGAAAAAGATGCAATTTTCAAAATGTGATATTCTCTGCTTTTCAAGTAGATAGTCATAAGACCCAAATACATGAATAAATATTATCTCCCATATCTCTGCTTTATATTGGCATCATCTTTTGATTGTCTTTTAATTTATTTTGGACGTACAAGGCTTAATAAGTGTAACAGTGACTTTCCAGATTTACAAGAAAACTCTCCAAACTAATTTTTTAGGCACGACTTCAGTTCTGAAAGGAATGATAAAGGCCTGTATAATAGAACACCCCCCCCCCCTCAAATCACCCCATTTTCTCTGCAGAGGATCGCTGGCTCTATACGAACTATAGACTTGCAATACACATGTATTGCAGTCTATAGAGGAAGCTAGTCTATGCAGACGCATAGACCAGCTTCCTCTCATCCCAGCAGGATCAACCAGGTACTTGGGGATCTTAGCAGCCTGGGGGTCACTGGCCAGACCCAGGCTGCAATTTATAGCTGCCGGCACCCCCCGATCTTGCTGTGGGGGGTGCCGGCAGCAACAGAATGGAACCCTTTGGATGCATTGCGCCAGCATCCAAGGGGTTAATGCCCCTCCTCCTCCCTGATCAGAGCAGGGGGATTAAGGAGTAGCGTTTTAGCTGTAAATTACAGCTAACACCGACTCCTGATGCTGCCGGCAGCATTCTGTATAGCCGGCAAACCCTTAGGATGCCATGATCGCTATTGATCATGGCACCTTAAGGGTTAAACAGCGGGAATCGGTGCAAACACTATCCCTGCTGTTACAACGGGAGCCTGGCTGTCAGATATAGCCAGGCTCCCATGGTGATCGCACGGGCTCTGCTTCTGAGCCCCTGCGATCTCCATCATGTACAGGCACGTGGGAATGCGGGAACTAACCACATTCCCTAATGTTCCTGTACGTGATTTAGTGTAAAGGGGTTAAACGAAAAATTCTCAGAATAATTTGTCTTCATCGCCATCTTCTGAGCCCAATGGACAATTGAATGGCCGATTATCCACACAACCATTCTGTTATCTATTGAAAAAACTAATGTTAATTATCTAAACATAACTCTAGTCTAACATACAATTTAAAGTAATTAGAATCCCACAGCCCAATTCTAAATGAATGAGAGTGAAATCTAAATTCTGTAAGGCCAAGAACTATTAAAGGGATTCTATCATTAGAGTTCCCTTTTTAAACTAAATTCACATAGGAATAGCCTTAAAAAGGCTATTCTTCTCTTACCTTTATTATTCTGATCTGCATCGCCGTTTCTGAGAAAAATCTTCTTTCTTCCTTATGTAAATGAGTTTTCTCGTGGCACTGAGGGCGTCCCCAATGCTACTTGAAAACTTTCCAGCAATGGCCTCTGTCTTCTTCTCCGCCTCCCCCTCTCTCCCATTCGACCTTAAGAAAATGGCCAAAGGACATGCGCAGTCGGCGCTTTTGGATGAAGAGAAGAGGAGTGTGAGAGAAGAGGCGGAGGCAGAGAAGAAGACAGAGGCCATCACTGGAGAGTTTTCAAGCAGCACTGTGAACGCCCCCAGTGCTGCAAGAAAACGCATTTAAATAAGGAAGAATGAAGTTATTTCTTAGGAATGACGGTACAGATCAGAATAATAAAGCTAAGAGAAGAATAGCCTTTCTTAAGGCTATTCCTACGTGTATTTAGTTTTAAAAAAGGGTATTCTAATAGAATCCCTTTAAATATTTCTTCAAAATGGCATTAAATTGGAATTTAGTCATTGGAGATAAGTCACAATGTAACAAAAAGGCATTGTCATGAAACATCGGATAAACCTGTGAACCTGTGTAAACTACACAACCTCACCCAGCAATCACGATCCACCTGATCAGTTTTATTCCTTCTCAGCAGATTTTTAACAGAATCTTGATCTAACTGAACATCAGATATTAAAAGACCTGAAATTACTTTAGCATTAACAAATGCTATCTTACTGTCAGAGCTGCAAAATGTGCTTCAAGAAATGCTTCACGAATGGGGTTGAGCGATCGGGATCGGAAAAAATCGGATCTCAATCGGCGATCGAGTAAATTTCACGATTGCGATGGGGTTCCAATCCCACCTAAAATAGATTGGGAATGGAATTCCGATATCGATCGCTCAACTTACCTGCACAGATCCGCTGCCACTGTTGCTCCCCGTTCTTCTCGGTCCGGTTCTCTCTCATTTACAGGCCTTCAGAGCGCCCCTGCCTCCCAGGATAGTGTTACAGACCTAGGAAGGGGGACGCCCTAGGAAGAAGACGGGGCTTGTGGCTTAGGAGAGTGTGGGCAGGAACTGGGAGGGGAGATGTGAGTGATGCAATCACGTCTCCTTGCCCTGTACCCGCCCACTCTCTCCTAAGCCACAACAAGCCCCGCCTACTCCCAGCATCTCTAACACTAGCCTAGGGACAAAATCTCCCAATGATTATTTTAAACACAATTGGCCTCCTGTTATCAACAGAAACAATTCTTTTCTTACACCTGTTTAACATTTGCTTAACTAGAACAGACCCTGGCAACGTTTGCTTACAATATAGTTTTAGAAAAAAAGAAATTCCAGGATTTTATTTTGGAAATAGTAGAAAAAGATTTACCTAAAAGCATCAGGTTATTAATAAATAACATTGCTAAACTAACTTCAATATTCCAGCAGTCAAAACCATGTGTAGCAGCCACTCATTTGACGCAGTCGAGTATTCAGTCCATATTCTTGAAGCTAAAGAATTTTGAAGATTAGACAAGATTAATCCCATATCAAATCCTATAAACGTGGAGGACATGGGTTTCCAACTGGAGCATTTTTATTACCTTCTACATATTTTGCCTTCAACCAACCATGTTTCAATAACTTAGCAGTCAAATCACATTTAGAGGATAGGGTATTGATAGTGATATAACACCCTTATTGTCAGTGTGTAGCAAAATCTATTGGTTTTTGAAGCAAACACCCCATATACAGGAAATAACTCTAAAACAATGTTTTTTGTAATGTTATTGATTGTCCAAGCAGCGGGCCAAACCTCAGCAGACCATTGTGTATTAAAATAAGCACCATAGCCAATGCTGCCACCTACTTCAGTAAATACAGTAAATCCTCCTAGAAACAGTTCTTACCATTAAACTTGCTAATAAATTCAAGCCAAAAACCCAAGTGGTCCTTTAAGAAGTTAATCTAATATGACACCTAGAAGATTTAAGACCTCTTGTAGACAAATACAAGCTTTTACAAAACCCTTCCTATGGGAATAATACTGGTTGCAAAATTTATCAAACCTAATAAGGAGTTCATTTCCCTTCAAAGTTCTTTTATTTTTAGCTAGGAGGTCAACAATCAATAACTTAATCTTTAACAATTTCTCTTCAGGCAATCTAAACTCCATCTTACCTAAATTAATAAGTATACCTAAAAATTCTAAATAATGCAAGGCCAAACTGTTTTTTTTTTTTTAAATTTTAGTGGTATATTTAATAACTCATAAAACATACATTTAACTAATAATACATAACATAAAATGTAAATTAGCATTAACAATAAACAAGAAATCGTCCAAAATGCGTTCCGGCATGTGGTCTTCAACAACTTATGGTAGAAACGTGGAAAAAGATTCAAAATAAAGCAAAACTCATAGGAAGACTCTTGTCATAAAAATAATAACCAGAAAAATAAGAACCAATATAATTATAAACATTAGAGTAAACCAGAATTAATCTAAATTCTGATTTAGGGTAAGGCCCCAGGAACACATTGTTTGTTGTTGCAGATTTTGCTATGTTTTGCTTTACCTAAAGTCAGGAATGGATTTAATAAAAGGGAAACATCTAAGAGCTTCCTTTATGTTTTCCATACCTTATCAAGCCTCTCCTGACGTTGGCTAAAAAGAAGGCAAAATCTTCAATAAAAAATGTTTCTGCAACGTGGGGCCTTAGCCTTAATATCAACTTTAGCTAACAATGCATTAGAACCAGAATGCCTCGACAACAACAGTGCTTGATCAAAGGAAGTATGGTGAATAGAGGCTATACACATACCCACCTCATCAATCAAAAATTATCAGGATAAGATAGATAATGGATAAGTCTTTAACCCCTTAGCGACACATGACGTACTCTTACGTCCTGGGCACCTAGTACTTAGTGCAAATGGACCTAATAATGCATCCTGTGATGGTCTTGTAACTGACAGCTAACAACCGCTGCATTAACCCCCACTCAGAACTGAGGGGTTCTAAGATGTAATTGACCCCCATTGGCACCCACTGTGGCAAGATTGGGGGGTACCATTATCTATTTTCTGCAACCCAGAGTCTGGCCAATGACCCCAGGCTGTTAGTAGCCCCCAATACCTGATTGATCCGGCTGAGATGGGAGGAAGTTAGCCTATGCGGTTTCTTATTCACTAAAAACCCATCCACCTTGCAGTAACAGTAAAATGCCATTTGGCCATTTACGCCACATGGTGCCGGCTTAAAGTGGAATCTCCTGACACATGATCCCATTTTGGAAAGAACGCCCAGTTTATCCAGGGGTACAGTGAGCATTTTTAACCCTCAAGTGTTTCATTAAAGTATTTTTTAGAAATTACCGTATTTTTTGGACTATAAGGCGCACCGGACTATAAGGCGCACCTGCAATAAAAGCCTGCTAAGGCATCTAGGTTCATATATAAGGCGCACCGGACTATAAGGCGCACCGGACTATAAGGCGCCTGTTGCTGCTTCTGTTCTGTGTGAGACACAGGGGACAGAAGCAGCAGCAGCTCCGGGGGATGATGCGCTCCAAGCTCTCCAGTGTGACACAAATTAGGTGGGGCTGCGGCCCAGGCCCCGCCCACACAACAGACTGCTGTGAAGAACACGTAAGGCAGCGAGGGGGCACGGCCAGCAGCCAACATGGCCGGACGCTGTCCTAACATCGCGCCACAGAGTGCAGCAGTCACGGAGCGGTCACTTCGGCGCGGCGGAGAGACCAGCGACAGCACGACCCAACCAGTTGTATTGGGGAAGAGACAGCTTCAAATTGAGTTTCTGCAACTTCCATTAGAGGTAGGACAGATCCATATATAAGGCGCACTGGACTATAAGGCGCACTTGCAATTTCTGAGAAAATTCTAGTATTTTATGTGCGCCTTATAGTCCGGAAAATACGGTAATACACAGATTATGGTGAAAGGTGAAAATTGCAATTTCTCCAGAAATACATAATTCAGTGCATAATATATTATGCCTGGCTTGTATCAGAGATGAACGCTGCAAAAGCTGTTGTGCCTGGAATCCCCGCTTAACAGTTTGTGGAGTGTTTGTCTCTGCTAACACAAGCTGGGTACAACATTTCAGCATTGAAATGGCATGGCATATCTCTGGGAAAATTGCAATTTTCACTTCTCATTGTCAACTTTCTGGAAACTAAATTAACGCAACATTTAAAGGCTAAAAATGCTCACTACACCACATGATAAATCCCTTGAGGGGTGCCGTTTCCAAAGTGGGGTTACATGTCTGCAGATTCCACTTTACTGGCAATTTGATGGCTCTGCAAAAGTGGCATAATGTCCAAAAGTCCAAACTGTGCTCCAATAAACATAATAGTTTATTATGTTAAAATAGTGCTTCTTTTCTTCTGTGCCCAAACAGCAATTTATACCCACATATGACATTGTTGTACACAAAGTCAACAACATTGTCAAACATGTGGGCATAAACTTCTATTTGAGCACGCAGGAGGGTGCAGATGTAAAGGAGCTTTGTGGCTTTTGGAGCACAGATTTAAATTCTTGGTTTTTGGACACAATGTCACATTTGCAGAGACCCTAACAATGACCCTTCAAAATGGGGTCACTTCTTGGGGAATTACAATTTAATGGCACCTCCAGGGCTTTGCAAAAACAACATGGGGTCCAGAAAGTCCCTCTAAATCTGTACTCCAAAACCTAAAAAGTGCAGTGATCCTTCCATTCTGAGTCTTGCTGTGTGCCCAAGCAGCAGTTTACATCCATATATAAAACTTTTTTTGTAACAGGATAGTCCACCTAATAGTTTTAGGAGTCTTTGATGACACAAAGGGGTCACAACATATTAGACACTGAAATGGAATATTTATATAGACATTGCAATTTTCATTTTGTACATTAATTTTTGGGAAGTACAGGACTGTGAGATTCACAGATGTGTGTAAGGGCCCATAGAAAAGAATAGGTCAGTGTGCCATCTGTGAAATACACAATTATCACACTGACCACAGCCACAGTCATCTGGAAGGGGTCTGAGTTGTCAAAATATCTCAATGGAAATGTGATCAATGAAAATAGGATGCACATGAGCTCAACTTGAAGGTCATTGTAAGAGCAATGGTGACTGTGCAACTATCTGTGAAAGAAAGCAGTAGCTTAGATGAAAAACATAAATCTATATATATAAAACTCAAAATCTGTAGTAGTCTGCTCTATACAAATCCACAGTCCTCACCCAATTTGGGTGAAATTTGGCACACCCCCTCTCCACCCACAGGAGCAGAATACTGTGCACGTTACATCTCGCTAGCGTCCCCCCGTCATGAGATTGGGGTCCCCGAAGTTAGGCCCTATAAATAAAATGGGGAAATGTGAAAGTGCTGTAGGGAAAACAACAGTTGTGACTGACAGGGACAGATTATAGCGATGGTGCCAAAGAATCACTGCTAAAGGGGCCACACCACCACACACAACACACAACCACTATATAAACATCACACAGACGGCGCACATACACCAATCCACAAGCACAAAACCACACAAACGCCACAAAGCACCACACAAACACCAGACCACACAAACCCATAAATACCACATGCACACCACAAGACACACAGACACGCAAACACACTTGGATAGATGCACACTACACACATGGACGAACAGAGCACACACAACTACTGCACACATGGACGCTTGCACTGCACACGCACAAACACATGGATCACACGCGCACATGCATGCATACATATACATGGACCACACACGCATGCACACACGCATACATAGCCCTTAGATCACACACATTCTCAAACACACACACACATACAAACACACGGATCACATGCATGCACACACACACACACATGCATGCACTGACAAAACACATCTGGTATCCTTAGTGTTTGCTTGCACACTACAGTAATTTTCATGGGCCTCCGGGCCCATTTGGTGGATCCATAGACTTCTTTGTGCACAAAGCTGTGAATTTTGCAGCTCCATAGAAGTGTATGGAGCTGTAGAATCCATGGCCCGGAGACTCATGAAAAATACTGAGCAGCAATATTAGTCAGGCGAAAACTGCCTCATAGTAAGATTGTCATTATTGCTGACTATACAGGAGCTTTCATCACTGAAGCTGCTGAGGTAAAGTGAAAGCTGAGCTCTGATTGGTTGCTATGGGCAACTCCACAAGTCTTTCTGTGAGGCGGTTTTCATGACTGAGATGTGAGCTCATTCACATGGAGGAAAATGGTGAGGAATTTGGTGTGGAATTTCAGCACTGAAAAACAGCCTTAGGACTCATTCACACTACGTAATCGCCAGCTTATTCTGAACGTAAAACACGTTCAGAATAAGCGGCGTATAAAACAGTTCCATTCATTTCTATGGGAGCCGGCAGAATAAGCTGGCGATTACGTAGTGTGAATGAGCCCTTACATTAACTTCAATGGGTTCTTTTTTTCTGCTAGCAGAGTTTTTTGGTGAGGAAAAAATCGGCTTCAGGAATTAAAAAATTGTTTTTTTGAAGCGGTTTTTGGAGTGTTTTAGGGCTAGTTCACACGTGAGTATAAGGGGAGGTTTTTGACAGCGGAATTCGCGTCCAAAACCTCCCCTTATAATGGTGGTCTATGGAGACCGCCAGGCTTCTGTTCTCCGCTAGCGGCGAGCTGCTGCTAGCGGAGAAAAGAAAGGACATGTCCTTTCTTCAGGCGGAAGCCGCGCTGTCTCAGTCGCGCGGCTTCCGCCCCCCGCAGCTCCCTCCTATGTCGGCTCATTCATTTGAGCCGACAGCAGAGGGTTAAGCCGCGACAGCGATTGTCGCGGCGGGCGGGTTTTGACAAGAGAGAGACGCGGCTCGCCGCGTCTCTCTCTGTGTCAAAACCCGCGCGGGCAGTTCACGTGTGAACTAGCCCTTAGTCTTTTTTTGTTTTTGTATTTTTCCTCCAGCACAGTGTATGGACCTTGAAAAAAAAAAAAAACTCTAGCTTTTTTTTCTGCATGGTGTTTGCCAATTCCGTGCCCAAATCCACAACGTGGGTTTTACGCATCCCATTGACTGCGTTGGTTTTTGCAGGCGGAATCCGCCTGAAGGAAGCTTTCTTTTTTCCGCAAGTGGAAAGATAAAGCAAGTGGAATCCATAGAACTCTATGAGGAGGGGGTTTTTTCCACGTGGATTCTGATGCGGATTCAGCATCAAAAAACTACATTTGAATGGACCCTAAGGGTCCATTCACATGGAGGAAAACGGTGCTGTATTTGGCGGTGAATTTTCAGGTAGCGGAAAATTCCGTGAGTGGAAAAAAAGCTAGCCGAACCCATTGAAATCAATGGGAGGCTTCTTTTTCAGCTCTGAAAATACAGCGTCATTTTCCTCTTTGTGATTGGACCCTAATACTTTGTGAGGACTGCTCTGTATTTACTATTCATCCTATTACATCTCAAGCACAAGGTCAATCACAGCAGCCAGCAATAACATTGAAATAAAAATTTAAAAAAATGTTGTTCACATCAATGTTACGACAAATTAGTAAGATCCCAAAATAATAAAAATTTAAAGTGTGGAAAAAAAGATTTACTGTAGCACTCTGAAAATGTCAATTTCAGTATGACACTGAAAATTTTACTTTAGCATAACCAACAATTTAACATATTTTCCGCTATATATTCTACTAGTAAAAAATAAAGCGGCACATAGTGTAACTTCGTATAGGGAAATAAAAATGTATAGGGTATGCACACCGAAAGCAATGAGTAGTAACTGATATACCCTCACCTCGAGCTGATATGAGGTCACTACAACAATAGAAGCATGTACTAGTTGATATTAGGGGTAGTGCTGCAGGATCTCAGGGGTCCCAGGTAAGTAAGCACAGATTGCCTTTTCTCTTCTTGATGTTTGTCTCATTAACCAGTTAATATCTGGAAGAAAGCGTTCGTGTGTTTCTAATTCTATCTTTTAATGGAGACATAACCTATTAACCCCTTCCCGACATGCGCCGTAATAGTACGGCGCGTGTCGGGTCTGTAACTATGGCGACCGCCCGGGAGCCGGGCGGCCGTCATAGCCGCCGGGTGTCTACTGCTTCAAGCAGTAGACAACCGGCTCTAATGCCTCCGATCGGTCCCCGGACCGATCGGAGGCATTAACCCCTCCGGCGCTGCTGTCAAAGGCGCCGGAGGCGCCATCTTCCCGGCGGCGCATGGGCGCCGCCATTTTGGCAGGGATCGCCGGCTCCTGGAGCATGCTCCAGGGCCGACCCCCCGTTGCCATGACAGCCGGGAGCCTTGTTAAGGGCTCCCAGCCAGTCTGCAAATTCTCTCTTTTGCAGGCTGGTGTATACAGCCTGCAAAAGAGATGATGCTTTTTTGCAATGCATTGCAATGCATTAGCATTGTAATGCATTGCATTAGTGATCAGACCCCCTGGGGTTCAACACCCTTAGGGGGTCTAATAAATGCAAAAAAAAAATAAAAAAAAAGTAAAAAAAATATAAAAAAATATAAAAAGTATTAAAAGTTCAAATCACCCCCCTTTCCTTAGAACAGATATAAAAGTAGTTAAAAACTGTGAAACATATACATGTTAGGTATCCCCGCGTCCGAAATCGCCCGCTCTACAAATCTATACAAATATTTTTCCTGTTCGGTAAACGCCGTAGCAGGAAAAATAGTCAAAAGTGGCAATCCGCCGTTTTTTCACTGTTTTAATTCTGCTAAAAATTTGAATAAAAAGTGATCAAAGCAATAACATTTCCCGAAAATGGTAGAACTAAAGAGTACACCCAGCCCCGCAAAAAAAGACGCCCTATGCATCCCCGTACACCTATGTATAAAAAAGTTACGGCCGTCGGAATATGGCGACTTTTAGAAAAAAAAATTTTTAACACAGTTTTGGAATTTTTTTTAGGGGTCAAAATGTAAATAAAACCATATAAATTTGGTATCCCTGGAACCGTACCGAAACACAGAATATAGGGGACATGTCATTTTGGCTGCACAGTGAACGCCGTAAAACCAAAGCCCGTAAGAAAGTCGCAGAAATGCATTTTTTCTTCAAATCCACCCCATTCTGAATTTTTTTCCTGCTTCCCAGTACATTATATAGAATAATTAATGGTGGCATCATGAAGAAAAAATTGTCCCGCAAAAATTAAGACCTCATATGACTCTGGGAGCGGAGAAATAAAAAAGTTATGGGGTTTAGAAGGAGGGGAGTCAAAAACGAAAAACGAAAATCAAAAAATGCCATCGGCAGGAAGGGGTTAAAATTATTGTTGATTATTATTGGTCATTAGTGCAGAGAGAACCTAATGATATACTGTACTTTACATAAGGAGGATACATCAGGTTGAATCATTTCCTCTGGTGAGCCCATAATACTGTACTTCAGACTAGATTGCTTAGCTCCCCTTTGCTTCCTTTGACAACAATAAATTCTTACAAAGATTATTTTTCAGAGCTATACGTGGAGCTTATTATATCATATCATGGTATACAGAATCAGTTGCTAGTCTTAACCTAAATACCTGCAACAGTGATTTGTTTTTCCATTCTTGGTTAACACACTTCTATTATGCAATTCTCTATAGTATGGTACTCTTACAATCCTGAAAAGACTGTTTACACTGATTTCTGTTCTGAATAAGATCATTCTCAGCGGAGAAAAAGTTAGTACTTAGGACTTCTTTCATTCATTTGCGGCTCATGTATAATGTAGAACTAGGACTCAGAAATGTTACCAAATTGCTCGGTTGATAATCTGATCTGCTGGGAATATCCTCTTGTGGATGAAAGAATAATTTGCCTTTCATGCTTTTTCACTGCTCCAGCTCATCAGGAAAGAGATTACTTTGCTACACATAGTCTCATAAAGCAACATGAGGTGGTTTGTGTTGTGGATTGCAATGCTTATCGAGAAAAACAGCTGAGGCAGCCTCTTATCATTCATGTGGTTGTCCGTGTTTCCATAAGCCAGTGCGTATTTTATGTAATTTACGATTTATATCCACAGCAATCTGGTAGTAGTAGTTAACCCTTGAACAAGGCAGTTTTAAAACACTATGTATATATATATATATATATATATATATATATATATATATATATACATATATATATATATATACACATATACAATATATATATATATATATATATATATATATATATATATATATATATCTCAAATATATATACCGTATTTTTCGGACTATAAGACGCACCTAGGTTTTAGAGGAGGAAAATAGGGAAAAAAATTTTTGAAGCAAAAAATGGTAAAATATTTAATATATGGGAGTTGTAGTTTTGCAACAGCTGCAAGGCCACATTGACAGGTGACCCTGCAGCTGTACAGGGATGCATAGAGTGTTTTTTTTTTGTGGGGCCAGCTGTACTTTTTAGTTATACCATTTTGGGGAATATCTATTGCTTAGATCACCTTGTATTGAAAAAAAACCTGGTGGTTTATGATATATATATATATATATATATATATATAATTTTTTTTTCTAGGGACAGGAGGTGATTTAGAACTTTTATTTATATTTTTAAAGCTTTTTTTTTTTTTTTACTATTTTATTCCCCCCCGGGGGCTTGAGCCTGCGGTCGCTTGATTGCAAGTCCCATAGACGGCAATACAACTGTATTGCCGTCTATGGGACATTCTGTCTATTAGTATTACGGCTGGTCATAGAGACCAGCCGCAGTACTAATACAGCAGTGACAGGCCTAGGAGCCTCATTAGGCTCCCGGCTGTCACCCGAACAGGTCGGCTCCTGCGATATCGCCGCGCAGGAGCCGGCCTGCAACTCTACAGGTACGGGGCCGATGGGGACCGGCCCCGGGGGAGAAGGGGCCACCGATACTGACCCGGCATCCGCTGTACTAGAGAAGCGGATGCCGGGGAGGGATAGACGCTGGCACAGGTGCCGGGCCTGAGACATCGCTGCGCTCCACTGTCCTGCCTGAAGCCAGCGGCGGGAGGGACGGAGGAGCGGAATAGCATCACTCCTCCTGCTGCTGGCTTCATGCAGGCAGAGGAGCGCATCGATGTCTCAGAATGTGAAAGCACTGAGGGGAAAACAACAGTTGTCACTGACAGGGACAGATTATAGCAATGGTGCCAAAGAGTCGCTGCTAAAGGGGCCGCCCTACCACACACAACACACAAACATTTCACAGACACCATATAAACATCACACAGACAGCACAAATACACCAACACTCAAGCACAACACCACACAAATACCACAACACACCACACAAACACCAGACCACTCTAGACACACATAACACAAACACCACCTCACAAATACCACACACACACGCACAGAGCACACACACACACAAACACAATCAGATGGATGCACACTACATACACGGACAAACAGAGCACATGCATGCATGGACACTTGCTCTGTGTACGCAGAAACACATGGAACACATGCGCACATACACGCATACATATACACAGACCACATAGGTGCATGCACACACGCATACATACACATGGATCGCACGTGCACGCACACACACACATACACGCACACACACGCATACATATACACTGACCACACAGGTGCATGCACGCACGCATACATACACATGGATCACACACATGTACACACACGCATGCACTGACAAAACATGTCTGGTATCCTTAGTGGCTACTTGCACACTGCAGTATTTTTCACGGGCCTCCAGATCATGATTTGGCTGTTCCATAGATTTCTTTGTGCACAAAGCTGTGAATTTTGCAGGCTCCATAGAAGTCTATGAAGATGTAGAATCCACAGCCCGGAGACTGTAATGTTACTGTAGTCTGAAAAGCAGCCTTACTGAGCAGCAATATTGGTCAGGCGAAAGCTACCTCATAGTAAGATTGTCATTATTGCTGACTATACGGGGAGCTTTCATTGCCTACAATAGATAGTTGTGTAACTGTAAACCAATTTTACTCTTTTGTCCATGAACTACTTATAAATTACACTGGAGGGAGGAGGGATGGGTTGCACTATGTTGTTAATTGGGTGTAAATCAGTGGCATAACTAGGAATGATGGGGCCCTGTGGTGAACTTTTGACATGCCCCCCCTCCGACAATGAAGACCCCGATCTACCCACCCGCATTCCTGCGCACACTATTATTCCCCATAGTGGCCCCTGCACACAGTATTATACCCCATAGTAGCCCCTGCACACAGTATTATACCCATAGTGGCCCCTGCACACAGTATTATGCCACATAGTGTCCCCTGCACACAGTATTATACCCCATAGTGGCCCTGCACAAAGTATTATACCCCATAGCACATTTTTGGCGCGTTTTTTACATGTGTAAAAAATATCATTGAAGTCAATAGGAGTCTGATTTTTACACGTGTATTCTTTACATGTGTACTATGCAAAAATGAGCGCACATTTACTCCGTGTGCACGGGCCTTAAGATTGTCATTATTGCTTACTATACTATACTATTGCTTTCATCACTGAATCTGCTGATGTAAAGTGAAAGGGCGGGTTCACACCTGCGCCCGGTCTCCGCTTTAGCCAATCTGGGGAGTTTCCATCTCCTGCCCCGAGAAACTGGACAGGGGACAGAAACCTGGCAGTCAGTTTTCAAACCCATTCACTCAAATGGGTTTGCAAAGTGACCGCCCGTGTCCGTCTTCTGCCTCTCCATGGAGCACTAAGACTAGCAATCACATGCACAAAATAGCTATAAGTCGCATTTCAGCTGATATTTTGGCCAGTTCATCAGAGGCTAGAAGGACCTAAGAATGGGAGCGGTAGCGATCTGCCTCCTCCATTACTAGTCCAAGCGTAATGCGAGAAGTATGCCGGTCGGCTATGGTATGAAGCCGCATCGGCAATACAGCCAGCCTGGGTAAATAAAGCCGCCTAGGCTCCTCCCCCCTCAATACGTCAGTAACCGAGCGCCCAATCATAGGAGGCTCGGTCACATGACACAGTAGTGTTAGTGTGTGTGTGTTTGCCCTAATAATTGGGCTGTGTGTTGGTACAGTGTGTATGAGATTTATCTATATCCCTTTATAGTATTGGTCCACAAAACACCAAGGCTATAGTGCATATCTATTCTACTAGCCTGGTGTGGGTCAGCTATACATTTTTTTAAGTACCCTATACCACTCCACACTATTTGTTTCCAGCAATCACATTTAAATTCCATACTAAACTTGGCTATCCAAGGTATTTTTTATTAACTTTTAACAATATTTAATAAAAGTTATATTTTAATGTACCCTACATTATTTTTGTTTACTGAACACTAATAGGTACAGCTACCCATTCATATTCCCAGTTTGTTTTGCAGAAGTCAGCTGTGTTTCCAAGAAGTGAATAGAGTACATTGTGTACACCAGGGGTGCCCAATACGTCGATCGCGATCTACCGGTCGATCGCAATGAACGTATGGGTCGATCTCCGGGATGCAGCCAGGCATCCCCGCTGTCTGCTTCTTCACAGCGCAGGCTGAGAGTTATCTCTGGACACTGGCAGACTGGGGCTGCGGCAGCCCCGCCTGCCAGTGTCCGTAGATGACTCTCAGCCTGCGCTGTGAACAAGCACTTGCAGACCGCTCTTAGGGATGGAGGGGGCCGGGGTGCTGCTTGTTCACAGCGCAGGCTGAGAGTCATCTACTTGCACTGGCAGGTGGAGCTGCCGCAGCCCCAGCCTCCCAGTGTCCAGAGATAACTCTCAGCCTTTGCTGTGAAGAAGCAGACAGCGGGGATGCCTGGGCGGCCACCTCTCACGATCCGCCCGGCCATGCCCACATACCCAGCCCCGCCCACATGCCCGCCCCGGCCCTGCCCACAAGAAGTGGGTAGTCGATGCTGACAAAAGTGTGAGAACCCCTGGTGTACACCAAATCCTACACTAATTCCCTGTGACGGGGGAAGCGTTCTGGAGGTTCTTGTAAACTCTAGAATAGCCTCACACAACATTCATATTTCCCTTCCTGTCACAGCCACTTTTGTCCTAAACATACAGAGATTTTTGTTATTACATTATACAAGCTATATATTTTTATATTTTCTGGTGATGCAGCCACATGTGGGCTTGTTTTTCACAGGATGACGTGTTTTGTAATGACTACATTTTGGGATGCCTATAACTTTCTGACTAAATTGTATTAACTCTTTGTTGGTGTCATTTTAGAAAATATCAAATCTGCCATTGCTTTTTGACATTAAGTTTTTTGCTGTTCACCTTACAGCATAAATAACCTGTTATCTTTATTCTATGGTCAGTCTGATAATGGTTAGAGATGAGCGAACAGTGTTCTATCGAACTCATGTTCGATCGGATATTAGGCTGTTCGGCATGTTCGAATCGAATCGAACACCGCGTGGTAAAGTGCGCCATTACTCGATTCCCCTCCCACCTTCCCTGGCGCCTTTTTTGCTCCAATAACAGCGCAGGGTAGGTGGGACAGGAACTACGACACCGGTGACGTTGAAAAAAGTAGGCAAAACCCATTGGCTGCCGAAAACATGTGACCTCTAATTTAAAAGAACAGCGACGCCCAGCTTCGCGTCATTCTGAGCTTGCAATTCACCGGGGACGGAGGTTTCCGTCCAGTTAGCTAGGGCTTAGATTCTGGGTAGGCAGGGACAGGCTAGGATAGGAAGGAGAAGACAACCAACAGCTTTTATAAGAGCTAAATTCCAGGGAGAAGCTTGTCAGTGTAACGTGGCACTGACGGGCTCAATCGCCGCAACCCAGCTTTCCGCGGATCCTGAATGGAATACACTGACAGTGTATTCCCGTATACCCGATATATACCCCCGATACCCGTTCCAACGGTGTGCCCCCCCACCTTCACCCCAGAAATACCCTGCAAGTCCCCTAGCAATAGAATTGGGGCTATATACACCCACTATTTTTGCTACTGCCATATAGTGCCATTGTCTGACTGGGAATTCAAAGAATATATTGGGCTTACATATAACTTCAATTCCAGGGAGAAGCTTGTCAGTGTAACGTGGCACTGACGGGCTCAATCGCCGCAACCCAGCTTTCCCAGGATCCTGAATGGAACACACTGACAGTGTATTCCCGTATACCCCATATATACACCCCAAATCCCCGTTCCAACGGTGTGCCCCCCCACCTTCACCTCAGAAATACCCTGCAAGTCCCCTAGCAATAGAATTGGGGCTATATACACCCACAATTTTTGCTACTGGTATATAGTGCCATTGTCTGACTGGGAATTCAAAGAATATATTGGGGTGACGTGCACCCACAATTTTTGCTACTGGTATATAGTGCCATTGTCTCACTGGGAATTCAAAGAATATATTGGGGTTACGTGCACCCACAATTTTTGCTACTGGTATATAGTGCCATTGTCTCACTGGGAATTCAAAGAATATATGGGGGTTACGTGCACCCACAATTTTTGCTACTGCTATACAGTGCCATTGTCTCACTGGGAATTCAAAGAATATATGGGGGTTATGTGCACCCACAATTTTTGCTACTGGTATATAGTGCCATTGTCTCACTGGGAATTCAAAGAATATATGGGGGTTACGTGCACCCACAATTTTTGCTACTGCTATACAGTGCCATTGTCTCACTGGGAATTCAAAGAATATATTGGGGTTACGTGCACCCACAATTTTTGCTACTGGTAGATAGTGCCATTGTCTCACTGGGAATTCAAAGAATATATGGGGCTTATGTGCACCCACAATTTTTGCTACTGGTATATAGTGCCATTGTCTCACTGGGAATTCAAAGAATATATTGGGGTTACGTGCACCCACAATTTTTGCTACTGGTATATAGTGCCATTGTCTCACTGGGAATTCAAAGAATATATTGGGGTTATGTGCACCCACAATTTTTGCTACTGCTATATAGTGCCAGTTTCTGACTGGTAATTCAAAGAATATATTGGGGTTACGTGCACCCACAATTTTTGTTACTGGTATATAGTGCCAGTTTCTGACTGGGAATTCAAAGAATATATGGGGGTTACGTGCACCCACAATTTTTGCTACTGCTATATAGTGCCATCGTCTCACTGGGAATTCAAAGAATATATGGGGGTTACATATAACTTCAATTCCAGGGAGAAGCTTGTCAGTGTAACGTGGCACTGACGGGCTCAATCGCCGCAACCCAGCTTTCCCAGGATCCTGAATGGAACACACTGACAGTGTATTCCCGTATACCCCATATATACACCCCAAATCCCCGTTCCAACGGTGTGCCCCCCACCTTCACCTCAGAAATACCCTGCA
Organism: Leptodactylus fuscus; assembly: GCF_031893055.1. NCBI lineage: Eukaryota > Metazoa > Chordata > Amphibia > Anura > Leptodactylidae > Leptodactylus > Leptodactylus fuscus. The sequence goes on from NC_134267.1 coordinate 81,014,340, forward strand.
AGTCCCCTAGCAATAGAATTGGGGCTATATACACCCACAATTTTTGCTACTGGTATATAGTGCCATTGTCTGACTGGGAATTCAAAGAATATATTGGGGTTACGTGCACCCACAATTTTTGCTACTGGTATATAGTGCCATTGTCTCACTGGGAATTCAAAGGATATATGGGGGTTACGTGCACCCACAATTTTTGCTACTGCTATACAGTGCTATTGTCTCACTGGGAATTCAAAGAATATATTGGGGTTATGTGCACCCACAATTTTTGCTACTGCTATATAGTGCCAGTTTCTGACTGGTAATTCAAAGAATATATTGGGGTTACGTGCACCCACAATTTTTGCTACTGGTATATAGTGCCATTGTCTCACTGGGAATTCAAAGAATATATGGGGGTTACGTGCACCCACAATTTTTGCTACTGCTATACAGTGCCATTGTCTCACTGGGAATTCAAAGAATATATTGGGGTTACGTGAACCCACAATTTTTGCTACTGGTAGATAGTGCCATTGTCTCACTGGGAATTCAAAGAATATATGGGGGTTATGTGCACCCACAATTTTTGCTACTGGTATATAGTGCCATTGTCTCACTGGGAATTCAAAGAATATATTGGGGTTATGTGCACCCACAATTTTTGCTACTGCTATATAGTGCCAGTTTCTGACTGGTAATTCAAAGAATATATTGGGGTTACGTGCACCCACAATTTTTGTTACTGGTATATAGTGCCAGTTTCTGACTGGGAATTCAAAGAATATATGGGGGTTACGTGCACCCACAATTTTTGCTACTGCTATATAGTGCCATTGTCTCACTGGGAATTCAAAGAATATATGGGGGTTACATATAACTTCAATTCCAGGGAGAAGCTTCTCAGTGTAACGTGGCACTGACGGGCTCAATCGCCGCAACCCAGCTTTCCCAGGATCCTGAATGGAACACACTGACAGTGTATTCCCGTATACCCCATATATACACCCCAAATCCCCGTTCCAACGGTGTGCCCCCCCACCTTCACCTCAGAAATACCCTGCAAGTCCCCTAGCAATAGAATTGGGGCTATATACACCCACAATTTTTGCTACTGGTATATAGTGCCATTGTCTGACTGGGAATTCAAAGAATATATTGGGGTTACGTGCACCCACAATTTTTGCTACTGGTATATAGTGCCATTGTCTGACTGGGAATTCAAAGAATATATTGGGGTTACGTGCACCCACAATTTTTGCTACTGGTATATAGTGCCAGTTTCTGACTGGTAATTCAAAGAATATATTGGGGTTACGTGCACCCACAATTTTTGCTACTGGTATATAGTGCCATTGTCTCACTGGGAATTCAAAGAATATATTGGGGTAACGTGGCACTGACGGGCTCAATCGCCGCAACCCAGCTTTCCCAGGATCCTGAATGGAACACACTGACAGTGTATTCCCGTATACCCCATATATACACCCCAAATCCCCGTTCCAACGGTGTGCCCCCCACCTTCACCTCAGAAATACCCTGCAAGTCCCCTAGCAATAGAATTGGGGCTATATACACCCACAATTTTTGCTACTGGTATATAGTGCCATTGTCTGACTGGGAATTCAAAGAATATATTGGGGTTACGTGCACCCACAATTTTTGCTACTGGTATATAGTGCCATTGTCTCACTGGGAATTCAAAGGATATATGGGGGTTACGTGCACCCACAATTTTTGCTACTGCTATACAGTGCTATTGTCTCACTGGGAATTCAAAGAATATATTGGGGTTATGTGCACCCACAATTTTTGCTACTGCTATATAGTGCCAGTTTCTGACTGGTAATTCAAAGAATATATTGGGGTTACGTGCACCCACAATTTTTGCTACTGGTATATAGTGCCATTGTCTCACTGGGAATTCAAAGAATATATGGGGGTTACGTGCACCCACAATTTTTGCTACTGCTATACAGTGCCATTGTCTCACTGGGAATTCAAAGAATATATTGGGGTTACGTGAACCCACAATTTTTGCTACTGGTAGATAGTGCCATTGTCTCACTGGGAATTCAAAGAATATATGGGGGTTATGTGCACCCACAATTTTTGCTACTGGTATATAGTGCCATTGTCTCACTGGGAATTCAAAGAATATATTGGGGTTATGTGCACCCACAATTTTTGCTACTGCTATATAGTGCCAGTTTCTGACTGGTAATTCAAAGAATATATTGGGGTTACGTGCACCCACAATTTTTGTTACTGGTATATAGTGCCAGTTTCTGACTGGGAATTCAAAGAATATATGGGGGTTACGTGCACCCACAATTTTTGCTACTGCTATATAGTGCCATTGTCTCACTGGGAATTCAAAGAATATATGGGGGTTACATATAACTTCAATTCCAGGGAGAAGCTTCTCAGTGTAACGTGGCACTGACGGGCTCAATCGCCGCAACCCAGCTTTCCCAGGATCCTGAATGGAACACACTGACAGTGTATTCCCGTATACCCCATATATACACCCCAAATCCCCGTTCCAACGGTGTGCCCCCCCACCTTCACCTCAGAAATACCCTGCAAGTCCCCTAGCAATAGAATTGGGGCTATATACACCCACAATTTTTGCTACTGGTATATAGTGCCATTGTCTGACTGGGAATTCAAAGAATATATTGGGGTTACGTGCACCCACAATTTTTGCTACTGGTATATAGTGCCATTGTCTCACTGGGAATTCAAAGAATATATTGGGGTTACGTGCACCCACAATTTTTGCTACTGGTATATAGTGCCATTGTCTGACTGGGAATTCAAAGAATATATGGGGGTTACGTGCACCCACAATTTTTGCTACTGCTATACAGTGCCATTGTCTCACTGGGAATTCAAAGAATATATTGGGGTTACGTGCACCCACAATTTTTGCTACTGCTATATAGTGCCATTGTCTCACTGGGAATTCAAAGAATATATGGGGGTTATGTGCACCCACAATTTTTGCTACTGCTATATAGTGCCAGTTTCTGACTGGTAATTCAAAGAATATATTGGGGTTACGTGCACCCACAATTTTTGCTACTGGTATATAGTGCCATTGTCTCACTGGGAATTCAAAGAATATATGGGGGTTATGTGCACCCACAATTTTTGCTACTGGTATATAGTGCCATTGTCTGACTGGGAATTCAAAGAATATATTGGGGTTACGTGCACCCACAATTTTTGCTACTGGTATATAGTGCCATTGTCTCACTGGGAATTCAAAGAATATATGGGGGTTACGTGCACCCACAATTTTTGCTACTGCTATAGAGTGCCATTGTCTCACTGGGAATTCAAAGAATATATTGGGGTTATGTGCACCCACAATTTTTGCTACTGGTATATAGTGCCAGTTTCTGACTGGGAATTCAAAGAATATATGGGGGTTACGTGCACCCACAATTTTTGCTACTGCTATATAGTGCCATTGTCTCACTAGGAATTCAAAGAATATATGGGGGTTATGTGCACCCACAATTTTTGCTACTGTTATATAGTGCCAGTTTCTGACTGGTAATTCAAAGAATATATTGGGGTTACGTGCACCCACAATTTTTGCTACTGGTATATAGTGCCATTGTCTCACTGGGAATTCAAAGAATATATGGGGGTTACGTGCACCCACAATTTTTGCTACTGCTATACAGTGCCATTGTCTCACTGGGAATTCAAAGAATATATTGGGGTTACGTGCACCCACAATTTTTGCTACTGCTATATAGTGCCATTGTCTGACTGGGAATTCAAAGAATATATGGGGGTTACGTGCACCCACAATTTTTGCTACTGCTATACAGTGCCATTGTCTCACTGGGAATTCAAAGAATATATTGGGGTTACGTGCACCCACAATTTTTGCTACTGCTATATAGTGCCATTGTCTCACTGGGAATTCAAAGAATATATGGGGGTTATGTGCACCCACAATTTTTGCTACTGCTATATAGTGCCAGTTTCTGACTGGTAATTCAAAGAATATATTGGGGTTACGTGCACCCACAATTTTTGCTACTGGTATATAGTGCCATTGTCTCACTGGGAATTCAAAGAATATATGGGGGTTATGTGCACCCACAATTTTTGCTACTGGTATATAGTGCCATTGTCTGACTGGGAATTCAAAGAATATATTGGGGTTACGTGCACCCACAATTTTTGCTACTGGTATATAGTGCCATTGTCTCACTGGGAATTCAAAGAATATATGGGGGTTACGTGCACCCACAATTTTTGCTACTGCTATACAGTGCCATTGTCTCACTGGGAATTCAAAGAATATATTGGGGTTATGTGCACCCACAATTTTTGCTACTGGTATATAGTGCCAGTTTCTGACTGGGAATTCAAAGAATATATGGGGGTTACGTGCACCCACAATTTTTGCTACTGCTATATAGTGCCATTGTCTCACTAGGAATTCAAAGAATATATGGGGGTTATGTGCACCCACAATTTTTGCTACTGTTATATAGTGCCAGTTTCTGACTGGTAATTCAAAGAATATATTGGGGTTACATGCACCCACAATTTTTGCTACTGGTATATAGTGCCATTGTCTCACTGGGAATTCAAAGAATATATGGGGGTTACGTGCACCCACAATTTTTGCTACTGCTATACAGTGCCATTGTCTCACTGGGAATTCAAAGAATATATTGGGGTTATGTGCACCCACAATTTTTGCTACTGGTAGATAGTGCCATTGTCTCACTGGGAATTCAAAGAATATATGGGGGTTACAAATACCCTCATTTCTTGCTACTGGTATATAGTGCCATTGTCTGACTGGGAATTCAAACAATATATTGGGGTTATGTGCACCCACAATTTTTGCTACTGGTATATAGTGCCAGTTTCTGACTGGGAATTCAAAGAATATATGGGGGTTACGTGCACCCACAATTTTTGCTACTGCTGTATAGTGCCATTGTCTCACTGGGAATTCAAAGAATATATGGGGGTTACGTGCACCCACAATTTTTGCTACTGCTATACAGTGCCATTGTCTGACTGGGAATTCAAAGAATATATTGGGGTTACGTGCACCCACAATTTTTGCTACTGGTAGATAGTGCCATTGTCTCACTGGGAATTCCACAAATAATTTGGGGATTCATTCACCCTACATCTCAGGCTCTTGCCATATTCACCCAGGTTGTCAGTGGTGCACCAGCTCGTTCCCAGACAGCTCGGCCCGAAAAACACGTTACCTATATAGAGGATTTGGACAATGAAGACAACATGTTCTAAATCTAATGTCTGCACCTTCTCCAGAATTAAAATAAAGGCAGCGTTTAACTTTCAAATAGCACTGCACAAAGGAAGAGCTTATCAGCTTGTCTCATGACATGCTACTGAAAAGTGTCATTTGTGTATCTTAATGTAAATATAGTTGTATAAGCTTTTTGGGTTTTAGGCACTGCCAAGTTATTTATTACCACCCGCTCCCTTATAATGATGATGACGCCAAAGTCACTGTGGGTGTTCAGAGCTCACAGCTTTGGTTGACATTTGTCTTGCTCTCTGTCGGTACCAGCTGTCTTTTTGGATACCGTAAAGTTATGTTGACTTTATTAACAGCTATAGAAGCTTTAGCCAGGTTGTGACGGTGTGTAACCCTAACAACACTAAGTGGGATACACATTAATAGTCAGTCTATGTACGCTAAACGTATCACTGAAGTAATTTTTTTTCCCTCTCCCCTAATATAAGAAAGGAACAGACATTAGACCTAGACCGGGGTTCGAGGCTTGTAAAAATCCAGTATTATTTGTTCTTCATGATGTGAAATATGTGTTGAAAAGCAACCCAAGATGAAGTCAGCCATGTGTGCCAGTGTGTTACTTGGCATGCCTTTGCTGGCCCCAACTGTAAGGGTCACTCTCCATTTCCTCCATTTTCCACTCCCCTTCACACCATTTGTGGTGAAGCAATGGGATGCACTGAAGTGCACCCTCTAGCCTCGTGTGGGACAGGGACATCAGATGCCACTCCAACCCCCTTGTCTTCCTCCGCCAGCCAACGGTGCGAAGATGAGAGGAGTGTGCTCTGAATGTTTTCTGCCTAGCAGAGGCTAGTTCTCACTTACGAAAATGGCCCCACTTTGACCTGTATATCAGGCACAATGGTGTAGGTTTCAAAGAAACATGGCACCAACAAGTTGGAAAACGTGGGTCATGCGTGGACCGTGTTTGAGTCTGGCAAGCTCCAGATCTGCTACCAGATTCCAGCCATTATCAAAGGCGCAAAAATGCCAGGCCCCAGGTGTAGCAGGGAAAAAAAAATGCCATCTCAGCCAGGATGGCATCCCTGACCTCGGAGGCACTGTGCTCTCTGTCCCCCAAGCTGATCAGTTTCAGCACGGCCTGCTGACATCTCCCCATGCCAGTGTTACAGTGTTTTCCACTAGTAGCTGGGGTGGAGGTTGCAGCATCGTAGGGTTTCAGTCTACTTCTGCCATGAATTTTGGCCTGGGAGAGGAGATAGGCCACCCCAGTTTGCACCCGGGGAACAGACTCCACCACATTCACCCTGCCTGTCATTAAAGATAAGCACTGCAGCATCCCTGACCACAGGCGCTTGTCCATGTGTCGGTGGTCAAGTGGACCTTGCAGCAAAGCGCAGAGCTCTGGGCCCGACTGATGTTATGGGACACATGCAGGCGCAAGGCAGGGACAGCACACCAAGAGAAGTAGTAACGGCTAGGCCCAGCATAGGGAGGTACCCCAGCTGCCATCTGCTGACGGAAGGCCTGGGTCTCCAGAAGCATAAACAAACACCAACATCTCCAGGGCCAGCAGTTTATCGATGAGGCTGTTAAAGGCTTGGGCATGGGGGTGGGTTGTGTTGTACTTCTGCCTGCAATGAAAAGCTTGGGAAATGTGGAGTGGCTGGGAAGAGGCGCATGATGGTGCAGGCCAAAAGGGCGCATGAGGGTGAACTCCCCAATGTGTCAGAGATAGGTGTGTAGGTGTCCTTGCATCATATACTTGCACCATATTTGGCTTTGGAAGTTAATTTTGTGCCAAAAAGTGGTTAAGACAGCTATCCCTCAGCTACTCCCGTTACACTGTCTAGTGAAATTACCATCTTTGGAAGTGGACCACCACTTGTAAGATCCCAAAGGAAGCAGGCAAGAGATGTGCAGTTCAGAAAAAAAGATGAGAAAATAAGTTTAGGCTGTAGAGCACAGAGGGATCGGAGAGGACAGAGCTGGTGTCGGCCAGGTATTCCCACAACATGCGCCTATACTTGTCCCTCCTGGTGACACTAGGCCCCTGAGTGGCAGTAATTTGTCCTGGGGGGGCATTAACGTGTTCCAGACCTAGGAATAAGTCTTCCAACAGGGTAGAGTTTTGCATGCCTTTGCTTCTACCCACTGTTTTTGCTGCTTAGCTTCCCTCCACATCTACACTGCTTTCACCCCTAAACATCACCCCAGTTTATGCCTTTGTTTCTACCCTGTTTTTTTTGTTGAATTAGCTTCCCTCCACATCTACACTGCTTTAGCCCCTAAACATCACCCCAGTTTATGCCTTTGCTTCTACCCTGTTTTTTTTGTTGAATTAGCTTCCCTCCACATCTACACTGCTTTAGCCCCTAAACATCACCCCAGTTTATGCCTTTGCTTCTACCCAGGTTTTTTGTTGATTTAGCTTCCCTCTACATCTACACTGCTTTAGCCCCTAGACATCACCCCTGTCCATGTGGGGTCGGTGGCCTCATCATCCACCAACTCCTCTTCCAATTGCGCACTGGCCCCTTACTGCAAACCGCACATGACCACAGCTTGCCCTGATGGCAACTGTGTCTCATGATCCCCACTTAGGTCCAGACAAGTCGGTGGCGGGTCCAAAACCCCAAAATTGGAAGGAAATGGCGGATGCTGCAGTATTTCTAACACCTGTTCCTGGTGCTCGGGCCTGGTCTGTGTTGTACCCTGCACCCTGCTTAACGCAGCTGCCATATCCGAAGTTGTGCTGAGCGCATGCTAATGTTTTGTGTCCAGTGCAATGGATGGGATGGGATTTCACATAAGTCTGCCACCCATGGCCACTCATGGTTGAGCAACTGAGGGAGTTGACTTTGACGAACCTGAGGGTTTTGGAGTTGGAACTACATCAAAGGTCTGTGCTGCTCACACACTCTGCTCAACACATGATATGTTTAGTGCCAGCAGTGTGGAGACGTCGCACAACAGCCGTTGTTCCAGCAGGTACAGGCGTTGTAGGAGTGCATAGAGGCTAGCAGCGGCAACTATAGACTTTAAAAACTATCCGCACAAGCGCCACACTTTCACCAGTAGCTCAGGAACATTGGGGTACCTTTTTCAAAAGATTAGCAGCAATGAGTTAAAAACGTGGCCCAGGCATGGAATATGTTGCAGGCTGCCAAGCTACAGAGGCAATCCCAGGTTACGGCCATTATCACACATGACAACATGCCTGGGCCCAGGTGCAGTGGCAAAAACCACATTGTCGTCTCATCGAGGATGGCATGACTCACTTTGTAGGCAGTGTGCTGTCTGGCCCCCAAGCTGATGAGCTTCAGCACGGCCCGCTGACGTCTCCCCACACCAGTGTTGCAGCGTTTCCAGCTCGTAGCTGGGGTCAATTTAACAGCGGAGGAGGGTGGTGTTTCAGCCCTCCTCCCAGGAATGTTGTGTGGGGAGACAAATCAGGCCACCACATTTTGCGACCCGGTCCACGCCTCAACTACATTCAACCACTGTGCCCAAATTGAAAGGTAGCGTCCCTGTCCGCATGCACTTGTCCATTCGTAACTGGTCACATGGAACTTTAGGGCTAAGCGCTGAATTTAGGGACCGCCTCATGTTTGGGGGAAAGTGCTGGTGTGGACGGCACAGTGCGGTGGCGCAGTAGACACTCTGCCCAAAAAGGGCAGAGTGTCCCCCAGCCGGGATTCCAACATCTCCTGGACCAGATTTCTTGAGATGAGGCCGTTGAAGCCTTGGGCATGTGGGTGGGTTGCGCTGTACTTTAGCATGAAATGAATGGCTTGGGAGATGGGGAGTTGCTGGGAAGAGGCGCATGATGGCGCGGGCAAAAGGAGAAATGGCAGGAAAAGGTGAGGATAAGGGTGAACTCCCCAAAGTGTCAGAGGCAGATGTGGAGGTGTCCTGGCTGCTGGTCTGGACTGCAGCGCCAGCCCTGTCAACAGTGGGAGAGGTAGTGGCCGCCAGGCCAAACGACGATTATCCTGCGCTTGCTCTCACCCACTGAGCCCAGGGCTTGCCTTCCAAATGATGGCACCCGCAAGAGGTGGTGAGATTCCTCTCCGCAGATCTCCAAACCATCTTGGACTTACAAATTGCACTAAATTTGTCATGTAACTGACATGTATATGATGAGTCTATCCATTGTCTGTTCATTTTGGTGAAAGTCAGCCTGTCAGCTGACAGACAGCTGTGCTTGTCAGTGATGATGCCACCGGCTGCTTGTACCCCCAGTTTTTGCTGCTTAGCTTGCCTCCACATCCACACTGCTTTTGCCCCTACACATCACCCCTATCCATGCCTGTGCCTCTAGCCATAAGTCTGCCACCCATGGAAACTCATGGTGCAGAAAGTGAGGGAGCTGACTCTGAGGAACCCTTGGGTTTTGTAGCTGGTACTCCATCAAAGGTCTCTGCTGCTCACACACCCTGCTGAACATACGGTATCTAGGGTTAGAGCGTGTGGTGACCTCGCACAACAGTAGGTGCTTCAGGCAGATGTAGTCCTTGCTGGAGTGTATTGCGGCTAGCTCCAGGTACTGTAGACTTGGGAAAGTGGGTGTCCAAGTGCCGCACTTTCACCCTTAGCTCAGCTAATTTGGGGTATGTTTTTAAAAATCATTGCACCACTACATTGAACACGTGGGCCAGGCATGGAACGTGTTGGAGGCTGGCAAGCTCCAGAGCCCTCCAACAAGACAAAAAAGCCTGGCCCCAGGGGCAGTGGGGATAAACAAATTGCCATCTCATCCAGGATGGCATCCCTGACCTCAGAGGCAGTGTGCTGTCCGTCTCCCAAGCTGATGAGCTTCAGCCCAGCCTGCTGACGTCTCCCCACACCAGTGTTGCAGCGTTTTCAGCTGGTAGCTGGGGTCAATCTAACAGCGGAGGAGGAGGAGGGTGGTGTTTCAGCCCTCCTCCCAGGAATGTTTTGTGGGGAGACAAGTCAGGAAAATTCTTGAAACAGGGGAGAGTTTTGCATCTTTGCCCTTGCTGCCTATGGACATCCCTTTGCCTCTAGCCACCATTTTCCCTGCTTTGCTTGCCTCCAGATCCACACTGCTTTTGCCCCTAGACATCACCCCAGTCCATGCCTTAGCTTGTACCCCCAGTTTTTCCTGCTTAGCTTGCCTCCACATCCACACTGCTTTTGCCCCTAGACATCACCCCAGTCCATGCCTTAGCTTGTACCCCCAGTTTTTCCTGCTTAGCTTGCCTCCACATCCACACTGCTTTTGCCCCTAGACATCACCCCAGTCCATGCCTTAGCTTGTACCCCCAGTTTTTCCTGCTTAGCTTGCCTCCACATCCACACTGCTTTTGCCCCTAGACATCACCCCAGTCCATGCCTTAGCTTGTACCCCCAGTTTTTCCTGCTTAGCTTTCCTCCACATCCACACTGCTTTTGCCCCTAGACATCACCCTAGTCCATGCCTTAGCTTGTACCCCCAGTTTTTCCTGCTTAGCTTACCTCCACATCCACACTGCTTTTGCCCCTAGACATCACCCCAGTCCATGCCTTAGCTTGTAACCCCAGTTTTTCCTGCTTAGCTTGCCTCCACATCCACACTGCTTTTGCCCCTAGACATCATCCCTATCCATGCCTCTGCCCCTAGCCATAACTCTGCCACCCCTGGAAACTCATGGTGCAGAAACTTTGGGAGCTGACTTTGAGGAACCCTTGGGTTTTGTAGATGGAACTCCATCAAAGGTCTGTGCAGCTCACACACCCTGCTCAAGATATGGTATTGTAGGGTTTCAGCGTGTGTGAATGACGGACAACAGCCTGTGTTTGGACAGATGTAGGCCTTGCTAGAGTGTTTTTAGGCTAGCAGCGACTCCTGTGCACTTGCAAAAGTGGGCGCACAAGCGCCGCATTTTCAACAGTAGCTTCGGTACATTTGGGTATGTTTTCAAAAAACTTTGCACCACTAGGTTAGACGTGGGCCAAACATGGAACGTGTTGGAGGCTGGCAAGCTCCAGAGCCGCTACCAGGTTCCAGCCATTATCACAGGCGTAAAAATGCCAGGCCCCAGGTGTAGCAGGGAAAAAAAATGCCATCTCAGCCAGGATGGCATCCCTGACCTCGGAGGCACTGTGCTGTCTGTCCCCCAAGCTGATGAGCTTCAGCACCGCCTGCTGACGTCTCCCCACACCAGTGTTTTAGCGTTTGCCGCTAGTAGCTGTGGTGGAGGTTGCAGCGTCGTAGGGCTTCAGTCTACTCCTGCCATGAATTTTGGCCTGGGAGAGGAGATAGGGTACCTCAGTTTGCACCCCGGGACCAGACTCCACCACATTCACCCTGCCTGTCCTTAAAGATAAGCAGCATCCCTGACCACAGGCGCTTGTCCAAGTGTCGGTGGTCAAGTGGACCTTGCAGCAAAGCGCGGAACTAAGGGCCCACCTGATGTTGAGTGACACGTGCTGGTGCAAGGCGGGGACGCCACACCGGGAGAAATTGAGACGGCTAGGGACGGCATAGTGAGGTGCCACAGTTGCCATCAGGTCCGGGAAGGCGGGAGTTTCAACAAGCCGGAACGCCAACCTCTCCTGGGCCAGCAGTTTAGCGATGTTGGCGTTCTAGGCTTGCGTGGGTGGGTGGTTAGCGGTGTATTTCTGCCGGCGCTCCAATGTCTGAGAGATGGTGGGTTGTTGTAAAGAAGCACCTGATGGTGCCTTTGATGGTGCAGGAGAAGGAGATAAGACAGAAACAGGGGAGGATGAGGGAGAAGTCAACAAAGTGGCGGAGGCAGATGAAGTGATGTCCTGGCTCGTCCTCTGGAGTGCATCGCCAGCACTGTGAGCAGAGGCAGTGGCATGAACGGCGGGCGACGTTTGTCCTGCGGTTGCTGCCTGCCACTGATTCCATTGCTTGGATTCCAAATGACGGTGCATTGAAGTGGTGGACAGGTTGCTCTTCTCAGGGCCCCTACTCGATTTCGAGAGGCAAATTGTGTAGACGACACTATATCTGTCCTCGGCGCATTCCTTGAAAAAACTCTACACCTTCAAGAAACGTGCCCTCGATGGGGGAGTTTTTCTGGGCTGGGTACAAAAGGGAACATCTTCGGACATTCCGGGTCTGGCCTGGCTTCGGCAAAGCAGCTGACCTCTGCCTCTGGACATGTCTCTGCCTCTAGCTACCCTTTTTGGTGCTGCACCTGCCTCAACATCCACACTACTTTCCCAGCTTGACATCCGCCTTGTCCAGGTGGGGTCGGTGTCCTCGTCGTCCACCACCTCCTCTTCCAACTCCTGTCTTGCCTCCTCCTCCTGCACAATGCGCATGTCAACTGGCTGCCCTGACAGCAACTGCGTCTCATCGTCGTCGATGAGGGTGGGTTGCTGGTCATCCGCCACCAAATCGACCGGAGATGGAGGAGACTCTAGTGTTTGAGCATCTGGACACAGATACTCGTCTGTTAGGTCCGTGGAATCGCGAAATGGAGGGGCAGGTTGCGGTACAGTCAAAGGAAGGGAGAACAGCTCTGGGGAGCAGGGACAGTTGGGGTTATTGTTCTGGGAAGATTGGGAATTTTGGGTGGAAGGAGGACAAGACTGTTGGGTAAGAGGAGGTAGAGGCTGACTGGCTGGTGGACAATGTGCTTTAAGCGTTATCCGACAGCCATTGCAAGACCTGTTCCTGGTTCTCGGGCCTACTAATCTTTGTACCATTCAGCCTAGTTAATGTGGAACTTTTGTGCAAAGCGCAGAACTTAGGGCCCGCCTGATGTTAAGGGACACACGCTGGTACAAGGCTCAACTCACCCTAAGTGCCAAAAACACTGCTGGTGCAAGGCTCTACTTATGCCAAGGGCCTCAATCTCTGCTGGTAGCTCAGCTTAAGGTCCTGTAACTTTGTTTGGAAGGGCTCATGTTAAGGGCTAGAAAAGTGAATTTTGGAAGGTCTTACCACATCACACACACACACACACACACTCAAAATGACAGTTAAGGGTGAGGGCTTTTGGAATTCCCATTGCCTATTCCATTTGTGGTTGTCATGGGGAACGTGATTTAAAGGGGTGGTTGTTACTGTTTGTTGAGCTTAAATTGGGGTTTGTGTCCATCCATTTGGGGAGTAAAGAAGGTTTCCAGATATTTTCCCACTTTGATAGAGGTTTTTTTGAATGTGGAAAGTGTGTAGTTGTTAGGCAGTGATGTTGGGGTAATAGAGGGTCTTTGGTGTGTTAGATGCCCCCAGACATGCTTCCCCTGCTGTCCCAGTGTCATTCCAGAGGTGTTGGCATCATTTCCTGGGGTGTCATAGTGGACTTGGTGACCCTCCAGACACGGATTTGGGTTTCCCCCTTAACGAGTATCTGTTCCCCATAGACTATAATGGGGTTCGAAACCCGTTCGAACACACGAACATTGAGCGGCTGTTCGAATCGAATTTCGAACCACGAACATTTTAGTGTTCGCTCATCTCTAATAATGGTGAAACCTAATTTATACTGTTTTTAAATAATATTTTAGTTATTGTGGATGTGGAAATACCATGTATCATCTATGTATTCTTTTATTAACTTTTTTTTTACATAATGAAACATTTTTTTATGGGAAAAATGGTTTATTTGGCTTCATTTATTGTTTTTTAAGGAAGTTATCACTGTGCAGAAGGTCAAGCTAAACTTTGCTACATCTTTAAAGCAGTGAGAAGTTGAGCAATTACTCATCAAATCTTCACCCTCATGCATATTCAAGCTATTTAATAACTTTGTGAATCTTCTGCTTATCACACACTGAATGGTGGATATTTCTGTCCCATCAGTTACTTGAGCATGATATTTGCACATCTTGAACTTTTATTTTTAGGAGGTGTTCGGCATCGCAGGCTTTGCATGAGTCACAATTTTATTCACACTCACGACACATTAATTTTGCATTCTTTATAAATCTTTACATTATCATGAAAATGGCATATAGGTGACTGTAGGCGTAATGTGCTGAATGGTATTTTCACAAAATATTGGGATATGTGGCTTTAATATGAATTTTCATTATTTTTTATGTATATTATTAATTATATATTTGACATGACAGCATTTAGTCCTGGTAAGTGGCTGATATGACAGTATTTAGTCTTGGTATAGCGGTCAGCAGCTGATGTGACAGTATTTAGTCTTCGTAAGTGGTTGACATATTTAGTTATGAAATAGCGGTCAGTGGGTGACATGACAGTATTTAGGCCTGATATAGCGGGTGATGTGACAGTATTTAGTCCTGGTATAGTGGTCAGTGGCTGATGTTGCAGTATTTAGTCCTGGTATAGCGGGTGACGTGACAGTATTTAGTCCTTGTATAGTGGTCAGTGGCTGACGTGACAGTATTTAGTCCTGGTATAGGTGTTAGTGGATGACATGACAGTATTTAGTCCTGGTATAGAGGTCAGCTGGTGACGTGACAGTATTTAGTCCTGGTATAGTGTAAGTAGCTGATGTGACAGTGTTTAGTCCTTGTATAGCGGTCAGTGGGTGACGTGACATTATTCAGTCCTGGTTTAGTGTTCAGCGGGTGACATGCCAGTATTCAGTCCTATTATAGCGGTCAGCAGCTGACATGACAGTATTTAATAGACAACTTATCCATCAAATGGTAGCTCCATAAAACTTAGCTTTTAATTTGTCAAACTGAAATCATAAAATTCAAGAGGCACATGTGATTTAAAAGATTCCCATATGTTGCCAAAAACGGCTGACGTGTTTTCGGAGACGCTCTGTATATCTCGTTACTCATAGCCTGATGAAACAAAACTAAACCTACGCTTATAAAGACATTAGTGTTCAAGCACCTGCATTTTGTAGCAGCTATCCACCATTTAAACCTTCATCTTGCAAGGCAAACAAACTTTACAACAATATGGTCAAATAAAAAGAAAAAAAACATACAAAACACAGACCAAATAACAGACAATTAGAATAGGGAAAACAAATATCAAATATTAGACAAGAAAGACCCATGTAGCCTATCCTAGAGTATTTGTGTCACATTCTATAATTATCACAATATCAAAAGACATGAATCTAGCGATACTTACATGAAATAGCGCGTATATATCCATAACAAACAATGAAACATAACAGCGGCTCGTGTGCATGTGTGGCCATATCAAATATGGCTATATTAAACTCTATTGGTCAATTACACACGCATCTAAATTCCTGCCTCCAAGAAAGTCACATGTTGCAAGGCATGAATGTAATTGGATAACACTATTTCAATTGATACCGCCTGTGATGAATGACCCAGAGTTATGTATTTTTCAGGGCCCATCTCAGATATATTTCCTCCCGTCCCCTTTTGCCCTGTTAATTTACTCTACCTGATTAGCAGGATGTCAGAGATAGTGTCCAATTGTCCAAGCCTAATTCCTCCCTGGAGGTAGCTTTGCTCATCCCTTTGTCTCACCCTGGGCACAGCATTATCATGCTTGTGCTAACTTTGTTATCCTTAGCAGGGGGTTTCTGGGATCAGTGGATGGAGAGCCTTTCTATCACCTTTTAGCAGACAACCTGACTCCGCAGGAAATCTTCAAAGAGTTATGACTGTTTATAGTCATTCTGGTACAAGGTGAGGGGGCAGAGCTGCCCACCTTGCTTACCTCATTGTGGGAGGGGGATGAGTGAAGATATATTGTCACCCATGTCAGGACCCCAGTCTCTTCTTTTCTTTCCTGGTCTGCTGGCATGTGTCACTAGATGCTGTGATGCTGTGGAGGCTGTTTCCTTGGACTATGGTCTCTATTGCCTATGGAAATGTCATGCACTCTGGACTATTCTGTTAATGGGGTAGTCGACCCCCTACCATCTGTGGACTACTTAAAGGACTCTAAAGCCATGTGCCCTGGATTTCATGAGCGGAAACTCCAGAGACCCAATCAGATATATTTCTTTTTCTAATCTTTTATTCTTTTTATCTTACTGTATTGTACCATACCTTTCTGTATCCGTATAAGCTGGTAATCCGATAGCATATATCTCTATGTATGTTGGTTGTCTAGTATCGAACCTCTTGGGTTAATAAATATAAAAACTTTAGAAAGCTTGTCTCATATTATCCTATAAGACCCAGTCCCTCTCAGGTTGAGAGCAGACGGTAAAGGTAAGAAGGTGATCACAGGTGGGCCAAAGCGGCTTTGGCAAGGTGAGATCCTTCACATTGGTGGCAGCATAGTGGGATATAGGATAACAGTGTTGTGAGTTCGATATAACTCAAGCATTGCAGATTGTTGTGGCAATCCTATGATTCGAGCTCAGTTCGAACTAGAACTAGCTGTATATACGATGAAAATGTGATTCACTCTCTTTGTCTAGCCTATCCTGTGTTCTGTTAGACTGTCCTGCGGATGGCTAGCAGTCTGAGGAGCAGAACGAGGGAGTTGCAACAACTTGCGTCCAGTGGCACTGAGCAGATGGCTGCTGAGCAGACAGAAGCTGCTGTGCAAGATATGGAGGAAAGCACAGCAGAACTCCTCGTGCCTAGGACTAATTCTAGTAACAGACCCAGCAGTCCCGGGTCTATGGAGGGAATGGCCTTTCCTTTCCAACTTACCCTACTACAGTTGGGCCCCAGTAACGCTAATGCTCACCTACAGTTGATCCTTGAATATCAAAGGGCTGCGAGAGCCACAGCAGAGCATTAGGTGGAAAGAGAAGAGGCGGCAGCTGTGAGGGCACATTAATTAGAAATGGCCCGGCTGCAGAGGTCTAACAGCCCTTCTCAAGGCCAAGATGGCCGTGCCTAGAGGCCTCGCCAAGAGGACTTTCCAGTCTTGGAGCCAGATGGGGACTTGGACAGGCTCTTGCAGGGATTTGAAAAGATGTGTAAATAGCATCAACTCCCAGAAGCAGAATGGGTCCATTACCTGACTCCTCGGCTGAGGGGTAAAGCTCTGGATGCCTACGTTAGTGTACCAGCTGAGAGGGATCAAGACTATAAGTCTGTCAAAGCGGCGCTGATCGAGAGATACCAGCTCACACCCTGTCTCAAAAACTCTGGGCACCCTGACGACCCCCTCCAAGCCCCGAGGAGAGGTCCAGCGGTGTTATGCCTGTAACCAGCCAGGACATATCAGACCAAAGTGCCCCAACCACCCTAAGGACCCCCCTGCTCCCCAGTCTACCGCAGCTGGTCCGTCTGTGTATTTGGTTGGAGGTTTGGAGGCTCCATCCAATACTAATCGTCAACCGGTTACTGTGGGGGATAAAGTGGTCATGGGATTTTGGGACACTGGGGCAGGAGTTGCCCTGGTGCAACCTGATGTGGTCCCTCTGGACAGTATTATTCCGGGAAAACTCTGACCCTGAGGGGAATTGGACGAGAACGTCGCACGGTGTCCATAGCTTGGGTCCATCTGGACTCGGGTGCGGGAAAAGGAATGTGGCAGGTGGGGGTAATGCCTGACCTGCCTGCTAATGTACTTTGGGGACCGACATAGGGCCCCTGTTATCCCATTATGGGGTGGAAGTTCCTCCAAATGATTGTGATACTCTGTCTATTAATTTTGATGTTGCTGATGTAGTGCTGAAATCTGTCCCACAGACAGAGGGAGGGGTTAGCTGTGTGCTCCCAGCAAAGTGCAGTGAAAATGCTAATGAGACTGTGCTTGTGTCTGTGAAGGAAGAGATTCTGCGACCAAATACAGACTATGGCGCAGCTGGTGCATGACAACATGGTCCAGGCCAAGGCCGACCAGAAGCGCTGGTATGATCAGAATGAAGGTATGGTTCCTAGCCCCAGAGCTCCCTGGGGGCTGGTCCATACATCGTGCACCAACAAGTCAACAGCGTCAACTATCTGATCACGATTGATCCAGACCGGAAAAGACACAAGTTCTTCCATGTCAACATGATGACGGACCATCATGACCGGGAAACCAGTGCCTTTCTGGTGTGCAGTCTGCTAGAGGAGGGGAAGGAGGACGGCCGTGTTGACTTACTTGCTCATTTTAGGGGAGGGGAGTCCCCCGGATAGGGCCAGGTGAACCCCCTGCTAGCAGAGGTCTAGCAATATAACTGTGACATCCGCCACAAGCCCGACCGGGCCCATTGCAATGCCGACGGTCTGTCCCGTTGTAGTGAGGCTGTGGAGGTGTGTGAGGAGGAGGAACGTATGGTCCTCCTTCCTCCCAGCACGCTCTAAAAGGGGGAAGTGTGATGAATAGCCCAGAGTTATGGCGGGGTTTTCACTGCCTTCTCAGATATATTTCCCTTTTGCCCTGTTAATTTACTCAACCTGATTAGCAAGATGCCAGAGATAGTGTCCAATTGTCCAAGCCTAATTCCTCCCTGGAGGTAGCTTGGCTCATCCCTTTGTCTCAACCTGGCTCCTCTCCCACAGATCGCCACCAACGGTACCCGCCCGGGGCCACGCTACTAAGGTCAACTACACAGCAGACCTCCAGAAGGCCTTTACAGCTGCCAGCCACCCTGTTCCTCCACTGCTACCACCTGACACAGTTGACAGGTTAGACTCATACTTTTTCAAATAGAGATACTCTCTAGAAGAGCAATCACTGTTTTTATCCACTTCCTGCTACACGCCTGGTGTTGAAAACCTGATACAGCGGACAAGTCCGTGCCACAAAAGGAATTACCTTTACTGTACGTCATAACTACTAAAAACCTGTGACTCAATCACGGTTAGACACCTCATTGAACCTAACAGGACACTTACAAGAAGGGATTTGTTTCCTACCAATCTGGTGCCTACATTGGACTCCGACCCACACAACGAGCTTGAGGAAGGCAGACTTTGACGAAACGTTGCTCTTGTGTACTCTGTATGGCCACGTGTGGCACAGTGCAATTTGAATTATAATAAAATTATCTTTGATATCGTAAAAAACTCTACTAGGATTTCTAATATTTGTCTCAACCTGGGCACAGCATTGTCATGATTGTCCTAACTTCGTTATTCTTAGCAGAGGGTGTCTGGGATCAGTGGACTGAGAGCCTTGCTATCACCTTATAGCAGACAAGCTGACTCCATAGGAGACTTTCAAAGAGTTATGACCATATATAGTCATACTGGTACAAGGTGAGGGGGAGAGCTGCCCACCTTGCTGACTTCATCGTGGAAGGGGGCCGAGTGGAGATATATTGTCACACATGTCAAGACCCCAGGCTCTTGTTGTTCTTCCTGGACTGCTGGGATGTGTCACGAAGTGTTGTGATGCTGTGGAAGCTAATCCCTTGGACTAAGGTCTCTATTGCCTATGGAGATACCATGCACCCTGGACTATTCTGCTAATGGGGTAGTCAAACCATTGCAACCTAAGGATTACTTATGGACTCTAACTACTTATGGACTCTAAAGGACTGTGCCCTGGATTTCATGAGGTGAACTCCAGAGACCCAACTGGTTATTATATTTCTGCTTCTAATCTTTTATTCTTTTTATCTTACTTCACTTTAACATACCTTTCTGTAACCATATAAGCTTGTATCCGCTAGCATATATCTCTATGTATGTTGGTTGTCTAGTATCGACCCTCTTGGGATAATAAATATAAAACTTTAGGAGGGGCCAGACAGTGGCTCAGTGGTTAGCACTGCAGCCTTGCAGCGCTGGAGTCCTGGTGTTCAAATCCTGCCAAGGACAAAAAACCATCTGCAAGGAATTTGCATGTTCTCTCTGTGTTTGCATGGATTTCCATCCCATCTTCCAAAAAGACATACTGATAGGAAAAAAATGTACATTGTGAGCTCTATGTGGGGCTCACAATCTAAATTTTAAAAAATAAATAAATGTAAAACTTTAGAAAGCTCATCTCATATTATCCTATAAGACCCGGTCCCTCTCTCAGGGTGAAAGCAGACGGTAAAGGTAAGAAAGTGATCGCAGTTTTGCCCGTGGCAAGGCCAGGTAGGTCAGAGGTGGGGTCAAAGTGGCTTTGGCGAGGCAAGATCCTTCACAGAAGGGTTAAATGGTGGATAGCCACTACAGAACGCAGGTGCTTGAACACTAATGTCTTTATAAGTATAGGTTTAGTTTTGTTTCATCAGGTTATGAGTAAGGAGACATACAAAGCATCTCTGAAACGCGTCAGCAATTTTTGACAGCATATGGGAATCTTTTAAATCACATGTGCCTCTTGAATTTTATGATGTCAGTTTGACTTTATGGAGCTACCATTTTCTGGATAATTTGTTTATGGTTTACGTTTTGCTTCAAGCCGAAGGAGCTTTACTTCCGTGCAATAGTTGATTTCACTAAAAGCGTCATTTGGATTCTGGAGATTACAAGTGCCATGAGCGGGCTGTTTTTCCCTTTCCCTTTTTTCCCTGTTTGATCCATGTATGACAGTATTTAGTCCTGGTACATTGGCCAGTGACTGACCTGACAGTATGTAGCCCTGGTATAGCGGTCCTATTTGATAATTCTGTATGAATATAAGTATTTAATTGTGAACAAGGATAGACATAGGTCTGATTTATTAAGGGTCAAAAGCAACTAGTTCGGCTGCATGCTGTGCAAAAGACAGCGGCAGAAACGCATTGTATTTTTTTCTGCAACATTTTTCATTGCGATCTCAGACTTTTCCTCTGAGGACTTATTGCATCTAATTATACCTTTAAGGGAAAACGCAGCTTTTCCACTGCAGTTTTTTTTGTGCAATGTGTGTATGGGATTAGCCAGAATCCCCTCCGCTTTGCAGGTACTATAAAACGCTGTGTTTTCGCAAAGTAGCAACACCCCTCTAAGTACCAGTGATAGAAACTGCAGCACATCAAATTAACAGAATGTGACTATGTAGTAGGTACAATATTTCAACATTTGGAACCCAACTTTTAATTTTCCCCAGGGCCTCACTTTGTCTAAAGCCAGCCCTTGACACAGTGGTGAAGCAAAGAGCAGACAGTCAACTCATACCAAGTTATATCTGACTGATAAACCAAAACAATTCAAGGTCTTATATTCCAATCTTAGGCTAAGGCCCCTTGTAGCTGGCTGCAGCAAAAAAAGCAATGTGAGAAAAACCTCTGCAGAGGTTTCCTGTTTCCATTATACCTATAAGGAAACCACCAGCGTCTCTGTAGGTATAATTGACATGCTGCAATTTCCAAAATCGCAGTGGTTTTGGAAATCGCAGCATTTCTGCTGCACATGTTTTTTTAAATTTGTGGATGGGATTCCCTAGACTGTAAAACACTGCAGTTTTTTTTAACACAGACTAAAAATACTAGGTTGGTCTGGCCCCTATCTCTGTGATTCTTACCTATTGGAAATAATGGTAGTCCATTGACCTTAGCTTGCTGCTTCTTGGGATCCACACTCTCTGAATGTAGAGGTTCCCATGCTTGCCAATGTATATAGTCAATGCTTCTGAAAGGTAATGGACACAGAGGTCCCTGTAGAAATGCAAAGTTAAAGTTATTCCAACTTGTATTGTATGCCAGGAATTCCAGATTGTAGAAATCCTAAAACAAACAAAAACAACTTTATTTTTGACATGAGTGGGTTATGGTGAAGGTTAATCTTAGATCATTGGCAGAGTGAAAAGAATGGGTAGGGTGGTATACAGAAATTTGGTACTGTATGCCGATACAGTGCTTTGGAGAGTTTTGGAGATGGGAGAAGTATAAACTGTAATCTAAAGTGTTTGTGCAACCATTGCAGTGACAGACTGGAGGAATCAGTGTAGTGTGTGGACTGAATTGTGAATCTGGAGTCTACATTCAGAATACATTGCAGTGTGGATAGTAGAAGTAAGTAGAAGAACAAATAGTACACAGTTACAGTAAAAATATGCAAATCTGTTCTCCAGGATGTAATTAGAAGAACAGTGCCTCTGTTTGCTGCCCTCTAGGGGCAGCCCCCTTAACATCATGCATGACTTTAAAAAGCCTAATAACATAATGCGGGGATTATTGCCAAACTAGTATTTCTATTCCAAAAGGAACAGATTCCCAGCTGCGGACAGCACCGTTTCAATCTGTTGGATCTCTTCAGCGCAGCACAGGGATACTAGTTTGGCAGAGAAATAGTTTGGAATATGTATACAAAAAGAGAAAAACATGGCCCGCACATCCCAACCTTATACATTGATCTAGTGCTTCTCAGCAAATTTTACAATACCAAACATGAGGTTCTTAGTATACATATTGATCAATGTGCACAAGCCCACTAGCCATTTCACGGCGACCTCTTTATAGTGGGTCCCTACTCTACTGGGCGCGGCGCTGCACAGCGACCGCCAAAACCGCAACACAGCGTCCGCAGGGTGAGCAAACCAGTGGTACAACAACACCCCTGCCACCAGAACAAGCCCCCAGGCTCTGGGCCGCGCCGCCCCATGGGCACAGCGCCACAGGAGCAGCAGACACCATGCAGCACCGCACCATGTGAACAGATCTCAAAAATTAACCTTACCATATTGCCATCCAGCAGAATTTTCCTCAGTGGGTATTCCAGAAGTAGCCCTCAGATTGTCAGTGACTGCAATGTTAGATGCAGATATGAACCATGCTGACCCACAAGAACCCACGAGACCTGCTACTATGGTATAGACTGTGGATGGATGGGTTTGCTCCAATGGTAAGATTAACCCTTTTTCTATAGTGGTAATGTATGTTCTTATTTGTTTTGCAGGGGTCCAAGGTTTCAAACAAATCAGGATCCAAGGGTAGAGTTTGGGGCATTTGTAGGGAAAACCCTCTCCTCCAGCTATTGCAAAGGACTTATTAAACGTGTTTAATAATGATGTTAGGAGAAGAATTCCCATCTCTTCTGGAGGTTACCAAAACTCTGGTGAGGGCAGAGGTCTCCTCCTCAATTAAGAGTTTATCCTCCCTGAGGGCACAGCCAAATACATCGGCAGCCCTGCAGTCTGAAAGTATATTTGAGGAATCAGAAGAGACTCAGGAGGAAGGAGAATGGGGCTCAGGTTAATATTCCCCCATGGAGGATTCATATGGCCAGTGTTGATTGTGGCATAGGATACGAAACTGATATTAAAGGCCATCAGGTCTACAATGGGTTTGAAGGAATCAAAAAATCATAAAACAGTGTTTGACTAAATGCTTGAAGGCCTGATGCAGAAGAAAGCAAGAGTTTTTCCAGTTTTCCAGTACAAATATTCCTTCAATGGTGAGGAGTCTGAGAATTAAGACAAAGCTCCCGACTTAGACGCACCAGTGGGAAAGGTGGCAAAAAAGGGGACTTTACCATATGATGATCTGGAATGTTTATGGGATGCTCTAGATCAGAAGCCCAATATGTACCTAAAGTGAACTTGGGAGGCCTCTACTAGCAGTCTGCGCCCCAACTGTGTAACATGTTTTTCTCAGGGTCTGGCTTACAAAGCACTCCAGTAGCTAAGTTAAAAAAAAAAGGCTTTAGAATTAGAGATTCAGACAAAAGCGGGTGGTAATTCCAGTTCCCTAGGAACAGATCTGGAAGTGGTTTTATTCCCCCCTCTTCCTCATAAAAAAAGATGAAAAGCTTGTGGCCAGATAGGAAACCTACAGATAACATCTGTGAGAAATGAGCAGCATGCAGTCAAATGCAGATATCCAAAATTCTATTAGTTATGTCATTAAAGTGTTCCCTTATCCTTTTCCGAAAATCACACTTTATTTTGCTAATATAGTCTTTAGTGCAGTTACATTGCACCAGGTAAATGACACCCCTACTTCTACAGTTAATAAAATCATAAATTGCTAAATTCTCTCCTGGATAAAAAAATATGCATATTATTTGTCCAGGATGTAATTAGGAGAACAGTGCACTATGTACGCATCCCTCTAGAGGGCAGCATCCTTAACATCATGCATGACTCAGTTAAAAACTCTTTTTCCCTGTCGTCCCCAACAGCGGCACAATGTGGGGTATTTCTTCCCCTGTGTGCTGGTAGGACAGGCGGATATTTAATTAGCCAATAAAATGCATGGCAGGCCCTATTAGAGGGCACAAAAACCTCCCCTCTGCATGTTTTTTTTCTGTCCTGTGTGTCTGCAGCATCAAGTGGACTCCACCGATCCCCCTACGGAGGCGATCCTGGACTTCCTTCAAGACGGACTAGACAGAGGTCTTGCTGCGGCCACACTCAAGGTACATGTGGCAGCCCTGTCCGCCTATCTGGGGAGGCGTTTGTCTCAGGATTCCTTAGTGAGCACCTTTATTAAAGGGGCAACTAGGCTAAGACCGGTGGTAAACATCCCTGTCCACCAATGGGACCTTATTCCGGTCCTAAACGCTCTATGTGATCAGCCATTTGAACCTTTGGAAGAGATCTCCCTCAAGTCACTAACCGGCAAGATGGTGCTGCTATTAGAAGTCACAACTGCCAAACGGGTTGGTGAACTACAAGCTTTGTCCGCTGAGGAGCGATATACTACCTTTTTTTCTGACCATGTGCAGCTTAGGTTCCTCCCGGGGTTTCGACCAAAGGTACCATCCGCTGTAAACAGGAACCAAATAATCTCCCTTCAGGTATTTTTTCCTTTTCCTTCTTTTGCTGAAGAAGAAAGATGGCACAAGCTGGATGTGGTCAGATGCCTGCAGATATACTTGCAGCGCACTCGCCCTTTTAGGCGGACTGAAAACCTGTTGGTCAGCTACACTGGGAGAAACAAGGGCGCTAAAGCCGCCAAAGCTACAATATCCTGATGGGTTACCGAGACTATTAAAGTCGCCTATACCGCCCAAGGGTTGTCGGCTCCATCCTTTCTTCATGCCCATTCAACCAGGGCAGTGTCCACCTCTCGGGCAGAAAGAAGTGCCTTGTCGGTGGATCAAATATGCGCAGCGGCCTCGTGGGCATCTGAATCTACCTTCATCCGACATTATCGCCTGAAGGACCAGGTGGCAGACTCCACTGCCTTTGCCCATACCGTTTTAAGTTCGGTTATGGGTTAGTCCCACCCATCTTGGGGACCTGCTTGCTATATCCCCACATTGTGCCGCTGTTGGGGACGACAGGGAACAAGTGATTATGAAGATAATCTTGTTTCCCTTAGTCCTAACAGCAGCACAAGATTTCCCACCCTGGGAATCATATCTTATGTATAAAACTGTATATAAATGTTATGGAGGTACTTTTGTATTTACACGCAGAGGGGAGGTTCTTGTGCCCTCTTATAGGGCCTGCCACGCATTTTATTGGCTAATTAAATATCCGCCTGTCCTACCAGCACACAGGGGCAGAAATACCCCACATTGTGCCGCTGTTAGGACTAAGGGAAACAAGATTATCTTCATAATCACTTGTTAATCATGATTAGAGATGAGCGAACACTGTTCGGCACAGCCGTTCCGAACAGCACGCTCCCATAGAAATGAATGGACATAGCCGGCACGCGAGGAGTCAAGCAACCGGCCGCCGGCAAAGTGTATGTGCCAGCTGCTTCCATTCATTTCTATGGGAGCGTGCTGTTCGGAACAGCTGATCCGAACAGTGTTCGCTCATCTCTAATCATGATGTGGATTTCATTGCCAAATTTGTATTTTTATCCCAAAAGGGACAGATTCCCAGCTATGGACAGCGCTGGGAATCAGAAGTAGGGTTGTCATTTATTTGACGCAATGTAACTGCCCTGAAGACTACATTAGCAAAACAAAATGTGAGTTTCGGAAAAGAATAAGGGAGCACTTCAACGACATAACAAAAAGAAGAAACATTCCTATTGCATGACATGTTATTATGATGCATGGAACAGACTCAAATTCCTTCAAATTTTCAGGATTACAGATCATTCCACCTTCTGAGAGAGGGGGTAACTGGAATAAACGCTTCCTGCAAAAGGAGTGCAAATGGAAACATGGGTTCAGGTCCATTCATCCGGATAGGATTAACAAGAATCTATCATTTAGTGGTTTCTTGTGAGATCAATATTCCCCCGTTTTCCTAATAAAATCTGAATGGTGTGTCTACATATCATTTACGATAATCTTATTTGATACTGGAATTTCTCTAATTAAAAAAAAAGTCATAATTGTTTACATTTATTGATTTTATTAATGTACCCAGACTAGCAAAGTCCTTCATGTATATGATATTCTTTATTGTGGTATGTGCCCCATGAGAATAACTATAACTGCACCTATTAATCGATTCATTCTAACCTGTGTGAGGGCTAGTTCTCACGTAAATTACGTGTGGCTTATTTTGGTCCCCGTTTTTTGGAGCGGTTTTTGGTAAAAAAAAAAAAAAACGCTTCAAAAAATGCCAGGCGGTTTTCCCCTCCCCTAAAGTGAATGACCGCAAAAAAAAAGCCTTGCGGTTTCAGATGCTTTTTTTTTTTTGCAAAAAAAGCTAGGCTTTATGCCAAAAAAAGCTAGGCGTTTTCCACCTCCCATTCATTTCTATTACTTTCCTCAGGCAGAAAATGCCTGAAGAAAGGTCGTGTCGCTTTTTTTCTCTGCTAGCAGAAAAAAAAAGCTAGCAGACTACATAGACCACTATTGTATGGAGGCGGATTTTGAGGCGAAATCCGCCATCAAAATCAGCCTCCATAGCCCTGTGTGAACTAGCCCTAAGACTGTGTGGCAATTGTGCCACTAACAGTATAATCACGATGGATTAGATCAGTTAAGATGCGCTTCAGGTCTCCTTGACAACCCTTGACAGTGCCCCCACCCTACATGGATTACGTCAGAACATGGGGCAGGAGTACAGGAGGCATTATTGGGAGATTGACCCGCCCACTAGCTCCTGATTGGCCCCTACCAATAATCATCATTCTGGATAGGCAGAGCTCTGTAAATAAAAGCCTGGCTTTTTGTTAGAGTGCCACCACTACTGTTTGTCTTAGATGCTACAGTTAATGATCCAGCAGATATTAGGGACTATGGATTTGTTTAGGGTGGGAATGTCTGTCTGAGAAGTGCTCTCTCTGAAGGGGAATAGCTGACTCTAGAGGAGTAATGCTATGTCATAATGCACCCCCACTGGGGTGTATCTAAATGCTCCTCAGTATACCCTACCGCTTTTAGGATATAAAGAAAGAAGTATTAGAGAAGCTTCGTTATTACGCTGCTGTCATTTTCCTGGAGAACTCATTTCATGTTACTTATCCTCCTGGCAGGACAGCACTTAATAATAGCTGTCACTGGCAGTTTCCCTGAGGGATTTCTCAAAGGGAGCTGATACTTTCTAATATACAGTAGCTAGCAACCTGTAATATGTATATCTTCTAGGTCCGTTGGTACTAGCCATTGGTGGATGTTTACAATAAACTGCATGCACTAAGCCATGTGATTTCACTTGTGGGTTGTGATCTACACTCCTTACTCAACTTTATGTTCATCTAAGACAACCATTGTTTTTATTTTCATATATTCCAGACCTTATACTGTATTTGTTTTTTACTTATATTTATTAATAGTTAAAAAAAAACTTAAAACTTTTTCATCTTTGAAACCTAACCCCTAACAAATACAAATTAAATTAACCTTGGATAGTATTCAATTTATTAGGTCCTTCACAGAATTTAAGACCTTTTTCTAACTACTTTTACGTCCCGACACATGCATCCTCCCAGAAGTATTAGGTTAGCAGCATGGGTGGGAGGAAGGATACTTCTTCTACAGTACACAGCATTACTCTGTAGTCACGTATTTGGACAATCTTTGGTGATATATGTATCTCAACAGCAACTGTGCTGCCATCTGGATTTCTTGACCCAACTCCTGGAGAGTGTAGGATGGAAGATAAGTGTGAAAAAATCTTCAATGATCCCATCACACATAAAAACCTTCCTAGGGATTTGGATTCCTCCTGCCAGAGATCTTTCCTGCCAGCAGACAGGGCCTCAAAGCCTCTCAGCAGGACTTTGACCACCAGACCATACCCTTCGCTCTCTCACAACAGTCAGTGAAGTGATGTCAGTTTTAGGACTGATGACTGCTTCTAACTCAGGAGTGAAGTGGGCCATGTATCATTTCAGGCCTTTACAGAAAGTTATACTAGATCATTGGGACGGCTCCCAATCTACTTTAGACAAGAAGGTGCATATTCCATCTCAGGCAAGAATTTCTCTTTTTTGTGGTAGGTGGATCCAGGAAGTCTATCAGCTGTAGTCCCTTGGACTGTAAATTCATAGGTTTTACTGAGCACAGATACAAGCCCGTGGGTTGGGGGGCCCATCTGGGGGAAAATTTGTGGGAGGGAAGATCAAGGAAAGTCACCTCAAACTCCAAAGAACTGGTGGCAGTGAGATTAGCTCTTCTGAACGTTCAGCCTCTGATTAAGCCTCAGCCTCTGTCAAAGCATTCTCAGTCAACACCATAGTAATCTCTTTTTTTTTGTTATAAAATCTTTATAAATAAAAACTCAAACCAATAAGGTCCGGGCATGAATCCGGGTACCGAAAGCATAACAGGGCAAATACAAATGACCAAACAGGTCTAAAAAACAAGTACATTCAAACAGAGGTAAGCCTCAGGGCGGCCCAGGACAAACCCCACAAGAATAAACAATAGAAAACAAAAGAGAAGAGAGTGATAAAGGAAAGCGAGGAGGATAAGAGAAGGCGAAGAGAGGGAAAAAAAATAAAGGGGGGGTAGGGAGGGATCAGAGAAGGAAGAGACTCCGGCCCCCTGATGCGGGGGAGCAAGGTGCACAACAAGGCCTCAGCCCATCAAATCTTTGTAAGCCTGTGAGCCCTGGAAAAGAATCCTTGGTGTCCAGGCAGCCATGAAAGTTTCTTGGGTGTCCCTGAGCGAAGCTGTGAATATTCGACTACTCGAATCGAATATTGAATCCTATTATAGTCTATGGGGGGAAATGCTCGTTTCAGGGGTAGGCAACATTCGATCAAATTACACTTACCAAGTCCACGAGTGAGGGTCGGGCTGGATCCTCCGAGAAGTCTTCTCCGTGCAGCTTACCCGCTGTATTTTCCGGCTCTGAATTCACTCTGCCAGGCATCGGGCCTGGGCAGAGCCGACTGCACATGCCCCCACTACAAGAAAATGGCCGCTTACAGTCAAAGAGTGAATTCAGAGCCGGAAGACGCCGCGGGGAAGCTGCACGGAGAAGACTTCTAAAGGTAGGAGAAGAATCAGCGTTGATTGGCCAACTGTATAGCATTCGGCCAATCAATGCTGGTTCTGCATCGAACTTTTCCATTCGAATAGCGAGTGGTACTCGATCGAGTATGAGTATTTTGAATACCGTAGTATTCGATCGAATACCTACTCGATCGAATACTACTCGCTCATCTCTACAGTAGTCATATGTTATTCTGTAGTTTTGTTTTGGATTTTTAGGAATGAAGACTTTGGCTGTAACTTCAGGGTAATTGTAATTACGCGTTATGGTTCATTTATATGGTGGAACACGATGAATTAATCTATTTTTACATGTGAAATTTGTCAGATTTTTGGTTGTGTCATTCAATGTTCTTACTTAGGTTCTTACTAGGTTATGTCGAAGATATAGGTTTTATAATATTGGACAACACAAAATGTTTTTTAAAAATTCACACTTTCATATATTTACATTTTTACTATCATATTCACGTAATTTACACTTAAAGGGGTTTTCCAGGCAAAAAACAAAACAAAAAAACAACTTATTTTAGTGCTATTACTGGGTTAATAATTGCACCAAAATACCTTTAGTAGTGTTTTGAGTGATTTCTGGCTCTCTGGGACATTCTCTGCATGTGTTTACTTGCTTCCCTAGCTTCCTGCTGTCCTAGACTACAACTCCCATGATCCCCCCTCTCACACCCCCTCTCTGTTTCCCTAACTAGCTACTTACCTACCTCACTCAGCCCCAATTTCCCCCAAAGTCATACTTACCTATCTTCTGTGTCCTGGAGATCAGCATCTTCGGTCCCATCAGCATCTTCTTCTATGGACTTCTTGCGCATGCGTGATATGTGGGCTTCGCTACTGCCCGCGACTGCACAATAAAGCTATATTTCGCAGGCGCTGGCAGAAGCAAACGAAGTGCTGCTTGGTTCCCAAAGGAATGTAGATGGGTAAGGGACTGGGGTGGGGGAAATTTGGTGATGCCTCATTTTCGGAAATACAGAAACAAAACGTCCCCGGATCATCAGAAAATGTGCCTGGGGCGGTCAAGTGACCACGCCAAGTATATAGGTAAGTATAGATTTTTTTTTTTTCATTAAAGTCAATTAGAAGTTAGGCGGGGGGAGGTGGTGTAGTTTAGGGACTGATTTTCTATGTATCCCAGACAGCCCCTTTAATTTACAAATATATCTATACTACACATTTTGGTGTTTGATTGTAGGTCTTAGCTTGCTTTGCACATTACACTTTAGGATATAATTGGCATTTATGCTTGCATATACCATATAGTATTAGGGTTTTTTCAACTTTTTTATTTTCTAGTATCTATTTTTATCATTTTATTTCTTTATTCATTATTAATTAATAATATTCATTATTTACTATTATTTATTTTTCATTTATTTAATTTCTTGGTGACATTTTGTATTTTGGCTTTTGCAATTGGTTACATATTTCACTTGGCCTTTCTGCACACTAGGAGTTGGTGGAATGAAAACTGCGTTCCACTGGCTTGTGCACCAGGAAGTGTCTGTGTGGTGGTTACAGCCATGAGGCATGCACACCAGAATAAGTAATTTATAGTTTTTTTTAGATAGTGGTAGGTCTATATAAAGACTCAACACACACTGACTTGGTACCCCTTGAGGAAGCTTGTGCGCAACACACGTTGGGGTAGGCACATATCATAATGTCTGATTGGTATTCCTGGCTCGGTGTAATTGTGAGTTGACATCTAGGATTAGTTTTGGATTTTTTTATACATGTATTAAGGTTTTATTATTATTATTATTTGTTTATCATGTAGTTGTTTTGGACATAAGTGTATTAGATTCCATTTGCCACTGATATTGTTAAATTGATTTATGGATGAATTATGATGTTTTTAATTGTTTAAACATTGTTTACAACTGGGCTTTATGAAATGGTTTATGAAGTGTCAATGGAGTCATTTATTGATTGTTAAGGTATTATGCTTCGTTCAGACCAGTGTCCGGTGTCCAGTTTGTGCATTCACTTGAATGGGTTTGTAAAGGTCACCGCCGGTGTCCACCTCTGGCCTATTCGCAGGGAAACCATTTTAGCCGGACAGAACAGGAAAGAACAGAATTTGATGCTACTCAGTTTAAGAAAGCAGTTCAGGTAGAATAAAATAGAGGGCTTTTTACTCTGCTGGCTTTTCATTTAAAATGTGAAAGTGTAAGAAAACATTCCTCTTTTATGTTCTTATTATACAGAAACTCTCTTTACATGCTAATTAAATATCCTTTAATAGGGCAACTACACCGTAAGAAAAAGTACAAAATGTGCCACACTGAGAAATTTATCTAGTCATTCAACTGGGACTTATACATTACATTTCCCAGCTGTGCAGGTATAAGAAGGTACACATTCAATTTGTTCTTATTCAGCCAATTAATTATAATGCACCCTTTTTGTTTTGTTTGGAAATAAATTAAGAAAAGAATCTTTGGGCTATATTCTTAAGATTTCTGAGACATTTAATTGCAGGAATGTTATTGTAAGATAAGATGTGTGGGCTAGAGAAGTAAATTGTCTTTTCTTCATACTTCAGTCTACCCCCAGGCAAGTGTTATCTTACATGAACACTCATATTGCAGAAATTATATTGCTGCAGTACTTGATAGCCAGGTGTCAAATTTGAACAAAAAATTAATGTCAAGTAGTTTAGAAATTGCCCACAATGTACTGTCAAATAATTTATATTTTCAGAAAAAGAAAACTTAATAAATATTAATTTTAAAAGAACATTTAGCATAATTTACCTTATCCAATTCAAAGCCCTTTAAATTTGGGTTTGGGTACAGTTAAGCAATCTTTCTTGTATCATACTATAAAGGTTTTCCAACTTAGAAAAAATGGAATGTGATTACTGAAGGATATGATGGGCAACACATCTAGTCACTGCTGTGAGGGGTAAGGGATTGCGAGCCTGGATCTGAGCAACAAGGGCACTCACTTAGCAGCAGAGGTGCAGCTAGGGGTTAAGCACGGGGGGATGAAGATGTCCAATTGGGCCCCCAAATTAGGTATACATACATTATAGCTACATAGTGGTGTAGTGGTAGATATCAGCTGTACAGTCATGGCCAAAAATTTTGAGAATAACACAAATATTATATTTTCACATGATCTGCTGCCCTCTGGTTTTTATGTGTGTTTGTCAGATGTTTTTATCACGTACAGAAATATAATTGCAATCATATTATGAGTGATAAAAGCTTATATTGACAGTTAGAATGAGTTAATGCAGCAAGTCAATATTTGCAGTGTTGACCCTTCTTCTTCAGGACCTCTGCAATTCTCCCTGGCATGCTCTCAATCAACTTCTAGACCAAATCCTGACTGATAGCAGTCCATTCTTGCACAATCAATGCTTGCATTTTGTCAGAATTTGTAGGTTTTTGTTTGTCCACCCGTCTCTTGATGATTGACCACAAGTTCTCAATGGGATTAAGATCTGGGGAGTTTCCAGGCCATGGACCCAAAATCTCTATGTTTTGTTCCCTGAGCCATTTAGTTATCACCTTTGCTTTATGGCAAGGTGCTCCATCATGCTGGAAAAGGCATTGTTGATCGCCAAACTGCTCTTGGACTGTTGGGAGAAGTTGATCTTGGAGGACATTCTGGTACCATTCTTTATTCATGGCTGTGTTTTTAGGCAAGACTGTGAGAGAGCCGATTCTCTTGGCTGAGAAGCAACCCCACACATTAATGGTTTCAGGATGCCTTACAGTTGGCATGAGACAAGACTGGTGGTAGCGCTCACCTCGTCTTCATCAGAGAAAATGACTTTACCCCAGTCCTCAGCAGTCCACTCCCTGTACCTTTTGCAGAATATCAGTCTGTCCCTGATGTTTTTTTCTATAGAGAAGTGGCTTCTTTGCTGCCCTTCTTGAGACCAGGCCTTGCTCCAAGAGTCTCTGCCTCACAGTGCGATGCACTTACACTTGCCTGCTGCCATTCCTGAGCAAGCTCTGCACTGCTGGTAGCCTGATCCCACATCTGAAACACTTTTAAGATACGGTCCTGGCACTTGCTGGTCTTTCCTGGGCGCCCTGGAGCCTTTTTGCCAACAATGGAACCTCTCTCCTTGAAGTTCTTGATAATGCGATAAATTGTTGACTGAGGTGCAATCTTTCTAGCTGCGATACTCTTCCCTGTTTGGCCATTTTTGTGCAGTGCAATGATGACTGCACGCGTTTCTTTAGAGATAACCATAGTTAACAGAAGAGAAACAATGATGCCAAGCACCAGCCTCCTTTTAAAGTGTCCAGTGGTGTCATTCTTACTTAATCATGACAGATTGATCTCCAGCCCTGTCCTCATCAACACCCACACCTGTGTTAATGGAGTAATCACTGAAACAATGTTAGCTGGTCCTTTTAAGGCAGGGCTGTAATGATATTGAAATGTGTTTTGGGGGATAAAGTTCATTTTCTAGGCAAATATTGACTTTGCAAGTAATTGCTGTTAAGTTGATCACTCTTTATAACATTCTGGAGTATATGCAAATTGCCATTAGGAAAACTGAAGCAGTAGACTTTGTAAAAAACAGATTTAACCAAGCTTCACCATCATCATCATGCTGAGATGGAGCCACTAAAGGAAACCTTGTCTTCAAAGGCTTGTCCTGGAGCTGCGACTGAGCCAAATGTAAACACAGAGTCCTTTGGAACTGAACAAAATTCACCAGCAGTGTTTTTGGCCCTTAGGTTGAGTTGAGCCTTGCACCAGCATGTGTCCCGTAACATCAGGCGGGTCCTAAGTTCTGCGCTTTGCACAAAGTTCCACTTGACCACCGATGCGTGGACAAGTGCATGCGACCAGGGACACTGCATCTCAATCGTGGCACGCTGGCTGAATGTAGTTGAGGCTGGGTCCGGGTTGCAAACTGTGGCAGCCTGCCTTGTCTCCCCGCCCAATATTCCTGGCAAGAGTGCTGAAACACCATCCTCCTCCTCCGCCATTAAATCGACCCCAGCTACGAGCTGGAAATGCTGCAACACTGGCTTGGGGATATGTCAGCAGGCTGTGCTGAAGTTCATCAGCTTGGGGGACAGACAGCACACTGCCTCCGAGGTGAGGGATGCCATCCTGGTTGATATGGCAATATGATTTTCACCGCTGCACCTGGGCCCAGGGATGTTTGCGTATGTGATAATGGCCAGAACCTGCTAGCAGATCTGGATTGTCCAAAAATTTGATTGAGCTTATATAGCGTGACTGAATTGCTGTGTATCACACTTAGTTTTTGGGTGGTAGACACTTAAAAATTGGATTGACCTGATATAGCCTGATTGAATTGCTATGTATCCCACTTAGCTTGGGGGGGTACAGCATTGAAAAGAGGTTTGAGCCTACTTGGCCTGACTAAATGAACGGCTGTCTCCCACTTAGCATTGGGGGGTTCAGTGGAGGAAAGCTGGATGTCGCGGATATGGACTGACTGAATGAACTTAAATGAGAAAAATTGTGTCAGCTCACTCACGTGTCCTTTGTATCCGATAGTGTTGAAGGTAAATAACCTCAATAGGATGCCTTTAATGTAAGTCAGGAAGATGCACGGAAATTCAGCCTCTCAGCCCGAGGTACAAAATGCAACCGTCCAAAATAGAATGATCCAGCATCAAAATTCCTTCAATAAAACTTAGCTTTTATTTGTGAAAAAACATATCACGTTCCATAAAATTCAAAGCAACTTAGACGATGGCAGAGTAAAAATACAAAAACCGTCTGGCGACGCGTTTCGGGGCGTTAACGCTGCCCCTTCCTCATAGCCTGATGCTGGATCATTCTATTTTGACTGAATGAACGTCTGTCTCCCATTTAGCATTGGGGGGTACAGCATGTGGAAAGCTGGATGTCGCGTATATAGACTGACTTAATTGCTGTGTATACCATTTATTTTTTGGGGGTACAGCATTAAAAACAGGTTTGAGCTTACTTGGCGTGACTAAATGAACAGTTGTCTCCCACTAAGCATTGGGGGGTACAGCATGTGGAAAGCTGGACGTAGCGTATATAGACTGACTTAATTGCTGTGTATCCCACTTATTTTTTTGGGGTACAGCATTAAAAACAGGTTTGAGCCTACTTGGCCTAACTAAATGAACTGCTGTCTCCCACTTAGCATTGGGGGGTTCAGTGGAGCAAATCTGAATGTCACGGATATGGACTGACTGAATGAACGGCTGTGTCTCCCACTTAGTTTTGTGGGGGTAAACGCTTAAAAATTGGATTCAGCGTACATAGCCTGACTGAATTTCTGTGTCTCCCACCTAGGTTTTGGGGGTACACACCGTTGATATCTGGATTGAGCGTACATAGCCTGACTGAATTTCTGTGTCTCCCATCTAGGTTTTGGAGTTACACACCGTGAAAAACTGGATTAAGTGTACATAGACTGACTGAACTTCTGTGTCTCCCACCTAGGTTTTGGGGATACACATCGTCGATATCTGGATTGAGCGTAAATAGCCTGACTGAATTTCTGTGTCTCCCACCTAGGTTTTGGGGGAACACACCATCGATATCTAAATTGAGAGTACATAGCCTGACTGAATTTCGGTGTCTCCCAACTAGGTTTTGGGGGTACACACCCTGGATATCTGGATTGAGCGTAAATAGCCTGACTGAATTTCTGTGTCTCCCACCTAGGTTTTGGGGGAACACACCATCGATATCTAGATTGAGAGTACATAGCCTGACTGAATTTCTGTGTCTCCCATCTAGGTTTTGGAGTTACACACCGAGAAAAAATGGATTGAGTGTACATAGACTGACTGAATTTCTGTGTCTCCCACCTAGGTTTTGGGGATACACATCGTCGATATCTGGATTGAGCGTACATAGCCTGACTGAATTTCTGTGTCTCCCATCTAGGTTTTGGAGTTACACACCGAGAAAAACTGGATTGAGCGGACATAGACTGACTGAATTTCTGTGTCTCCCACCTAGGCTTTGGGGGTACACACCGTGAAAAACTGGATTGAGCATACATAGTCTGACCGAATTTCTGTGTCTCCCAGCTAGGTTTTGGGCGTACTCACCATGGATATCTGGATTGAGCGTACATAGCCTAACTGAATTTTGGTGTCTCCCAAATAGGTTTTGGGGGTACACACCCTGGATATCTGGATTGAGCGTACATAGCCTGACTGAATTTCCGTGTCTCCCACCTAGGTTTTGGGGGTACACACCCTGGATATCTGGATTGAGCATACATAGCCTGACTGCATTTCTGTGTCTCCCACCTAGGTTTTGGGGGTACACACCCTGGATATCTGGATTGAGAGTACATATCTGGACGTAATTGCTCTGTATGGTTTTGGCATTACACACTGCCTGAACAGCACTGCTCTGTATCCCTTTTTTGGGGTTACACACTGCCTGAAAAGGTGTGTTCAGCCTATATGGCTGGACTGATTTGCTCTGTATCCCTGTTAGGTGTTTGGGGGGGGGGACACTGCCTGCAAAGCTGAGTTGAGCGTATCTGGCTGGACTGAATTGTTCTGTATCCCTGTTTTGGGGTTACACACTGCCTGAAAAGCTGGGTTGAGCGTATCTGGCTGGACTGAATTGCTCTGTATCCCTGTTTTGGGGTTACACACTGCCTTAAAAGCTGGATTCAGCCTATATGGCTGAACTGAATTGCTCTGTATCCCTGTTAGGTGTTTGGGGGGACACTGCCTCCAAAGATGGGTTGAGCATATCTGGCTGGACTGAATTGCTCTGTATCCCTGTTTTGGGGATACACACTGCCTGCAAAGCTGGGTTGAGGGTATCTGGCTGGACTGAATTGCTCTGTATCCCTGTTTTGGGGTTACACACTGCCTTAAAAGCTGGATTCAGCCTATATGGCTGAACTGAATTGCTCTGTATCCCTGTTAGGTGTTTGGTGGGGACACTGCCTGCAAAGCTGGGTTGAGCGTATCTGGCTGGACTGAATTGCTCTGTATCCCTGTTTTGGGGTTACACACTGCCTTAAAAGCTGGATTCAGCCTATATGGCTGAACTGAATTGCTCTGTATCCCTGTTAGGTGTTTGGGGGGACACTGCCTCCAAAGATGGGTTGAGCATATCTGGCTGGACTGAATTGCTCTGTATCCCTGTTTTGGGGATACACACTGCCTGCAAAGCTGGGTTGAGCATATCTGGCTGGATTGAATTGCTCTGTATTCCTGTTAGGTGTTTGGGGGGGACACTGCCTGCAAAGCTGGGTTGAGCGTATCTGGCTGGACTGAGTTGCTCTGTATCCCTGTTTTGGGGTTATACACTGCCTGAAAAGCTGGATTCAGCCTATATGGCTGGACTAAATTGCTCTGTATCCTTGTTAGGTGTTTGGGGGGGGGGGGACACTGCCTGCAAAGCTGGGTTGAGTATATCTGGCTGGACTGAATTGCTCTGTATCCCTGTTAGGTGTTTGGGGGGACACTGCCTGCAAAACTGAGTTGAGCGTATCTGGCTGGACTGAATTGCTCTGTATCCCTGTTAGGTGCTTGGGAGGGACACTGCCTGCAAAGCTGGGTTGAGCGTATCTGGCTCAACTGAATTGTTCTGTATCCCTGTTTTGGGTTTACACACTGCCTGCAAAGCTGGGTTGAGCGTATCTGGCTGGACTGAATTGCTCTGTATCCCTGTTAGGTGCTTGGGAGGGACACTGCCTGCAAAGCTGGGTTGAGCGTATCTGGCTGGACTTAATTGCTCCATATCCCTGATTTGGGGAGACACCCCGTTGAAATCTCGAAAAGAGCTTTGGTTGTTATTCAGTTTTTCCCTACCTACTAGAAGCTATCTAGCCCTCAGCAGATCTCTCTCTCTCCCTATTTCTCACTGCAAATGACATGAAGATGGCGCTGGCCTTTCTAATAAATGGGAGGTGCACCTCCCCTGCACAGTTATTGGTGCAAAAAAAGTGCCAGGGAAGGTGGGAGGGGATACAAATTTTTACTGCGTATGCCGCAAGGTATTCGATTGCAAACGAATACCTCGAATGGCCTGGTTTTCGATTGAATACCTATTCGATCAAACAGTGTTCGCTCATCTCTAGTTGTGCTATGTTGTGACATGATTTGGCTACAACTTGGAATCATGTATGTAATTTGAGACTTTGGGCAAAGGATTTCCCTATTGAATCAATTTATCTATCCAGGATAGAGAATATGTTCCAGTTAACCAACCTTTCTTCTGCCAAAACTAGAAATTCAGAAGTTTGACACAATGGCCATGATTATAAGCAATGGAGAATCTATTGTGGAGCCTATATCTTAGAAGTCAAAGCTTTTTTTAAATTTATTATTAAGGATGTATTTTTTTTTTTTATCCTGGCATCTCTGGTCACCATAATCTGTACTCTAAAAATAATCAGACTTAAATATAACAAAATTAATGAGATTATTTCTTATATTTCATAAGAAGTCTGACTTCAAACTTCAGATAACTGCCTGCTGTTGATGGTAATGGATCACAAGGGTCATATTTAATGTTGTTTAATGTACTGTATTGTAATGTAATGTAGTGCAGTACAGCCATTAACTATTCCCAAAACACAATATGCTAAAAACAGCTATGCCTTTGGGCACAACATTTGGTGGCAAGCAACAGACTCTTTAATGCAATAAAGTTACTCATGTACAAAGTTAATACCTTCAGCTTTACATAGCAGAGGTTACGATGCTGGTAGGGTGTTTTTTTACTTTATTATTTGATCATGCAAGAATTTTTTAAAATATAAATTTAATGAAAAAGCTAAATTTAAATATCTCTACCATTTTAACATTTTTCTTTATTTTACATTTAATTTACAGGGTTTTTTTTACATTTAAGTTTTTAGTTTTTGGTGCTACAGTATGTCATGAATACAACTTTAAAATCAAACTCAATGAAGAGTGCATATATCCCTGATATACAACATATCATTCATACCCCTTAAGAAAGCACATACAAATCACATGTTGGGGCTACAAACACTGGCTGGCTTCTCTATATCTATTGATAATCAATAATAATTTGGAGATTATTATTTTGTTACTTTTGTACATTTTTGGCCTACCTTTTATATTGTATGGTGGGGTATATAAATTATATTTGGCCCCTCACCTGGTGGGATTGTGAAGAGGTCATAACAACCCTTCGTGCATTGAACCAACTCGTGGTGAACACAGGGCAGCTGCTGTCAACACCACAAAGACGTCAGAGAAGTGAAATAGAAGGACCAGCCTCTTCGTAAGATTCGGCCAAGGAACAGTGCTCACCCGGAGATAGTTATAATACTTCTTTATGGGACAGTACACAACACGTTTACCGGTAGCCCTTTCTCAAGTGTAAAAATTCCCTCCACAGTGGGACAGAAGCATCTGAAGCGGAAAAGAATGTGGCAGAGACATATCAAGTTTTTTTATGCAGCACTTTTCACAGAAAATCTGCAGTTTTCCTCTGCAGACTTTCTGTCCTTATTATAGCTATGTTAAAAACACATTTCATAAGAAGTCTGACTTCTGTAGGTATAATTCACATGCTATGATTTACAAAAACGCAATTTTTTTCTTCCGCTGCAATGTGTGGATGGGATTTGCCGTGCACTTTACAGGTTTTTGCTATATGGGCCCCTGCCTAAAGGGGTTGTTCACTTTGAAAACATCTTTTTGTTAGGATTCCCTGAAGATAACTACATCATAGGTGTTCTGCTAGCTCTGCCCCTCCTCCAACTTAGAATTCTGTAGTAAGGTATTTGAAAATAGTTTCTATAAAGCAGATAACCCTTGAAATGTATTAAGAATCTATTCCTGGAATGGTATATAATTTGTGATATTTTTTTTCCAAGGTGATTTTCTACTATGTCTAATCAAGTAGTGGTAAGAACTATTCAGAAATATTCCAAAGATTCCAGCAAATCATAAATGTCCTCACTGACTGCCTGAATAATGGGATGCGTTAACATCCAGTCAGAGTATCCTATATTTCGCTGGGAAGAATAATGCCGCAGATTATGCTGTTCTTGCCATCATAAACAGCAGAACTCCAGATGGAAACCTCGTAATACCAGCATGAGAAGTCATTTTCATTGATTATATATAATCTTCAATTTAAAAGAAAATTATTCTGGCAGTTTACCCAGTAAAGGTACAGTAAAGGTACAGATGTACAGTCAATTAAGGTCTAAAATACTGCTAAGTTAGACCTTAACACCTTTTAAAGGGGACCTGAAATCTATATCATTTCCTAATAGATTGGTGGTTTTGTGTCCCAAATCTCACTATATTATACCTGTATGCATCCAGGATTTAAAAGTGTTTTCCAGCAATATGACTTTTATGGCGCATCCTTGGGATAGGCCATAGATATGTGATGGGTGGGGTGCCCTCAATGAAAACTGAGCAGCAATACTAGGAGTGCCAGGTCACTACATTGGTCGCAGAGCAAACTGCTTCAGGCACTGAGTTGTGTATAGAATGAGTGCTGGAAGTGGCCTTGTACAACTGATTGGTGTGGAGGCCTCTAGGTGATCCCCCACGGTTCTGGTGTTTATGGTCTATCCTCCAGATAGACCATAAAATCCATATTCCAGGAAATTCCTGGAGGAAAAAAAGCTCACTAAACTGAATTAGCTAACTATATAAAATGGAAGAACCTTCAGACTATTTTCTTTGTATCTATTGTTTAAGCTTGGAAGATACCTGCTCAGCTGGAATTTCCTGTGTACATGTGCCTTGTTACCATTCCCCACGAGCTAAGGAAAGCATGGACAACATGAGGCAGACAAAGAATGGAGGAGAAACCTGCATAAAATTGCAAACTTCTTCAATGAAGGAAATGTTTTTGGTGTCTATTGCTTATGCACGGAAGATGCCTAGGGACTCTGTTACAGCCTAGGAAACTACCATCCACCCCCCACAAGTTAAGGAAGCATAGCAAGAGAGCAGCACCCTGTGTCCCTGGATGGCTTCAGACTTCTTCAGGCAGATAGAACACTTGACAGTGGTAAGAAGATAGGAGAACTTGCGAAGAAGGATGGGGTACTTTTTGGGACATTTTTGTGGTTAAGGAACAATAGTGCTTATGCAAGATATCTCAGCTGAGCATAAGATCTCACTACCTATCATAGAAACTACCACATGTTATCATGATAGCTGTATATGTCCCCCACCTCTGCAAAAAACTGTTACTGCCTGTTATGTATACAAGTTGTGCCCATCTCCTCATATCCTCCAACCGCAGTCAGGCTGTATTATCAACATCACTTTGCACAGCAAACTAAATGATCCTGCAATTTGTCTTTTGTTTCTTTCTTTTTAGTTGCTATGACTCCTAGTATCTCTCTATCTGCCATGAGCTTGTATGTGTTTTTCTCTTGCTATATGCTACTGTACTATCCATGATGCTATATCACACCGAATATCCCCATTGTGGGACTATTAAAAGATTATATTATCTTTTATCTTAAACCACTGGCCTACAAATTTTACTCTCAACACTGTAAAAATATAACCAGAAAAGTAACTGTGCACTGAACCATCAAGCAGAGAAAGCAGTTCTAATCTCTTAATAGCTATATAAATGTAGCAGATGTTAAATGAACATTTATTGTCATTGTATTAAAGAACATTTATTTCATAAGAATAGAGATGAGCGAACAGTGTTCTATCGAACACATGTTCGATCGGATATCAGGGTGTTCGCCATGTTCGAATCGAATCGAACACCACGTGGTAAAGTGCGCCAAAATTCGATTCCCCTCCCACCTTCCCTGGCGCCTTTTTTGCACCAATAACAGCGCAGGGGAGGTGGGACAGGAACTACGACACTGGGGGCATTGAAAAAAATTGGAAAAAGTCATTGGCTGCCGAAATCAGGTGACCTCCATTTTAGACGAATAGTGGATTTCAAATCCGGGTCATATGAGAATGTGAACTTTGTGACTATGAGACAGGGATAGCTGTACAGGCAGGGATAGCTAGGGATAACCTTTATTTAGGGGGGAATGTTATTAAAAATAACTTTTTGGGGCTCTATCGGGTGTGTAATTGTGATTTTTGTGAGATAAACTTTTTCCCATAGGGATGCATTGGCCAGCGCTGATTGGCCGAATTCCGTACTCTGGCCAATCAGTGCTGGCCAATGCATTCTATTAGCTTGATGAAGCAGAGTGTGCACAAGGGTTCAAGCGCACCCTCGGCTCTGATGTAGCAGAGCCGAGGCTGCACAAGGGTTCAAGCGCACCCTCGGCTCTGATGTAGGAGAGCCGAGGGTGCGCTTGAACCCTTGTGCACCCTCAGCTCTGCTACATCAGAGCCGAGGGTGCGCTTGAACCCTTGTGCACACTCTGCTTCATCAAGCTAATAGAATGCATTGGCCAGCGCTGATTGGCCAATGTATTCTATTAGCCTGATGAAGTAGAGCTGAATGTGTGTGCTAAGCACACACATTCAGCTCTACTTCATCGGGCTAATAGAATGCATTGGCCAGCGCTGATTGGCCAGAGTACGGAACTCGACCAATCAGCGCTGGCTCTGCTGGAGGAGGCGGAGTCTAAGATCGCTCCACACCAGTCTCCATTCAGGTCCGACCTTAGACTCCGCCTCCTCCGGCAGAGCCAGCGCTGATTGGCCGAAGGCTGGCCAATGCATTCCTATGCGAATGCAGAGACTTAGCAGTGCTGAGTCAGTTTTGCTCAACTACACATCTGATGCACACTCGGCACTGCTACATCAGATGTAGCAATCTGATGTAGCAGAGCCGAGGGTGCACTAGAACCCCTGTGCAAACTCAGTTCACGCTAATAGAATGCATTGGCCAGCGCTGATTGGCCAATGCATTCTATTAGCCCGATGAAGTAGAGCTGAATGTGTGTGCTAAGCACACACATTCAGCACTGCTTCATCACGCCAATACAATGCATTAGCCAGTGCTGATTGGCCAGAGTACGGAATTCGGCCAATCA
Organism: Leptodactylus fuscus; assembly: GCF_031893055.1. Lineage (NCBI taxonomy): Eukaryota > Metazoa > Chordata > Amphibia > Anura > Leptodactylidae > Leptodactylus > Leptodactylus fuscus. The sequence continues at coordinate 81,057,554 of NC_134267.1, forward strand.
GCGCTGGCTCTGCTGGAGGAGGCGGAGTCTAAGGTCGGACCTGAATGGAGACTGGTGTGGAGCGATCTTAGACTCCGCCTCCTCCAGCAGAGCCAGCGCTGATTGGCCGAATTCCGTACTCTGGCCAATCAGCACTGGCTAATGCATTGTATTGGCGTGATGAAGCAGTGCTGAATGTGTGTGCTTAGCACACACATTCAGCTCTACTTCATCGGGCTAATAGAATGCATTGGCCAATCAGCGCTGGCCAATGCATTCTATTAGCGTGAACTGAGTTTGCACAGGGGTTCTAGTGCACCCTCGGCTCTGCTACATCAGATTGCTACATCTGATGTAGCAGTGCCGAGTGTGCATCAGATGTGTAGTTGAGCAAAACTGACTCAGCACTGCTAAGTCTGCATTCGCATAGGAATGCATTGGCCAGCCTTCGGCCAATCAGCGCTGGCTCTGCCGGAGGAGGCGGAGTCTAAGGTCGGACCTGAATGGAGACTGGTGTGGAGCTATCTTAGACTCCGCCTCCTCCAGCAGAGCCAGCGCTGATTGGCCGAATTCCGTACTCTGGCCAATCAGCACTGGCTAATGCATTGTATTGGCTTGATGAAGCAGTGCTGAATGTGTGTGCTTAGCACACACATTCAGCTCTACTTCATCGGGCTAATAGAATGCATTGGCCAATCAGCGCTGGCCAATGCATTCTATTAGCGTGAACTGAGTTTGCACAGGGGTTCTAGTGCACCCTCGGCTCTGCTACATCAGATTGCTACATCTGATGTAGCAGTGCCGAGTGTGCATCAGATGTGTAGTTGAGCAAAACTGACTCAGCACTGCTAAGTCTGCATTCGCATAGGAATGCATTGGCCAGCCTTCGGCCAATCAGCGCTGGCTCTGCCGGAGGAGGCGGAGTCTAAGGTCGGACCTGAATGGAGACTGGTGTGGAGCTATCTTAGACTCCGCCTCCTCCAGCAGAGCCAGCGCTGATTGGTCGAGTTCCGTACTCTGGCCAATCAGCACTGGCCAATGCATTTCTATGGGGAAAAGTTAGCTTGCGAAAATCGCAAACTGACAGGGATTTCCATGAAATAAAGTGACTTTTATGCCCCCAGACATGCTTCCCCTGCTGTCCCAGTGTCATTCCAGGGTGTTGGTATCATTTCCTGGGGTGTCATAGTGGACTTGGTGACCCTCCAGACACGAATTTGGGTTTCCCCCTTAACGAGTTTATGTTCCCCATAGACTATAATGGGGTTCGAAACCCATTCGAACACTCGAACAGTGAGCGGCTGTTCGAATCGAATTTCGAACCTCGAACATTTTAGTGTTCGCTCATCTCTACATAAGAACATTAATGCATTACCTTTGTATGAAAGCGGCTATTTCATAATTTGCAAAAGAGTGAAACTGATACCAGATTTTTGATGTGAGCTGTCAACTATTGATATGATATATTTTTGCACTGTGATATGTCATGTATAAATATACCTATGTTCTGCACAGCCAGATGAAGGATCTAAGGATCTGAAATATTGCAATTCTTTTGTAATTTGCTACCTGAATTAAAAGCAGTGAAAAAAAAACTGTTGTGCTGTTTATTTTAGAAGATTTTGGATTACTGAACATAATGTGTGGGGACCTCAGGGTGTCTGATCATTATTAGAGAAGAGCGAACACTGTTCGATCGAATAGATATTTGATCAAATATCAGGCCATTCGAGGTATTTGATTCCAATCGAATACCACGAGGCAAACGCACAAAAAATTTGTATCCCCTCCCACTTTCCCTGGCGCTTTTTTTGCACCAATAACTGCGCAGGGGAGGTGGGACAGGAACTACGACAATGGAGGCATCGAAAAAAAAAACTGAAAAAATAATTGGCTGGCTAATTCAGGTGATCTACAATTTATACGAATGGTGGATTTAACATTCGGTTAATTTGAGACTGTGAACTATGTGACTGTGAGACAGGGATAGATATACTGGCAGAGTTAGCTAGAGATTACCTTTATTTAGGTGGGAATGTTACTCACCTAGCTCTTTGGGGCTCTATCTGGTCGGGATTCCTGTCAGCTTGCGATATGCGCAAGCTGCCTTTTTCCCATAGGAATGCATTGACCAGCATTGATTGGCCGTATGCCATACAGAGTACATCATTCGTCCAATCAATGCTGGTTCTGTCAGAGGCTCATCTGTGAGAAGGCGGAGTCTAAGATCAGACCAGAATGGAGACTGCTGTGGACCAATCTTAGACTCCGCCTCCTCCGGCAGAACCAGCGTTTATTGGACAAATGCTGTACTCTGTATGGTATTCAGCCAATTAACGCTGGTCAATGCATTCCTATGCCGAGATGTAGCAATGCTGGCCGAGCGCTCAGCTTGTCTACTCCGGAGATGCAGCCGAGCTGAGCGCACGGCCAGCACTGCTACACCAGAGATGAAGCAGAGCTGGCCATGCACTCAGCTCGACTACTCTGGAGATGCAGCCAAGCTGAGTGCACGGCCAGCACTGCTACACCGGAGAACCGCTGCTACACTGGAGAGCCGCTGAACCCTGCTGCATCAGAGATGCGCTGAACCTTGCTGCACACTCAGCTCTGCTGCATCAAAAATGTAGTAGAGCTGAGTGTGCGCTGAACCCTGCTGCACACTCAGCTGTGCTGCATCAGAGATGTGCTGCACCCTGCTGCACACTCAGCTCTGCTGCATCAGAGATGCGCTGAACCCTGCTGCAGACTCAGCTCTGCTGCATGTGATGTAGAAGAGCTGAATGTGCTCTGAACCCTGCTGCACACTCAGCACTGCTGAGATGCAGCAGAGCTGAGTGTGCAGCAGGGTTCAGCGCATCTCTGATGCAGCAGAGCTGAGTGTGCAGCAGGGTTCAGCGCATCACTCAGAGGGTGGCAGCATAAACATAAGGCAGTGGTGAAGTCAGCAGGGTGGAAGAAGTGGGAGGTCTGTAGCCACATGGGCCCAGGGTAGACCACCTGCTTTGCAGCAGCCTACCTGCCAGGAAAGCAGTGGTGAAGGGGCTTGAAGCGGCAGTGGCTGTCACTTAGTGTGGAGTATTGGAGGAAAAATCACCTACTCGGCAACATGACCGTTTTTTGTTAAGCCGCCGGGGAAGGTGAATATGGCCGTATGACCATGTGGCAATGTTGGCACTACAGCCCTTCATCAACATATAGAGAGGCACCATAAAGTGGCCTGGGAGAGCTATGGCTCCAATGTGGGGGTCCAGTGTGCCGCAGGAACTATTGTATCATTCAGTGGCACACACCCCATTTCAGGTAGTCAAGGCTCCATCACCTCAGTCAAAGGAAGCTGTGTGTCCTTCCCATCAACTGCTGGTTGTGATGCTCCTGCTCCTGCTCCTCCTCCTCCTCCTAGTCAGCAAGCTGAACATGCTCCTGTCCAAGTTGCTGTTGTTGCAGTTACTCCATTTCCAATTGGTGAGCTCTGCACCTTTCAGAGAACTGATGGCTTACACAGAGGCGACGTGGAAAGTCCTAAGCCATCATTACTTTGCCAAGAAGGCAGTACCAGCCCTGCAAAAATATGTAGAACAGAAGGTGGGCCTGTCCTTGAGCCTGCTTGTGTCCACCAAAGCGCACAGCAGCGCTGATATGTGGAGCTGTTACTACAGTCATTACTACAGTCAAGGCCAATATATGTCATTTACGGTCCACTAGGTTAATGTTACACTCCAGCAACTTGGACAGGTGATGCAGCTTCCTTGTCCATGTTCTCACACTTTTGGTCCTGGAATGTCCGTCTCATCCTTCTCTATGTCTTCAGCCTCCACTGCAGGAACAACTCCCAGTGCTCCTCCAGCATATCACATGTTCAGGGCACAGCGATGTCATGCTGTTCACAGCGGTGTAATGCCTGGGTGAACGCAGTCACACAGGAGAGAAACTTCTCCATTGTCTCAATCAAGAAATCGAATCCTGATTTTTTGTTAGAGATCTTAAAATTGCAACCATGGTGACCGACAACGGCAAAAATATAGTGTTGGGGCTGCGTCAAGGAGGACTGAGCCATGCGCCCTGCATGGCGCACTTGTTCAATCTGGCTGTCAAACGTTTCCGTAAGTGTTCCACCCATCTGCAAGACATCCTAAAAATGTCAAGGAAACTGCATGCAGTTCAGCCACTGTGGTGACTGAACTGGAGGAGGAGGAGGAAGAGGAGGACATAGGAGGACAACTAATGTCTAGCCAAATGGGTGGAGAGGTAAATTGTCACTCCACCCCAACAGCACAATGTTAATGTGCCATTTGCTTCCAAATAGGGATAACTGACAGGTTCTTTCCTGCATTCCAATTGCTGTCATCAGGACCATAGAAACCTTTTGCTCTCAGAAGATATTCTAGCTTCATCAGTTGTAGGCTGGACACACTGATTGCTTCTTCCAATACCAACAAAATGCTGGAGTGACATTCTGCTCCCATAAAGGGTGCCCTTTTGGCTTTTTAAAAAAATAAATAAATCACTTTTCAACCAGGCACACAGCCCCAAATTTGCCTACCAAATAATAAGTCTGCAGCACTTACAACAAGTCATCAAAGTGGGCCAACTGTTATATAAAACCATTGTTTTTGCTACGTAACCGTGCAATATCGGACTGGCCCACTAGAGGATCTTCCGCAAGGTGCAGACAGGTACAGGCAAGGCAAGAAAGGGCCACTTTCCAATAGAAGCCTGCCTAGAGAAGGTAAGTGAAAGTAACAAACATTTATACTTCCCTCTTCTCAGCATCTGGAAGTCCTCGGCATTATCTTCTGGCCAAAGACCAGCAATCACAGGTCTAAGCAGTGAGCTCCCCTCAGCCTCTACTTATTATACTCTTGGATCTGAGGAGAACCTAGAGTATAACAACACTGAAAACAACCTTATGAATAACTAATTTTGAGTGATTTGCCTGAAGTGGCTTGAGGCTTTTGGGAACATGGTATACTGTGGGGAAATTTTAATAGTATTAGACCCCATTCATATGGCATAATCTGGTGCAGATTTCATCTCAAGATCAAAGTCTTATTCTGTGTGAGTTTGTGAGTTTGTGGGTTTGTGGGTTTGTGTGTTTGGATGTTTGGATGTTTGTTTTTGCTCAATCACGCAAAACCCGCTCGACCGATTTGGCTGAAAGTTTCCACAAACATAGTTAATACACCCGATTAAACAATAGGCTACTTTTCGTCACACTAGCACACATACGTTTGTGCCAGGACCCCCACAAAACCCAAACTCACACCACCATCTCTGCAATCTCAAACACTTTGGACCATAGCAAGTCACAAAATTCATATTACCCTCTACAGCTTAGCCCCTAACCCCACACAATCTCATATGCATATACTTTACCACTTTGCCCATCACCTTAACGATACTCCAGGAGGCTCTCTTTAACGCTCTGGAGCAGCCATGTTTGCCGACCCCCACCGCTCTGACAATCCGCGACACCGCCCACCCATGTCAATACCCCTAGGCGGTCTAATAAATGCAAAAAAAAAAAAAAGTATTACAAATTCAAATCCCCCCCTTTCCCTAGAACACATATAAAAGTAGTTTAAATACTGTGAAACACATACATGTTAGGTATCCCTGTGTCCGAAATCGCCCGCTCTACAAAGCTATACAAATATTTTGCCTGGACGCTTAACGCTGTAGCGGCAAACATACTGAAAAGTCCAAAACCGCTGTTTTTTTCACTATTTTCATTATCATACAAATATCAATCAAAAGTGATCAAACCAATAGCATTTCCCGAAAATGCAACAACTAAACACTACACCTGGCCCCGCAAAAAAACACATCCCCCGACACAGACAAATAAAAAAGTGACTGCTGTCAGAATATGGCAACTTTTAAAAACAAAAAAATGTGAACACACTACTGGCAGAAAATAACAAATCATACAATGTCGTATATCAAGGTATATTAACTTCAAATATCTCTGTCCCAAAGACACTATGTACAGTTTATACCAACACCATATAGCAGCTCAAATACAAATTAACTTCAACACAAAAGTCTCACGTATTCTCTGAATCACAGCAAAAACAAGATACAAAGTTACATTTCATATCCCTTACCTTTTACACACTACTAAAACCTTACCCGCGCCTTTATTTACCCACTTCCACAATCACCGCAGACTAAGTCGCGGGTACCAGCTAGTTTTCAATAAAGGGCAGAGACAGGAGAAGGATGCTGAACAAATAAGCATTATAGTGGAGGGCACTGTGGGAAACATTTTATACTGTGTGGGGCTGCTGGGGAGTATATTATACTGTGTGGGGGCTCTAGGAACCATTGCACTAGGGGGCTATGGTGAGTATATTATACTGTGTGGGGGCTCTAGGGACCATTGCACTAGGGGGCTATAGTGAGTATATTTTACTGTGTGGGGCATTATACTATGTGGTGGCTGTGGGAGCATATCATACTGTGTGGGGCCACTATGGAACATTATATACCAAATGTGGGGGCTTATGAGCATTAATAAGGATAAAAGAAGCATAGATCTTGGAGTACTCCAAACAAGCAGAGGGCGGAAAAAAATGTAACAAATAGCAATAAAAAAGAACAAAAAAAAACAGCAATAATTTATACACAGAGAAAAACAATTAAGGAGATCCACAGAAATATAGATTATATGATGAAGAATACAATACATGGGACATCTAGGTGAGTCCTTGAAAAACTCAAACTCCTAAATAAGGGCAACCTCTATATTTAATGCACAACAATCGTTGTTTATTAAATATCGATAGATAGTTACCTCTCACCAGTGACATTATTTCTAGGGTAAATGCTAAATGAACCATTTGGGTGAGTTCACCCATAATTACACAGAGTACCAATTTCCACTTTCGGACTATCATATTTCTTGTAGCCAAGACGAATACTCCCAGCACTACCTCCATGTCTTTGGGAAATAACTTTGTATCCAAGAATTATACTCCCATATCAGGGGACATGAGAATGGAGGTTTTGACAAAAAAGAGGACATAAACAGGAAAGTGGCTTCCAGAAGGCAAAAATTGGAGGGTAATTCAACCACATATGTATAAGGCTTCCCATACTTCCACAACCTATTTAACATTGGTTGAAATATGTGGTAGGATGAGAAATTTTGAATGGAGTATGGTACTATCTCAACGCAATTTTGCTGGCTGTTTCTCAGTGGGCAGCACCTTTTGAGATTTTCTTAACAAAACCCATAGCCTGATATCATTGTCATAATCATATTTTCCAGAATAAGTATTTTTCCCATTATTTGAAATAAGCTGGTTTAACTTGGTCAAAAGGGTTATGAGGGATTTGTAAAACATAAAAAAGCCCTTAGTAGAAGGAAGCAGAAAGCGTTGCAAGGCAACTCTAGGACAGGATGGCAGTGAGGCATTCTGGGATTGCAAAGTATGGTGGGCACGCAGTAATGTGTAAAAATCACAGGATGGGAGATGATAGTCTACAGATAACATCTAGAGATGAGCAAGTAGTATTCGATCGAGTAGGTATTCGATCAAATACTACGGTATTCAAAATACTCGTACTCGGTCGAATACAAAGCGGTAAACGCAGTAAAAATTAGATTCCTCCTTCCCTACCAATAACTATGCAGGGGAGGTGGAACAGGAACTAGGACAACGTAGGCATTAAAAAAAACGTATACAGTAGAGATGAGTAAGTAGTGATATTTTCAAAAATTCAAAATTTGAGTAGAACTCAATATTCGACTATTCGATTGAATACCTACTCGATCGAATACTACTCACTCATCTCTAATAATATCTGAAACAAAGTTTAATATTCTTGTAAACAGCTGTGAAATATGTTTCAGGTCTTTGGCCATCAACTGCGTTAGGTTCATATCCAGGAAAAAAGACATTTAAATATTGAAGTGGCATATCAAACATGGAAACCAAATCACCATTATCAGAATGTTTTTAGAGTAATTTCCACCCCCATAAAGAGATTCTAATACTCAACAGAGGCAATGATAGGGATGGTCTTCATCTAGTATTAGTGGGACGATGGCCACATTCTCCTCAGTTTCAACCCAGCAACAACAATCATGTCCGCACCACCAAGAATCCATCTTATCAAGGACATAATATAATGCCTCATAATGAATAATACCCCCCAGTCCATCTTTAAATTAATAACTTTCCTGTGTAATCCTTTAAATTGTGCCCATTATTAATAATGCCCCAAGTGTTTCCGAATTAAAAGATAAAAAAAATGAGTGGGGTTCCAATATCTGGGACCCGTGGAATCAACTGATGGAATGAACCGTGATACCTGTATAAGCGCTGTGACCCCTCCTCTGTTTATACAGTGTCATTCATTTCATAGCGGCCATGTAATGTAACTACAGCCTCATCCTATACACTTCTATGTGACAAGGCTGGAATTACATCACACGGTCACTATATACAGAAGGAGTAAACAGGCGTCACGGTTCCTTCATACAGCTGATCAGTGGGGAATCACTTATCTTTTATTGATGATTTATTCTGAAGATAGATCAATAAAAAATAGTTGGAAAACTCCTTAAAGGGAGTCTATCATTAGGAAATCACATTTTGAACCAATGGCACATTGGAATAGCCTTTAAAAAGGCTATTCTATTCCTACCTTCCATTTCCCTCTTCTCCCTGCTGTTTCTGTAAAAATCTGTATATTGCAATATTCAAATTACGCTCACAGAGCACAGGCGTTTCCCCTCAGCTCTGAGCACCCCCATGTCATGATCTTTTGCCGCCCCTTAGTTAATTCTGTTCATGCCCCTCTTCATGTTCTCCTGATCTTCTGCCTTGCATAGGCATCCGATGCTACGCTATATGCTGACTGCACGTGTTTCGCTGACATTTTGAGGTGGTCTGTTGCACGCTTGTGTAACAAACCACCGCAAAATGGTGGTGCAGCATGTGCAGTTGGCATATAATGCAGCGTCAGATGCCCATGCTGTATGCTGACTGCGCATGTTATGTCGCCATTTTGCGGTGGCAATGGAGCATGCGCAGTCGACATATAATGCAGCGTCAGATGCCTACGCAATTCTGAAGATCAGGAGAACATGAAAAGGGGCGTGAACAGAATTAACTAAGGGGTGGTGAGAGGTTATGACTTGGGGGTGCTCGAGCACAGGAGGAACACCTTCTGGAGGTCTATGGATGGAGGCAGAAGACACAAAACGCTACCTTCTGCGTGGTCCATTTTCAGTGACAGAAGGAGCAGCCGCTACCTTGTAGAGGTCTATGGACGGAGGGGGAAGGCGCAAGATGCTTCCTTCTACTCAACTCTGGTTATTTTTGTCTTTGACACCACATTTATTGCAAGTATGTACAAATGGAAACATAGCAAGTATAGTTGAAATAAATGCTTCTTCAACCTAATAATTCTCTGCTATGTTGATCCAGAGGAAGGCAAAAAATAACCCCTGAGCACTAATTATTGGGTTGTCCTCAGTTTAGGAGAAAAAAAATTCTTTGCTGATCCCAAATATGTCGATCAGAATAAATTCCTGGATTGTTGCTGCTATATATGGATTTTCAGTGGTGGAAGCTTGGTTGCTTTGTCTCACATTCATGAAGGGAGGAGCGGTCTAGGACATCAGCCAGTTTTCTCCTGTAAGACAATAAATACATATGTCTGAGAATGAGCTCTTCATATATCAACTGTATAAATGTGGGGGGGGGGGGGGCGAGAATAGGTAGAATATACTGGTCAGGGATTACACATTAATGTTATATGGGACTGCTCTAGGCTAGAGGATCTGTCTGCTCTCTTGCGTACTACAGAATATGAATTGTCCAAGGCATTGTGTACAGTGTAAATGAGTGTATATTACTATTGAGCAGTGGTAACCCTATGGATATGGCTGGGTGTTATGCTTACCATAGTAAAGGTGGATGACTCTGCTGCACAGCGCATTACATCAGTCTTCTAGTATGGTAGGTTATAGCAAGAGGAATGAAGAATGGGATCGAGGCACTCTCCAGTGAACCCAATGGCAGTTTCTGTTGACCCAAATGTTGAAGAAATTCTGGACTATGCTGAGCCACCCACCACACCACATCATCAAATCTAAGCATCAGAAGATGTTCAATCAATTTAGCTTTGTGTATCCTCAGTCAGGATACCAGCAGTATCTTCAGCCATTCAATAATGAAGAACAAGCCTCAGAAGGATTAGGAATAGAGGCTTGAGGTCCTCAGAAGTAAGAGAGCACCTCTACGTAGCAGTGTCAGAAGGCCTCAATTTTAAATAATACCCCTGTTAAATGAACTAGGCCTTAGGGGAAAGTCCTGAGGTATTTTGAGGGCATATTTTAAATAGTGGCAGCAGAGATGTAACAGATGTACAGTAACAGAACTCCAGCTACACACGTCTGCTCCCAATGCTGGCTAACATTGCCTTCCCCCTCAGGGGAGCATCTTATATTGTGTGGAGCCTCTGTTTAGTATGATACTGTGGAGGGCACTGCGGAGCATTACAGTCCTATGAAAAAGTTTGGGCACCCCTATTAATCTTAATCATTTTTAGTTCTAAATATTTTGGTGTTTGCAACAGCCATTTCAGTTTGATATAGCTAATTACTGATGGGTACAGTAATATTTCTGGATTGAAATGAGGTTTATTGTGCTAATAGAAAATGTGCAATATGCATTAAACCAAAATTTGACTGGTGCAAAGATTTTGGTACCCTTATCATTTTATTGATTTGAATACTCCTAACTACTTTTTGCTGACTTACTAAAGCACAAAATTGTTTTTGTAACCTCACTTAGCTTTCAACTTCATAGCCAGGTGTATCCAATCATGAGAAAAGGTATTTAAGGTGGCCAATTGCAAGTTGTTCTCCTATTTGAATCTCCTCTGAAGAGTGGCATCATGGGCTACTCAAAACAACTCTCAAATGATCTGAAAACAAAGATTGTTCAACATAGTTGTTCAGGGGAAGGATACAAAAAGTTGTCTCAGAGATTTAACCTGTCAGTTTCCACTGAGAGGAACATAGTAAGGAAATGGAAGACCACAGGGACAGTTCTTGTTAAGTCCAGAAGTGGCAGGCCAAGAAAAATATCAGAAAGGCAGAGAAGAAGAATGGTGAGAACAGTCAAGGACAATCCACAGACCACCTCCAAAGAGCTGCAGCATCATCTTGCTGCAGATGGTGTCACTGTGCATCGGTCAACAATACAGCGCACTTTGCACAAGGAGAAGCTGTATGGGAGAGTGATGAGAAAGAAGCCATTTCTGCAAGCACACCACAAACAGAGTCGCCTGAGGTATGCAAAAGCACATTTGGACAAGCCAGCTTAATTTTGCAAGAAGGTCCTGTGGACTGATGAAACAAAGATTGAGTTGTTTGGTCATACAAAAAGGCGTTATGCATGGCGTCCAAAAAAAACAGCATTCCAAGAAAAACACTTGCTACCCACTGTAAAATTTGGTGGAGTTTCCATTATGCTTTGGGGCTGTGTGGCCAATGCCGGCACCAGGAATCTTGTTAAAGTTGAGGGTCGCATGGATGCCACTCAGTATCAGCAGATTCTTGAGAATAATGTTCAAGAATCAGTGACAAAGTTGAAGTTACACCGAGGATGGATATTTCAGCAAGACAATGATCCAAAACACCGCTCCAAATCGACTCAGGCATTCATGCAGAGGAACAATTATAATGTTCTGGAATGGCCATCCCAGTCCCCAGACCTAAATATCATTGAATATCTGTGGGATGATTTGAAGCGGGCTGTCCATGCTCGGTGACCTCATTTCAATCCTGAAATATTACTGTGTCCATCAGTTATTAGATATATCAAACTGAAATGGCTGTTGCAAACACCAAAATATTTAGAACTAAAAATGATTAAGATTAATAGGGGTGCCCAAACTTTTTCATAGGACTGTATATACCATTTGAAGCTTCATACTTTGGGAGGGCTCAAAATTCTTGATAGCAGTCCTGTGAACTACACCTGCATCACAACTCCCTCACTAAAATCTTGTGCATGTGGTATGTTCCGTGGCTACATCATTCCCCATTAAGTACTGTGCATGAACCAGCCATGGAGCTAATGAAGTGTACACAATACTATAGGGGATGATGATACTGGGGAAAATACCCATAAATGCAATATAGTCATCATACATGCAAGATTATAGTGATAGAGCCGTTGTGTTGGCTACTGGTAGGAAATGTTTGGGTGAGCCCCCAGAACAAGTTCTTCTGGTGGGCCTTAGGCTCTTCTGTCTGACATTGGCCATGTGTGTCTTAAAAAAAAAATCATTTGCAAGCACCTTTCCCTAAAAAAGAAGGGTAATTTTTGGAGCATTTTAAATGTTAAAATTCGTAAAAGTGAGTGGCAAACCAGTGTATGGTTAAGCTAGGAGTTTGTAGCCTCTGCTTACCACCTATTTTTCCATAGACATACATGTCACTTTTACTTTCACATAACTTCAGCTCAGCAATCTTTGGATGTCATTGAATGAGAACATTTGAACATAATAGGCAATCGGCCCCCAATTTCATCATGTGAACAGCTATCTGCCATAATACCTGTAGCTGCAGCTAAGTATTATGGGTTTTTTCAGTTATTTAAACACTTCTTAGTTTAACATAAGAGATAAAATGATCCTTTAGTAGTCCCACAATGGGTAAATTCAGTGTGTTACTGCAGTATAGATAATACAATAATAATACAAAATACAAAAGCTCCACAGTAGAGGCATTACAGTCACAATAGGTACAGATTAAGAGATAAAGGTAAAGAAAATAGTAGGAGGGAGTGATCTCCGTTTAGCTTGGTGTTGATTGTACAGCCTAAGCACAGCGGGGAGGAAATACTTCCAATAGCGCTCCTTCTCACACTTAGGGTCCATTCACACGGAGTAACGCGAGGCGTTTTTTGTGTTTATTTTGTGTTTATTTTTAACGGCCATAAAAAGACATTTCCATTGAGTTCTATAGTAAAATACGCCTGTATTTTTACGTCCGTAAAATAACGGACGTAAAAATACAGGCGTATTTTACTATAGAACTCAATGGAAACGTCTTTTTACGGCCGTAAAAATAAGCACAAAATAAGCACAAAAAACGCCTCGCGTTACTCCGTGTGAATGGACCCTTAGGGTGAAGCAATTGGTCACTGACAGCCCAGTGCTATCATGGTTTCATGCATGGGATGGGAGTTATTCTCCAACATGGAGCTCTCCATAGACAGTATCCTTCTGTCACCCACCACCTGCATAGGGTCCAGGGGGCTCCGCTGGACATAGCATATCTCCGCTTACTAAAATCCACCATCTTCTCCTTGGTCTTTCCAGCATTAATCCTGAAGTGGGTCCGCTGGCACCATTACACAAAATCACGGTTTAATTCTCTGTACTCCCTTTATAATATACTGGCATGCTAATAGTCTTTCTTCGACCATCTAAAAATTAACTTCATTTGTCATAAGGAGTCTTATTACAGATTTTGCATTGGAACGCATATGCTTAATGTTTCACCTCTGAAGATACAAAACTATTTTTGCAATTTCCCTATAAAAAATAACCAAGTGATATATGCATTAATAATAATTACTATTTTTGTAATAAGTAACACAGAGGCCCTCACAGTGGAATAAAAAACTAGGTTAATCCCTACAGAGCACAGGCAATTTTTTTTTACCTTTCATTTTTTAGATTCCCTGCCTTCTAAAAGTCAGATATTGCCTTTATCAGGGGCCACACGGTGGCTCAGTGGTTAGCACTGCAGCCTTGCAGTGTTGGAGTCCTGGTGTTCAAATCCCACCAAGGGCAAAACAACATCTGCAAGAAGTTTGTATGTTCTCCCTGTGTTTGCATGGATTTCCATCCCATATTCCAAAAAGACATACTGATAGGAAAAAATGTACATTGTGAGCTCTATGTGGGGCTCACAATCTACATTTAGAAAAACAAAAAAAAAGATATTTCCTTTATCTACGATTGCTTGTTTTTACAGGAGAATTTTTACTTTTAAATGGTACCGTTTAGTATTCCAAACTATATACTGTTTATTCTGATAGTTTTTGCTTTTACAACATCGATTATGCAATAAAATGAACAAGTTGCCTATATTCTATGGGTCGGTATCATCGTGGTTTTTGCTGCAACGTCTTCACCACGTTGGGTCCCTGCCTTAAAGAATAAAGTTATATTCTGACACGTAACTTTTTAGTTTAGTTATAGTTGGGAAAAATTTGATATTTTGATGACTGTTGGGGAGTATTGTATACTTTGATCACTTATTAAATTTTTTGGGTTGATAAAGTAACAAAAATTTTATCAGATCATTTTTTTTCACTTTTTTTTTAACTTGGAAAGACTTTTTAAAATTTTTCTTACCCCTCCCCCCTCAAAGGGAGCTTGATCCTGCAATCATTAAATCCCTGGTATAGACTGCAAAACTACAATTCTTCAGTCTAATGTAAAATCACTAAATTACTATTGAACCCTACCTACTGTAGGTCCTCTGATGGACCAGGCAAAATGCTGAGGAAATCCGTTGGGACATTCTAGCTTCTAGTTTGAGTGAAATTATCCTCCCAGATGCTGTGGTCGCAGCTGACCATGGTATGTGAGGGGTCAATGGTCCATGTCTCTGATTAGACCCTGCTGCCCAGGGTCTATGATGTCTGTTCAATTCAGGAGCAGCGCCATATTTTCCCATGAATCCCAGGGCATAAAGACATCATTATCAACTCACATATTTCAATATGACTAACCGCATCAAGATCGAGTAACATTTAAAACAATAGGAGACAAAATCAGAGCGGAATCTGACGCTGATTTTGAGGTGCAATCCACCTTAAAGGGGTTCTATCATTTAGAAAAGTCATTTTTATCTAAGCACATGCATGCATAACATTTAAAAATGCTATTTCACACATACCTTTTGTATGTAAATTATCTCAGTGGTTTTTGAATGAGCCAAAAAAAGCTCTGTGGGAAAAACCACAATAGCAACACATCACGGTTCTTCCCGCAGCGCTTTAGACATAAAGTTCGCAGAGGTTTCCTCTGTGGACTTTCTGTTTCAATTACACCTAAGGGAAAACTGCTGGTGTTTCTATAGGTATAATTGACATGCTGTGATTTCCACAATTTGGAAATCGTGGTATGTCTGCAGTACAGTTTACACCGCAAAGTGGGTATGTGATTCACTAGAATGCCATTCACTTTACTCTGACTGTAAAATGCTGCATTTACGCCACATGTAGCTCCGGCCTTTCACAGTCATAAGCTTAAACAGCACTCCAGGATTTAAGAAGTAAAACTGTTAACACTTTCCCTTTTATTAAACAGATTTTAAAATCATTGCTTAGTAGTGCTATTAATAATTTCAAGGAAGAATTTTAATGGATGATCTTCCAATCAAAATTCACTTTTTTAGTTTAATTTTGTGCAAAACTCTTTTTATTATAAACTGTTTTCTTGTAAAAATCCTTCTGTGAATCAACATTCCCTGAAGAAAATGAAGTTTCTATTTTTATGCAAAAAGTTTATGTTCATGTTGAGAACTAGTAATTATTTAGTAGGACATATGTCTCCTTGTGGCATGTTGTCATATAAAATTAACCCAAAAATTTGGAGCACTAATCTTGAAATAGACTGTGTACATGACTACACTGTATAATATCCTGGCTTCTAGTATTCTGGTAAAGAATAAATTCACTGCCGTTGGTATTAGAAGTGCACTTTGACACTGAAAGATCCGCCAAAGTAATTGCAAAGGTTTACCTGCCAGGGTGGTTTCACTCACTATACCGTATATACTCGAGTATAAGCCGACCCGAATATAAGCCGAGGCCCCTAATTTTATCACAAAAAAACTAAGCCTAGGGGGGAAATGCAGCAGCTACTGGAAAATTTAAAAAATTAAAATGGTCGGCGTTTTGGGGTGCAGTAGATGCTGGGTGCTGGGGAAGGGGAGGGGGTGTTTTTTCCCCCACTGCCATAATATTGTCATATGAGGGCTTTTTTTTGCTGAGAAATTGTACTTCCTAATGATACTATCCAATATTCTATTGGTACCATTTTGAGGTACAGACAATGTTTTGATCACTTTTTATTCAATAGATTGTCAGCTGTCATAGCAACCAATCAACACCCCCTACGATTCCTGCCAGTCTGAACGACTAACGAAACAGAAGTAATATCCTAACTATACGTGTGGCTTACTTCCAGCCACATGAAAAACAAAAGCACAAATTGGTCTCACCACACTCAGGGTTACAGGACAGACCCAGCCACCTCCTCACTTCCTGGATCTACCCTAAAGGGCAGGCTCTGGAACCTTTTATGGGCCAGTTATGAGCCTCAGGACCCACACCTGGGGCTGAAACCTATTCCAGACCCACCCTGGACCACACATAAGTCAGGAATCTGGGGCTGATATAGCAGAACTCTAGCACTTTTCCTGTCACCTTCTCACGCTATGGATAAATGGAAATCTGCAATATGCAGAAGACAATTCTTGCCATCTGTTTTCCTATAAAGACATGTACTTCTTTGGCTATACCCTAGGGATACCAGTGTGTGCTGTGACAGCTAATAGTCCAACATATACTTGTATTAAGAAATGGAGTATATAAAATATAACCTAAATAGTGTAAACGAAGCTAAGATGATAACTTATTGCATTAAATCACTATAAGATAAGATAAGATAAAATAATCCTTTAATAGTCCCACAGTGGGGAAATTTCAGTATGTTTCAGCTGCATAGTAATACAGATATATGATAATACACAGTAAATATTACAGAAGTAGTAGACACACATATGCTGAGAAAGATATACTAGGAGTCCTAAGGAACAGAGCAGCTACGGAACAGAGAAAAAAGAAGGAGGACATTCATAATCATTAGTTCTCTGTGCGGAGTGTCTCCGCTTGGTCTGATCTGTAGATTATACAGCCTGGTGGCGGTTGGAAGGAAGGACTTGCGATAGCGCTCCTTCTCACACTTGGGGTGAAGCAGACGGTCACTTACAGTGCTGCAAAGTCCCATCAAGGTCCCATACATGGGGTGGGATTTGTTCTCCCGCATGGAGGTCACCACGGACAGTATCCTTCTGTCACCCACCACCTGTACTGGGTCCAAGGGGCTCCCCAGGACAGAGCTGGCCCTCCTGATCAGCCTGTCAAGTCTATTTCTGTCCCTGGTTGATATACTGCTCCCCCAGCAGGCCACACCGAAAAAGATGGCTGAGGCAACCACAGAGTTGAAGAAGGCCCTAAGAAGTGTCCCCTGGACTCCGAAGGCCCTCAGCCTCCTGATCAGGTAGAGTCTGCTGTGGCCCTTTCTGTGCAGCGCCTCCAGGTGGTCAGCCCAGTGTAGTTTATTATTGAGGAGCACACCCAGATACTTATAGGTCCTGACTATCTCAATGCATGTTCCTTGGATCTCCACCGGGGTCGGAGCACTCCTCCGTTTCCCAAAGTCCACCACCATCTCCTTGTTCTTCCCAGCATTAATCCTGAAATGGTTCTGCTGGCACCATTCAACAAAATCCCGGTTTAAGTCTCTGTATTCCCTATCGTCACCATCAGTGATAAGGCCTACTATAGCAGAGTCATCGGAGTACTTCTGTAAGTAACAGCTGGAGGAGCTGTGCCTAAAGTCAGCAGTGTACAGTGTGAAGAGAAATGGGGCAAGAACTGTACCTTGTGGTGCACACAGTCCTGGGCTCTCACATACTGAGGGCGGTTTGTGAGGTAGTTTAGTATCCAGTTGGACAGGTGATGGTCCACACCACCAAGGTTCAGCTTCTCCCTCAGTAGCTCTGGCTGAATGGTGTTGAACGCACTGGAGAAATCAAAGAACATTATTCTCACAGTGTTCCCGGGTTTCTCCAGGTGAGAGAGAGCTCTGTGAAGAAGGTGGATGATGGCGTCATCTACCCCAATGCCTGGCCGGTAGGCAAACTGGAGGGGGTCCAGAGCGGAGCTCACTAGGGGGCGTAGGAGTGTCAGGACCAGTCTCTCTAGGACCTTCATCAGGTGGGATGTCAGTGCTACAGGTCGGTAGTCATTGTAGTCCATCGGGTTGGGTTTCTTTGGGACTGGTACCACACAAGATGTTTTCCACAGTTGAGGTACCACTCCCAGCTTCAGACTTATATTGTACATGTGCGTAATAATACCACACAGCTGATCACCGCACATTTTAAGAACTCTTGTGCTTATCCCATCGGGATATATTCAAAACAAAAAAATACCAAGGAGGGAATCAATCTTCAAAACTAACACATTTTATGAGATTGCCTCCAGTATAAAAAAAAAACAAAAAACACTTTGTGATATATATTACAAAATGCGATTACATCAAAATTTTAACTCTCTGTCTTTTTAGTGACGTAAAGTAAAAACTAATATGCTCAGTCTTCTCACTGGTGCCGTATTTCCACAGATATATAGTACAGCGTATTCAATGGTCTCCCATGTGACCAGCGTTCGACTTGCCAATTGACTTAGCCTGTTTTGTGTCCCTCATAAGAATAGAAAAGAAAAAGAACCGCACATAGAAGGCTGTGTGAATAAGGAAGAGTACAAGGTACAATGATGGACCAGAATACCACATATATCTGATGATATATCTGATGATAAAATTTAATGCGTTACTGTCAACCTAATTTATGGGGCCGATATTGAAAATTTATTATATATAAATTACAATATTATACTTTTGTGATGAGTCAATACTTCTAATTGTTTTCCCACCACAGTATCACATCAGTAATTCACTAGCGATAAGTGAATCTCATATAATTCATCTCAGTGAGATTCCCTTCATTCATGGCAGCTGTAACGGCTCCTATGGGCCTGTGACCTTAGAGGGCCCAGTCAGCCCCCCACTGATTTTTTTTTATAGGGTGTTGTCCACTGGATTACTCAGTAGGTAACAGATGATTTTCACTTACGTATCCCTTTAGCAGCAAGATGTAATATGCAACACCCCACAGAGGAGGGCATGGACAGGAGCGTGGATAGGCAGGTGATCGGTTGTTACCTCCTGGAGCAAGCCAGTAAGTAGTGGCCAAATGTACCACTGTGGAAACATGTAGGAGGGTGGTTACTGTATATGGCCCTTTAACAGGGGCACTTACTTTGGAGAAGGGAATGGGGTCAGCATACTGTATGGAGGTCTGTAATGGGGGCCAATAAAGAAAAAAATATTTTGCATGGGTGCCCATAAAGGGCCAATATACCATGGGCAGGGGGTCAGTAAAGGGAGCTTTATACAGTATTGGGGCTACTAAAGGGGGTGTTATACCATGTGGACCTGGAGAGCCCCAGTCAAAATTTTGCTATGGTTGCCTATATTTCCTAGTTGTACCCCTGATGAGAGTTTTGCTCTTCAATCTTAATGGAGCCAAGGTTGGACAGGCGAGCTTACCCTTCCTTTATTTCAATGGGTCTGCAAATGGGATAGCAGTGCTCATCTTGGGCAGTCCCAGTGAAATCAATGAAGTGGGGGTGCACTGTCGAGCCAGATCTCCTTTCAGACTGCAGAGCAAAACTCATGATCAGTGGAACTTCCAACAACTATCTTGTGAATACGAGAGGAGTTGCAGTGGTGGAAAAAAAATCTTAAAGGGCTTACTTATACCAGTCACACAATGGCAAGTATCAAATTGCTTTTTCTGCTATGCAAAAAAAATTAACATCACAAAATTCACTTGCAAGATTCGATATAAAGCTATTTTCTCTTTCCAGTATCTATACTTACAAATATAGTTTGAATGCAATTTACGTTTTGACACTTGCTTCACATTGTGTCGGATATGTCATACTCAGTAAAGTGTACAGAAAGGATGTTGTCCTTGGGAATAAAATAGACTTTTCAGAATGACCTTTTATGATCCATTTTTCTGAATTCTGAAAACAATTGCAGTGTTGGTAGAGTGCCTTGTCAGGGCTAGTGAATCAGCTACTAAGTAATCCTGTCCTGTACACATTTTGTAATTTCTTCAATGAATTAATCTGCTGAGAAACACTGAATATGAAACAAATACAGCAAAGTGTTAGTATTTGCTGCCCTCTAGTGGAAAATAACAGTTATGAGGAACTGCACAATGTAAAACAAGTTTGTATATGAATTGTGCTATATCGCCAAATGTATGTGGTCACTGGAACATCATTTCAATGCATCCTAAAGTTGTTTGGGAAAGGGGGGGGGATTAGGTCAGACCTGTGTGCAGGACAATTATGTTCTTATGTATCATACTCATAATACCATGTTTATGTAATCGTTTTGCATGGAGATGTACCACCAGCTTAAAAAATGCGGAGTGAAAAATTCTGCACAACAGGACAGAAACCTGGCGGACCCCACTATCGTATATGGGGTCTGTGGGTTTCTTAACCGCTTTTTAAGCAGGTTAGCTTTGTGTTTTTTGGGTCCTCAAGCAGACCCAAAGAACGGAAAGCCGAACACTAGTGTGAACCTAGAGTGAGTGTCTAAGAGCTAGGAGTTCTAACCAGGGCTGGCGTTAATGGGGGATCAAATTGGTAAATTGCCCAGTGTTCATCAGCCTAAATCCCAGGAGCTGCACTGCTGTATTGGCGTGGTGTGCTTTATTGTGCACGCTGATACTGCTTAATTCTATGTCAGAGCAGGGAGCTGAAGAGTTCCTGCTCTGCCATAGAGGACCGCCGGTAAGTCACGTCACTGCATCGAGCCACCTGTGGCACTACTACAGAGAGAGACTTCGGCTGCTCCATTCATTGTGGGAGCGCAGTAAGGTGAGTAAAAGATTTATTGTTTTCTGGTAAGGGAAAGGGATCTGATAAGGGGACAAACTATAATTTATAGAGGGAGCTAATATTTATAGTGGGGGAACTATTGAATATAAGAGGGTTAGTATTTATAATGGAGGAACTATTATACATAAGGGGCACTATAATAAGAGAGGAATTATTATATATAAGAGGGGATATTAATAGGGGGGTCTAATTAATATAAGTCAGCTATTATAAGGGAGGGTCCATTACATATAAGGGGGCTACTATAGGAGAAAAACTATTATATATAAGAAGCGCTATTATAAGAGCAATTATATATATAAAGGGGAGGTTATTATGAGGGGAGTTATTAAAGGAGAAAAACTATTATATATAAGGAAGAGTCTGATATATATAAACGGGGAACTGTTATTTATAAGGGGCAACTATTATATATAAGAGGGCTATTATATATAAGGTGGATTGTTATAAGGCGGAGACTGTTATATATAAGGGGCTATTATGTATAAGGGCGGAACTATGTATAAGAGCTATTATTTATAAGGGAGGAAACTAGTAAGTATAAGGGGGCTATTATAAGGGAGAAGCATATAAGACAGGCTAATATTTATATAAGGGAAGAACAATTTATAATGGGGGGACTACAGAGAGAGAGAGGTGACTATTATATTGTGGTCGTTTTTATTTATAAGAGGGAAACTTTATAAGAAGGGTATTGTTAAAGGGGATATTAGTTATAAGAGGGCTATTATTTATAAGGGGGAACTATTATTTATGAGAGGGCTATTATTAATAAGGAGAAGTATTTATATTTGACCACTATTATTTATGGGGGGAACTATTACTGATATGGAGCACTGTTTATAAGCAGAGACTATTATTTATAAGAAGGCGTTATAATTAGAGATGAGCGAACACTAAAATGTTCGAGGTTCGAAATTCGATTCGAACAGCCGCTCACTGTTCGAGTGTTCGAATGGGTTTCGAACCCCATTATAGTCTATGGGGAACATATACTCGTTAAGGGGGAAACCCAAATTCGTGTCTGGAGGGTCACCAAGTCCACTATGACACCCCAGGAAATGATACCAACACCCTGGAATGACACTGGGACAGCAGGGGAAGCATGTCTGGGGGCATAAAAGTCACTTTATTTCATGGAAATCCCTGTCAGTTTGCGATTTTCGCAAGCTAACTTTTCCCCATAGAAATGCATTGGCCAGTGCTGATTGGCCAGAGTATGGAACTCGACCAATCAGCGCTGGCTCTGCTGGAGGAGGCGGAGTCTAAGATCGCTCCACACCAGTCTCCATTCAGGTCCGACCTTAGACTCCGCCTCCTCCGGCAGAGCCAGCGCTGATTGGCCGAAGGCTGGCCAATGCATTCCTATGCGAATGCAGAGACTTAGCAGTGCTGAGTCAGTTTTGCTCAACTACACATCTGATGCACACTCGGCACTGCTACATCAGATGTAGCAATCTGATGTAGCAGAGCCGAGGGTGCACTAGAACCCCTGTGCAAACTCAGTTCACGCTAATAGAATGCATTGGCCAGCGCTGATTGGCCAATGCATTCTATTAGCCCGATGAAGTAGAGCTGAATGTGTGTGCTAAGCACACACATTCAGCACTGCTTCATCACGCCAATACAATGCATTAGCCAGTGCTGATTGGCCAGAGTACGGAATTCGGCCAATCAGCGCTGGCCAATGCATTCTATTAGCCCGATGAAGTAGAGCTGAATGTGTGTGCTAAGCACACACATTCAGCTCTACTTCATCGGGCTAATAGAATGCATTGGCCAGCGCTGATTGGCCAGAGTACGGAACTCGACCAATCAGCGCTGGCTCTGCTGGAGGAGGCGGAGTCTAAGATCGCTCCACACCAGTCTCCATTCAGGTCCGACCATAGACTCCGCCTCCTCCGGCAGAGCCAGCGCTGATTGGCCGAAGGCTGGCCAATGCATTCCTATGCGAATGCAGAGACTTAGCAGTGCTGAGTCAGTTTTGCTCAACTACACATCTGATGCACACTCGGCACTGCTACATCAGATGTAGCAATCTGATGTAGCAGAGCCGAGGGTGCACTAGAACCCCTGTGCAAACTCAGTTCACGCTAATAGAATGCATTGGCCAGCGCTGATTGGCCAATGCATTCTATTAGCCCGATGAAGTAGAGCTGAATGTGTGTGCTAAGCACACACATTCAGCTCTACTTCATCGGGCTAATACAATGCATTGGCCAGCGCTGATTGGCCAGAGTACGGAATTCGGCCAATCAGCGCTGGCTCTGCTGGAGGAGGCGGAGTCTAAGATCGCTCCACACCAGTCTCCATTCAGGTCCGACCTTAGACTCTGCCTCCTCCAGCAGAGCCAGCGCTGATTGGCCGAATTCCGTACTCTGGCCAATCAGCACTGGCTAATGCATTGTATTGGCGTGATGAAGCAGTGCTGAATGTGTGTGCTTAGCACACACATTCAGCTCTACTTCATCGGGCTAATAGAATGCATTGGCCAATCAGCGCTGGCCAATGCATTCTATTAGCTTGATGAAGCAGAGTGTGCACAAGGGTTCAAGCGCACCCTCGGCTCTGATGTAGCAGAGCCGAGGGTGCACAAGGGTTCAAGCGCACCCTCGGCTCTGATGTAGCAGAGCCGAGGCTGCACAAGGGTTCAAGTGCACCCTCGGCTCTGCTACATCAGAGCCGAGGGTGCGCTTGAACCCTTGTGCAGCCTCGGCTCTGCTACATCAGAGCCGAGGGTGCGCTTGAACCCTTGTGCACACTCTGCTTCATCAAGCTAATAGAATGCATTGGCCAGCGCTGATTGGCCAATGCATTCTATTAGCCCGATGAAGTAGAGCTGAATGTGTGTGCTAAGCACACACATTCAGCACTGCTTCATCACGCCAATACAATGCATTAGCCAGTGCTGATTGGCCAGAGTACGGAATTCGGCCAATCAGCGCTGGCTCTGCTGGAGGAGGCGGAGTCTAAGGTCGGACCTGAATGGAGACTGGTGTGGAGCGATCTTAGACTCCGCCTCCTCCAGCAGAGCCAGCGCTGATTGGTCGAGTTCCGTACTCTGGCCAATCAGCGCTGGCCAATGCATCCCTATGGGAAAAAGTTTATCTCACAAAAATCACAATTACACACCCGATAGAGCCCCAAAAAGTTATTTTTAATAACATTCCCCCCTAAATAAAGGTTATCCCTAGCTATCCCTGCCTGTACAGCTATCCCTGTCTCATAGTCACAAAGTTCACATTCTCATATGACCCGGATTTGAAATCCACTATTCGTCTAAAATGGAGGTCACCTGATTTCGGCAGCCAATGACTTTTTCCAATTTTTTTCAATGCCCCCGGTGTCGTAGTTCCTGTCCCACCTCCCCTGCACTGTTATTGGTGCAAAAAAGGCGCCAGGGAAGGTGGGAGGGGAATCGAATTTTGGCGCACTTTACCACGCGGTGTTCGATTCGAACATAGCGAACACCCTGATATCCGATCGAACATGTGTTCGATAGAACACTGTTCGCTCATCTCTAGTTATAATAACTTATTTTAAGAAAAATCTATTAGGCAGTACAAAGGTGTTTTTTTGAATTGTGTGTGGGCACAAAGGGGGGTTGTTTCTGTTTTGAGGGAAGAAAGGTGGGACGTTAGTAAAGGGGCTGCCACTGGAAATACGCGTTGCTGGTATATCAGCATTTGGGGCCTCGCTTTTAATTTTGCCCAGGGCCAGTGTTAGGGAATTGCTAGGACAGCAATTCCCCGGTAGCTGTTGAACCCTGGGACACAAGAGACAGTGAGCCCTAAGCTGAAGCCCCCAACTGACCCTTCCTATTGCCAGGCCCTATCCTACGTAATAGGCGGTAACCTGAAAGACAGTCCCTTCCTGGATATGTGAGACACAAAACACAGACAAGACGAACAACAAAGGGAGGTCAGCTAGCCAAGGGTCAGTAACAGTCGAGCGATGCAGTGCCATATCGGGGTCCAAAGAATAGTCAGTAGGGAAAGCCAGAGGTCAAGGATTAGAATGCAAGCAAAAATAGTGACAGTAAGGAGCAGGTACGCACAAGGCAATAGCAAGCACTGGTGTGAATGAGAGCCAAGGCTAAATAGGGAGGAAGAACCCGCCCATGGAATTGACAGGAAGGTGGCTGTCAATCACAGGGCAAGGCCGGATTAACTATTAGAGGAGCAGAGAAAACTGAAGGTGAAGGAGATGGGTGTGGTGGAAAATCAATTATCAAGGTGAAAGAATAGGGCAGTGTACAGACAGTGCAAGAAGAACCCAAAGGAATAAATCACAACCGAACACATCTCCTGTGCCGCAGCATGCAGCCGGATGATGACGCCAAAAACCCGAACGGGCAAAGATGTTACAGCCAGTTTGTCTAAAGCCAGTCCTGGTCCTGCCGCAAAATATGTAAAACTGTCTCATACAGTACACCCTACACCTCATATGCTTTTGCAGTCATCTCCCAAGCCATGACTTGTCTATCAAATTACTAAAGGAATGATTTATCATGTTTCCACCACTTCACTGCCTGGAGGATATGAGGCAGGTGTGTGGAATTGCATATGGTGATTCTTGAACCATGTGCAACCATGACGTTCCAATTCATAAAACTTCCAATATAAATTTCTTGTGATCATGTCAGAAGGGCGGGCCTCTCGGTTCATGTGCATGTGTTATTGGAACATACCAAAATAACAGTGCAGTACTACATGAGTAACATACTGGCAAAAAAAACATGCAAGAAGAAATTATTTCAGCATAAAAATTAGAACAATCTTACCACTGTGCTTCATATAAAGATGGATTTCTGTAACTGTTACCACAAGCAAGATGTCAATCCCAGCACAGACAGGCACCATAACATCACAGTATTGCACATCCTATGCTGGGAATCAGACAATTCCGTTCATCAAGGGATTGGAGAATAACAATTTTTTTCTTTAGAGCAATTGGAGGGCTTAAGAGGCAATATTAGTGGGCATTATTAAAACCAAGCAGCCTCATTAGGTGGTATTATAAATATAACGGAGGATAATTTATATAAGAGATCACTATAAATATAAGGGGGGTCATTAGGAGGCATTATGACTATAAGGGAGGATCATTTATATAATGGGTGTCACGGGATGGTTAGAGTCTATACTATAGGCAATGTGTAATATATTTCATGTGGAATGTATTCTCTAACCTGTTATATACATCAATGTGTAGTTGGCTGATTAGGGTCTAGTGTGTTAGCACATTGTATGCAAATACCTCTAACTAGTGAGGACCAGTGAGGACAATGGGTGGAGATAATCTGCTCAGTGTCCCCAAGAAGATGTTGGATGGTACATTGTCCACAGGAGACAGGGAGTCTGCTCTGTTTGGCATAGGTGAGGGGGGAAGGATCTGTGACTCAGCCCTTCCCACCCACAGATATAGGATGTGACAGTCTTAGTATAGTGTATGTAGTTAGCAGTTAGTATGTGTTAGCCGGCCTGTGCACAGCTCTGCAGAGAGCCAGGATTTAGTTACAGGACCAAGGAACCAAAGCTATCATTGGATTGTGACTTCCGTGGACTTATTGTTATTATGGTTGATGTGACCGCCGCCGGCTACTAACTTTGTGGATTACAATAAATTGCTGTTGTCTCCCGACCTCTTGCGTCCGTGTTGATTCAAGATATCCTCCGGAGGAAGGACGTATACCTTTGCTCCGTGACAACTGGTTGGCAGAGGTGGGATCAACAGCGGACAGCGAGATGGACTACAACAGCTCAGCGATTAATGGAGCCACAACCTCAGAATACAGGAACTGGACTATGGCAAGTCTAAAATTAAGGGCCCGGGAACTAAACCTGAGTTACCAGGGAAGAACGAAAGAGCAACTGATCGAGGCACTGGAGGAGATGACCCTGCAAAGCGACAATGAGGAGGGCTGCCCCCAGGAGACTGGAGAGATACAGGAGTGGCAGGTACAGACCCAAAAGAGCAGATGGGTTGTTTTGTATGAGGAGGAATTGGCAGTGCTGGGGCTAGAAGCAACTGCAGAGCAAAGGAGTAGAGCATTACAGAGGGCTCAGGAAACGGAGAAGGAGGAACAGAGAATGGCGCATGAAAAGGAAAGAATGGCGCATGAAATGCGAATGGCTGAGATAACTACGCGGAATTATAATCAAACGTCGACCCCCAGCCCAACAGTGAGAGAACCACCATATGTCTCCCATAAACACTTCAAGACCTTTGATGAAGCGGCTGGGGATGTTGATGGATATTTTCAGGACTTCGAACACCAGTGCCACCTGATGGAAGTCCCAGAGAAGGATTGGGTCCGGTATCTGGTGGGGCACCTACGGGATGGGGCTGCGGAAGCTCTCAGAGCCATGGAACCTAGTGATCAGCGGGACTATGAGGCCATTAAAAGAGCGGTGCAGAAGTATTATGCAGTCACTCCAGAGACCTACCGAGTTCAGTTCCGCTCTTTGTCTTACAATGGGGGAAGCTCCTTTCACATGTTCGCCCACAAGTTGAAGCAAGCATGCAGGCGCTGGCTAGAAGGAGAGGGGGCTGTCACAGTCGATAAGGTCCTCCAAGTTATACTTAAGGAACAGTTCTTTTCCCAGTGCCCCGCTGAGATCCGTGAGTGGGTGCTGGAACGGAACCCAGCCACAGTTGAGCAAGCTGCTTCTCTTGCAGATGAGGGCCTGACCATCAAGCTGCAGTGGAAGAGGTTGTTTGCAGAGGAGCGGAAAACTACCACAGTCCACCAGACACCCTTCAGCCAGCCACCCACCTTTCGTGCCCGGCCTCAGGATTACAATTCCCCCTCTACCCCTGCCCCAGCCTATCGGCCTCCAGCTATGAACAACCCTGTCCCTAGACAACGACCTGCTGGAAGAACTCTAGAGCGCAGATGTTTTGGGTGCGGGCGGCCTGGACATTTGCAAGCTAGCTGCCCTGCTAACATGGGGGCACAGGCCACAGTGGCATCCCGGCCTATTCACTACCTGGGAACCACCCCTAGGACAGAAAGTTTGGCCCCATTTCCAGATGACTCCATGAATGACCCATCTGTTCCACCTCCAGGGGTCTATGGGATTCAGCCTTCCGCCACGCATCCCGCAAACCTTCAGCAGAAGCACTTGCGGGAGGTCCTCCTGGATGGCCGAACAGTTGTTGGATTCCGGGACTCGGGAGCTTTCCTAACGGTAGCGGACCCCCGAGTGGTGCGACCCGAGGCCCTAGAGGAGGGCCCTGGCATTTCTATCAAGTTGGCAGGGGGTACTCGGAGACGTATTCCTAAAGCTAACGTGGAACTCGACTATGGTTATGGACCAAAACGATGCACAATTGGTGTGATGAGCGGGCTGCCGGCCGATGTTCTGTTAGGCAACGATGTTGGAAATCTACAGTGCCACTTTGTGGGAGCAGTGACCCGAAGCCAAGCTCAGGGAGAAGCCAACATGGATCCACCGGATTTTCTGCCAGATGCCAGCCCTTCAACCCTACAACTTTACCATTCAGTACCGCCGAGGGAACCAACACCAGAACGCAGATGGGTTATCCCGGCAGGAGGACATATGAGCTATAGAGACTGATGTGCATTCCCCAATTTACCTGTGTAGGCCAATTGTGTCATGCACATGTTTTGAGAGGGGGAGGGGTTGTCACGGGATGGTTAGAGTCTATACTATAGGCAATGTGTAATATATTTCATGTGGAATGTATTCTCTAACCTGTTATATACATCAATGTGTAGTTGGCTGATTAGGGTCTAGTGTGTTAGCACATTGTATGCAAATACCTCTAACTAGTGAGGACCAGTGAGGACAATGGGTGGAGATAATCTGCTCAGTGTCCCCAAGAAGATGTTGGATGGTACATTGTCCACAGGAGACAGGGAGTCTGCTCTGTTTGGCATAGGTGAGGGGGGAAGGATCTGTGACTCAGCCCTTCCCACCCACAGATATAGGATGTGACAGTCTTAGTATAGTGTATGTAGTTAGCAGTTAGTATGTGTTAGCCGGCCTGTGCACAGCTCTGCAGAGAGCCAGGATTTAGTTACAGGACCAAGGAACCAAAGCTATCATTGGATTGTGACTTCCGTGGACTTATTGTTATTATGGTTGATGTGACCGCCGCCGGCTACTAACTTTGTGGATTACAATAAATTGCTGTTGTCTCCCGACCTCTTGCGTCCGTGTTGATTCAAGATATCCTCCGGAGGAAGGACGTATACCTTTGCTCCGTGACAACTGGTTGGCAGAGGTGGGATCAACAGCGGACAGCGAGATGGACTACAACAGCTCAGCGATTAATGGAGCCACAACCTCAGAATACAGGAACTGGACTATGGCAAGTCTAAAATTAAGGGCCCGGGAACTAAACCTGAGTTACCAGGGAAGAACGAAAGAGCAACTGATCGAGGCACTGGAGGAGATGACCCTGCAAAGCGACAATGAGGAGGGCTGCCCCCAGGAGACTGGAGAGATACAGGAGTGGCAGGTACAGACCCAAAAGAGCAGATGGGTTGTTTTGTATGAGGAGGAATTGGCAGTGCTGGGGCTAGAAGCAACTGCAGAGCAAAGGAGTAGAGCATTACAGAGGGCTCAGGAAACGGAGAAGGAGGAACAGAGAATGGCGCATGAAAAGGAAAGAATGGCGCATGAAATGCGAATGGCTGAGATAACTACGCGGAATTATAATCAAACGTCGACCCCCAGCCCAACAGTGAGAGAACCACCATATGTCTCCCATAAACACTTCAAGACCTTTGATGAAGCGGCTGGGGATGTTGATGGATATTTTCAGGACTTCGAACACCAGTGCCACCTGATGGAAGTCCCAGAGAAGGATTGGGTCCGGTATCTGGTGGGGCACCTACGGGATCGGGCTGCGGAAGCTCTCAGAGCCATGGAACCTAGTGATCAGCGGGACTATGAGGCCATTAAAAGAGCGGTGCAGAAGTATTATGCAGTCACTCCAGAGACCTACCGAGTTCAGTTCCGCTCTTTGTCTTACAATGGGGGAAGCTCCTTTCACATGTTCGCCCACAAGTTGAAGCAAGCATGCAGGCGCTGGCTAGAAGGAGAGGGGGCTGTCACAGTCGATAAGGTCCTCCAAGTTATACTTAAGGAACAGTTCTTTTCCCAGTGCCCCGCTGAGATCCGTGAGTGGGTGCTGGAACGGAACCCAGCCACAGTTGAGCAAGCTGCTTCTCTTGCAGATGAGGGCCTGACCATCAAGCTGCAGTGGAAGAGGTTGTTTGCAGAGGAGCGGAAAACTACCACAGTCCACCAGACACCCTTCAGCCAGCCACCCACCTTTCGTGCCCGGCCTCAGGATTACAATTCCCCCTCTACCCCTGCCCCAGCCTATCGGCCTCCAGCTATGAACAACCCTGTCCCTAGACAACGACCTGCTGGAAGAACTCTAGAGCGCAGATGTTTTGGGTGCGGGCGGCCTGGACATTTGCAAGCTAGCTGCCCTGCTAACATGGGGGCACAGGCCACAGTGGCATCCCGGCCTATTCACTACCTGGGAACCACCCCTAGGACAGAAAGTTTGGCCCCATTTCCAGATGACTCCATGAATGACCCATCTGTTCCACCTCCAGGGGTCTATGGGATTCAGCCTTCCGCCACGCATCCCGCAAACCTTCAGCAGAAGCACTTGCGGGAGGTCCTCCTGGATGGCCGAACAGTTGTTGGATTCCGGGACTCGGGAGCTTTCCTAACGGTAGCGGACCCCCGAGTGGTGCGACCCGAGGCCCTAGAGGAGGGCCCTGGCATTTCTATCAAGTTGGCAGGGGGTACTCGGAGACGTATTCCTAAAGCTAACGTGGAACTCGACTATGGTTATGGACCAAAACGATGCACAATTGGTGTGATGAGCGGGCTGCCGGCCGATGTTCTGTTAGGCAACGATGTTGGAAATCTACAGTGCCACTTTGTGGGAGCAGTGACCCGAAGCCAAGCTCAGGGAGAAGCCAACATGGATCCACCGGATTTTCTGCCAGATGCCAGCCCTTCAACCCTACAACTTTACCATTCAGTACCGCCGAGGGAACCAACACCAGAACGCAGATGGGTTATCCCGGCAGGAGGACATATGAGCTATAGAGACTGATGTGCATTCCCCAATTTACCTGTGTAGGCCAATTGTGTCATGCACATGTTTTGAGAGGGGGAGGGGTTGTCACGGGATGGTTAGAGTCTATACTATAGGCAATGTGTAATATATTTCATGTGGAATGTATTCTCTAACCTGTTATATACATCAATGTGTAGTTGGCTGATTAGGGTCTAGTGTGTTAGCACATTGTATGCAAATACCTCTAACTAGTGAGGACCAGTGAGGACAATGGGTGGAGATAATCTGCTCAGTGTCCCCAAGAAGATGTTGGATGGTACATTGTCCACAGGAGACAGGGAGTCTGCTCTGTTTGGCATAGGTGAGGGGGGAAGGATCTGTGACTCAGCCCTTCCCACCCACAGATATAGGATGTGACAGTCTTAGTATAGTGTATGTAGTTAGCAGTTAGTATGTGTTAGCCGGCCTGTGCACAGCTCTGCAGAGAGCCAGGATTTAGTTACAGGACCAAGGAACCAAAGCTATCATTGGATTGTGACTTCCGTGGACTTATTGTTATTATGGTTGATGTGACCGCCGCCGGCTACTAACTTTGTGGATTACAATAAATTGCTGTTGTCTCCCGACCTCTTGCGTCCGTGTTGATTCAAGATATCCTCCGGAGGAAGGACGTATACCTTTGCTCCGTGACAATGGGACATTATGAATATAAGAGAGGATCATTTATATAAGGGATCACTATAAATATAAGAGATGTCATTTATATAAGGAGACATTAGGATGTAATATGAATATAAGAGGGGGATCATTTATATAAATGATCTGCAAAGCCTTTTGTCTCTACCACTATACAGTCTCCATGTAGTGATAATATTGGTAAACCTTAGTTGGGGGTCTACTTGGATGTGTTTATCTCCCTTTGTGCTAAACCCTCTAGCTACGCCTCTGCATCTTTGACCAGCCAGGTTCCCAAATTCATCAACAATCAAATTTTTAGGACCGGCTGGAATGCCAACTTTCTTAGCCAATGCATGTACAGGATATCTCTGGTGAGAGATCACAGTGAATCTGTTGTGTACATCCTTGGGTTCATTGATATACTGTAAATGTGGTTAACAGAGGAAAAGAGACGATCAGGCAATGTGGCAGTTTATTTTGTGTGCATAAAATAAAATGTAAAAATCTACAATAAGAAAATAAATAAATATATATGAAATGTTTCCCCTGAAAACGTTGTTATGCCAGTTGACCACTGAGGCCCAATGACAGACCTCAGTGGTCCGTGGTATCATTCAGGAGGTCTAAAGTCAGTGGAGACCACCAAAAAATGTTGTGTTCATAACTAGAGATGAGCGAGTAGTACTCGATCGAGTAGGTATTCGATCAAATACTACGGTATTCGAAATACTCGTACTCAATCGAGTACCAC
Organism: Leptodactylus fuscus; assembly: GCF_031893055.1. NCBI lineage: Eukaryota > Metazoa > Chordata > Amphibia > Anura > Leptodactylidae > Leptodactylus > Leptodactylus fuscus. Next base: position 81,089,855 of record NC_134267.1, read on the forward strand.
TCGCTATTCGAATGGAAAAGTTCGATGCAGAACCAGCATTGATTGGCTGAATGCTATACAGTTGGCCAATCAACGCTGGTTCTTCTCCTACCTTTAGAAGTCTTCTCCGTGCAGTTTCCCCACGGCGTCTTCCAGCTCTGAATTCACTCTGCCAGGCATCGGGCCTGGGCAGAGCCGACTGCGCATGTCCGCTTGTAGTGCAGGCATGCGCAGTCAGCTCTGCCCAGGCCCGATGCCTGGCAGAGTGAATTCAGAGCCGGAAGATGCCGCGGGGACGCTGCAAGGAGAAGACTGCACGGAGGATCCAGCTCGACCCTCACTTGTGGACTTGGTAAGTATAATTTGATCGAACGTTGCCTACCCCTGAAACGAGCATTTTCCCCCCATAGACTATAATACGGTTTGATATTCGATTCGAGTACTCGAATATTGAGGGGCTATCGAAACGAATATCGAATCTTGAAGATTTTACTGTTTGCTCATCTCTATTCATAACGTGAATCCTCTGTAAGTTCAACCATGGCACATTATATTGACTGACCTTCATGTAAACTCTTTACATGTACTGGTACTGTATATATGTTTCAGCAGAACTATCAATGGCTTTCCTGTATACTCAACATATGAAGAGAACTCTATTTTTATCATGACATGAAAGATATATATTGATAACAAGTAGCTATATTCTATATTTTTGTAACATTTTCATGGCTCAGCAAAACATGATTGTTACGTTGCCAAGCAACAATAATTTTACGAATGTAGATAACATTTTTAATTAAACAAACGTTCTAGATTTTCATTACTAAAACAGCTTTTCCGGGAGTATTTTAGGACATAAACAAAATGCAGAAAAATCTGTACCTAATTTACTGTGCTCAGACTGTGACAGCCAAAATAGTGTTGGGGACCTAGAGTGTATCTCTAGCACATTGTAGGCCTATTTATTAGTGGAAGCAACATTATGAGGCCTAACTAATAGACTGTAGCTAATTACCTTATATGGAGAAACATAATATATGAGTGGCAGCAACCAAAAGCCGAGGCATAACAATCACTACCAGAAACTGGATTTGTGAAAGGAGGTCATTTATCAAACTGTAAGACATATCCATAATTACTGTGTGTTATATTGTAATTTAGTCAACATCACTGAGTACTTAATTAAATCTAGAACCATTTGACTGCAGAAATGTATCTATCAGTTATGCACGTGTTGTCTGAGATTATAGAAAAATTAAGAGCAGGAAATGCGTAAATACGTATCAGATGGTTTATCTGTTGTCATTCCCTCCATTGTAAAATTGAAGCAAAAATGTGACTACTGAATAGATATAAAGGAAAATAATACAACGTAAGACAGTATATAGTAATGCAATGTATCAACTGCCGGTAATGGGGAAAACTCCAATATAGCGGAAGAAAGAAAATCAATGATCTTTAGTATATAACAAATTGCACCCATATCAAACATGTTTATGAATCATCATAAGTGTTACTGAATAATCCAATATCGATGACTACTTTAGGAATTTACCCAATATATACTTTACTGTAAATATTACATTTACAGTAACAATATCTTGGTGGAATTATTGTTATTCTGAATCAATGTATAAGAGGTAATATGGATATACTTCACGCTTTAATGTGTGTAAACCATTTGTAGTAGTTTAAGTAATTTCCTAATTTCCTAATATTTCATATTTTTCACATTCACTAACATCTGTGCTGTGTCATCCGCACAATCCATTTTTATAGTACTATTCTTTAATGGGGCTCTATCATCACATTTTAGTATTATGAGATAAAGATATGCCTGAAGGCTATTCAGGTGCTGATAGTTGGTTTTAAAAAGACCCCCCCCCCCCCCACACACACACACACACCTCTGTTTTTTTTATTACCTTGTAAATGGTTATGTATATTACTGTCTTCATGCATGGTGGGCGTTGCTTGCACTCCCCAGCGACATCTTGCTTTTGCTGCATAACTCCTCCTGCTTCTTCTTCTTTACCGCCTGCAGCATTGTCCGGAGCGCTACTGCCCACCCTCCAGCGCCATTTTCCTATAGAGAACATTGCGAGCTGGCGCTGAAGCGTGCACAGTAGCATATCTTTATCTCAGAACATTAAAATGTGATGATAGAGCTCCTAAATTACTACAGCATCAATTGGAACTCAAACTGCAAACTTATGTTTATATCTCAAATTTGCCACAAATCTTACCCACAGAATTCACCTCGAATACTCTCAAAGTACTACTATGTCAACCCAGTGTGTTACCATACATGTCAATGTTTCACAATGTATACACTGTTTCTGTGATGTATAGCCAGTAGTCAGTGTTAGGGCTAGTAGGGGGGGCAAGTAGGTGGATTTTGACAGCGGATTTTGCCTCAAAATCCGCCTCCATACAATGGTGGTCTATGGAGACCACTAGCGTTCCTTTTTCTGTTTTCGGCAACATGCCGATAGCAGAAAAAAGAAGCGAGCTGCCCTTTCTCCAGGCGGATCCTAGCGGCAGAAACCTCCGGTGTCGGCTCATTTATTTGAACCGACTCTGGAGGGGAAAGCCAAGACCGCAACGGTCGTTGCAGGCGGGCTTTGACCCAAGAGTGACGCGGCTCCCCGCGTCACTCTCGGTGCCAAAATCCACCCCACCGCCCCCCATGTGAATAAGTCCTTATTTAGGGTCCATTCACACAGAGTTTTTGATGCTGAATCCGCCTCAAAATCAGCCTCCAAAAAAAGTCTCCCAATAGAACTATTGGGAGGCTTTTTGGGGGGCTATTTTGAGGCGAATTCAGCATTAAAATCAGCACCCAAAAACTTTGTGTGCACTGACTCTTACAACTATCCCATTATACATTTAAGATAAAGATAATGATAAAGATAATGATAAAGATAAAGATAATGCACAGTTACTGTAATGTAGTGACTTGTATTATTGAGCATAGTGACTGAGAAGACTCCATATTTAACTTTTACAATACAATTTAAAGTATTGTGTAATGTTATAGGCAAAAAAAACAAAAAAACATTTTTTTACTTTCTGCCCTTATTAAGGTCCATTCACACAGAGGAAAATGGTGAGGAATTTGGTGTAGAATTGCAGCGCTGAAAAAAAAAAAAACTCCCATTGACTTCACATTTTTTGAAGCGTTTTTTTCAGGCGTTTCCACCTGAAAAAAATCAATGCAAGTCAATGGGAAGTGGAAAATCCACCTGGCGTTTTTTGAGGCGGTTTTTCCGCCTCCCATTGACTTGTATTGATTTCCTGAGGTGGAATCCACCTGAAGTATGGACATGTTCATTCTTTTTTCTGCTAGCGGAAAAAACGCTAGCGGATTTTTCTGCTAGAGGAAAATCCACTAGCGGATTTTTTCTGCTATTGGAAAATCTGCTAGCAGAATAAAAAAAAAAGATTACATAGAACTGTATGGTGAGGCATTTTTTGGTCAGGATATTGAGGCAGATTCCTGACCAAATTCCTGACCAAAAAATTACCGGGTTAGGAACCCGCCTCAAAATCAGCCTCCAAAAAAACCCCTCCCAATAGAACTCAAATTCCTGACCAAAAAACTCAGTGTGAACTCAGCCTTAGGGTGAGTTCACTCGGAGGAAAGTGGAGCGCAATCTGGCACGTATACACGTGTGAGCAGATTGCGCTCGCAAAAAGATCCCATTCATTTCAATGGGAGTTAGGATTGTATATGCCGCGTTATGCGGCCGTGATTTTGAAATGAAAGGGAGCTTTTACGGCGCGCAAACTCTGACACGCCATATACATGCCAGATCACGCTGCACGTTACATCGTGTGAATGATACGCTGACTGATTCTGAACGGCTCATTCCGAGCCGTACACGCAAGCGCTTCCCATTCACTTCAATGGGAGCGCTCGTAGAGAAAAAAGCATCCCATTCATTTCAATGGGGAGCGCTCGTATGCCGGCTCTCATTGAAATGAATGGGATCTGCTTTATACGCGCTGATTCTGAACGTGTTTTAACGTTCAGAATCAGTCAGTGTATCCGTAGTGTGAATGCACCCCTAGGGTCAGATTACACAGCTGCGAAAAAATCCTTGCTGTGGTTTTTTCAGAAGTGTTTTTTTGCTGCACTTTGTTACCTTAGGCTAGACACCAGATAAAGTAGTATCAAAGGCAATTCAGTTGGAAAAGTATATGCTATACATAATATTATACACATAATATCTTTTGTGTTTTCATTCAATACGTGTAAATATTAACAGTGGAGAATATCTCTGTAGTTTGATGTGTGGATTTACATCTCTCTGTAACATTACTGAGACCTTATATTTAATATACAGGTTGTGCATTGTCTACACAAGTCGATGTATTTGACTTTCTGTGACATTCAGCACTATGACAATACAGCTGCATAAATTATACAGTTTCCAGCTGCAAGAATTCTCTTGTGTGAATTTTAGAAAGAGAAACTACACAATGACTCAACTCCGTGTCCTACTTAGAGCTTTATTAAATGGGGTCATAAAGCATTTCTGGAAACGAGCTGGATTATGGAATCATAAAAACATTTAGAAACTTCTATTTCTGTTTTCTATTTAAGAACAAAATAATTAGTTTACTGTGCAATGTGAATACCACCATATATACTAAATAACTGACATACTTACTCTATGTTATTACTGATCTTGCCAAGATGTTGCTATAGCTAGGATAATGTTACATACAGTATATGTTGAACACTGTCAATATGTCAAAATAATGAACACATTCATAAACTCCACTGCTGGGTTTCAATCTCTCATATAGGTTCATGAAGACTACAGACTGCTTTTTTAACCCCTTAATTACAGGTGTCATACTATTATGGCACAAAAGTCAGTGACTTCATGCAACAAGCCATAATAGTATGGCACCGCTTTTACTGTTCTCTGTGTCCCCAGACAATCCATGGACTATGCCTGGGTGGAAACATGCCCCCTCCCCCTGCAGCAGTATAAGCCAGAATCCAACAGTGATAGCACCAATATGTATAGCACCAATCACTGGCGAGCATTAGGATGCTGCAATTTTTATTGGTCCATTTCAGCCACAACAGGTTGTTCAAATGACTCTTAACTCCCCTGATCATGTCATTCCCTCTAGGAACTGTGGGCAGGACAGTTACTGTGCTGTTATGGTGAGCCTCCGATAGTAAATCCTGGCAATAAGTGATCCCCTTGTAATGCCTCCTGGCATTACCAACTATCCCTCCATCCCTGCCTACACATCTGGGATAATTTCATGCTTCGGAGAAATTGCATAACAAATTATGGAATGCATTTTGTCCTTTAACCCTTTGTGAACAGGTAAACTCTAGGGCTAAATATATTAGTGGCAGAAATTGAGAAGTGTAAATGTCACCTGTATTTTGTTTTAGTTGCTGTGAAATGCTTAAAGGGTTAAGAAACTTCCTAAATGCTGTTTTGAATTCTTTCAGGAGTGCAGTTTTAAGAATGGGGTGATTTATAGGGACTTCTACTAGAGAAGTCTTTCAAGACCCAATTCAGAACTGAACTGGTTCCTTGAAAAATGGGTTTTGATATATTCTTGAAAATTACTGTCAATTAAAATTGACTTTTAAGCCTTATAATATCTGAAAAAAAGAAAGGGTGATTAAAGTTTGATGCCAACATAAAGTAGAAATATGTTAAATTATATTTATGAAGTAATTTGGGTAGTATGACTATATGAAAGGCATGCAATTTCTAAGTTTAAAAACTGCATTTTTTTTCCAAATTTTCACCAAAGTTCCTATTTTTTCATAATTAAAGACAAAACATAATGAGCAGGGGCATAACGAAGTAGTACTGGGACTCCAATGGTTCCCGACATCCTCTTTGGGGCTCAGCCTGTGACTGAGGTTTCATGCGCCAGGGACAGAAAAGGCCTGAGGAGGATGCTACAGAGCACCGGATGTAGCAAGGATGCCCAGGAGAAGTAAGGTAAGTTGAGTATATGTGTTTATTATTTTTACTCACCTCACCTGGGCCTCCAATATTATACTCTGGGGTCTGAGGTGACTACAGAATATAGTAGTAGCATTGAGGTTCACCTGAATTGGCTCAATGGGACTCTTGGGAGAATTTTGTCAGGCCACTGTGAAGCATATTTTACATATTATACTGTATGGGGGCCATTGTGGAGCATAATATACTATGTGGGGACCACTGTGGATCATAATATACTGTGTGGGGTGCAACTGTGGAGCATGTTATACTGTGTGGGGGCCATCGTGGAGCATATAATACTGTGTGGGGGCCATTGCAGAGCATATTATACTGTGTGGGGCCCCTTCACTATTTACATCACATTCCATCTGTTTTATAGCAGACGTGTGATATAATTACAGGCTGTAATTACATTGCACAGTCACTATAAAATAGATCCTGTGCAATGTAAATAGTGAAGGGGTCACAGTGTTCACATAAGCACCACAGTTCCTTCAAACAGTTGATCAGTAGGGCTCTGGGAGTTGGTTTGGAGACCACACTGATATCTTAGACTTGGACGCCGCAAATCAAATGTTTACCAGAATATTGGCCCCAGTACACAGTATTATGCTCCATACTGGCCCATGCACACAGTATTATTCCTCATAGTGGCCCCTGTACACAGTATTATGCTCCATTGTGGACACCCATAAACAATTATTATACTCTGGGGTCTTTTCAGACCCCAGAGTATAATAATCGGAGACCCAGGGGGATAAAATTAAAAAAAACACTGTTACTTACCTATCTCCTGGCTCCACTGCATTCTCCAACGCTGTCGGCCATCTTCAATGACGGTAAGTAACACAGTTTATTATGTTCCCTTACCTCTCCTAGGCCTCCGATCATTATACTCGGGGGGTCCGAAAAGACCCCCGAGTATAATAGTACTTGTGGGGCCTGCGGCGTTACTTACCGATCCCGGTAATGGCCTATTAAAAAAAAAAAAAATGCAGCGTGGACATTAGGGGCACATTAGGGGCCGGGACGTGCACATTAGGGGCCCGGCGACAGCCACTAGGCTGTCGCCGGGCCCCTAATGTCCCGGGTCCTGTGGCACCTGCTACCGCTGCTACCCCGATAGTTATGCCACTGATCAAGAGTACGCTGTAGAGAGGTGGCCCCAGTAAAAGTTTGCATCGGGGCCCAAAAGAGTTTAGTTATGCCACTGATGGCAACCAAAATTTACCACAGATGCAAAATGTGTCACGAAAAAATATTCTCAGAAGTCTCAAAGTTATTACCACATAAAAGTAATGCATATCAGAATAGAAAAAAGGAATCCTAGTCCTTAAGGGCAAACTATTTTGCACTGTCCACACAAAAAAAAAACTTTTTCTGGACTATTCTAGCAAGCTCTGTTTCCACCTAAAACTCCCTAAACCTCTTACATGCTCTTTTACTCCTCCCTGGTTCAGTCTACTTTTCCCCCTGCCAGCTGATAATATAATCCCCATACTGGCAACGTCAGGCAGTTCTCCAGCCAGCCTTCATCCCTTTATTTCCCACAGAGTAGTTCACAGTAGGCTCCCATGCAGATAGTTAAATAATAAATCCCACATTTATTTCACTTTCCAATTACCGTATATACATTTCCAAACACTACATTCTCAAAACCCAATCCTCAGAAGCAGTCTTTTAAACTTTGCTGTATATTGCTGTGCTTCTGCTGAGGCTTTAGTTCAGACAAGAGGAGAGAAGAATGAGCATACGTGTCTACCAATACTCCGCTCATTAGTTGAATGTGCACATTGTTATACACCTGTAAGTAAATGTAATAAATCTTTAATGGAACATTTTTTTCCCATATTTTTTTTGATACATTTTGTTTTTATACAAGTCATACTACAGCAAAATAATGAAAGGTTTAAAAGGTTAACACCATGAAATTGTGAAAATTTAACAATAAAAATTAAACGGAATGAGAAGATTAAAAGTAGGGTTTTAAGGAACTGTGGGATAAAAGTGTGAGGGGTAAGGTGTGATCTTATGCACATGGAGAAACTATTCAGAATTTGTTATTTTTAATGGAAGTTGCCTTAGGTCACAAGATGCTAGGTAATTTGTGAATGGATAACTCAATAGCAGTTTTGTATTTGGGGAATGTTTAATGTGTTCTTCAGGAAATGCTAAGGGTAGAATGGTGGAATAAAGCATTACAAAACCTTCGAACAAGATTTGCCTTTTTTTGGTAGTATTTGTGTCACTAATACTTTTTGTAATATACTTTATTAGCAAATTGTGTCTTTTCTGTAAAATCTTGCACTTTTGTTCTTTATTCTTTCTCTTTTTTCTCTATTGAGCTGAAATCTGTCCATTGCTTTTACTTCGTCTACTTCATGGCAAGTGTAACGCAGGGAAGTTGAGGCTGGGGGTTGTCTTCAAACAGTTATATATTGGGCATAGAAGATGGCTTCTGTTGTCATATGAAAGATGAGATTCTCACATTTCATATGACACCAAGATCACAGTTATACCTGCAGCTGCAACTGCTTTTATAATTCTTGAGATTGTTTAATTCTCCAACTGTTTGTTTAAAGTAACACTCTGTATCCCCAAGAGGCCAACCACCACTATACCTAATAAAAACACTTTACGGATTTCAGTCCTCAATAAAGAAACAAGTAAAAGAATAAAGATTTCACAGAAAGGAGCCAAAATCTGATAAGAAAGTACAATACAAAATTTATTAACAAACTGAATGCTGCCGAAAAAATCAAAAGCTGTTCAAGTTTACGCTAGGTTCACACCTGTGTTCGGCACTCCGTTCTGTGGTTTCCGTCTTCTGCATGCAAGAAGACGAAAACCACAGACTGGGTCCAGCCGTGAGCAGCGGTGAGCGTTTTATGCTCTCCACCGCGAAACTGTTTTTTTTAATCTGGACACAGAGTACTGCATGTCCGACTCTGTCTCCGGATTAAAAATCCGGTTTCGCGACAGAGAGCATAAAACGTTCACCGCCGCTCACGGCCGGACAGCTTTCTCACCCACCCTGCAGGTTTCCATCTCCTGCCTCTGTTTTGTGCAGGAAACGGAAACCTGCAGAACGGAGACCGGGCGCAGATGTGAATGAGCCCTTAGTGATACTTTTAATATGCCCATTTCTTTTGTTCTTATGGAATACTACTTTCCCAATGAAGAACACAATCATGCTTAGCATGTGTTCAAGTGTAAACAGTGATGGTCTACCAATAGGAAAGGCCATCATCGATGGAGCTGCCCACTGAAACAGATTTCAGTCTCTGAAGGCAACATAATTCCAATGACAGCAAGCAGAGGTCTCAGTAGTAAGGAATTAAAAGATAAGACTAGAATAGAAAGTTGCAATACTTATATTACAGCATACAATGAATCCTTCATTTCGTTCTATTAATATGATTGCTGATATTACATAAATAAAGCCAGCAGAAACTGATAGGATGGTAAACCAACATAACATTAAAATATCAGAGCATGTTTTATATATTATAATATTTACCAGTGGTTTCAAAATCAGTAAGTAGTAAATCATTTTTATTGTAAGGCGCAGAGTCTGTGTGAATACTTGTTTAATATCAAACATGCAGCATTTTGAAGGCATATTGTACTTATGAATATTTCCTAACATCAACATTATTAGAAGTAAACATAATGTAAAGTAAGAGCTTACATGTCATCATTAACATATCCTTCTATATTCATCAACTCATAAAATATGTAGGCATGACTTGACCTTAGGAAATATTGTGTCAGATTGTTTTACTGAGTCTTTGTTTTGCCAAGTAGAAGGTTAAAATGAATAACATGAAACACCACAGAATATATTTTTGGCTGACACATAATAACTTCATTGTTGATGCAGCACTGTGCGAGCAAGCGCTGCCGTTTCATATAGTTTTATTGTGAAAAGGTCTATTTGTTCTGACAAATCGATCAACCTCCGGGCACGTTTTGCATCACAGAACTGATTTTACATCTCATCAGTTATTTAACCAGATGAGAAAAATGGCAGACATATCTGAATTTCTAAGATATTAGAGGTTTGATTCATGAGAGGCTTTGTAAGGTGAACAGCAAAAAATAATTGAAATATTGTAATTTTTATCACAGTCTTCTGCTAAATTCATCATTTATTATCCTTCTCACCAGATGTGCAATTAGATCTACCCAAAAGACTGCAGCTAAAAAACCCAGAAACTGCAATGAGGAGAATGCGTGCGAAGAGTGACAGGAAAAAACTAAGTGAAATATTCAACAAAAGGCTAGTCATTTTAGTGATGTCAACTATCTGATGGATATTGAATGACAAGGTAGGCTACATCCTAATGGCTTCATGAATGAATGAATATCCTCATGTTCATCTGTATAGTTGCTATTCAACAAAAAACAGCATTTTTTACAGAAAAAAAAGTGACAACTGAATCATTGCTATAGAAGTTGAAATTGGGAATAAACTTGCAAGAAAATTGCATTGATAGTTAAAATGTTCACAATATTTGGAATACTAATTTTGTACTGCAATGTACATATATACAGTATATATATATACTATGCATATAACCACTGTTGGGACCCATGCAGATTAGCTGTTTCCCATAGATTTGTATGGTACACGGCTGTAGTACCCACAACCACCAACATTAAGAGTACAGCGAGTAAGCACTGCGTAGCATGTAAGCAATGGTGGGAGCTGCAGAGGTTCTAACATTCAATCCCTTGATGGCCTATCTTAAAGGTTTTAGAAAAAAAACATTTTTAAAACATTTTTACCATTTTTTTTAATTGCTATATGAAAATATAATGAAATATTGAAATTTTAATTCAGGTTGCTAGAACATTCATAGTTTTCACCTTTGCTGGGCAGACTACAGTAATGGTTTCAGATTCCTCTGCTTAGCATTGGAGGGTAGGGTTACAATGCCAGATAACAGCTCTGTGATACCACTGAAGCCTTTATTAAAGGGATTATATCGCTAGAATACCCCTATTAAACCAAATACACATAGGAATAGCGTTAAGAAAGGCTATTCTTCTCTTGTCTTTATTATTCTGATCTGTGCCGCCGTTCCTGAGAAATATCTTCTTTTTTCCTTATGTAAATGAGTTTTTTCGCAGCACTGGGGGCGTTCCAGTGCTGCTTGAAAACTCTCCAGCAACGGCCTCTGTCTTCTTCTCTGCCTCCTCTGTCACGTCTTGGTCCAAAAGCTCCGACTGCGCATTTCTTGTGCCCATTTTCCTGTGGCCAAAAGGGAGAGCTGAATTTTCGCAATGTGAGGTTTCACCCCAATACAGGAAAAGTTTGACCATATTGTGGCCAATCTGGAAATATTGTACTGTGCAGGTATTGCTCTTTTAAGATACAACTGACATCTTAGCTTTGGTACATTGCTTTTATATTTCTATGATTGTTGTGTATTCACTGTAACAGGAACAAGGAGTCCTATAGTAAGAGTTTGTTGTTGGGTGCTCCATCCATGTGCTTGGTTAGTGCGCTAGCATGTTTCCAATGGTCCCATCCACACACCTGTGTATTATCACAGGTTCATGTTGGAGGCCATAAGCCTGGGGGCAAAACTCTAGACATATCCTATTCCTCTCTTTGCGGCCCAAACTCACTGCAAGAATGAATAAGTCTGTAAAGGGCACAGATGACACACAGATATCAAGTATGTGCCATCACTGACATTATAAGACAGGCCTGCAGATGTACACATTATAGCCTAACTGCTAGTCATATCCTCGACAGTAGCCAGCCACAGCCAATTATATTTGCCTGCCCCAGTCACCATCAATATAGTAAGTATATAGCAAGCCTCCCTCATATTAACCAGCCACAGTCTCCCTCCTAATAACCGGCATCAGCTTCCCACAGCTCCTTCCATTATGGCTAGCCACCGTTATAGTTTTATCAATGTTTCTATTCAGCAATAAAATCAGAATAGCGACACATTTTCTATATCATAAAGGACTGCTGAGTGTCACACTCTGATTATTGTGGACAACTGTATTTATTTCATTCCCCTGACTCCGCTCTGATATTGACAAATTGGATTAAGTTTCTCACCCTTACAAAAATGCTAGATCACACTTACAGTAATGCAATCATTCTATTTGATCCAAGGTTTTAATTGATTTGGAATATATTCTTTGCAGTTTTTTCCAAATGCACTGATGATCTGAGAATGAATTGTATTTCTGTCAACACAGTGGGACAGATTGATTAATGACTTATAATTAACATCTAATCTCCAGTGAAACATGGCATAATGAAGTATTTGGTGCGTGGTGATCAGTGTTGACCAAGTAGGTGACCAATAACATGTTATTATGGTCACTGAAGCAAATACCAGAACACAGCAGGATCTGGCTGATAACAGAAAGCAGTTGAAGTAACTGTTTAAATCCTATATAGTTCTCAGAGATAGGTCTCTTACACCTTTGCTTCCCACTGCTCCTCAAATAGTTAATCTTAGCCTTACCTGTGTGACTGACAGTCTATCTGCCAATCAAGTCTGGGTTCTGGAGTTCCTATACAAAGGTCATTAGACCCACACGTTTGCTGGCTGTTGTGACTCTGTCCTTGCTAAGCGGTCTACTTGCTCTTTATCGTATTGTACTTACTGACTTCTCACCTTTGGCTTTTCTTGTTACTACTCTTTTGGATTGCAATTTGGTTTGACCTCGGCTTGCAGACTCCTCTTCAGTGTTGTTTTGTCTTGTCCTGTTCATATCATAGGACGAGACTGGCGCCCAGCTGTCCACTGTCAACTAGGATTGTGAGGCAAGTAGGCACGGACAGAGGGTGAGTCAAGCTTAGGTCTCACTGTCTCTGTCCTTCCCTTCCTCTCAGGTTTTACCAGCAGCTGCTAGAGAATTGCTCTTCTAGCAATTCCCTTACAATTATGTTGAATTAGTTTAAAGAGGACCTCACTATTGTCCTCATGAATGTGTGGTTTTATTTACTGCTAGAAAACCAACAGCTTTCCTAGTATGTGATCCAGTGGTGGAGATATCAGTGCCATTTATTTCAGTACTGATATCTCCTCACCATCAGAAGGGCATTCCTCATTCTCACTGGGCGGTAAGGAATGCCCCCTCTTGCAGTACAAGATGATGTTATAGTCAGGGAGGGCATTGGTCAAAGTTCTACGATGAGGCTGAGCTATGAGGAATGCCCTTCTTAACTAGGGGGAGATATTGGTGCCAAAATTAACGGCACTGATATCTCCACCACCGGGGCACCTATCGGGAAAGCACTGCTTTCTAGTAGTATATAAAAACGCGCATTCATGAGGACATGAGATGTCCTCTTTAATGAGAAATTAAGCTTATTTTAACCCTTGAGTACTATCATGGTGTCTATCATACACCACTATCATACACATATCATATCATATTATGATAGACACCATGTTAGTACTTAAGGGTTAAGGATCAAAACATCTGTATGCCAAAAACACATTTTGACATATATTTGGCTAAATGTAGTTTACAAACGGAAGAGATATATAGGATGGCACTGCTGAGTATATGGATGTAAGTCCTGGTGAAATAGGAGATGACCGTGAGGATTAAACCTTATAAGCAGCGAGCCGTGGGGGTGCTCAACGACCAGAAAAAAGCACTTTATGGAAGTAGAACAAAATATAAGAAGAATTTGAAAGGGCACTCACCCACACCGAGGCTCATCTTCATAAAAGACTTCTTTATTTAAGGTAACTCATCTTAAAAACAATTAGTGCAGGGAGGGAAAAACAGCATGATATGGCAAGCAGGCAACAGCCGTTTCGCGCAGCTCTGTGCGCTTTCTCAAGGCTTGAGAAAGCGCACAGAGCTGCGCGAAACGGCTGTTGCCTGCTTGCCATATCATGCTGTTTTTCCCTCCCTGCACTAATTGTTTTTAAGATGAGTTACCTTAAATAAAGAAGTCTTTTATGAAGATGAGCCTCGGTGTGGGTGAGTGCCCTTCCAAATTCTTCTTATATTTTGTTCTAAATGTAGTTTATGACACATTGGCATATATGTCAGAAAGTCACCCTGATATAAGTTAAACACAAATCACATTATATGAATAAAGTGTTTATTGAATATAAAGTTTAAAAAAATTATCACTTTCTTGTAAAATTATACCTCTTTTGAATGCAAATTTTATTGGCAACCTAGACAACAATTATATCACAATACTTTGCCCAGTGTATACTTTAAAAATGATTTCAGCTAGCTGTCAAACAAAATATCTTCACATTCTGTCTAAGGGATCCTTCACACGGAGTTACGGTGCGCTCATTCTGATCGTAAAAACACATTCAGAATGAGCGCGTAAAAAGCAGCTTCCATTGACTTGAATGGGTTCTGGCATACGTGCGCTCCCCATTGAAATCAATGGGAGGCTTTTTTCCCTATTGCTTTCCATGTATTACGCACATATCACATTGAAAGCAATAGGGAAAAAAGCCTCCCATTGATTTCAATGGGGAGCGCACGTATGCCAGAACCCATTCAAGTCAATGGGAGCTGCTTTTTACGCGCTCATTCTGAACGTGTTTTTACGATTAGAATGAGTGCACCGTAACTCCGTGTGAAGGCTCCCTTATATTGTAATATCATTTATCAGTATGTTATTGCAAAAACATGGTAGCTTTATTAAGCTGAAAAATGTTTAAAACTGCAAGTGAATGACCTTAAACCTTTGTTCAAAATTGCATTTCTCCCAAATAACCTAAGCTATTTTTTTAGTATTATTGTTATGGGCCATCACAATCTAAATATCTGGATCCATTCTTTACCCAATAATGCAGAATACATTTATAGTGGAGATTACAGACCCTTACTGTAGTTCGGAGCTGATGGAATGGTAGTATTTGTTCAGACTGAGAAGGACTGTAATGTTAGCATGCTTCAGTGAATCTTTTGAAAGGTATTTAAGTCCATTCATTTTGTGTATGTAAGGGCTATCTTAACAGCTTGAAATCCTGCATATATGAATATCATTATTGCATGGTTTGCTAAGCAGTGTATAATCTTGTGAAGTTGCTGTAAATCAAACAATCCAATAAAACTTCCTGTTTGACATTGTTTAACACAGCAACACTTCAAGTAATGCTGCTATGTATAAATGTGTTTCAGAAAAGAGCCATATGGAATAATACGGATACTGGCTTTAATGGCTCCTAAACGGTCACTCATTTCAACAAACTTTGTGTAAATCATTAGAACAAGAAAATATTAGAAACTCTAATATATATCTTATCAGAGGGGAAAAAAAAACTTCTACTCAGACTGTTGTTCCTCCACCCTTAAGGTAATTTTCAGTCTGAAACCTCCACTATATCTGTCTCAAAATGGACGCGGGTCACATGTTTCAGATTACATATTTCTATATAAATCTATGGAGAGCCAAGGGAGTGAGATACAGACTGAAAGCAGTTACATGGATAGAAAGAGCTTTATGCACAACCGGTGGCATAACTAGGAACGGCGGGGCCCCGTGGTGAACCTTTACCCCAAAAACGCCACAGGAATTTTACTGAGTGGATTTTTCCTGACCAAAAAACTCTGTGTGAACTCAGCTTAAGGCAGTTTTTTTTTCCTGTCCTTTTTTGGAATTTTTTGAGATCTATACTTGTGTTATTTACAAATAAATTTTTTAGATTTTTTCAAGTCTGCACAGTGCTGGATATATTTTGCCCCATGATTTTTTTGTTAAGACAGTGCTGTCAAAATTATTTCATTAGATACCATTGCTTAAATGCACAGTGGGGGTTAGGAGATATATATATATATATATATATATATATATATATATATATATATATATATGCAGCTGTATAATATCCCATTCAATTGTTTGGTTTTGCTTCAAAATCAATGGCTGAGCAGGGACGTGAGCAGGATACTGAAAAAATAGGTGATTTTGCAGCTGGGGCCCTGTGTTCCGTAAAAGACAAAGCGTTTTACAATCACAGAAAAGCGAACCTCATCCCCACTTTGTGATAAAATACGAGCAGCAGGCATGAGGCAATTTACAAAACCGTTGCAGTTTTGGAATCGCAGCATGTCAATTATACCCATGAAAGGCCAGCGGTTTCCCTATAGGTATATTAGAAACAGAAAGTTCACAGAGTAGAGTTTGATTTACTCTGCGAACTTTCTGTGCAAAGCCCTGTGGGAAGAACCGCAACGTCCTTCTGCTGCAGTTTTCCTTGCAATGTATTTTTTTGCTGACTAAGGCACGTGGGGCCTTAGTCTGTCATGGATTCCACACAGTGGTGTAACTAGGAATGGCTGGGCTCCAAGGCAAACATTTGGGCCTGCGTCACAATGCATAATGATGCAAGCCCGACCCATGTGACGTCTGAGATGTCACCAAGTTGGCCCGAAGTCTACTTGGAGAGGTAAATAACACTGTTTTTTTTATGTTCCTTCACCTCTCCTTGCCCTCTGATCATTATACTCTTTTCAGACCCCCGGGTATAATGATATCAGTGTTTGTGGGGTTTGCGGGCCCGCGGCCTTACTTACTAATCCTGACTCTTGCTCACAGCCGCCTCCGCAGAAGGAGAAGCACCCGCGGCCTTGAGCAGGATCTAAGAATGGTAAGTAAATAGGGCTTCTTACCTGCTAGAGTTACTCCTATTAAAAAAAAGCAAAACAACAAAACAGCAGCAGTAGCGGCTACCGCCGGACCCCTTGATCTCCTGGGCCTTGTACTACCCTGGTTGTTACACCCCTGATTCCATAGCTGATTCAGCCATGGAGTCTGTGGCTCAGGACTCCCTGCTGATTAGGTTGATTCATTTGGGCCTACTCAGTAGCAGAAAGCCAGTTGACAGATAATGAAGAGGAATTCCTCTTCATTTTCTGATGTCGAAATAGGGCCCTAACACTTACATACTGCCTCTGTATTGCACTTTAACCCCTTGGAGACGCAGCCCAAAAGTACCTTAAGTTCCAGGTCTCATTTTTCAAATCTGATATTTGTCACTTTATGTGGTAATAACTTTGAGACATTTTAAGTTATCAAAGTGAATTTGAGACAGTTTTTTCGTGACATATTATAGTTCATTTCAGTCGCAAATTTTGCTCAATATGTTGTGACTAGGAAATTTGGCTAAAATTTTGAAAACAAAATCTAATCCAGGTGGTGCTCTCCTACTAGTTTTGATTCTTGGTTTGGATTTTTTGTCAAAATGATAGGCAACTTAGATTTGGGAGACATTGCTGTTGGTATTTCAAAGTGTATTGTGTAGATGTATCCTGCCCAAGATCCACCACTTTGCCTGCCTGGATAGCACTCCTAAGGTTTTAAGGTTACATGTGAATAGTAATGATTTAGGAGTGCACTCCTTGCATGAATTGATTAGAGATATAAAACACAATCTTTTGTGGCTGTGGGTCCCTTTTGCGAATACATTTATTATGTGGTCTGAAATATTGTCCCGTAAGCCCTGGTGCACGGCGAGGTTGGTTGATAGACTTATTAAATCCCATATTAAAGTTAATAGTGCAGTGTTGGCTTTTTATGTGAGGACTGGTGGCATTAATGTGCGTCATCTGGAATTGGAAGAGGGTCAGGCTAATTTTTGATCGTAGTATGTGGTGCACCTACTGTAAATACTGTGTGCATATGGCCTACAGGAACGTATTGAAAGAGTGTTATTGTTCTGGATGGCGGCATGTGTCTGAGGTGAGGTGTTCGGAATATGCTTGCTATAGACAGTGAAGGTCCATGGAGTTGGTTGACTTTGATGGAAAGGGAATCATCATGGAGATGCTTCCCCCCATTAACCTGGAATGAAGACAGTTTTGGATGGTCTAGCACATGGTAGGTCTTTCACAAGGGAATATCTAGGAATGTGTAGTCAGGTGTGGTGTCACCGAACAGGGGATGATGGCTGGTGGCAAAAGTTTAACTTAACCACATACAGTATATGTTAATATTTATTGGGGAACTAAGCCATTTTTTGTAACTTCAAGGACCTTCATTTTGGCACTGTAGCTTTAAATAAGTGTTAACTTGTTTACAGAGTACAGATTGTTTACAATTTATAATTGTTAATAAACTGTCTGCTGTGGCCAAATTTATCCCATAAAGAAGCGTCTGTTTTTATTTCAGGGAAAACACTCACGGCCAGGTAATGGGAGAAGGTGTTCGGTTGGTGTCAGGGAATGGATATAGGTAAG
This sequence comes from Leptodactylus fuscus, assembly GCF_031893055.1. Taxonomy (NCBI): domain Eukaryota; kingdom Metazoa; phylum Chordata; class Amphibia; order Anura; family Leptodactylidae; genus Leptodactylus; species Leptodactylus fuscus. The sequence continues at coordinate 81,108,037 of NC_134267.1, forward strand.
TGAGTTCCCGGCACTCTACAATACACAGTCATATATATGGTATATCAGTTTCTTTCTGCTTTCTTTAGAAGCATCACCTGTATTTCTCTGTAATGCAGATGGTTTTGTTACACCTGGATAGCTGCCCTTGGGGAAATCATCTCCGAAGGAAATACTGAAAATGAGAATTAAAAATAAAACTCTATTTTGTAAAAACAAAAAATGCTTTGTCAGTAAATGAGTGTATTTATAGCTAAAGTGCAAACAATGCAATATATACAGTCCTATGAAAAAGTTTGGGCACCCCTATTAATCTTAATCATTTTTAGTTCTAAATATTTTGGTGTTTGCAACAGCCATTTCAGTTTGATATATCTAATAACTGATGGACACAGTAATATTTCAGGATTGAAATGAGGTTTATTGTACTAACAGAAAATGCGCAATATGCATTAAACCAAAATTTGACCGCTGCAAAAGTATGGGCACCTCAACAGAAAAGTGACATTAATATTTAGTAGATCCTCCTTTTGCAGAGATAACAGCCTCTAGTTGCTTCCTGTAGCTTTTAATCAGTTCCTGGATCCTGGATGAAGGTATTTTGGACCATTTCTTTCTACAAAACAATTCAAGTTCAGGTAAGTTTGATGGTCGCCGAACATGGTCAGCCCGCTCTCAAATGATCTGAAAACAAAGATTGTTCAACATAGTTGTTCAGGGGAAGGATACAAAAAGTTGTCTCAGAGATTTAACCTGTCAGTTTCCACTGTGAGGAACATAGTAAGGAAATGGAAGACCATAGGGACAGTTCTTGTTAAGCCCAGAAGTGGCAGGCCAAGAAAAATATCATAAAGGCAGAGAAGAAGAATGGTGAGAACAGTCAAGGACAATCCACAGACCACCTCCAAAGAGCTGCAGCATCATCTTGCTGCAGATGGTGTCACTGTGCATCGGTCAACTATACAGCGCACTTTGCACAAGGAGAAGCTGTCAGGGAGAGTGATGAGAAAGAAGCCGTTTCTGCACGTACGCCACAAATAGAGTTGCCTGAGGTATGCAAAAGCACATTTGGAGAAGCCAACTTCATTTTGGAAACAAAGATTGAGTTGTTTGGTTGTAAAAAAAGGCGTTATGCATGGCGTCCAAAAAGAAACAGCATTCCAAGAAAAACACTTGCTACCCACTGTAAAATTTGGTGGAGGTTCCATCATGCTTTGGGGCTGTGTGGCCAATGCCGGCACCGGGAATCTTGTTAAAGTTGAGGGTCGCATGGATTCCACTCAGTATCAGCAGATTCTTGAGAATAATGTTCAAGAATCAGTGACGAAGTTGAAGTTACTCCGAGGATGGATATTTCAGCAAGACAATGATCCAAAACACCGCTCCAAATCCTCAGGCATTCATGCAGAGGAACAATTACAATGTTCTGGAATGGCCATCCCAGTCCCCAGACCTGAATATCATTGAACATCTGTGGGATGATTTGAAGCGGGCTGTCCATGCTCGGCGACCATCTAACTTAACTGAACTTGAATTGTTTGTCCAAAATACCTTTATCCAGGATCCAGGAACTGATTAAAAGCTACAGGAAGCGACTAGAGGCTGTTATCTTTGCAAAAGGAGGATCTACTAAATATTAATGTCACTTTTCTGTTGAGGTGCCCATACTTTTGCAGCGGTCAAATTTTGGTTTAATGCATATTGCGCATTTTCTGTTAGTACAATAAACCTCATTTCAATCCTGAAATATTACTGTGTCCATCAGTTATTAGATATATCAAACTGAAATGGCTGCTGCAAACACCAAAATATTTAGAATTAAAAATGATTAAGATTAATAGGGGTGCCCAAACTTTTTCATAGGACTGTACATGTATATGATATACATTAGGCACATGCCACCAAACGCTCTTTATAAACCACACTTTACCTAATGGATTAATATAGACTCTAGGTCTGCCTTCAACCAACTTTGATACTTCGTCACTGTAATGTTTCATTACCTTGCCGAAATAAACGGTGTTCACAATTGGAAAAATGTATATTAATACTCGTATGATCTGAAAACTGAGGCTGACGCATACACAGGACCACCACTAATACAGAAACAAAGTCTGATGGAAAACAACGCTGTACGATAAACTTTTGAAAAAGTTTATTTCTTCATTTTAAAGCCTAAACTTACAGAATAAATCAGAAATTATTGCTTGGAGGAAATCGAATCAACTGGATAGCCACCCATTCATGAAATGAGTCCAGCTATCTCATGTGAATGGTTCGGTAAGTCACACATGCACATTGCTTCTAATTCATTCCTTGAGGGACTGATGGAAATAGCTGAGTACTGTACTTGGCAATCTCGGGCAATTACATAGAACAGGAGCATTTAACTACTTTTAGTGAAGCTTTACTGGCTATGACAAACATCAAGTGAAAGTCCAAGCTGTACATTAGCTGAAAATGTACAGAATTTACCCTATTTTGTGCACGATAAGAAGCATTTTGGTACTGATGTGGCATAATACTGTGTGGGGAGGCACTAAAGTGAAATTAATGTGGCATTATACTGTCTGCAGGGGCATTAACACAGCATTATACTATGTGAGTGGCACTAACATGGTATTATACTGCTTTGGGGCACTAAAGATCTTTATACTGTGGGGGGGCATTTTTCACTTTTCATTTTTGACTACCCACCTTCTAAACCTCATAACTTTTCTTATTTTTTTTTTATCCACAGAGCCATATAAGGGCTTACTGTTTGTGGGACATATTGTCTCCAATTGCACCCCATTGTGACGTGTAATACATTGTACCATTATGAAGTAGAAGATGCATTTGTGCGACTTTCTTAAGGGCTTTGTTTATACGGCGAGCTCTGTGTAAAATGACATGTTTCAGTACAATCCCAGGTTACCCAAATTTATATAGCTTTATTTTCATTTGAACCCCTAAACAAAAATCTAAAACTTTTTTTTTTGCGAAGTTGCCATATTCTAAAACCCATAACTTTTGTTTATATATATGTGTACAGGGATGCATGGTGTGTCTTTTTGTGGGGCAAAGTGTACTTTTTAGTTCACTATTTTGGGGAATGTCTATTGCTTTGATCATTTTTTGTAATAGTAAAACAGTAAATAAAAATAGTAGTTCAGCTCTTTTGATATGTCAGCTTTGAGCAAGGCACCAGGGGCCTAATGCATAATACAGCAGAGACCCAACGGCTATGGGTGCATTTACATCTGTGCCCCGGTCTCCGCTTTCAGGTTTCCATCTTCTGACTGAGAAAATGGGCAGGAGACGGAAACTGGCAGTCAATTTTCAAACCCCAATGGGTTTACAAAGTGTCTGCCTGTGAGCGCCTGTGAGCGTTTTGTGGTCTCCGCGGCGAAACTGGCTTGGACATGCAGAACTTTGTGTCTGGTTAAAAAAAAAAAATGGTTTCGCGTTCAAACTTTTCCTTTATTCCTTAAACCAGTGTTACTCACCTCTTCTGAGCTGCGTGTACGCCCTGCCATCTTTGGGACTCTTTAGTGACACCACAGAGATCTAGTGGGCCAGGCCAGCGTCGCAACGCATAATGACACTTGCATAACCTGAGCCTGTGCTGACATTGAGAGGGCGCAAAAGCAGCAGGGAGTGCACTGGGGACCAGGAGAGGTAAGTACCACTGGTTTTTATGTTTTTCATCAATGGTCATTATACTCTGGGGTTTGAAAAGACCCCAGAGTATAATAGTTTGTGGGTGGTCCACAATGGGACATAATACTGTGTGGAGGGGATGCTATAGGACATTATACCATGTAGAGGGGACGCTATGTCTGTAGGCCACTTTTGGGCATTATAGTTTGTGTAAATGGAGCGTTACATTGTGTGGGGGCTAGGAAAGGGGGTGCTATACCTCCCCAAGTCAAAAGTTTGCTATGGGATCTAGTCTTTTCTACTTACATCCCTGTGTCTGTTAGTAGAGTTCTCTCTGATCATGGACACTGCTGGCAGCAGGGAATATAATATATGCAGTTGAAAATTCATATATTGTAGATAGCAAGTGATTCTAACTGCTATTCCATTTTTTTTTTTTTTTTTAAGTAACTATAGATAGAGACAGACTTCTACCTATTTATAAATAGCAACTGATTCTAACTACAAAAGAAAAAAAGCCTGCCAGCAACGAGCAAGGTGGAGGCAGAGAATCTTTACAGAGGGTAGGGATAGATGGAGAGCGATAGAGGAGGATGGAGGGTGGCAGAGGATGATGGAGGTAGGAAGGCACAAATTTCAGCAGTAATGCACTCTATAAGTCACACAGAGCAGTACAGTGTCTGGTCTGTTCGCAATCCCAGTGGTAGTGATGCGAGTAGAACCCGTTAGTTTGCACTGTCACTTGGTGCTATTTATAGAACCAATCACTGCCGGATTCCGAGTCACCAGCATTAAACTGCTATTGTACGATTTGATTTGAGTCACCGGATGCGGACTCCCCTTAACGCCAGAACGCACTATTAATTCCATTAGCGCTAAGTACCAGAAAGCCAGGATATAATAGTACAGTACATCTTTAGTTGCTTGTCTTTTAGTAAAATATACTACCACAAGATGGCAGTTAAATACCAAAAATTTAAAATGAAAATACAACATTTTGCAAGTAGTCAAAATCTGCATGTTTAGATAAAATATCAATATGAAAAACCAAGTAAGGGCTAGTTCACACAGGGCCAAAGGGGCGGATTTTGACAGCGGAATCCACGTCATAATCCGCCCCTTTACAATGGTGGTCTATGGAGACCACTAGCGTTCTGCTAGCGAGCTGCCCTTTCTTCAGGCGGATTCCGCGGCTCGCTGAGCCGCAGCTTCTGCCTGGCAGCCACACCCTCCAGCATTGGCCCATTCATTTGAGCCGACTCCGGGGTGGGGGAAGCCGCGACCGCGACATCGTGGCAGGCGGGTTTTGACCATATTTTGACTTGGCTCCCCGAGTCAAAATATGGTCAAAATACGCCCCACCACCCCCCGTGTGAACGAGCCCTAACACTCCAATATAGCAGAGAAAATCATGAAAACTTTATTTCATTAACAGCAAAATTTTGGGTTTTGTTTCATTGTGAACCTGTTTCAAGTGAGCGTTTAGCAAGCGTGCGCACACATTTAGTTTATTATTTTATTTTATTATGCTTATTTGTATAGCACCATCATATTCCGCAGTGCTTTACGGACATTGACAATCACTGTCCCATATAGGGCTCACAACCTACATACATCAGGGGGCCTCAAACTACGGCCCGTGGGCCACATGCGGCCCGCCGTGTTCAATTATCCAGCCCGCCGCATGTTGCCCGCGCGTCGTCACCTGGATCACTTACTAACGGGGAATCCGATTCCCCATTAGTGCGCGGATCACTGCTTTAAGTTGTATGTGCAAGTGCACACACAACTGAAAGCTGTCAGTTTAGGCCGTGTGGAGCCTGAGGAGCATATAATACAGTGGGGGCATACTGAGGAGTATATAATACAATGGGGGGTGTGCTGAGGAGTATATAATAGAGTGCTGGGGGTACTCAGGAGTATATAATACAGTGTGGGGGGGTTACTGAGGATCATACAATACTGGGGTGTAGGGGGGCGTACTGAGGAGCATATAATACAGTGTGTGGGGGTTACTGAGGAGCATATAATACAGTGTGGGGGGGTTACTGAGGAACATATAATACTGTGGGATGGGGGAGCGTACTGAGGTGCATATAATACAGTGAGGGGGTACTGAGGCGCAGATAATACTGTGTGTGGACGGGCATACTGAGGAGCATATAATACTGTGGGGTGGGGGGCGTACTGAGGAGTATATAATACAGTGGGGGGGTACTGAGGAGCATATAATACAGTGGGGGGGTACTGAGGCGCAGATAATACTGTGTGTGGGCGGGCATACTGAGGAGCATATAATACTGGGGGGTGGGGGGCGTACTGAGGAGCATATAATACTGGGGGGGGGCATACTGAGGAGCATATCAAATCAAATCAAAAAAGCTTTATTGGCACGTCCGAATATATATTTGGCATTGCCAAAGCTAGTAAATTGGGGGGGGGGGGGGGAGTTGGACTCGGGTGGGTGAGTGGTGGGGGTGGGGTGGGTGGTTTGGGGTATAACAGTCCATGGAGTCTCATCTTCCTCTTTGTTGGTGACCGTTATATGGGGAGGTGGGGTGGGGTGGGGCGGGTGTATTGGGATAAATATAACAGTCCGTGGAGTCTCATCTTCCTCTTAGTTGGTGACTGCTATATGGGGAGGTGGGGCAGGTGTATTGGGATAAATATAACAGTCCGTGGAGTCTCATCTTCCTCTTATTTGGTGACAGCTGGACACGTATTGGGCAGCGATCTCCACAGTGGCCTCTTCTTCTCCCAGTAGGATGTAGAGTTTCCTCTTCTCGTCTGCAGATATGAAGTCTGGGATGTGGGCAGAGAGTCTTTGGTAGTAGACGGCCCTCAAAGCTGAGTATTTGGTGCAGTGTAGCAGGAAGTGGGTCTCGTCTTCTAGGGCCCCCTGGTCACAGTGCTGGCACAGTCTGTTCTCCCGTGGCTTGTACGTCTGCCTGTATCGCCCCTCTATCTCTAGGTTGTGGGCGCTCAGTCTGTACCGCATATAATACTGTGGGGTGGGGGGGCGTACTGCGGAGCATATAATACAGTGGGAGGGTACTGAGGAGCATATAATACAGTGGGGGGGGTACTGAGGCACAGATAATACTGTGTGTGGGCGGGCGTACTAAGGAGCATATAATACTGGTGAAGGGGGGGGGCGCTACTGTGGAGCATATAATCTTATATTTTCTTTAAACTATATTTCGGCCCTCCAGTGGTTTGAGGGACAGTGAACTGGCCCGCTGTTTGAAAAGTTTGAGGACCCCTGACATACATATATATATATATTAGTCCACGCACAAGGATTCATTTAATACATAACATACTGAAAATCATAAATATGCATTCATATGAAAATAAAACAGCATAACAATCATAATATTTATATACAAAGTGCTACAATAATCAAAAGTGCAACTATGACATTGTAAGATACAGAAGTGACCATGAGTCATATTCATAATCTATTCAGTGCAGCTGTGTCATTATTATTACCTGCAGGTTTCTCCTCCCAATTTATAGCTGGGTAGTTGAAATGCCCCATAATAATCACTTTTGTGGCATCATCTATCTGTCTTATCACTAGATTTTCTACTTCTTCTATAATACTTGAAGACATGTGACAAACTCCTATCAGTATTTTATTATTATATATACTGCTTCTTATTTCTGTCCATAGTGAAACTGCATTTTTTTCCCCCCGATGTCATCATGCAGGATGGTGTTAAGCCAGATTTTATATACAAGCAACCTTTCCCTTTCCTATTTCTATGCTCTTTTCTAAACATACTGTTCTCAGGGTCAGACTGGCCCACCGGAGAACCAGTGAATCCCCTGGTGGGCCCCAAGCCTTGACTGTCAGTCTACATTTTACCAATGCAGATGCATTGCTCAGGGGCCCGATTGGGATTTTCAGGGGCTGGGTCGGGCCCCTGTCCAATGCATTTGCATTGACAAAATGAGGAGTGATAGTGATAACAGGGGCTGTATCTGTAACCTCGGGGCCCCAGGCTGCCAGCAGCGCTGTAATGATTAAAGATGGCTGGCTGCCGGCAGTTTCCCAGGGCCCTGACACTTACACACAGGGGCCTCCTGCCCATGATATACTTTCCCTATTAATATAGGGACAGTATACACCGGGAGGACTGAGAACACCAGGGCAGCAGCAGCTTCTCCCTTCGCTGCCATCTAATAAAGAAGTTTCTCTGCAGCCCGGACTTCCCCCTCCCCCTCCCAGCAGTGAGTCATCACCTAGCCTAGATCGTACTGTGAGGGGACAGAGAGGAGTCTGCTGTGATGATAACCTTTCTGCTTCACAAATGTGAGTATATTTTTTCTTTTTTTGGTAAAATGTAATATTTAATATGTATTTGTGTATATTTGTTTAACCCTTAAGTCTATCATACACCACTACCATACACATACGATTATGATAGACACCATGATAGTGCTTAAGGGTTACAGTATGTGCCTTATATATGTGTGAGTACTGTATGTTTGTATACAGATATGTCTAAGTACAGTCCTATGAAAAAGTTTGGGCACCCCTATTAATCTTAATCATTTTTAGTTCTAAATATTTTGGTGTTTGCAACAGCCATTTCAGTTTGATATATCTAATAACTGATGGACACAGTAATATTTCAGGATTGAAATGAGGTTTATTGTACTAACAGAAAATGTGCAATATGCATTAAACCAAAATTTGACTGGTGCAAAAGTATGGGCACCCTTATCATTTTATTGATTTGAATACTCCTAACTACTTTTTACTGACTTACTGAAGCACAAAATTGGTTTTGTAACCTCAGTGAGCTTTGAACTTCATAGCCAGGTGTATCCAATCATGAGAAAAGGTATTTAAGGTGGCCAATTGCAAGTTGTTCTACTATTTGAATCTCCTCTGAAGAGTGGCATCATGGGCTACTCAAAACAACTCTCAAATGATCTGAAAACAAAGATTGTTCAACATAGTTGTTCAGCGGAAGGATACAAAAAGCTGTCTCAGAGATTTAACCTGTCAGTTTCCACTGTGAGGAACATAGTAAGGAAATGGAAGACCACAGGGACAGTTCTTGTTAAGCCCAGAAGTGGCAGGCCAAGAAAAATATCAGAAAGGCAGAGAAGAAGAATGGTGAGAACAGTCAAGGACAATCCACAGACCACCTCCAAAGAGCTGCAGCATCATCTTGCTGCAGATGGTGTCACTGTGCATCGGTCAACTATACAGCGCACTTTGCACAAATAGAAGCTATATGGGAGAGTGATGAGAAAGAAGCCGTTTCTGCACGTACGCCACAAATAGAGTTGCCTGAGGTATGAAAAAGCACATTTGGACAAGGCAGCTTCATTTTGGAAACAAAAATTGAGTTGTTTGGTTATAAAAAAAGGCGTTATGCATGGCATCCAAAAAGAAACAGCATTCCAAGAAAAACACATGCTACCCACTGTAAAATTTGGTGGAGGTTCCATCATGCTTTGGGGCTGTGTGGCCAATGCCGGCATCGGGAATCTTGTTAAAGTTGAGGGTCGCATGGATTCCACTCAGTATCAGCAGATTCTTGAGAATAATGTTCAAGAATCAGTGACGAAGTTGAAGTTACGCCGGGGATGGATATTTCAGCAAGACAATGATCCAAAACACCGCTCCAAATCCTCAGGCATTCATGCAGAGGAACAATTACAATGTTCTGGAATGGCCATCCCAATCCCCAGACCTGAATATCATTGAACATCTGTGGGATGATTTGAAGCGGGCTGTCCATGCTCGGCGACCATCTAACTTAACTGAACTTGAATTGTTTGTCCAAAATACCTTTATCCAGGATCCAGGAACTGATTAAAAGCTACAGGAAGCGACTAGAGGCTGTTATCTTTGCAAAAGGAGGATGTACTAAATATTAATGTCACTTTTCTGTTGAGGTGCCCATACTTTTGCACCGGTCAAATTTTGGTTTAATGCATATTGCGCATTTTCTGTTAGTACAATAAACCTCATTTCAATCCTGAAATATTACTGTGTCCATCAGTTATTAGATATATCAAACTGAAATGGCTGTTGCAAACACCAAAATATTTAGAACTAAAAATGATTAAGATTAATAGGGGTGCCCAAACTTTTTCATAGGACTGTATATACAGTATGCTATAACAATGTATATGTGTGAGTGTATGTATATATGTGAGTATATATAGTATATAGTATATATTTGGCTTATATATGGTATATGAATTTATATAAATGTATATGTTCTATAGTAATGTATGTGTGAGTGTATGACTATATATGAGTATATATAGTATTCATACATTCATGTAAGTCTATATTTAACTTATATATGGTATATGAATGTATATGTAAATATGCTAATATATATATATATATAAATATATATATATATATATATATATATATATCAGCATCTGCCCGCGACTTCGTCTGCGTGTTGTTGTGGCGAGGAACCGCTTATATTTAGCTAATTGCTTTTGTTGATGATCCGCTTGCTCCCGTGTCTCGGCTCTGCTACATTGCTGCATATCGGCAGCATGCATATGGAGAGCCTACTGAGCTGTGCTACAGCACTGCCTAAGCTCTGCTACATCTGGCCATTTAGATTGGGTGTTCTTATGTCAGTGGAAGAGCAGCTTCTGAGTTAAAACCGCCAGAGGGATGTTGCTCAAATTTGGCACAGTGCGCTCTGCCTGCTGCCGTGTCTCAGCTCTGCTACATTGCTGCATATGCACAGCATACCCAGGTGTATGGACAGCTTTGCATATGGAGAGCCTACTCAGTTGTGCTATAGTGCTGCCTAAGCTCTGTTACATTCGGCAATGTGGATTACAGGAGTTTGGTTATGTGCATTTCGGAGCTGTGGTGTAGGTAACTGTTGCAGTTTTTGGAAATCTCAGCATGTCATTTATACCTATAGAAACACCTACAGTGTCCCTATAGGTATAATGGAAGCAGAAAGTCCTCAGAGGAAACCTCTGTGGAGTTTCTCCAAAAGCGCTGCAGAAAAAACTGATGTGTTGGTGCTGGGGTTTTCCCACAGCGCTTTTCTGTTGTGGGACGCTGTGTTAGGCCTTATCCTTATACAGTAGTGTGATATACAGTATATTGAGATGTTAGAGAGGACCTTTCACCTCCTGGGCACATGCGGTTTTATATACCACTAGAAAGCCGACAGTGCGCTGAATTCAGCGCACTATTGGCTTTCACGTTCTGTGCTCCAGGTGAAGAGCTATCGGTGCCGGTACTGAAAACTCTTCACTGTCAGAAGGGCGTTTCTGACAGTCAGTTAGGAACGCCCTTCCTCACAGTAGCGTTTATTGCGCTGTACTGTCAGATCGGGGAGGAATGCCCCCCTCCCCTCCTGATCCATAGACGAGTACTGGGGAGGGGTTCTCACTGCTCATTGTCATGGCTGGTCGGTAAGCAACGTCCCCTCTCACAGTACAGCTCTATAGACGCTACTGTGAGGAAGGGCGTTCCAGACTGACTGTCAGAAATGCCCTTCTGACAGTGAAGAGCTACAGTACTGGCACAGATAGCTCTTCACTGGGGGCATAGAATGGGAAAGCCGATAGTGCACTGAATTCATGTCAGCTTTCTAGTGGTGTATTAAACCTCATGTGCCCCAAATGGTGAAAGGTCCTCTTTAAGGATTAGGTGCAACAGCGAGATGCAGCTAAAAAACGTGGAAAAAAAAATGGTACTATTCCGTTATCGGGCCAGCAGAGCTTATCAGCATCGGGACAGCAGCAGTCAGCATTTCAGCACCGGGAATGACATCTGAGGACTGACTGCTGGCCAGGTGCTTGTGCCTAGCTCTCCTTCCATCTGCCCCAGCTCTCCTTCCATCTGCCCCGTACCCCTCTCTGGCCCAGCTCTCCTTCCATCTGCCCCGTACCCCTCTCTGGCCCGCCCCGAGGACGGACTGCTGGCCCGATGCTGGCGCCCTGTGTCTAGTAGCCAGTACATAGATGCCTCCATCCATCCTCCCAGTGCTGCCCCCCAGATCTTCTTACATCTGCCCCGTACCCCTTCTCCCAGCCACATGACTAGGCCTCACCTCGACACTCTCAATCTGGCTGTTTGCGTTCAGGAGGAAAGAAAGATGCTCGCACTGGAAGCCATGGCCGGTACAGAAAACGGAGACCGGAAGGAAGAAACCAGTACACACCGGGGCTCAATAAAGGGTCCTGAAATTGGCGGTGGAGATTCAGGGACGTGCCGACCATAGTAACGGCGGGGAGTTATGGCGACCCGGAGGGACAAACTTCCTGCAGCGTCCCGGCGACTAGTAATATCGGTCAGGCATAGTCGTGTGGCGAGGAGAGGGGTACTGGGCACATGGAAGGAGAGCTAGGCCAGAGAGGGGTACGGGGCAGATGGAAGGAGAGCTGGGCCAGAGAGGGGTACGGGGCAGATGGAAGGAGAGCTGGGCCAGAGAGAGGTACGGGGCAGATGGAAGGAGAGCTGGGCCAGAGAGGGGTACGGGGCAGATGGAAGGCGAGCTGGGCCAGAGAGGGGTACAGGGCAGATGGAAGGAGAGCTGGGCACAAGCATCGGGCCAGCAGTCAGTCCATTGGATGTCATTCCCGATGCTGAATTGATGACTGTTGCTGTCCCGATGCTGGTGCTGATAAGCTCTGCTGGCCCGATAACGGAATAGAACCAAAAAAATTGCAGTGAATCTCAATGTATTTTTTTCCACAGTGTTTTTCATTGAGCTTTTGTCCCCAGCACCCATTTCTGGAAATCCTGTACCTAATTAGTCTCAGCGATCATATGAGGTACAGGACTGCCAGCAAGGAGGCGCTGGCACGAGACTAAATGGACACTGGCGGCGGACAACGGAGTAAGGTTAATGCACTTTTTATTTATTTACTTTTATTTTACACCTCCCGCCCAACACATGAGTTTCTCCAATTCCTGGACAAATCTTTAAACGATTTATCCATCTTTGTAATATTGATGGTCTGTCCTTAGGGTAGGCCATCAATATTATATCTGTGATGATACAACAGCCAGGACCTCTGCAGATCAGCTCTTCCAGGACAGTGTGGCTACAGGTAATGGTAACATTTCTAGGAGCTGCGCTGTTCACTTTCCATACAGTGTGTAGCACTAGGTTTAGGTAGTGCGTTGTTGCACATCGTATGGTGGGTGAGCAGCATGGCTCCCGACATGTTATTATCTTTATCCACCCTGTCTTGGTATCGCTGGTCTGCCGGGGTCCTGATGATGGGCCCCTAGAAACAATTCCACTCGTGGGCCCTAGACACCCCAGTCCGACACTGACTGTGCTCCTATATATTTATAGCCCACTCATAGCTACAGTCCAGCCATATCTCATTTATCCTCACTATGACATATTGCTCATATTATCAATTCCTCCATCTTCTTAGTGAGAATTCTGGCATTAGTACCGTATTTTCCGGACTATAAGCCGCACATAAAAACCTACAATTTCCTCAGAAATCGTAAGTGTGGCTTATAGTCCGGTGCGGCTTATATATGGATGGAAGCGGCGGCAAAGACTGCGTGCCGCTTCCATACATACATAAAAGGCACCGTAAGGGTGCATTCACACTACCGAACGCCGGCGTGTATCACAGCCGTACACGCCGGCGTTACAGCAGGGCTGCCGGACACTTCCTATTCATTTCTATGGGAGCCGGCATGCGAGCACTCCCTATAGAAATGAATGGAAAAAAGCAGTCCATTCATTTCTATGGGGAGCTCTCGCATGCCTGCTCCCATAGAAATGAATAGGAAGTGTCCGGCAGCCCTGCTGTCACGCTGAAACAGAACGTGAAACTTACCCAGCGGTGCAGGGCGGGCGGGCGGGCATTCAGGCCTCCTCTACCTCCGATGTTCCGTCCTTCTCCTCCGGCGCTCGCTGATAATGGCCTGGGCGCATGCGCAATATCATAATGCTTCTACTGCGCATGTACCCTGGCCATTATCAGCTTGCGAGCGCCGGAGGAGGACGGAACATCGGAGGAAGAGGAGGCCTGAATGCCCGCCCACCCTGCACCGCTCGGTAAGTTTCACATTCTGTTTCAGGCTTTTATTTTAAAATGGGGGGGGGGGGGGTAGTTTAATCTAACGTTTACGGTTGGGCTCTATCAGCATGATTTTGCTGATAGAGCCCCTCCTCGCCTGCCGAGCGCTTCCAATAGAAGCGGCTGGCACGCGGGGGGTTAAGCGGCCGCTGGCAAAGTCTGCCTGCCGCCGCTTTCAATAAGATATAATGCGCACCGGACTGCGGCTTATAGTCCGGTGCGCCTTATATATGAACCGAGACGGACTATAAGGCGCTCATGGGCAATGCGGCTTATAGTCCAGTGCGCCTTATAGTCCGTAAAATACGGTAAACATGTATTTGCAGCATCCCAGAGTGCTACTGCTTTAAAGGGGTTTTCTAGGCAATTTTTTTGTCTGTTAGTGCTATTAGTGAGTTAATAAATGCATCCATATACCTTTAGCAGTATTTGGAGTGATTTCTGGATGTCTCTAGGAGCTCCTGGTATCTTCAGCATTTGTGTATATGTTTCAGCCTCCTGATATTTAACTTCCACACTAAGGCTGGTCTTACACGAACGTATTGAATGTACAGTCCGCAAGTTGCTGATCAGCAACATTAGTTGCTGATCAGCAACATAGACTCCACAGAGTTCTATGGGCGAGTCCGTGCAGGGCTGCAATTCACGGCCATTATGGACATGTCCTATAAATTGCGGACCACGGTTGCGGCCCGGCCACACCACGAATAAAATATCCGGTGGTATAAAAGGCCACGTTGAATATAATGTGTCCGCAAATGGTCCGTAATTGAAAACCCTCAATTGCGGACCATTTGCGAACTTACATTACGGCCGTGTAAGACCAGCCTAACCCCTCTCACCTCACTCCCAACCCGTCCCTTCCCTCCTTCCCTGTCTCTCTAGCTATCCCGCCCACTAGCTCTTCCCAACCTACTCAGCCCCAACTCCATTCCTCTCCCTTCCCTCTCTTCCTTCCTTCCAGACTTTTTCCTGCGAGGACAGCCCATCCTTCTTTTGTGACTGATTTCCAAGCGCTGTTCTGTGCTCTGCAGCCGATGTTCCACCTCTACCATGCGTGGGAGCTGCACAGTAGAAGTGGATTATTGGCTGCAGAGCAGCACTGGAATAAGCGTTGACAATCAGAAAAGAAGGAGGAGCCGTCCCGCAAGAAGAAGCCTAGAAGGAAAGTATGATGGAATGGATGGGGTGGGGGAAGAGTAGTAGAGTGATGTTTTGTTTACAGAAATGGATTGTCTCTGGATAACCAGCAAATGTCCCTGAGGTGGTCACATGATCACTCCAGGTATATGGTTAACTATACATTTTTGATCAATTATGTTATTTAGAAAGTATGCAGGGGGAGGGTATTTAGATTAGTGTAGGTATTTCCAGTTATCCCGGGCAACCCCTTTAAGTGTTTGCCTTTTGTGCCTCTGGGTTGTGTTGGTAGGTTCTATCCTCTATGTTCTTTGTCACGTATATATATTGTTTTGCAGCTTTCCCTTGTTATTCCCCCCCCCCCCAGTGTTTCAAAACTTTCCCTTGGTTCAGCCCTGGCCAATCACAGGCCACTGGGCGGGGTTATAGGAGACCTAGGTCTCCAGGGCAGCCATTGAAAAGTCAGTTCAGTAGTAGCAGCGATCCTGCACAGTTCATGCTGGACGGTGCAGTGGGGAGAACAACAGCACTGAGAATGGACCTCATGGCTAACCCTAACGCCTGTAGGAGGAGAGAGTACTTGCCCCAGGCTCATTTAGAGATAGCCCTTAGAAGACAGTTCAGCTGTCTGGACTATTGGATTCCCATACCTCCCAACTTTTGAAGAACTGAGAGAGGGACAAAATATGTGTTGCGCGTAGCGCGCCGCGGCAAATTTAGCCCCGCCCACTTTTGTGTTGACTCCGCCCACTCATTCATTTTTCATGTGCCCGCACACAGTATAATCCTCCTACAGTCACCCGTAAATTATATGTCCCCCCTCTATCTCTCCCCCAGTTTCATATACACCCTTCATCTGCCCCCAGTTTCATGTCCCTCTTCCATCTCTGCCCCCAGATTCAAGTCCCTCCATCTCTGCCCCCAGATTCATGTCCTCTCCATCTCTGCCCCCAGATTCATGTCCCCACATCTCTGCCCCCAGATTCATGTCCCACATCTCTGCCCTCAGATTCATGTCCCTCCATCTCTGCCCCCAGATTCATGTCCCCCATCTCTGCCCCCCAGATTCATGTCCCCCATCTCTGCCCTCAGATTCATGTCCTCTCCATCTCTGCCCCCAGATTCATGTCCCCACATCTCTGCCCCCAGATTCATGTCCCTCCATCTCTGCCCCCAGATTCATGTCCTCTCCATCTCTGCCCCAGATTCATGTCCCCACATCTCTGCCCCCAGATTCATGTCCCACATCTCTGCCCCCAGATTCATGTCCCTCCATCTCTGCCCCCAGATTCATGTCCCTCCATATCTGCCCCCAGATTCATGTCCCCACATCTCTGCCCCCAGATTCATGTCCCACATCTCTGCCCCCAGATTTATGTCCTCGCCATCTCTGCCCCCAGTGTCATGCCGTCCTCTCCATCTCTGCCCCCAGTGTCATGCCGTCCTCTCCTTCATCTGCCCCCAGATTCACGTTCCACCTCCACATTAAACTTACCTTCTCCTCCGCTCCCTCGCCGCTCTCTGCCCGCCTCTCTCACTGACACATGCGGCTGAAGGAAGGAGCTGACACAGGTCAGCTCCTCGCTTCGCCGCTGCCCGCCTCTCTCCCTGACACATGCGGCTGAAGCTGCTCGCGTGCTCGCTTCGCCGCTGCGTCTCTCTCTCGCTGACACATGCGGCTGAAGCGAGGAGCTGACCTGTGCCAGCTCCTCGCTTCGCCGCTGCCGCAGCACAGCACCTGGCATGTAAACAATACTGAAAGCTGCATGCTGTCAAAAACATCTGATCGGGGCACATGGTGGCTCAGTGGTTAGCAAGGCAGCCTTGCAGCGCTGGAGTCCTGGTGTTCAAATCCCGCCAAGGGCAAAAAAACCATCTGCAAGGAGTTTGTATGTTCTCCCCGTGTCTGCATGGATTTCCATCCCATATTCCAAAGACATACTGATCGGGAACAATGTACATTGTGAGCTCTATGTGGGGCTCACAATCTACATTAAAAAAAAAAACAAACATCTGATCTGCAGGGTCCTAAGAGATTAAAAGGATCAATTGTTTGAAGGTACTGTGGTGCTTTTTCGAGCACTGTGACACCTTTACTGTTAACATTTCACAGTATCTGTTTTATAATCACCATGCAATGTTATTACAGCCTGTAATAATGGTGCACGGCTGCTATAAAACAGATGATGTGTGATGTGAATAGTGAAGGGCCCCCACACAGTTTTATATTCTTCACAGTGTCCCCCACACAATACCATATGCTCCACAGTGGCCACCACATGGTATCATAGGCTCCACACAGTATTGTATGCTCTACTTTAGCCACTACCCAGTATCGTATGCTCCCCACTGTGGCCCCCACCCAGTTTAATATGCTCCACAGTGGTCCCCACCCAGTATAAAATCCTCCCAATAGCACCCCTAGAGCTGCTTCAGGTGAATCCCACGTTGATATTTTACTCTGGGAGCTATAATAAGTAAAGGCCCAGGGAAAGTGATTAAAAATAGCAAACACTTATACTCACCTTGTGTCATATCTACTGGGCATCCTCGTTCTGCCTGTCTCTCTTCAGCATCTTCTTTGGTCCTCTTCTGACTGCGACTGAGGTGATGTGCCCCAGACATCACTGCTGGAGCCAATGATTGGGCTCCAGTGGTCACATTGGGCTCGCTGACCTCAGTCACAGGCTGGAAGAACCCAAGAGAGGATGTCAGGAATCATCTGAAGCCTAGGAGAGGGGAGTATAAGTATGTTATTTTTAGTTATTTCTTGGGGATGGCATCTATTGGAAAGGGCCCCTTTCCATTAACAATATGTATAGTAGTCAGGGAACCAGGCTTTCCCCGACCGCTATCATGGTGGTCCAGGACCCTAGCCATCTCCAGCTGGCGTCCCTATACCCCTCTGGGTCCGGACATTATGCCACTGTCTTGCCCTGCACTCCTATTTCCCTTCTTACTGAAACACATTCATCAGGCTATCAGTAGTAGTGTCTTTCTACAGCAGTTTATTAGTGGGGTATTGACCCTTATGAATGGCAGGTGGAAACGAAAGTGCAAATACAATTTGTCTATTGGAAAATAAACCTCATTTTCCCATTCATTAAAAAATAAAACAACTTTTACATAGTTCCTCATATAAGCAGTGTGTGTATTAAAGTAAGACATTATTCCAACTTTTTATTGATAGATATAGCAGGTGCAGTATTAGCTTCTGAATTATAAGTGACCACTAAAATATATGGTGGTTTCTATGACTATCACCTCACCTATTAAAGGGATCCTATCATTAAAACACAATTTTCTGGTTGACACGTAGGAATAGCCTTAAGAAAGGCTATTCGTCTCCTACCTTTACTGTGAAAGCGGCCATTTTTATTGTAGCCCCGGGCATGCGCAGTCGGCTCTGCCTGAGGCCTACAAGTTTAACCGCCTGTGCCAGAAGAAGATGCGAGAAAAGGACATTCCTGAAGAAGATGGAGGCGACACTGGAGAGTTCTCTCGCAGCATTGGAGACGCCCCCAGTGCTGTTTGAGCGCTGGGGCCCGCCCCCCAGTACTGCGAGAGAACTCAACGATAACTGGGATTTCTACTGAACGGCGGCACGGACAAGACATCTAAAGGTAGGAGACGAATAGCTTTTCTTAAGGCTATTCCTACGTGTCAACCAGAAAAAATGTGTTTTAATGATAGGATCCCTTGAATTTCACCATAACTATTCTACATTTGTGATCTATTATTTTATATGAATGTTTATTGTGCATATAGGTAGCTACTAATGCGATAAAGATTGTGACTTTGCCTGTACTGCTGTAAAGCATCTCCTATTTAAATGCTGCGTTTCTGAAAAGTGGGGCCTCAGCCTTAGGCCTTCTGCGCACAAATGGCATGGATGTGGTTTTAACTGACCTATATATTAATAATGAATTTACAGGGCCATAAATGCAGACAAAGATAGGGCAGGAATAGGACAGATCTAGGACCAGCTTCATAATTTGTAGCTCTTCATTTTGCCCCGGACACAGCCTCACGCAGTGGCGGGGCCCTGGGCAATTGACTTTGGCGGGGCCCTACGTGCAGCGCGCCGCAGCAAATTAGGCCCCGCCCACTTTTATGTTGACTCCGCCCATTCTCATTAATTTTTCATGTGATTCCACACAGTATAATCCTCCTACAATCACCCGTAAATTATATGTCCCCCCCTCCATCTCTCCCCATTTTCATATACACCCTTCATCTACCCCTAGTTTCATGTCCCCCCCCTCTATCTCTGTCCCCAGTTTCATGCCATTCTCCCCCTTTATCTGCCCACAGTTTCATGTCCCCCCCGTCTCTGCCCCAGTGTCATGCCGTTCTCCCCCCTTCATCTGCCCCAGTGTCATGCTGTTCTCCCCCCTCTATCTGCCCCAGTGTCATGCCGTTCTCCCTCCGTTCATCTGCCCCAGCGTCATACTGTTCTCACACACACTCACCTTCCCTCGTTCCCCCGCAGCTCTCTCCCTCATACACATATTGTAGGCACGATGTGACATCATCACATCGCGACTACAAATGCCAAAGCTCAGCGTTAAAACAGGAGCTGAGCTGTGACACCTCCTGCTTTAAACGCCTATGTATTCAGCTCATCGGCGTCCGGCATCGGCATTCCCCCCTCCCCTTCATTTGCCCCCCAGTTTCATTGGGCCCCCTCCATCTTTGTCCCCAGTTTCATGCCATTCTCTCCCCACCCCTTTCATCTTCCCCAGTGTCAAACCGTTCCCCCCTCCCCTTCATTTGCCCCCCAGTTTCATGGGCCCCCTTCATTATGTTCCACCTTAATATTTAATACAAAACAAACACTTACACTCACCTTCTATCACTCACCTTCCATCATTCCCCCGACGCTCCTCTCTCCTCTCTCCCACTCCAGTCATATACGCGATTAAAGCAGGAGCTGTGACCTCAGCTCCTGCTTAGCTACGGCCCGGCTTGCGTGTGTAGGCGCGATGTGATGACGTCATCGCGCCTACACATGCAAGCCGGGCCGGAGCTTTAAAGCAGGAGCTGAGGTCACAGCTCCTGCTTTAATCGCGTACAGTGGCGTAACTAGGAATGGCGGGGCCCCGTGGCGAACTTTTGACATGGGGCCCCCCCCTTCCTGACCGACACCGAAGATCTCGACCGACTACCCCCCCCCCCCCTCCCCACACGCCGCATTCCTGCACGCTCAATTATGTCCCATAGTGGCTCCTGCACACAGTATTATACCCCATTGTGGCCCCTGCACACAGTATTATACCCCATTGTGGCCCCTGCACACAATATTACACCCCATTGTGGCCCCTGCACACGGGATTATGCCCCATAATGAACACCCACGAACAATTATTATACTCTGGGGTATTTTCAGACCCCAGAGTATAATAATCGGAGACCGAGGGGAGATACACACATAAAAAAAAAAAGTTACTTACCTGTCTCTGGCTCCGCTGCAGTCTTTGGTGGTGTTGGCCATCTTTAATAACACACTGATGTCACATGACATTTCATACCCTCCCTCCATCTGCCCCCAGTTTCATGCACCCCTCATCTCTACCCACATTTTCATGTCCTCTCCTCCATCTCTGCCCCTAGGTTACTGTTGCTCCTCACCACACATACATACACACTCACACACAGACAGACACTCTCCATCCTGCATCTCCCTCCCCCTCCCCTTCATTACCTCGCAGCAGATCTCTCCTCTTTCCAGGACTGTACGGGCTATAGACACGCCCACCCAGTCATGTGACGGATGACGTCACACAAGGTCCTTTCAGCTTTCCCCCGCTCTTAGCACAGTTAAAACAGTTTGTCTGTGATAACAGCGGGGGTAGCAGGGGGAGCTGTCGCCGGGCTCCTTATGTCACGGTGACAGGCAAGTGCCGGGGGGCCCCCAGAGGCTCTGCCGAGCAGACCAGGTCCATATTGTTAGGGGCGGGCCGCGGGGCCCCGCTAAGCGCGGGGCCCCGGGCGGTTGCCCGGCTCGCCCGGCCCTGGATCCGCCCCTGGCCTCACGAACAACGTCTGTGTATGGGCTCATTGAAATATAATAGTCCACAATTTTATCCACAACTGCGGATAAAAAGTCTGGTCATGTGCATTACAGCTTAGCAACTCCATGTGCCTCATAGTAAGAGCAGTTAACCCCATCATGTCCCTCACATTAACCCCTGTGTACTTCACATAAAAGTTACTGATATGTGAGAGACATGGAGGTAATAATTAAGCATCTTCATTACTAAGGTTCATTATTAGTACTTCTATACCTCACACATGTTAGTAACACTTAGGGCTCAAGCACACAGAGTTTTCGTGCGTGGATTCTGATTCCGCATCAGAATCCGCACACAAAAACTCTGTGTGTATGAGCTCTTATATGAGTCACACTGGTTAATGTGAGGCACATGATGAGGTTAACTGCTATTAATGCGAGGCACATGGAGTTACTAAAACTAAAATTAATAACCCCAAGTGCCTGACATTAATAAGATTAGAAACCCCAGCATGTACCTGGTGTTTATTACTTTCACTTTGCTCGGAGCGCTCCTCTTTGCAGGATGTAGATGGCAGGAGCTCAGCACTGTAGCAAGCAGGGTCCTTGTGCTGTACAATGGTTTCTTCACCCCTCTCATTGGTGGGCAAATAAGGCAGCCAGAGAAGGGGGAGATTCCTATACATTAGCGGTAGCAGAGCACTGAAGGGACACTCCCTCTTCATTTAATACCTGCAGGTCCCACGCTGTGCCAGCTAAATGCCACTCTTGGGTGCCAACCACTGGTCTAGTAATTAGATGGGAATCGATTTATGCACAACCCTTTTCTCAAAGAGTTGTGTATAAATCGATTCCCATCTAATTACTAGACTGTTGTAATTAATATAATCTAGCGATTTATTTTGCTTACTTTGATAGCTCCATCATATTCATTATAACTAATATAATACTTATAATGGTATATGGAACAGATTAATGGTAAATATACAGTATTCATAAAAACACAGCAAAATAAAAACTCCAATTCAATCCACGAGGACTCAAACAAAACTCCTCATTCAAACCACCACGCTTAACTACATAACAATTTTTGATTCAAATTCCCTTTTCTGGGACAAAGTTTAATCTGACAAATTCCCCCCAATTACTCCCACGTCTCTATTGTGAACAAATCATACGTGTCTTAATAATGATATGATTACAGAGAGTCTCAATTGTTGAATAGTCTGGTCCACATATATTTTCGGACATGTACATTGGGCTGCATAAATTAAACCTCTGATTGTCAACTAACTAGTTTATCGATTGAAATACTCGTAACCATCGTATTATGGGGGATTTCAACTACCCAGATATAAATTGTGGGTTAAAAATATAAAAAGGACTGGCGCCCGTATGTTGAAAAAAAGATAATGATCTATCAGTTGCAGCTCCTCCCGGGCACCATCTTTTACATTGATATGCTTTTATCTTGTGTGTACCATACATTTGTCCCGTACTATACAGATTTATACATTTCTACTTTGTGAAATAGATGCCATAACAACACCATTATCCATTTGAAGTGTTCCATTATGAATTTTCTGTTACATATTATGCATTTCAATATTTATTAGTACTATTATTATTATGTGTTGTTATTATTATTATATTGTATTACTTTTACTGTTACTGTTTTTAGTGGCCTGAAGAAGACACTTGACTAGCGTCGAAACGCGTAGCCTATCATTTTATCTTCTGTCATTGGAACCAATAAAGTGACATTACCGATTAACCCTTGGACTCACTCTTCACTCAGTAGCGCTCCCTCTAATCCCGGTTTTTACCCCATTTGTATTCCAGATATAAATTGGGAACAGAAACCCGCAGATCTTTTAATAATGACACAGCTGCACTGATTAGATAATAAGTTTTAATTGATGATTCATAGACTGTATTCCCTTGCGGGCAGCACCCTCCATCCCACTGTATCAGTTGGTCACTGTTAGTATTGTATTTGTTTTGTATATTGTATGTAAACCCTCAAATGTCCAGCATCATGGAATTAATGGTTCTATATAAATAATAATATAAATCATGGTCATTCTGTACCTTACAATGTCACATTTGAACTTTTGAGAAATTATTTAGTATGATTATTATACTGTTTATTATTTTCATATGAATGCATATTTATGCCTTTCGGTATGTTACATATCAATTGAAAGAAATGATTAGCGAGCGCACAGGTATATAGCTCACACACAACGATTAAACACACACTTGAAAAAGGTTCACAATGAACCAAAATGTCACTGTTCATGAAATAAACTATCCATGACTTCCATTGCTATATTGGAGAATTACTCATATGCTCATATTTATATATTGTCTAAACATGCAGATTTTGACTAGTTGCAAAATATTGTATTTTCTTGCTCGATTTTTGGTATTTAACTGCCATCTAGTGGTAGAATATTTTACTAAACGACAAAACAAAACCTGCAGTGTATATTGCCTATATTTGCCTATATACTCTCAGACTAGGTTTACATTACAGTTTCTTTTACTGAAGAACTACATGGTGTTATAATTGTAGTTATGAGAAACACAGTTCTACTGTGCTATCAAATCAGAGGTTTTTAAAAAGGATTATCCAGTTTATAAAAGAATGGGCTAAGTATCAGGATGCTGATACAAAACACTTCCTAACATACACTGAGTGGCCAAAAGTCATGGGAAGGTACCGGATGCGCTGTTAATAGTGGTTCGTCCCTACGCGAGCCCTGATAAGTGCAGCAAGATGACGAGGCATGGACTCCACAGTCTGCATTGCAGCCCACAATTGGTCCTGAGTAGTTGGCGCTGAGTCCATGGAGCGGACACTGGTATCCACAGCATCCCATAAATGCTCTATAAGGTTCTATAAGGCTATATGCTCTATAAGGATCCATGGCTACATGGGACATACACCACACTCTCACACGCCCATCGACTCTGTACAATTGAAACCATGATTTATAGACCATGCCACATGCCGCCACTGTTCCATGGTCCAATGACGATGGTCGCGGGCCCATGCCAGTCTTCGAGCTCTGTGTTGCGGCATCAGCAAAGGGACACGGGTCAGGCGTTCCCTTTGTGGTGCAGTTCTCGGTGTACAGTCCTGGTGGAAATGGGGTCTTGGTGCCCCACATTCAAATCAGCAGCAATTTGACCTACAGTAGACCATTGAGAGCCCTGTACAACTCTGCAGAGGTGACGTGACGCCTGTTCATCGAACAATCGTGGTCAACTGGTGCACCAGTTTACGTGGCTGTCAACATTATTTCTGCGATACTGCAGGTTCACCCAAGACACTGTTGACATCCGAAAACCAAATTCCCGGGTAATCTCCAAAATGCTATGCCCCATGCGTCTTGCACCAATTATCATCCCACGTTCAAAGTCACTTAACTCGCAACGTGCTGCCATGTTCACGAGACACCTGTCTGCATCAGACTGCTCAGATATCCCGGCGACACTAGTGCCATAGGCCGCATCGCGTCACACTGTTTGAGCGTCCAACACAATCGGCACCTGGACACGCCTTCCCATGACTTTTGGTCACTGAGTGTATGTCCTGTTTAAACTCAGCACAATCTGTCTATTTTTTTCAGATAATTAACCTCTGCTGTGAGGTTTCATTTACAAGCTCACTACCTCACTTGCGAGCAGTTTAGCCAGCAAATAAAACATCACTGCAACATATGATCTCCTTGCCCCTTGAAGCCATTCGTAGGAGTGATTTATTGCCTGTTCAGATATGCAAATGAGGTGCATGGACTGAAGAAGTGACACAAGACACACTGACAAAATACACCCTGTAGCAAGGAGGAAATTCGCATACCGGAAAAAGTGGAGAAGGGAGCGGTACACAGAATAAGAGCAAGAAGATGAAGCATGAGAAGTGTTTGTCCACAAATTTGCTACATGTAAATAACAGCGATACAATGAGCAGTAAGTAAAATAAAGCCATGCAAAGACTGCACATGTCAATAGTGAGCCATCCAGGTTATTACAAGTAAGAGAGTGGGGACACTAAAGAAGAGGCTGTGAATGGAGAGATGGCACATGCATGCTTCTTTGTTCACTTCTATGAAAGTTCTGAATACAAATGAACTCAATTTAATTACACAGTAAATTACAGTATTTACACAAATATATACATAGTATACACTTACTGTACAGACACACACACAAAGATACAGTGTTGGCCAAAAGTATTGGCACCCCTGCAATTCTGTCAGATAATACTCATTTTCTTCCAGAAAATGATTGCAAGCACAAATTATTTGGTATTATTATCTTCATTTAAGTTGTCTTCAAATGGAAAACCACAAAAAGAATTGTCAAAAAGCCAAATTAGATATAATTCCACACCAAATATAAAAAAGAGGGTGGACAAAAGTATTGGCACTGTTCGAAAAAAATCATGTGATGCTTCTCTAATTTGTGTAATTAACAGCACCTGTTACTTACTTGAGGCACCTAACAGGTGGTGGCAATAACTAAATCACAATTGCAGCCAGTTGAAATGGATTAAAGTTGACTCAACCTCTGTCCTGTGTCCTTGTGTGTACCACATTGAGCATGGAGAAAGAAAGAAGACCACAGAACTGTCTGAGGACTTGAGAAGAAAATTGTGAGGAAGCATGAGCAATCTCAAGGCTACAAGTCCATCTCCAAAGACCTGAATGTTCCTGTGTTTACCGTGCGCAGTGTCATCAAGAAGTTTAAAGCCCATGGCACTGTGGCTAACCTCCCTAGATGTGGACAGAAAAGAAAAATTGACGAGAGATTTCAACACAAGATTGTGCGGATGGTGGATAAAGAACCTTGACTAACATCCAAACAAGTTCAAGCTGCCCTGCAGTCCGAGGGTACAACAATGTCAACCCATACTATCCGTTGGCGTCTGAATGAAAAGGGACTGTATGGTAGGATACCCAGGAAGACCCCACTTCTTACCCAGAGACATAAAAAAGCCAGGCTGGAGTTTGCCAAAACTTACCTGAGAAAGCCAAAAACGTTTTGGAAGAATGTTCTCTGGTCAGATGAGACAAAATTTCAGCTTTTTGGGAAAAGGCATCAACATAGAGTTTACAGGGGAAAAAAAGAGGCCATCAAAGAAAAGACCACTGTCCCTACAGTCAAACATGGCGGAGGTTCCCTGATGTTTTGGGGTTGCTTTGCTACCTCTGGCACTGGACTGCTTGACCATGTGCATGGCATTATGAAGTCTGAAGACTACCAACAAATTTTGCAGCATAATGTAGGGCCCAGTGTGAGAAAACTGGGTCTCCCTCAGAGGTCATGGGTCTTCCAGCAGGACAATGACCCAAAACACACTTCAAAAAGCACTAGAAAATGGTTTGAGAGAAAGCACTGGAGACTTTTAAAGTGGCCAGCAATGAGTCCAGACCTGAATCCCATAGAACACCTGTGGAGAGATCTCAAAATGGCAGTTTGGAGAAGGCCCCCTTCAAATCTCAGGGACCTGGAGCAGTTTGCCAAAGAAGAATGGTCTAAAATTCCAGCAGAGCATTGTAAGAAACTCATTGATGGTTACCGGAAGCGGTTGTTTGCAGTTATTTTGTCTAAAGGTTGTGCTACCAAGTATTAGGCTGGGGGTGCCAATACTTTTGTCCAGCCCATTTTTGGAGTTTTGTGTAAAATGATCAATGATTTGACTTTTTTCCATTCTCTTTTGTGTTTTTTCATTGCAAGCAAAATAAATGAAGATATTAATACCAAAGAGTTTGTGCTTGCAATCATTTTCTGGAAGAAAATGAGTATTATCTGACAGAATTTTCACGGGTGCCAATACTTTTGGCCAACATTGTAGATACAAGCAATATGATTCAATTCCCATTGCAATTTAGGCCCGGTTCATATCTGTGTTTGTACCATTCCGTGCCCCTCTTTGCATGGAAAATGCGCAGAGAAAAGTCCTGCAAGCAGCACTTTTCTCTCTACATTTTTCATGCGGAAACCACACAGACCCCATTATAGTCTATGGGGTCCGCGGGTTTCCTTAAAGAGGACCTTTCATCAGATCAGGCACAGGCAGTTCTATATACTGCTGGAAAGCTGACAGTGCGCTGAATTCAGCGCACTGTTGGCTTTCCCGATCTGTGCCCGGTGTAAAGCGCTATCGGTCCCGGTACCGTAGCGCTTTACAGTCAGAAGGGCGTTTCTGACACTTAGCCAGGGACGCCCTTCTGCCCAGCAGCGCCTATCGCGCTGTGCTCTAAGACTGGGGAGGAACACCCCCTCCCCTCCTGATAATACTCGTCTATGGACGAGCAGAGGGAGGGGGCGTTCCTCCCCGCTTACACTCTACAGCGCGATATTCGCTGCTGGGCAGAAGGGGCGTCCCTGGCTAACTGTCAGAAACGCCCTTCTGACTTCTACCGGGACCGATAGCGCTTTACCCAGGGCACAGATCGGGAAAGCCGACAGTGCGCTGAATTCAGCGCACTGTCAGCTTTCCAGCAGTATATAAAACTGCATGTGCCCGATCTGATGAAAGGTCCTCTTTAAGTAACCACTTTTTTATGTGGATTAGGTTTCTCGCAAAGTACAATGCGATACAAACATTGATATAATCAAAATGATGAAAACCAGCCACCGCAGGCCACAGGAAATGGCCTGTAAACGAAAGAAGACAAAGAGGAAGACGAAAAAGTAGAAAACAAAGAGCACAGACAAACACGGAAACAGCTAAAGACAAGGACAAGATGACAAATGGAAACAGAAAAGGCAAAACAAGGGGAAAAGGGGAGACCAGGGAGGAAAGATAGGGCACGATCAGAGACCAGAAAAGAGGGGGGGGGAGAAGAGATGTCCTCTGACCCCACCTCAAGAAAAGGAAGAGGAAAAATCAGAAGACTCTTGAAACAAGACCCAAGGCCGCCAGAGGCCTACAAACCTGGAGGAATCTGGGGAATCCTCCGCGACCAGGGCCTCCATTCTCCGGATAAGGAGAAGCTCCTGCAGGAATTCAAGCAAAGAAGGCAGGGCAGTGCTTCGCCAGTGCCTAGGAATGACAGCTCTGGCGGCCGTGAGAAAATGCCCCAACAGGTCCTTCTTAATTTCGGAGAGCTTACCAGGGAGAAGCAACAGCAGAGCCAGCTGGGGAGAGACAACAGCCGAGCGGTCACACACTCTAGAGTACAGGGAGAAAACCGCGTCCCAGAAAGGCCGAAGGACGTCGCACTCCCACCAAATGTGGAGCATAGTACCCCTCGCAGCACCACAGCGTAAAAACCAGTCAGAAACAGAAGGGAATATCCTATGGAGGAGGTTGGGACACCTATACCAACGGGTCAGAATTTTAAAACTCCTTTCCTGCGCACTGTAAGGCAAAGCCAGTTTATGTGATAGCAAAAAGGACTTATCCCAATCAGCAGGCGACAGAAGATCAGAGTTCCACGAGAACACATAAGGGGGAAGCCCAGGCGTGGCATCACTGAGAAGTAAGTCATATAGGATGGAAAGCGCTCACGGAGGAGGATCAGAAACCGCGAGAATGGATTCAAGGGCGGACAAGGGAGAGGAGAGAAGGGGCAAAAGGGAGAACTTCCACAGGAACGATGAAAGTTGACTATACTCCAGCCAGGATAGACGGAAGTCAGGATGAGAGAGACACAGTTGCTCGAATGGAAGGAGGGGAGGGTCACCAGCCACCTGTCAGAGGCAAACCTCGTCACCCCTGTGCCAGCAGAGGAATCTGTCAATCGAACATCCTGGGGGGAACATAGGGTTATCAAAGAGAGGGCTCAGAGGGCCTGGGACATGAGCCAATCTTCCAGAAGAGCACACCAGATCCCATACTTTAAGAAAATGTTGAGAAAGGAGAGAGTGACCGGAGGACCTCGGATGGAAATGTGGCGGGAGCCAGGGTAGGGAAGAGATCGAGGGGGAGACCAAGTCGCCCTCAATAGAGACCCACTGTTTGTCGCCACCCCGGTAGCACCAGTCGAAGAGGCGAAGCAACACGTCCTTAAGAATTTTATAAGTAAAGATCTGATCCGAAACATGAAAGATGGTTTGGAATACACGTTCTGTTTTTAATTATGATTTATTACATATTATGAGACAAATTCACTGAGAATCTGTGAATTTACAACTACTTTTTAAAGTGGTCCCAAGTGGTGTTTTTACATTACCTTTGCCACCTTTCTCTAAGTGACTGAGTTGGGGGGGATAAATGACAAATGATTAGCATAGATTTCTGCTAAAGTAGACATTGCTAAAAGTTTAAGGCTAAGGTGCTAGGTTGCAGAAACGCACCTTTTATCTGTTGCAAAGCCCTGGAGTTCCTGATCAACAGGTAGAATTTCTAGTAGTAAGGAATGTGCTGCTGTATTGAGAGGCCAAACAGCAGAATAGAGAAGTCAGAATACTGCTGCCTGTGTAGTTTAGGAAAGTAATTACCATATATATTCGAGATCAAAATATAAGCCAACGCCCCTAATTTTACAACAAAAAACTGGGAAAACTTATTGACTCGTGTATAAACTGCAGCTCTTCAATTTGGCCTGGACACATAGCCGCAAAAGCGACAGCAGCTATGTGTACAGGCCCATTGAAATATAATAGTCCATAATTTTATCCACCATTGCAGATAAAAAGTCTAGTCATGTGCATTACAGCTTAGTAACTCCATGTGCCTCATAGTAATAGCAGTTAACCCCATCATGTCCCTCACAATAACCCCCTGTGTTACTGTTATAAGAGTTACTGATATGTGAGACATATGGTAATAATTAGGTATCTTTATAATTAAGGTCCTTTATTAGTACCCCATGTGTCTCACATATTAGTAACTCTAATATGGGGCACTCAGGGGTTAATATGAGGGACCTGATGGGGTTAATTGCTATTAATATGAGGCACCTGGAGTTACTGAAACAAAATTAATAACCCCAAAAGCCTGACATTTCTAGGAATAGTAACCCCAGCAGGTACCTGTGTGTTTTACTTTCACTTTATCCTAGCTTCCTCATCTCGATGCAGGGCAGCAGCAGGGGCCTCCCGGGCTTTCATCTCTCTTGCTAGAGAAGGGGGAGTGTCCTATATCATTACTGTAGCACTAAAGGACCTCCCTCTTTGTTTAATTTATGCAGGTCCTTGCAGGACCCTAACTCGAATATAAGCCGAGTCAGGCTTATACTTTTTCAGCATAAAAACTGTGCTGAAAAAGTCGGCTAATACTCGAGTATATACGATATGAAGGCTTTGTGTTCTAACCATGGACTTCTTGGAGTTGAAATGTCAATTGGTCTTACCATGGACCAGTTCTATTGACCAAAGATGGAAGCAGAAATATAGACGGACACTGCAAATGATGTACATGGTGTGTCAAAGAAAGATTTTGATCACCAATAGCCCACTTAACCTAGTGTGCATTGATTTCCTCTCCACGGAATCTGTTGAGCGCGGTGACTGACCATTTCACACATTTTGCCCAAGCCTACTCCACCAAAGATCAAAGGCCAGTCTCTGTGACTAAAACATTGTGGGAGAAGTTCTTTGCACACTATAGGGTGCCAACATGCATCCATACTGAATTAGGGAGATACTTTGAGAGCCAGTTGAATAGTGAACTATGAAATCTGTGGAATCAAGGAAACTATAACTAAACCTTTTCATCCACAAGGGGATCCTTAAACACAGAGGTTCAACCAAACACTTCTCAACATGTTGGACACCTTGGAACCCAAGCAGAAAGGATACTGGAGTTGACACAAAAGTAAGTCGATCTATTTATACAACTGCACCAAAAATGAGTCAACTGGATTCCCCTCCCCTCCACACACTTTCTTATATTTTGTAGGGAAGCCTGGCTACCACTGGACATTAGCTTTGGAAAATAAACTGACCAGTCGTCTGTGCGGAACTACTTGAAATGTGTGTTGAAGTTAAAAGGAAGAACTGAAAGAGTCCAAGAGCAAACTAGGAGTTGGGGTTATCATTCAACAGCTGCACTGATATGGAAAGCATCCGTAATCTTATGTGGTGGTAGAAAAGTTGCCTGGTGTTTCATCCTACAACACGAAGCCTCAGAAGCCCCATCAAGATTTATCACTACCAACATCTGTTGCCAGTAGGATAAAATATCTGTTTGCAACCCCCACAAGATAATGGAGTTCATCAAGCCCCAAAGCCTCCTATAAGAAGCTGCCAGTATCAACAAGTGGTAAGCCCAGTGGTTATCCCTGAATAATGATATATGGGGACCAGGCTACAGATAGGTTGACAACCCTTGTCATATCATGAACAATAGAGATTGATTGTTTGCTTGATTGGAACAGTCAAGAAGAATCAAGTCCAGAATACAGTATACTCTGTCTTCAGTCAGGGGAGAACTCAGAAAAAGCTAAGTCATTCACTTACGAAGTGACCATCATGGAGCCTGAGCCTCAAAGTCACAGGTATCAAGGACAGAAGGCGCAAGGCCAGAGCTAGCAAGGACAAAAGACACTAGACCACAAGTAACTGGACACAAACCAAAGGCTACGGGTAGGAGAAACAGAAGGCAAAGGCCAGGAGTAGCAGATATAGAAGATGAAGGCCATGGGTAGCAGGAAAAGAAGGCACCAGGCCACAAGTAGCAGAGATAGAAGCAAAAAAACCACAGGGAGGAGGGACAGAAACCACAAAGCCACAGGTAACAGGGACAGATAACAAGCCACAGGAAACAGATAACAGAAGCTAGGACATAAAGCAGACAGGGTAGACAAACTTCAACATCAGAAACAAAAGCAAATCAAAACATGCATGCAACTTAAATGCAGACAAGCAAACAGTGAGTAGAAGGAGAAAAAGTTTAGTATGTGAAAACACACATTCTTAAAGAGAGGGAAGCACAAACATACTTAGCCAGACAGCTAGGTCCACTGGGAAGGCAGTATGCCAATGAGCAAAGAGCATTAGCGCTACATTTGGTGTGAGGACACTTTCCCCAATGCTAAATACCTTCTCTGACATTACACTGCAAACTTGGCCAGTTCCTGCTATTGGTCCAATATGCTGCACCTGAAGTCCAGGGCATCTTCCAAAGTAAGAACCATTTAGGTATGACTAAACCCTTGTTTTATCCTATTTGCTTGCCTGCATTAAGTGGGCACTGTTGAAAGATCAACTTTTTTTTTTTTTAACTGCTGCTTGCAGTAGTACTATTGGCATAGGGTGGTGGAGCAGTAACTATGCATGAAGTAGAGAGGTGCCTCTGTTTATGATATTTGGCTGGCAGGTGACTGTTCAGCAAAAGTTGTGGTGAGCTGGCTGTATAGAGCATTTCCTTGTAATAAGAAAATGTTGACTCCCTTTTAGAAGAAGGAAATACACCCTGATGCGTTTCCCCTGCCTGTCTCCTTCTAAGGGTAAGTTCAAATGGCGGAAACCTTTTCCACCGTGTGGCTTTTGGCGCAGCTACCCACAATGGGATGCTGATACACTGCATCGGCATTCAGTCGTGGCATACCGCTCCTGATTAAGCCGAGATGAATGGCCACCTGACATGTGCCATCGTACCCCAACCAGCATTACATCTCCAGCACCAGTCCGTAACGGAGGGGTAAATCTCAGGACAGAGGGAACACTGTACCATCTAGAGAGGATCCTATAATTTGTTTCCTGAGCCTTGCAGGATATGGAGAAGTTATGGCAGGCCTGGAAAGCTGAGGACCACACGTCTGGCAGGAACGAGGCCCCCAGCTCCCTTTCCCAACTATGCGTAAACGTGGGGAGATCATTAGCAGGATCCTCCATGAGCATACCATAAATGAGAGAGACCGTGTGAGAGGGAGCACTAGGCGTGAGGCATAAGTGCTCAAAAGGTAATAATGACCTGTGGAGATTATTGGATGTCTTAAGGGTAGCGTAGAAATGTGTGAGTTGAGCATACTGCCAGTGAGCAGTAGCAGAGTGAGGATGGGAGAGCTGGGCAAGCAGCTCCAGACGCAGACAAAGGGAGGAAGCTGAGAGGACCACCTAGAACTTAAGGGTGGGCTGGCCTGCGGAATGAGAGAGAAAAGAGGAGCGAAGTACGGTCTGAGTCATAGGGCCGTCATAGTTACATAGGTACATAGTTACATAGTTGATGAGGTTGGATAAAGACATTGGTCCATCAAGTCCAACCGTCAATACAGAACAGCTTCCACACTGCGCCATAGTGACAACAAGAGCCAAGGGTCTGTCGCACGACGTAGGGGAGTATATGAGTCGAACTGTACAACCATAGGCGTTTGTGTAGCCATGCGAGGGCAGTGAGAGGAAGGGGGCTCAAAGACTCCTCCAGGGCAACCCAGAGCTTAGAGCATGCACGATGATGCCAGTCAAGGATACGTGTCACGACCGACGCCAGGAAATACTTAGAGCAGTCTGGCGCTGCCCGCCCCCTCTCCGTTTAGGCCACTTTTAGCAATCCACGGGTCTTTCGACACCCAGAAAAACTTGGTGAAGGCCTGTTTGACTGCAGAGAAAAAATGAGTAGGCAAAATAATGGGGATAGTTGGAAAGAGATATAGTAGACGGGGAAGGACATTCATTTTCAGTAAATTAATACGGCTTAGCTAGGAAAAACTCTTGGTATCCCAACGAGCCAAATCAGCCTGGAGGTTGCATAAGATCAGGAGGAAATTAAGGGAGTATGTGTTGGCTAAATTAGTGGGGAGCTGTACCCCTAGATATCACTCGCTGGGACCATGTGAAGGGGTATGCAGATCAGAGGCTACTAAGTAAAGGGGCAGGCAACGACACATTGAGAGCAGTACTTTTGGATAAATTAATCTTATAGTTACTGAAATAGGCATAGGTACCAATTTCACGAAGGAGGGAGGAAAGAAAGTGGCTGAGTAATAAAGAGCAAAACATCATCTGCAAATGGCGAAATCTTCAAATATAAGTCACGAACACGTAGGTAGTAAATATCCAGGTTATTCCTAATGGCCACCAACAAGTGCTCTATCACAGAAGCATATAGGAGCAGAGAAAAGGGCCAGCCCTGTCGGGTGCCATTACGAATGGTAAGGGGGAGGGAAAGCGAGCCATTCACCCGAATTTGCGCACAGGGGGAGTTATAGTGCGAACAAATGCGGGTGAGCATATTAGGACCAAGACCTATCTGCAACAGAGTGACCTCCAAGAACCTCCAGTCTACTCCAGGCCTTCTTTGCGTCCAGCGAGAGCAGCATCATAGGAATCCGAGATTGCTGAGCGCGGTGGATTGTGCAGAAGGCATTTAACGTATTATTCCGACGATTAGCTATTAGCTTCGCATCGGTGTTGATCAATGAGATTGGTCTGTAACTGGGGCAGAGTAAGGGGTCCTTACCCTCCTTAGGAATAACTGTGATGTGCGCATATAAAAAAGATGGGGGGAAGGGGGAGTCAAGGGAGATGGAGTTGAAGGACTTCAGTAGAAGAGGCGTTAATTCAGGTTGCAGGACCTTATAGAACTAAGCCGTGAAGCTGTCTGGGCCAGGGCTCTTGCCTCCGGTAAGGTGGAGATGCCGTTTTTTAACTCTTGGACCAAGAACGATGCCTCAAGGAAAAAGATATCTTCAGATACAAGCGAGGGAAGGGCCGTGTTGAGAGATAGAGAGTTTAAGATCAGCCAAGCATTGAGCATCCAACAACAACGGCTCGTTCAGCCTCCAGGTGTTAGAGCGGGGGCCAGCAGTAAGGAGGAGAACAGAGCAGGAGACAGAGGAAACAGAGGAATGATCAGAAAGGAAGGCCATATCGATTCTAGTCATCGTGACCTGAGAGAGGAGCACATGAGAGAGGAAGATGTAGTCAATCCTACTATAAGAATTGTGAGGATGAGAGAAGAAAGTAAAGTCCCTGTCAGCTGGGTGCCCGGTGACAGCCGCTACCGCTGCGGTTTTTTTCAATAGGCAGTTACGGGCCCTATTCACTTGCCGATCCTGGCTGGGCCGGGATCGGCAAGTGACACCGCGGGCCCCACAGAGGCTATCATTATAATGATAATAACCGGCGGATCGGGAGAGGTAATAAACATAAAAAACTGTTACTTACCTCTCCGCGATCCTGCCAGGCCTCCGTCCTACTGCTGTCTGACGTCTCTGACGTCACATGAACCCGGCATGCTTCCCGGGTCATGTGACGTCCGACGTCATTAACGAAGGACGCGAGAGGAGGACAGTACAGCACAGGAGCCGGGGAACAGGTAAGAAGCAACAGTGGGGTTTTTTTTAAATGTTTTTATTCCCGATTTAGTCTCCGATTATTATACTCTGGGGTCTGAAAAGACCCCAGAGTATAATAATTGTTTATGGGTGTCCACAGAGGGACACTATTGGGGTTAACACTGTGTGCAGGGGACACTATAGGGGTTAACACTGTGTGTACAGGGGACACTATAGGGGTTAACACTGTGTGTGCAGGGGACACTATAGGGGTTAACACTGTGTGTGCAGGGGACACTATAGGGGTTAACACTGTGTGTGTAGGGGACACTATAGGGGTTAACACTGTGTGTGCATGGGACACTATAGGGGTTAACACTGCGTGTGTAGGGGACACTATAGGGGTTAACACTGCGTGTGCAGGGGACACTATAGGGGTTAACACTGTGTGTGCAGGGGACACTATAGGGGTTAACACTGCGTGTGCAGGGGACACTATAGGGGTTAACACTGTGTGTGCAGGGGACACTATAGGGGTTAACACTGTGTGTGCAGGGGACACTATAGGGGTTAACACTGTGTGTGCAGGGGACACTATAGGGGTTAACACTGTGTGTGCAGGGGACACTATAGGGGTTAACACTGTGTGTGCAGGGGACACTATAGGGGTTAACACTGTGTGTGCAGGGGACACTATAGGGGTTAACACTGTGTGTGCAGGGGACACTATAGGGGTTAACACTGTGTGTGCAGGGGACACTATTGGGGTTAACACTGTGTGTGCAGGGGACACTATAGGGGTTAACACTGTGTGTGCAGGGGACACTATTGGGGTTAACACTGTGTGTGCAGGGGACACTATTGGGGTTAACACTGTGTGTGCAGGGGACACTATTGGGGTTAATACTGTGTGTGCAGGGGACACTATTGGGGTTAATACTGTGTGCAGGGGCAAGTAAGTAAGGGACATAATAGAGTGCGGAGGAGGGGGTCAGTCGAGGTCTTCGGCGTCAGTTGGGATGGGGGGGGGCCATGTCAAAAGTTCGCCACGGGGCCCCGCCATTCCTAGTTACGCCACTGTTTACATACTTTATTCAGCGAACTATAGGGAATCAGGGATCTACTTGTCGAGGTGTCCAACAGAGGGAGGTTCATATGGAGGTTAAAGTCGCCACATAAGATGAGCACAGAAAACAGAAGAAGACACAAATAATAGAGAAACAGAAGAAGGTGAATAGGACACCCCTAGAGGGTCTACAGGGAGGCAGCACAAGTTTCCAAGCAGTCTCACACAGTAGGACTCAAGCTACGTGGGGACGAGAAGAGCAGAGCACAAGTGAAGCTGAACAAATGGAAGGGGAGAGGAAGAATAAGGTTACAGAGTCCTTCCGACCCCAATGAG